>NC_138191.1:118499856-119101219 GCF_964194105.1 Spermophilus citellus | reverse complement strand
TTCAATATTAAAGTGTCCTAGGTTAAATTCCCAGTAATGTACACACAGGAGAGTCAGGAAAATGGGGAGATAGATATGGAATTGCTAATATTATTAACAATGAAGTATTGGTACTGAGTTTATTCACCTTGAGCAAACTAAATATAGTGGGAGGAGCAATTAAATTGGAAATAGGTACTATGAGTCTAGTTGTTATGTGTGCGTGCGGGCGTGCATACCCGTGCCTATAAGTGGGGATTGAACCCAGAGTGCAATATCCTTTCACTAATATGCTGTATGTAGATCCCATACTTGAAATCCTTCTACCTAAGCCCCCACAGTTGCTGGGACGACAGGCATGCACCACTGCACCTGGCTTCTAGCTCTGGCTGGCTTTGGACTCACAATCCTCTACCTTTTGTTATGAATTTTTAGTGACACGTTTATTCTTATTTTTCCATTATAAAAATGAACATCAGATATTCACCTTTTTGAGCAACTCAACTTGGTTCTAATAAAGTCTGCCCTTTGCCAGGTCACTCTGGAAAGGCTGTTCTGTTTATGTCCAGAGTTTCTAGAACTAGATCCTATACTGCCTATGTACTTCTCTGCTTTCTAAATTGTTGACTTCTCCATTCTGATCCTGAGTAACTCCTAGTTTGTTACCCCAATTGGCTATCTTCCAACTTTTAGCTTTGAAGTACTGATGCTACTTGGTGTACAGTGGAGATATGGCCTGATAAATCCATTGTAAGTTGGAAATATTGCAAAGTCAAAAATGTATTTTTTTTTAAAAGAGAGAGTGAGAGAGGAGAGAGAGAGAGAGAGAACTTTTTAATATTTATTTTTTAGTTCTCGGTGGACACAACATCTTTGTTGGTATGTGGTGCTGAGGATCGAACCCGGGCCGCACGCATGCCAGGTGAGCGTGCTACCGCTTGAGCCACATCCCCAGCCCCTCAAAAATGTATTGAAGGACAGGCATGGTGGTGCATGCCTCAGGAGGCTGAGCCAGGAGGATCGTGAGTTCAAAGCCAGCCACAACAACTTAGTGAGGTTCTAAACAACTCAGTGAGATGCTGTCTCTAAATAAAATACAAAAAAAAAAAAAAGGCTAAGGATGTGGCTCAGTGGTTAAGTCTCCTGCGTTCAATCCCTGGTACCAAAATAAAAAAGCATGTAAGCCTGGAGCAGTGATACTGTAATGTCAGATTCCTGGGACCCCAATAGACCTCTAGGAGCTGAATCTGATGTAATCACACAAGAATCTTTATTGCAAGCTCCAGCCTGGACTCAAAACAGTTCCCGACGCAGCGGTCCCAGGGAGTGAGTCCTGGTCCTTTGTTCAGTAGGATTTTATAGTTTTTTTTGGGGGGGACACTCTATGCATCACAACATCACACAGCAAATCATTCCATACCACGGGAAAATCAAACAACTCTTTTTTTTTTTTTTTTTTTTTGAGAGAGAGAGAGAGAAAGAATTTTTTAATATTTATTCCTTAGTTTTCGGCAGACACAAGATCTTTATTTGTATGTGGTGCTGAGGATCGAACCCAGGCCGCACACATGCCAGGCGAGTGCGCTACCACTTGAGCCACATCCTGAGCCCTCAAACAACTCTTAACATTGATTAGCACATTCACTGGCGGGAACAAGTTGGGTAGGGGTGATTGGTTAGTACAAGAGGGGGATTCATTTGAACTGACTGGTTTAAGCCACGAGGGGTGTACGTGCTAAACTACATGGTTTCCTAACATGTTATGAACCACCATAAACTACTGCGAGGGGGCCATCTGGCATCCCAGGTATTTTCCCTGTCTCATGCTGATTGGTGGTTGCTGGGGGGTTGCTATGGGACCTCACTTAGCCTAACTGAGTCAGAGACACCTGGCACCGCAAATCTCTCCTGATATTTGCAGACAAACAACTCAGCAGGGTGGGTATGTGCCTAGGAGTGAGTGCTCTGTGGGTTTTTCCAAGGACAAGGGTCACGCCCCTTTCTTGGACAGGCTTTGAGGTAGAAGCTTTTTTCAAAAATGGAGCTACATCAGTTTCTCAATACATACCTATAATCCTAGTGATTGGGAGGCTGAGGCAGGAGGATGGCAAGTTCAATGTCAGCCTCGGCAACTTAGTGAGGCCCTGTCACAAAACAAAAAATGAAAAGGGCTGGGGATGTGGCTCAATGTTTAAGCACCAATAGGGTCAATACATTTGGGGTAAAAATTACATTTAGGGCTGGGGATATAGCTCAGTTGGTAGAGTGCTTGCTTTGTAGGCACAAAGCCCTGGGTTCGATCCCCAGCAACGCAAAAAAAAAAAAAAAAAAATGTATTTAAAGACAGGCATTGCCAGGCACTGTGGTACATGCCTGTAATCCCAGCAATTTGGGAGGCTGAGGCAAGAGAATCAAACTTAGTGAGGCCGTAAGTAACTTAGTGAGAACCTGTCTCAAGTGAAAAATAAAAAGGACTGGGGATTGTCATGTTTCTGGTGACAAAAAACACCCAGGGTCACTCCAGGGGAACTGGGCCGCAGGAAATAACCACACAAGAGACAGAGATACCTTTTTCTTTAGGGGTCCTGTGATGGCTCCTCTGACCATAAGGGTGCGCAGAAAGAGAGACTGACCAGTGTCAGTCTCTGACCAGTTTTATTGAGTAGTAGCCTTCAAATGAAGCAAGGGGCAGGTTTCAAGGGGCTGAGTCTAGCTTCGCGATGTCTGCTGTCAGCAGGATGACTGACATCTAGGAAGGCCATACCCAAGGGCAGAGCAAGAGAAGGGGACACACAAAGGGCGTTTCCATGGAACATTCTATCCCAAACAGGGCAAAGGGGTATATCATAAAGGAACAGGTGAGTGTAGCTCGATCCATGAGGCTGCAGGAAGGCACAGCCTATGTATGAAGACATATTCTGCTACTTCGAGGATCAGGGCAGCCGTCTAGGGCCACTGTGAATGTGGCTAGATCACTATGAAAGTGACCGACAGAGCCTCCACCGATCACAGGAAGGAAAATGCTGGTCACTCAGCACGATGGCCCTCCACAGGGGATATGGCTCAGTGGTAAAGTGCCCCTGGGTCCAATCCCCAGTACCAAAAAATAATAAGTAAGTAAATAAATAAATAAAATAAAATAAAGCCAGGCAATGTGGCACACTCTTTTTGTCCTAGCTACTTGGGAGATTAAGACAGGAGGATTGCAAATTCAAGGACAGCCTGAACAACTTAGAAAAACCCTTTCTCAAAATAAAATTTTGAAAGGGAGTGATGCTTGGGAGTGTAGCTTAGTGGTAAAGTGCTTGCATATCGTATATGAGACACTGGGTTTGATCACCAGTATAGAAAAAAAGAAAAAAAAATTAATAAATCTAACCTCCTGAACATCTTAGTTTAACCTAGCCTACCTTTAACATGCTCAGGATAGGGCTGGGGATGTGGCTCAAGCGGTAGCGCGCTCGCCTGGCATGCGTGCGGCCCAGGTTCGATCCTCAGCACCACATACCAACAAAGATGTTGTGTCCGCCGAGAACTAAAAAATAAATATTAAAAATTCTCTCTCTCTCTCTCTCTCTCTCTCTCTCTCTCTCTCTCCTCTCTCACTCTTTAAAAAAAAAAAACATGCTCAGGATATTTGCATAAACCTACAGTTGGGCAAACTCATCTAACATGATGATGTCTATTATATCTCATGTAATTTACTGAATACTTGTATCAAAAAAAAAATGCTGGCAACTGAGTACACTATAGAGTATTGATTGTTTCCTTTTCTGATTCCATGGTTGACTGGGAGCTGAGGCTCATACCACTGCCCAGAACCACAAGCATATTGTATCAGATGTTGTTGCTAGCTCAGGAAAAGATCAAACTCAAAGTACCTTTCTACTAAGGGCATGTTGCTTTTGTAACACTGTTAGATCAAAACGTTGTAAGTTGAACCATTGTAAGTCAGGGACTGTTTATACACACTTGTGCTCACAAAGTTCAAAATCCTGAAGTCTGGAGCTTCATCTTCCCACCTCCTTGTTCATTGGATTCCAGTCCACAGCTACTCTGAAGTCTCCTGGAGGCACTAATGTCTTTGTCTCAAGGTCTGTGGACATGACAGTCCCTCCAAGCATTGGAGCACTACCCCACCCCATTACTACATCAGACTAACCCCCACTTGACCTTTGTGTCCCAATTTTAGCATCATTTCTCCAGGGAGCATCCTTTGCTCCTTTGAAGACATTAGGTTTCCCTGATATGCACCATCTTTCTTGTACATCAAGTGTGATATATTGTTAGATTTTCTCATTTCAGAATGCCTTTATTTTATTTGTTTATTTTTATGTGGTGCTGAGGATTGAGCTCAGTGCCTTACACATGCGAGGCAAGTGCTCTGCCACTGAGCTATAGCCCAGCCCAAATTTTCACATTTTTTAAAGAGAAGTTCAGAATCTGGATTTAAATGTGAATTTGTGTGTGTGTGTGTGTGTGTGTGTGTGTGTGTGTGTTTTGTAGTGGCTCAGCACCTTGTGCATGCTACGCAAACATTCTACCATTGAACTACATACCCAGTCTGAATTTTTTTTGGGGGGGGGTTCTAGGGATTGAACCCAGAGGTGCTTTACCACTGAGCTACATCCCTAGTACTTTCTATTTTTTTTTTTTATTTTGAGACAGGGTCTTGCTAAGTTGCTTAGGGTCTCACTAAATTGCCGAGGCTGGGCTGGGGTTGTGGCTCAGTGGTAGAGCACTTGCCTAGCATGTGTGAGGCACTGGGTTCGATCCTCAGCACCATATAAAGACAAATAAATAAAGGTATTGTGTCCATCTACAACTAAAAAAAAACTTTTAAAATTTTTTCTTAGACATTGATTCACCTTTATTTTATTCATTTATTTATATGTGGTGCTGAGAACTGAACCCAGTGCCTCACACATGCTAGGCAAGTGCTCTACCACTGAGCCACAACCCCAGTCCCTACAACTAAAACATATTTAAAAAGAAAATTGCTGGCTTTGAGCTTGTGATCCTTCTTCCTCAGTCTCCCAAATCACTGGGATTACAGGCACCTGGCTGAAATTTTTGTTTTTAAGGTTGGCAAGTAATTTTAAAAATGTAAACCATACTTCACAGAAGAAAAAATAGGAACGACCAACAAATATATGAAAAAATGTTCAACATCTCTAGCTATTAGAGAAATGCAAATTTGGGCTGGGGATGTGGCTCAAGTGGTAGCACGCTCGCCTGGCGTGCGTGCAGCCTGGGTTCAATCCTCACCACCACATACAAACAAAGATGTTGTGTCCACCGAAAACTGAAAAATAAACACTAAAAAAAAAAAAAAAAAAAACCACTGGGGCTGGGGATGTGGCTCAAGCGGTAGCACGCTCGTCTGGCATGCGTGCGGCCCGGGTTCAATCCTCAGCACCACATACCAACAAAGATGTTGTGTCCGCCGAGAACTAAAAAATAAAAATATTAAAAATTCTCCCTCTCTCTCTCTCTCTCTCTCTCTCTCCTCTCTCACTCTCTCTTTAAAAAAAAAACTCTCTTTCTCTCTCTCTCTCTTTAAAAAAAAAAGAAAAAAAAGAGAAATGCAAATTAAAACTACACTAAGATTCCAAATCACTCCAGTCAGAATATCAAAATATACTCTACTGTCCTGTTTATATAAAAATAATTTTAAAATGTATCCATTCATCCTTTGAAGGACACCTAGGTTGGTTCCATTGTTTAGCTATAGTGAGTTGAGCTGCTATAATGAAAATATTGTATATATACACAATGGAATATTACTCAGTCTTAATAAAGAATGAAATTATGGCATTTGCTGGTAAATGGATGGAGGTGGAGAATATCAAGCTAAGTGAAATAAGCCAGTTCCAAAAAACCAAAGGCTGAATGTTTCTCTCATATGTGGATGCTAATTCACAATGGCGGGGGGCTAGGGAAGAATAGAGTTATTTTGGATTAGGCAGAGGGGAGTGAAGGAATGGGAAAAGGTATGGGGGTAGGAAAGATATGCACTTGACATTATTACCCTTTGTGCATCTATGACTACAAAACTAGTGTGATTCTACGTCATGTACAACCAGAAGAATGAGAAGTTAAATTCCATGTATATATAATGTGTCAAGGTTCATTCTACTGTCATGTATAAATAATTTAGAACAAAGTTAAAAAATGTAAAACCCTATGGGCCAAATAAAAATATCTGCAGATTAGTAGCTGCCTGTGTCCTGCCTATTTGCAACCTGTGCTGTCCAACCTTCACCTGTAGTTGGTGGCTATTTCTGTACTCATCATCACTCCATCATCATTCCATGGATCATCTGCTCTCTCTAAGCCAGCCACTGTCTTGTGCTTTACATAGATGACCTCATGTAATCTCCAAAACCACCTGTGGGGTCAAGTAAGGTTCAGCAAGGTTAAGACACTTGCCTAAGGTCACAAGCTGTGAAGTGGTGGAGCCAGGTGCTAAAGGTCTTTACCCTGGGTTACTGTGTGTCAAGGTACAATTTGTTAGTTTAGAGTAGGAGTGACTCCGATCTGCCTAATAACAACTATTAATATTTGTTCTGTGCTCACTATGTGCCAGGCATTGTGCTTTACATGACCTGAACAAATCCTCAAAACACTTGTTTGAAGCAACTACTGTTACCACCCCCATTTCACAGATGAAGAAACTGATATAAAAGGATTGCACAAGGAAAAATTAGTTTCAATCCCAGATAAATCTGATGCCACGGTCTCCACTTTAGGAACTCCAAATACCAGTTTGGGTTTGTGACAGAATATGGGCTGAGGAGGGAAAAAAAGAGAACTTTATAAGTAACTTTCTCCAATCCAGAGGCCCACAGAGGTTTCTACTGAGAGGAATACCTGGGTAATTTCCATGAAGTGGATATTGGAAGATATGGCCTGTAGGTGGCAGCAACCTTAACAGTCTTTAAATACTGCAGTGTTAAAAGACATAGTGAGGAAACTTCTCCATTCATTCATTCATTCGTGTCTTGTTTTCTGACTGACCCAATTAATTCTTTGCCAGTTAATTTGATTTCTGGTTCTCAGCCCAGTGAGAGCTGCCAATCTTGTGGAATCCTGGAAAATGGTAGAGAAGAGAGCCCTCAGAGAGATTTGAAACAATGGAAAACCATCCCATCCAACAATGTCAAAGTGATTTTTTTCTTTCTTTCTGTACTGGAGATTGAACCAGGGGCATTTAACCACTGAGCCACATCCCCAGCCCATTTTATTTTTTATTTTGAGACAGGGTCTTGAATTTGCAATCCTCCTACCCCAGGCACTTGAGCAGCTGGGATTATAGACATGTGCCGCTGCACCTAGCTGAATCTTTCTGTCTTTTTTCCCTTCTTTCTTTCATTTCCTTCTTTGCTTGCTTCCTTCTTTTTCTTTTCCTTCTTCCCAACTTTCTTTCCTATTTTTTTGCACTGTTGGGTATCAAACCCAGGGCTTTTCAAATGATAGGCAAGTGTTCTATTACCGAGCTACATCCCTAGCCTTACTGCAGTGATTTTAAACTATGAGTGAAACCATGTTTCAGTGGTCCCCAACATTTCTTTAATTTCTTAGCTTTTGCTTCATATTTTATTTTTGTTTTTAAGGTACAGTAATATATATATATATATATATATATATATATATATATATATATACACTTTTAAAAAATTCAATAGTTCTAAAGATACCCAGTGAAAAGTCAGATACTTACTTTTACTCCAAGTCCCATTATTTTCTAACCCTAAAGGAAATCTTGTGTATCCTTCTAGGTACAGATTACAGATATAAAAGTATAAACATACATATATACATACAAATATATGTAAATATATTTAAAAGTAGTAATCTAAAACTATACACTTCTAAAAGAAAATTTAGGGGGAAATTTTTGTGATCTTTCGTTAGACCAAGATTTTATTTATTCATTTATCTATTTATGTATCAGGGATTGAATCCAGGGGTGCTTAACCACTGAGCCACATCTCCAGCCGGTTTTTATTTTTTGTTTTGAGACAGGCCTTTTCTAAGTTGCTGAGGCTGTCTTTGAACTTGAAATCCTCCTGCCTCAGCCTCTCAAGCCACTGGGATTATAGGTGTGCGACATCATACCTGGCTAGACAAAGATTTCTTAGATATGACATGATCCATAAGAGAAAAAAAAGGAAAAGTTGAACTTAATAAAAATTTAAAAAGATAGACTACAGATTGGGAGAAAAATATTTGCAAATTACTTTATCTGATAAATGTCTTATATCCAGACTATGTGAAAAAAAGAATAAGAAAATAGGAGCTGGGGCTGTAGCTCAGTGGTAGAGTGCTTTTCTTGCACATGTAAGGCACTGGGTTCAATTTTCAGCACCACATAAAATAAATAAATAGGAGGCTAGGTTGTGGCTCAGTGGTAGAGCGCTTGCCTAGCACATATGAGGCCCTGGGTTCAAACCTTAGAACCACATAAAATAAATGAATAAGGGGCCTGGGGATGTAGTTCAGTTGGTAGAGTACTTACCTTGCATGCACAAGGTTCTGTGGGTTCAATCCCCAGCTCTGCCAAAATAAATAAATAAATAAATGAATGAAATAAAGCTATAAACAAAGATATTGTACTTTGTGTCCATTAAAAAAAATAAGAAAACAGTCAGCCAAGCAAAAGAATTAGCTCAAGGACAACATAGATACTTCACTGAAGAAGATATACAGAGGACAAATCAGTGCATGAAAAAAGGCTAAATTTAGCTAATTAGCCAGTTGCAGTAGTGTATGTCAAGAAGACCACAAGTTCAAGCCTAGGCAACTTAGCAAGACTCTGTCATAAAATATGAAAATAAAAGAGACTGGGGATGTGGGGATGTAGCTCCATGGCAGAGTGAGTTCAATTCCTATTCCCAGTACCAAAAAAAAAAAAAAAGAAAAAGAAAGAAAGAAGAAAAGTAAAACTCATAAATCATTAGGGAAAGTGCAGAGTTCATTGAGTTATCATTGCACAACTGGTGGAATAGCTAAAAACAAATAATATATTTTTAAAAAATATTGACAAGCTAGGCATAGTAGAGCATGCCTGTAATCCTAGTGTCTCAGTAGACTGAGGCCTGAAAGGAGTGATGGTAATGTAGAAAATGCAAGAGGGTGGCAAGTTCAAAGCCAATCTGAGCAACTTAGGCAACACTGGGTTCAATCCCTGGCACACACACACACACACAAAAAAAAAGAAAAAAAGAAAAGAAAAATTGACAATACCAAGGCCGGCAAGCATGCAAAGCAACTGAAATGCTTATTCATTGATGAAAAAAGAAAAATGGTCCATCCATTTTGGAAAAAACTGAATGTTTTATCCACAGTTGACAAAACTGGAAATAATCCTAAAGCCCCCCCCCCCCCAAAAAAAAAAAAAACCCACTGTGGTACATACACACACACACATACAAATCCTAATGTCACTCTGGATGTCACTCTTTGTTTTATTTGTATGTGGTGCTGAGGATCGAACCCAGCACCCCGCCTATTCCAGGCCAGCGTGCTACCACTTGAGCCACATCCCCAGTCCTTACTTAATGTCTTTCATGTCTTATTTGCCATCTATTTATCTCCTTTGGTAAAGTATACGTCCAAGAAGGTAGGTATGTATTCATTGATTTATGTGGTACAGGGGATTGAACCCAAGGACTCTATCTCCTAGCCACATCCCCAGTCCTTTTTATTTTTCATTTTGAGATAGAATCTCACTAAATTGCAAGGCTGCTCTCAAACTTGTGATCCCCTGTCTCAGCCTCCAAATTAGCTGGAATTACAGATTGGGGCCATTGTACCCAGCTCAAAATAGTGTTCATTTTTTTATTTTTGCAGTACTGGCTTAAACCCAGAGTCTGACAGGTGCTAGGCAGGTGCTCCAATGAGCTATATTCAGGGTTCTCATATCATTGCCCTAAAGAGCAAACTTTCTAATTTTGATGACATGCAATTTGTTATTATTATTGCTTTATGGGTTATGTATTTGAAAGTCACATATATTTTTCTCCTGTGCTTCTCTCTAGAGGTATTGTAGCTTTAGGTTTTACATTTAGGTCTAATTTGGGTTGTGACACAATAGGTTTGGTATTTTGAAAGATACCTGGCAGCAGCAAGGAAGGTATCTGGAGAGTGATATCCTGGAGGCCTGAAAGGAGTGATGGTAATGTAGAAAATGCAAAGTAGTTGACATATTTTTAAGTATTTTCCCAGAGTGGTTGGGAATGTAGTTGAATGGCCTGGAGGTGTCAGGAATGATTCCTGGGTTTCTTATGCAAAAAATGGTGGTAACTTGCTTCTAAGATTTTTGCCTTTTAAATTGACCCTCAATGTTTCTCTTTCTTTGGTGGTACTGGAGGTTGAACCCAGAGAGGCTCTACTTCTAAGCTACATCTTCGGTCTTTTTATTTTTTTATTTTTTGAGATAGGGCCTTACCAAGTTGCTGAGGCTGGTCTGGAACTTGGGATCCCCTTGCCTCTGCCTACCCAGTCTCTGGGAGTACAGAAGTGCACTACTGCGCCCAGCTCAATTATGTTTCTCTTGGGGAAGAGTGTGACTTGAAATTTGCTCACGCAAAGACTGGACAGTTTCTTTTTATTCCCCATATTTTTTAAAAATTGGTGCATTGTAGTGATACATAATAGGATCAGGTGCTACACATTCGTACGTGCACACAACATAACAATATACTTTGGCCAATATCATTCCCCAGTGCTGGACAGTTTCTAAACTAACACACTTGCGTCAGCTCCTTTCTTGGCCACTTGTGTGGAGTCAATATTGAACCCAGCCCTCCCAAGCCCCAAACCTTTGCCTAGCTCAGTACCACGAAAGGTTCCCAATTTTTTCACACGCAGGGCGCGGACTGCGGGGGGGGCGGGGGCGCAGGCCCAGACAGCCCGTGGGGGGCTGGCAGTCAGGAGGGAAAGGCGGGTAGTCCCCGCCATTTTGTCCCGCTCGCCAGTCCCTGCTGCGACTACAAGTCCCGTGAACCTCCGCGGCGGCACTTCCTATTCTCACTGTCCGGCCGGCTCCCTCTTCCCCCTCCCCGGGGCCGGCGCCTGTGGCTGCAGCCGGGCGGCCAGAGGCCAGGTAGGATTTCCGGGGGAAACTGGTGTGGAGACTGAGGAGGCGGCGAAGGCGACCCGGGTGAGTTCCGCAAGCAAGAGAAAGTGAGCCGCACGCGCGCAGGGTCAGGCTTGCGGGCGCCTCTCAGGCTCCGGGCGCATCCTTGGCTCTGCTAGGGGGTTGCGGTCCCCGCGGGGGGTTACGGCCGGGGTGGCCGCTGCGTCGGGCAGGGCGTGACGGGCCGGGACCGCCGCCTCCCTTCTCCGCCCTCCTACAACGGTCCGGCCACTGCGTCTCCGCTCGCAGCAGGGCCCGCGCAGGTTGCCCTCTACGCCCCCGCAGACACGGTTGAGCCCTTTTGTCTGGGAGGCTTTCTCCCCTTTGTGCGACCGTGAGGAGTCGCGGCCTCGGGGAAGCCTGCAGGTACTGACTGAGGCGGCTCCCCGGGGATCCGATTACGTTAACAGAATCGGGTCAAAGTCCATTTTTCAAAACCTTCCACCCTCATAACTCTGCACCCCGGCTAGACTTAGCGGAGCCTTCGGAGCCCGGCAGTTTCTGTAGAAACCTCGAGGTTATTGGATCCAACTCTTAAGTGTCAGTTCCACGGAGCTTCCGATTACAAATCTGGCGTTTTCATTGGAAGGGAGATGAGTCTATGGTGGGTGGGGGGGAAGCGAGCCCCTGAACCCCATCCTGGGAATCCGGGGAGAAATTGAATTTGCTGCGATGCCTGTTGCCCCTATGGTCGGGGGGACCAAAGAACTCTTGCGAATGGCATTGATTCACACACCTCCCGATCTCAGAGAAGACTAAGTGATTTATAGTTAGGGCATCATTTATTATTTGCAAAAACAAAACAAAACAAAACAAAAAACCTCACTTCATTAGGTCACCCAGATCCTCAATCCTCTGAAAGACATCCTTACTTATTCTGTTTAAAACAAAAAGTCTAAAGAAAAAGTCCATTAATAGAACTATCCACTTTATAGAGAAGCCAGAAACCAAGTGGCTTCCAGAAAGCATTTTTTGACTAAGTAAAAGGCATGAAACCATTTTACGGGAGGAGAGGTGGTATGCTCCTATTGGAAATGGTTGAATTGCATGGATTTAGTTAAATTTGGTTACATAGTGGTAACTTGATGTATGTTCCGTTGAAAGACTGCATCGCTAGATTAAAGCTTTCTTTCGTTTTTTGTTTGTTTTGTTTTGTTTTTTTTTGGTACTGGGAATTGAACTCAGGGACACCCAGCCACGGAGTCACACCCCCAGCCCTATTTTGTATTATTATTATTTTTTAAATTTAGAGACGGGGTCTCACTGAAGCGCCTCGTTGTTGCCGAGGCTGGCTTTGAACCTATGATTCTCCTGTCTCAGCCTCGGAGCCCCTGGGATTATAGGCGTGCGCACCAGCCAGGCTAATTTAAAACTTTCTAAAGGCAGATACCCCCCCCCCCTTTGAAAAATAGATTAATAATTCAAGTTCCTTTAATAAAGGTAGCCAGGACCCTTTTGCATAAACCAGGGAAGTTTTTTTTTTCTTCCTTCTTTTCTTTTTTCTTTTTGCCAGGGGTTTAACCCAGGAGCAATTAACCACTGAACCACATCCCCATTCCTTTTTATTTTTCATTTTGCGACAGAGTCTCCTTAAGTTGCTAGGACCTCACTAAGTTGCTGGGGCTGCCCTGGAATTTGCCATCCTCCCGCCTCAGCCTCCCTAGTCTAGGATTACACGCGTCCGCCACCACACCCTGCAAATCTGGGAAGGTTTTTGAAGTTACATAGGTTAAATTCTCATCCTACTCAAGTAGGCAAATTAAGCCTTTAGTACTTTATTTGTTTGACTTCTCATAACGGAAATTACTTACTCTGAGAATCCCAGATCGAGTTAGTTACTTTGTATAGAAATGGGAGGTCCTTAATGAAGTTGTTCTTCAATTTATTTTTCTTTTTTGTGGTGCTGTGGATATTCTGAAACCAAGGTCTTGTGCATACTAAGGAGGTATTCTACCACTGAGCCACACTCCAAGCCCCAGTTGTTCTTCACTTTGTAAAGCAGCAGTGTTTAGGGGTCTTTTTTTTTATCTTTTTGGATAAACTTTGAAGAAACAGCCATAGAATTGCCCAGTGTTTTAAAAATAAGAAAACAGCAGTTGCTATTCACTAGCTCTTATTTGTTTAACATGATAAAAAAATTCTGTCAATGTTATTTTAAAAATTTTTGTTATTTTTTTGTGGTGCTGGGGATTGAACCCAGAGTCTTGTGCATGGGACGAAAGCACACTATCAACTGAACTATATCCCTAGCCCCAATGTTATTTTTTTTTTATGTAAATAAAGCTGTTTATATTGCATAGATAAAGAAATTTGGTGAGACAATTCCATTAAAGTAGTTACTTTCAAAATTACTAAAAACATTTTTGAAGATATTCATGGTAATAAAGGAAGACATTGTAGTTAGCAGGCAATTACATAGTTTTGACTTTGTATATGTGTGTGTGTATATATATAGTTGATTCAGTATTTACTAAAATACAGAGCATACAGTTATATTTGAATTTCAAAGAACAATACATAATTATATGTATATAATTATATACATATATGTATGTATACCTTAGTCAGGACATATTATAGTAAAGAAAAATAATTATCTGAAATTCAAATTTAATGGGGCTTGGTGTATTTTATCTAGCAATTCTAGTTGTACAGCTACTGGTAATACCAATACAAAAAAAAATATGGAACGCTTCATGAATTTGCTTGTCATCTTTGCACAGGGGCCATGCTAATCTTCTCTGTATCATTCCAACTTTAGTATATGTGCTGCCAAGTGAGCACCCCGATGTTATTTTTATTAAAAAACAACTTAATTCTCAATACAGTTCTATGAGGTGTAGTTCTCACATTTTACAACTGATAAAATCTGGCTTCTAAAATGTTAAGTGACTTTCCCAAGGTCATACAGTTAATCCAGATGGGAAATAGCTGAGTAAATCTTACTTCAAATCTAATACTAGTACTCTTTCCATTATCTTACATTATTACAGCTACTAATGTTACTACCATAAGTGGCTTTAATTTATTGAAATCTGAATACTGGAGAAAAATAATGAGGATGTTTTGCAGTTAGAGCAAACTAAATCCTAAGGAAGTGGAATTCATAGAACCATAAATGATGTCTTTCTGTAGGTCATAATTGATCATTGGTGCCATTAATTTATCTTACAGTATGATTTGTGTCTAGGTAGAATAACAATTTAATGGACAGTCCTGAGGGCAGAAGGGTAGTTACTCAGTTGTGATTTAAACTTTTTATTGGAAGGTGATTAAAAGGTTTAAGTATGTAGAAAATATAGGTACAGCAGCTTTTGAAATTAACATTGAAGACAAAACTCAAATGCATAGGGAGTCTCAAGAAATTTTTTGTTAATTTTAAAAAAATATTGTTTTAGTTGTCAATGGACTTTTATTTTATTTATTTATATGTGCTGCTGAGAATCAAACCCAGGGTCTCATACATGCTAGGCAAGCTCTCTACCACTGAGCCACAACCCCAGGTCCCCCCCCCCCCGCCCTTTTTTATGGTGCTGGGGTTTGAACCCAGGGCGTTAAGCATAGTAGACAAGCATTCTATCACTTAGGTATACCCCCAGCCCTAATAAAACTTTTAATCAGTTTCAAACCTGTAGTTAAGTCTTGGATTTATGTCAGTACATGCCATGAATATGACACCATAAATAGAAACCTACTTCAACTCCCTTACTTAAATTCTTAGGTAAAATGCATAACATGCCAGTTGAATTGAGTCAATATAATTAGTCTAGCCTTTCTAACTAGTAGAATTCTGTTTTAAATCTCTTTTATAATGCTGTCATAATAGGAAAGAACTTTTTCCCTTGTGTTTTTTGTTGTTGGTTACTTTATTTGTAAATCCATCCATGAATGATAAACTGTTATGTTCTAGACCCTGTTATAGTCTAGACCCTGAGGACAAATGAGTGAAAACAGAAGTCTATTCCATCTTAGGGTTTACAGACTTATTAGCATTGGGGTGATAAGAGGGAAGAGTCAAACAGTAAATAAGCAGTTAAAAAAATCCTCTTGTATTGAATCTGTAGCCTTGAATAGTTCATATTTAAGTTCTTTGAATCTCCATTTTTCTAATCTCTAACATGGGAATAATGATTCCTGCTCTAACTTGTGGAGTTGTTTTCAGGAGCAAGTAGGATAAGTATTTGGTTGCCTTATATGCTTCAAATTCCTGTAGTAAGTTACTTTTACTATTAGAATAGGAACAGAGACATTGGAAGAAGGTTATGTTGAAGGAAAGAGAGAAGTGAATGGATGGATTCTCTGGTCTAAGAAAGTCTGATGTCCCTTGTAAACTTTCACAGAACCCTAGTCACATCTTCACAAAAACTATCATAACTGTGTGTACTTTCCCCCCATAGTATTTATTAAGGAAGACTCTTATTTGTTTTATATTGTTGCAGTTAACTGCCATAATGTTAGGGATAAGGTCTGTTCACACCCCTTCTTAGCTGCCCTTGGTGCTAGGGACACATCTTTACTACTTAGCACACAGCTCCAGGTATTTCACTGGAATTGTATTCACTCATTCTTGAATGAGTGAATGAGAAATAAAAGTGGGCAAGTACAATTTTGGAGAGTATTAGAAACAAAATGATTCTTTTATTCAGCAGATATTCTGTTTTACCTGTTGTGTGCTAGGATCAACTTTTAAGATTTGGCAATACAGTGATATGAAGGTATTTCGGCTCTGCCCCCCAAAACTAACTATATTGTAACACATGACAGTGTGTTGAATATTAAATAAAAGTATGTTTTAAAATAGGGACTGAAAGATTCTGCTTTGATAAACAAGCCATTACAGAGGATGTGGTTTTGGAATATGTTCTTTAGGGGCAAGTAGATTCAGCTTTTCATGGGACAGGGAGCAGTTTGAGCAAAAGAATGGATGTGAAAATGTAAGATACTTGTCTAGGGAAGAATGGGTAACCTGCATGGTTAGAGTGTATATTAGATCTTTTCTGAGAGAATTTGGATTAGCATGTAGTATTTTTGCTTATCAGTGTGCCATACCTCTATTTTATTTCATTTCATCTCATCCCTGTGGTAGTGGGGATCCAACCTGGGGCCATTGAGCTACATCCCTAGTCCCCACACCTCTATTTTATAGAGCTGATTCATGTCTTTTCTTAGTGGTAGCAGAAGCACCACATTTAAGTAGGAGGAGGTGGTCAATGTTATTTCTTCAAAGGGAAAATGAGTTTCATTTTTATATTGTACTCTTAAGTACTTTAGATGTTGATTATTTGTGCTTAAAAGTTAAAAAAAGTACTACGTTTCTTTTTCTTTTTGGTACTGAGGATTGAACGCAGGGGCACTTGACCACTGAGCCACAGCCCTATTTTGTATTTTATTTAGAGACGGGGTCTCACTGAGTTACTTAGCACCTCAGAGTTGCTGAGGCTGGCTTTGAACTAGCAATTCTCCTGTCTGAGCCTCCCCAGCCTCTACAGGCATACACCACAACAAATATTACTTTTTTTTTTAATGGCTGTATTTTCTTTTCTTTAAAAAATTTTTTTTAGATGTAGATGGACTCAATACCTTTATTTTATTTATTTTTAATTTTATGTGTTGCCAGGGATCAAACCCAGTGCCTCATGCATGCTAGGCAAGCGCTGTACCACTGAGCCACAACCCAGGCCCAAGTATTACTTTTTTGAACAGACAAAAACAATAACAACAAAAAAATTATAAAATGCTACTGAAAGAGCACAATTGTAAATCTTTGTTGAAAGTGAAGTTTTTTGTTTGTTTTTTTAAATAAACTTTATTTTTTGGTACTTCTCAGTGGCACATGCCTGCAATCCCAGTAACTGGAGAGGCTGCAACAGTAGGATCATAAATTTGAGACCAGCTTGGGCAGTTTTTTTTTTTTTTTTAATTGTAGTTGGACACAATACCTTTATTTATTTATTTTTATGTGGTGCTGAGGATCGAACCCAGGGCCTGACACGTGCTAGGTGAGCGCTCTACCACTGAGCCACAACCCCCCCCCCAACAAAGTGAAGTTTTGAGGTGAAACTGGATTCACTGCTTCTGTGGACAGGTGGGGGTCTGTTTAAGATTGCAGGCTTCTGAAGCCCAGAAAGTGGTGCAGCTCTTAATGGCAGGCTATGCCTTCCAATGTTGCAGCAGACTCCAGGAACTCATTGCCAATTTCTTATTTCAGGGATCTTGTCCAATGAATTTGAAGAATGAAATCCACCACTAGGATGAGATGTAAGAGTAGGATTTATTGAAGAACAGGAGCAGAACACTTGCATTGCAACAGGGGAACCATAGTAGGTTTTCTCCATTAGTGTTCTAGTCTAGAGGCTTATATAGCACTTGGTTTACATAGCATTTGGTTCACTGCTGTTGATTCAAACTTATGCTAATTAGGGTTTGAAAGAAATACCAATGCTATTGGTCCAAATTCATGTTAATTACTTAGAAATGTACTAACACTATTGGTCAATTTTTAAGTCCCAACTTTAATTCAAGTCTGCCCCACTTCCATTTTCTCATGGCAGGTCGGGCAACGGGAGGTTGAAGTCGGTTGAGGTCGTTGGATTGCGTGGAGTGTGCAGCGTACAGTGGGCATTCGCGCTGTATGACACCTGGACTGCTGGGTGGTGGCGGATGGGTTGGCTTCCACTCATCTCAGGTCTGCGCCGCCCTGGCAGACTTGGCATGGCAGCCTGTGCTTGCTGCTTGTGCTTTAGCCCATTCCAGCTGCCATTCTCCCGCTTCACTGCTCCGCCACTGCTTCTCTGCAGGGACCAGTAGGCTGGCTGTGCTGCTTGGCAGCCGGGAAGCCATTTCAGTGTTTCTTTTTCTTTGTGGTAGGTAAAAATAAGTTAAGGTCTTTATGAACACTGGTTCTGTTTGTGGCTGTAAACTGCTAAGTTTTAACAAAAATAGTTCAGAAATAGAAAAGAAGGTTATTTTAGGGAATTGTAAAGGTTTTCTAAGGCTTTCCAAACTTTTAGTCTAAAGAGTAAATTCTGGTCTGGGGCTGTAACTCGGTGGTAGAGTGCTTGCCTAGCGCATAGAAGACCCTTGGTTCATTATCCAGCTCTGAAAAAAAGGGTCGATTCTCTGGTGACAGATAATAAAGATACACATGAGTTATGGTGTTTATTCCTTATATTATAGTAGCATCTAAATTGGCTTTTTTATTTTTAAATACGTATTAACACAGCTTGGTGGCGTGAACTTATAGTCCCAGCACTTTTTTTTTGTTTTGTTTTTGTACTGGGGATTGAACCTATACCTCTGAACTGTACCTCTATAATAGAGTCCTTTTAATTTTTTTTATTTTGAGATGCAGATATTGCCAAATTGCTGAGAATGGCCCTCCTCCTGTTTCAGTCTCCTGAATTGCTGGGTT
This sequence comes from Spermophilus citellus, assembly GCF_964194105.1. Taxonomy (NCBI): domain Eukaryota; kingdom Metazoa; phylum Chordata; class Mammalia; order Rodentia; family Sciuridae; genus Spermophilus; species Spermophilus citellus. Next base: position 119,082,686 of record NC_138191.1, on the reverse strand, counting down.
TATTGGTGTGTAGCACCATGCCAGGCTGGTTCTGGCACTTGGGGAGGCCAAGGCAGAAGGATCACCAGGATTTCAAGACCATACTGGCAACATCTTTTTTTCTCAAAAAAATAATGAGATTCTCATTGAGAATTATTATTACTAATCTCTCTTGAAGCCACAAGGACACAGATTAAGTTATTCTGCAATATTATTTTGGGGGGCCAAATGATTGATCATTTTCCTGTGATTGATACTTGAAACTAACTTGTACTGATTTATCTACTGAGAGATAATCTGAGTTCTTTTGTCCAGTAAATGTTTGTTCTTTGGTTTATTTTGTTTTTTGTTTTCTTGCAGTGCTGGGAATCAAACCTAGGGCCTCATGCATGCTAGGCAAGATCTCTACCACTGAACTATATCCCTTAACCCTTTGTTCTCTGATTTTTGCCTCACTTATTCAGCTTTCTTGGGAGGGATACGATTGAAGAACAGGTGGGATTGGTGGCGTACACCTGTAATCCCATTGATCTGGGAGGCTGAGGCAGGGGGATCACCAGTTCAAAGCCAGCCTCAGCCATTGTTGAGTCAGTTACTAGTGAGTCACTTAGCAACTCAGTGAGACTCTGTCTCTCTATATAAAATACAAAAAACGGTCTGGGGATGTTGCCCAGTGGTTAAGCACTCCTGGGTTCAATCCCTAATACAAAAACAAAAATAAAAACCTGAAGAACATGAATTTACTGTTACAGAAGTAACATAAAAAGGAAAAGGAAAGACAGAAGGATAATCTCATACTCAATGGTTTCCATTTTGGTTGACTCATTTTGTATCTTTATTGCTTGAGGCCATCTTGGGACAGAATAAAGTTAAATACAGAATGAAGGCTGTTTATTAGGATGATCAAGACAGTGGAACTACAGCTGGGGCTGGGGCTGTGGCTCAGTGGTAGCTCACTTGCCTGGCATGTGAGAGGCACTGGGTTTGATTAAAATAAAGATCTACCAACAACTAAAATATATATATATATATATATATATATATATATATATATATATATACACACACACACACACACACACACCATTTTTCCACTTTTTAAAATTTTTTTTCTAATTTAATTTTTGCTTTTAATATGGGAAGTTTTAAATTTGTAGTACATGTTTCTGCATTGCTTTCACTGAATTGACCTAGCCACAGTTCCACATTACCAAAGTTGAACATAGGAAATATGTGAAGAGCTCTGCTAACTCTGGGAAGAGGATAAAATGTATCTTAAAGTTCTAACATTTCTCTTAACCCCACCTAGAGTATGGCTACCATTAGCCACAGTAGTATGTGTTAGATGAGCTGTAGACCAAGGTACTTGCTGGGACGTTCTCTTTCCCCCCTACTCCCCCCCCCTTTTTTTTTAAAGAGAGAGGGAGAGAGAGAGAGAGAGAATTTTAATATTTATTTTTTTAGTATTTGGTGGACACAACATCTTTGTTTTACGTGGTGCTGAGGATCGAACCTGGGCCGCACGCATGCCAGGTGAGCGCACTACCACTTGAGCCACATCCCCAGCCCCCCTACTCCCTTTTTAAAGAGAGAACTCTTATGATGTTGCCAAGGCTAGCCCAAATGCCTGGGCTTAAGCAGTCCTGCCTCAGTCTCCTGAGTAACTGGGACTGCAGGTGCACACCACTGAACTTGGCTCTTAAAAAAAAGAAGTGCATATGAGGATTATCAGAAAGCGGGTCATATCTTTATACTTGATTCTTTTTTTCCTTTTTTTTGACCTGCCTTTCTTCTTTTTTTTCAAGTTATGCCTTTATTTATTTATTTATTTATTTGTGAGAGAGAGAGAGGGGGGGGAGGGGGAGGGAGGGAGGGAGGGGGAGAGAGAGGGAGGGAGGGAGGGGAGGGGGAGAGAGAGGGAGGGAGGGAGGGGAGGGGGAGAGAGGGGGAGGGAGGGGGGAGGGGGAGGGAGGAGAGAGAGAGTGTTTTTTTTTTTTTTTTTTAATGTTTTATTTTTTAGTTTTCGGGGGACACAACATCTTTGTATGTGGTGCTGAGGATTGAACCCAAGCCGCATGCCAGGCAAGTGGGCTACCTACCACTTGAGCCAAATCCCAGCCCCTCTTTTTTTTTCTTTCTCTCCCCCTCCCCCTCCATCTCCCCCTCCCCCTCCTCCATCATAAATGAGGAAATGCTAAATCCTTTTTTTCCCCCCTGGGGCTATGGATTGATCATTGCTAGGTAAATGATCTGCCAAGAGCTACATCTCCAACCTTTATGCTGTTTTTTGTTTTTTTTAAACTGGTGGCAACAACTTTTCAGATTTTTGCAAAATGTAGTGTATCCATTGACCAATGGCATATCAGTGGCTCACTGCTTTTTCTAGAAATGCCTTGCTCTCAGCCTCCATTTATTAATTTCTTAGTTGAAGTTATACATTTTATTTAAAGGACTTTTTTTTTTAGTCCTGGGGATCAAACACAGGGCCTTGTGCATGCTAGGTGGGTAATTGCTCTACCACTGAGCTATGTCCCCAGCCGTGGGTTTATTTTTTAAAAGATTAGATGAGGACTGGGGTTGTGGCTCAGTGGAAGAGCACTTGCCTAACAAGTGTGAGGCTCTGGGTTCGATCCTTATCACCACATAAAAATAAATAAATAAATGTATGTGTATATCTACAACTAATTTTTTTTTAAAATCGGATGAGTTATTAGACTAAAAACAGCACCTGTTGTGTAGTAAACTCTAAATAAGGGCTAGCTATTATTATTATTTTAGTGGCCAGAACTCCAAATGAGGAGATCTAATTGGACTTTCAGGGCAGAATGGTTGGGGGGATAGACAAGAGGGGATAGATTTGAAAAGCATTTGTTTGTTTGTTTGTTTGTTTGGGATATGGAGGATTGAACTCAGGGGCACTCAACCACTGAGCCACATTCCCAGCCCTATTTTGAATTTTATTAGAGACAGAGTCTCACGGAGTTGCTTAGTGCCACACTTTTGCTGAGGCTGGCTTTGAACTTGTGATTCTTTTTTTTTTTTTTTTTTAAAGAGAGAGAGAGAGAGAGAGAGAGAATTTTTAATATTTATTTTTTAGTTCTTGGCGGACACATCTTTGTTGGTATGTGGTGCTGAGGATCGAACCTGGGCCGCACGCATGCGAGGCGAGCGCGCTACCGCTTGAGCCACATCCCCAGCCCGTGAACTTGTGATTCTACTGACTCAGTCTCCCCTGGGATTATAGGCATGCACCACTATGCTGGGCCTTGAAAAGCATTTCTGACTTTATCATGTTTGATTTTTACTGGATGTACAAGGAGTATCACTTAGAAAGCTTGCCACTGCTTTCTAATTATAAACATAAGAGTTTATTTTTGCATTTGTGGAATTGATAAAATTATTGCCTCTTGAATTATTGGTTCTTGGATGTCGGTATTTTAGCTTATGCTTTACTAGATCTTTGGTGTGAATAAAATTGGAATTTGAGATGAAACTAGATTCTCCACTTCTGCTGGCAGGTGGAGTCTGTGTAAGTTACAAGTCTCTGCAGCACAAAAAGTCCATTTTAGTGTTAGCAGCTAATCATAGCAGGGGATCCAACTGTTGCAGCCAGCAAAGCTGATTCTTTACTATTCTTGAGTGGCATGTTGCAGCTCTGAATGGTGGGCTGTGTCCTCCAGTGTTGCAGCAGACCTTGGCAGCTCACTGCCAGTTTCTTTCCTGGTTCTTGTCTTGCAAATTTGAAGAATGAAATTCACCACCAACAACAGAAGGCAAGAAGGAAAGAAGTAGGATTTATTCAAGTCTAAAGAAAAGAAATAGAACTCCCCCAGGGTGAGAGGGGACCCATAATAGTAGGTTACCGCTGGAGTGTTCTAGTCTAGGGATTTATATAGCTCTTTGGCCAATATTATTGGTCAGAATTTATGCTAATTAGATCTTGAAAAAGTACCAACACTATTCCTTAGTCCTTGAGTCTGAACTTCCCTATAACCTCTATTCTGGTCTGCCCCACTTCTGTTTTTCTGCTCCTCCAGGATAAAGACTTTGATTCATAGCCTTAAGGGATTACTGTTTAGGTACAGTAATTGTATTTATTTATATAATAAAGGCAATTGGTTTGTTCTGTGTGTCAGCTTGGCTAGGCTATATATAGTGCACAGTTATTCAGTTAAATACTAATCTAGGTGTTGCTGTCAGGGTATTCTGTAGATGTGGTTAATATTTCTAGGGGCTGGGGATGTGGCTCAAGCGATAGCGCGATCGCCTGGCATGCTCGTGGCCCGGGTTCGATTCTCAGCACCACATACAAAGAAAGATGTTGTGTCCGCCGAAAACTAAGGAATAAATATTAAAAAATTAAAAAAACACATTTCTAGCCATTAGTCTTTACCAAAGGAGATTATCCTTGATAGTATCATGGCCTTGTCCAATCAATTTAAAAGTCTCTCCCTGAGGGAAAAGTCTTCCCTGCCTCAAGATTGCAGTTCCAGCTCCTGCCTAAAAATTTCTAGCTGGGTATGTTGTCCTGTAGGTTTCTGGTTTACGAGCTCTCACAATCACATAAGCCAATTCCTTGAAATAAATCTGTCTTTATACTCAAGAAACATATGTATGTATGTTTATATTCATCCTACTGGTTCTCAGAAGAACCCTGACTAGGGGTTGGGCATTTATGCATGCACAAGGCCCTGGATTCAATCCTCAACACTGGAGGAAAAAGGAAAAACAAAAAGAAAGAAAGAAAGAGAGAGAGAGAGAGAAAGAAAGAAAAAGAAAGAAAGGTAGAAGACTCCTGACTAATACTAATACTACTAATTGAGATCTGAAGGCATTAGCTATATAAAGAGATGGGGAAAAGAGTTTTAAGGTTTTAAGGGAACAATGTGCAAAAGCTTAGGCAAGAAGGAATATGGATGCAAGAAATGGGGTGTGGTTTGATTTGGATGACATGATAGGCAAAGGAGAAGAATGACAGGGAATGAAATCAGGAAGGTAAATAGGCTGAATCATAGAGGAACATGTAAATCAAGTATGAAGTTTGTACTTTATTTTACTCAAAAATCAAAGCAGGGAGTTGTTATGATGAGATTCATTCTCAAACAGTTTTTTTTTTTTTTAAGAGAGAGTAAGAGAGGAGAGAGAGTGAGAGAGAGTGAGAGAGAGAATTTTTTTAATATTTATTTTTTAGTTCTCGGCGGACACAACATCTTTGTTGGTATGTGGTGCTGAGGATCGAACCCGGGCCGCACGCATGCCAGGCGAGCGCGCTACAGCTTGAGCCACATCCCCAGCCCCTTAAACAGTTTCTTAATCCAAGTAATGCTTTATTTAAAGGAAAAAAATTTGGGGGGGTGGTACTGGGCTTTGAATTCAGGGGCACTCAACCACTGAGCCACATTCCCAACCCTGTTTTATTTTTATATTTAGAGACAGGGTCTCTCAGGAGTTGCTAATCATCTCATTGTTGCTGAGGCTGGCTTTGAACTTTCAATCTTCCTGCCTCAGCCTCCTGAGCTCCTGGGATTACAGGCGTGCATCACTATGCCCCGCTTAAAGGAAAATTTTTATTGTTAATCCCCAGTATTGGTTTAAAATATTCTCATTATATTAATGTTACAAACATAAAAGGATATGTAAATTTATAACTCTTGACTATAAAACTAACAATTTCCTATTTAAATACAATAATTATAAACTACTAAAATTTTTGCTATTAATAAGATGGATAATTTTGAAATGAATTGAAGTTTCTGCTGTGTGCAATTCATTTTGAGTTTAGTATTTCTCTACTATTTTAATAATATGAGATGATTTATTTCTTTGGACACTTTTCAATATGTATATTGCCTGGAAACTTCTGTTCCTTTGAGATCCTTTTGGTTTTCTCTTGGCTCAAATGTATGCACATTAAGTCCATTTCTGTTAATTTCTTGTTCATGGACAAAGTAGTATATTTGGTGTTAGTGTTCTTTCATTAAGTATTTTTTGAGCACCTACTGTGTGTGCACATTCTAAATGCTTGGATACAGGGTGAGAAAAACAGTGTCATTGCTATAATGATCTTTCTAGATACTATAAAAATTGATTATTTCTAGATCTAGATAATGTGCCAGCAGGTAATGATAAGTTAAAAGTAAAAATGAAACAGGGTAAAAGGATAGAAAGTGATGGAAAGGGGGTTGATAGTTTAATTAGGCTATTCAGGGAAAGACCCCTTTGACTGAGGAGGTCATATTTGAATTGTTACCCAAAATGAAGGAGAAAATCATGCCAATTCTGGGAAAAGGGCATTTCAAGCTGACTGAACAGCACCTGCAAAGCCCTAGGGCAAGAATATTTTTGTTGAGTTAGAGAAATTGCATCAGTATCAGTGTGGTTGGAGTAGAGTGAGCAAGAGCAAGGATGGAGAAAATGAAGTCAGTGGAGTAGACAGAGGCCAGGTCTCATAGGATCTTATAGTCATGGTAAGAAATCTGAAGTTAACTTCAGATTTGGAGTTAACTTTCAGATGTGATAGGGAGATATGATCTGCTTTTCTTTTTTTTTTTTAATAAAGGATAAACTAGACCACTCCAAAAAGTATCTGAATTATAGGGGGGTCTCAGTAGAAAGGAGGCCAGTGGGGGTTGGTTACAGTAGTCTAGCAGGAGAGGATGGACAACTTGAACTGGTAAGAAGTGGATAAATTATGGGTGTATTTTGGAATCAGAGACAGTAAGATTTTGATTTAGATGTAGGTAGGAGAAAAAGAGTTAAGAGTGATAGGCATGGCTTAATTCCAGCTACTTGTGAGGCTGAGGCAAGAAGATCACAAGTTCAAGACCAACCTCATCAGTTTAGCAAGACTGTGTTTTGTTTTTATTTATTTATATTTATTTATTTTTTTTAAAGAGAGAGTGAGAGAGGAGAGAGAGAGAGAGAGAGAGAGAGAGAGAGAGAGAGAATTTTTTAAATATTTATTTTTTAGTTCTCGGCGGACACAACATCTTTGTTGGTATGTGGTGCTGAGGATCGAACCTGGGCCGCACGCATGCCAGGCAAGCGCGCTACCGCTTGAGCCACATCCCCAGCCCAAGACTGTGTTTTAAAATAAAATTTAAAAAAGGGATGGGGATGTTGCTCAGTGGGTACAGTGCCCCTGCCTTCAATCCCTAGTACCCGGTGTCTGGTGGGTGTGAGAGAGTGGAGGAAGAATGACACTAAGGTTTGTGTCCTGAGCAGTAGGAAATTTTAAGTTGTCACTTTTACTGAAAAGGTGATGATAGTGCTAATGATACAAAATAGCAGCTAACACATGGCAGCTGTTTTTGTAAGTGGTCTACACCTGGTACTCTGTTGGTTGAATAGGGTAGACTAGGGTAGGAACAAGTTAAGGGTGGGGAATCAAGAGTTTGTTTTTAAAATATGATATGCTTCCACAACTTATTAGCTTTTCAAGAAGAGGTAAGTGGGTAAGCTATGATTATGTCAGTTTAGAGGAGAGGTTTGATCTGGAAATATATGTTTGGAAGTTGTGTGTGTGTGGTATTTAAAACTATAGAGCAGGGTGAGAAGACTAGTTATGGTTTGTATTTGGGCTGTTATTGCTTCTCTAGGAGGGATAAAGAAATTTAGAGGATTTTTTAAAAAATATCTTTATTTTTATGAGGTGTTGAGGATAGAACCCGAGGGCCTCACACATGCTAGGCGAGTGCTCTACCGCTGAGCCACAACCTCAGCCCTAGAGGATTGATTTTTGAAGTTTGTGTTATCACCTTTCCTATTACTGTAATGAAATGCCTGAGATAGTTTACTTAAAAAGAGGAAAGGTTTGTGTTTTGCCTAGCAATTTTGGTGGTTTCAGTCTGTGGTCAGTTCCTTTTGGGTGTGTGGCAAGGCAGTACCTCATAGTGAGGAACACCCGGTGGAGTGAGCTGCCCACCTTGTGGCAGCCTCAAATGGAAAAGGAAAGAGAAAGAGAGAGCCCCATAATTGCCTTTGAGGCATAACCTCAAAAACAGAAAAACGTCTTAATAGATCCCACATTCTAAGACTATACCACTTTCCAATATCACCATGGGCTGGGAATCAAACCTGTACTACTTGGGCTTTTGGGGGACATTTGAGGTACAAACTACCCCTGAGCGATGATATCCTCATCCTTTTTTTAGTTCTTTCAAGTATTTATAGTAGCTTTTGTAAAATCTCTTTAAGTCCAACATCAAATATTCTTCAGATACAGTTTTATTGACTGCCCTCTCCTTAATATAGCACATATTTTCTTGTGTCCTATTTAAGATAATATAATATGGCAATTCTGGAAGTAAGATTCCCTCCTCCTCTGTTTTTTTTTTTTTTTTTTTTTTTCTTGTTCTTTGTCTGATGACTTTCCTGGACTAAACCTGTAAAGCCTGTATTCTTTGTTGTGTGTGGCTGTGGAAATCTGTGCTTGGTTGGCTTAGTGTGATGAAACTCACTCACTGGTAAAGCACCACTGGGTTCAGTCCTCAGTACAAACAATAACAACAACAAAAAACCTTTATACTAATTAAACAATAACTTCCCATCCTCACTCCCCTATTCCCTGGCAACCTTTGTTCTACTTTTTGTTTTTAGTTGTAAGTAGATATAACACCTCTATTTTATTTATTTATACGTGGTGCCAAGGATCAAACCCAGTGCCCACATGTGCTAGGCAAGCACTCCACCGCTGAGCTGCAACCCCAGCCCTGTTCTATTATTTATTTATTTATTTTTTGAGAGAGAGAGAGAGAATTTTTAATATTTATTTTTTAGTTTTCGGCGGACACAACATCTTTGTTTATATGTGGTGCTGAGGATAGAACCAGGGCCGCACGAATGCCAGGCAAGCATGCTACTGCTTAAGCCACATCCCCAGCCCCTGTTCTATTTTTTATATCAATGCATTTAACTACTTGACATCCTTTTGTGTCTGGCCTATTTCACTTATCATGTTTTCAGAGTTCATCTATGTTAGTAGTATATATCAGAATTTCACTCCCTTTTAAGGCTGATAGCATTCTGTTGTATGTATATACCACATTTTGTTTATGCATTTGCCCATCAGTGTATATTTGGGTTGTTTCTACCTTTTGGCTATTATCAGTAATGCTGCTATGAACATTGGTGTGTAACTATTTGTTTCAGTACTTGCTTTCACATCTTTTGGGTATTGTTAGATCCTATGATCCTATGGTAGTGTTTCTCTCTCTCTCTCTCTCTCTCTCTCTTTTTTAATCGGTCTCATTATTATTATTATTATTATTATTATTATTATTATTATTTTTAGGTGTAGATGGACCCAATACCTTTATTTTATTTATTTGTTTTTTTGTGGCACTGGGGATTGAACTCAGTGCTTCACACATGCTAGGCAAGTGCTCTACTATTGAGCCACAACCCCGGCCCCCAGGGTCTCATTATTGTTACTGAGGCTGGCCTTGAATTTGCAATTATCCTGCCTCAGCCTCTCAAGTAGCTGGGGTTATAGGTGTCTGTCATCACTCTCAGTTTTTTAAAATTTTTTAAGGTGCCACCATAATGTTTTTCTCAAAAGATGCACCATTTTACATTCTTATCAGCAATGTGCCAAGTTTCCAATATCTCCACATCATTATATACTTGTTATCTTCTCTCTTAAATAATGACCATCCTAATGCATGTGAAGTGGTATATCACTGTTATAGTTGTATTCCTCTAGTGATGTTGAACATCATTTCATGTGCATATTAGTCATTTGTATGTTTTCCTTAAAGAAACATTTGCTCAGGTTGTTTGCTCCCTGCCCCTTGTTGCTAATTTTAGAATCAGCTGTCTGTTTGTTTTTTCTTAGCCCCTCCTCTTTGACACTGCAAACTAAACCCAGAGACATTTTGCCAGAGCTACATCCCAGTTCTTTAGATTTTATTTTTGAGATGGGGGTCTTGCAAACTTATTGAGGCTGGTCTTGGACTTGCAATTTGGGATTACAGATGTGCACCATCATGCTTGACAGCATCAGCTGTGTTTAAAAAAAAGAAATATCAGCAGTTTCTCCTTCTGGAGATGGCCCTTGAGTATGTATTCCTTGCTTTCCTAAATAAACCTCTGTCTTTTTTTTAAATATTCATTTAGTTGTAGATGAACACACTGTATCATTATTTTTATGTGGTGTTGAGGATTGAACCCAGTGCCTCACATATTCGAGCCAAGCACTTTACCACTGAGCTATACCTCAGCCCCTAAGCCTCTGTGTCTTTAAAAAATAAAAAATAAATGTTTTTGGATTGTTGCTAGCATTTGGTTAATTTTCAGAGTTTCAAAAAAGTGTTTGCCACCGCCCCCCCTTGCTTGCTTGCCTTTGTGTGTGTGTGTGTGTATGTGTGTGTGTGTGCACGTGCACACATGCTTTGTGTGTTGCTGGGGGTTGAACTCAGGGGTGTTCTATCACTGAGCAATATCCCATGTCCTTTTTATTTTTTGTTTTGAGACAGGATCTCACTAAGCCTAGAACTTGTGATCCTCCTGCCTTAGCTTTCCAAATCTCTGGGATTAAAGGCATGTGCCACTGTACCTGGCAATACTTCACCTATTTTTATTGCTGAATAATATTCCATTGTATTTATTCTGTTTATTCATTCATCAGCTCATAGACATTAGAGTGGTTTTAAATTTTTAATTAAAAATTAAAACCATTTGGGTGGTTTTAATTTTTTAGTTATTATAAAATATGTTGCTCTGAGCATTTGTATAAAAGTTTTATGCAGATGTGTATTTTTGTTTTTTTTCTACATATGTAGGAGTGAAATTGCTGGATTATATGGTAAACTTAGTGTTTAACTCTTTGTGGAACTGGGAAATTCTTTTTCAAACCTGCCTCACCATTATACATTCCACCAGCAGTATATGAGGGTTTTGGTTATCAACACATGTTATTGTCTATCTTATTTATAGACATTGTACTTGGTTTGAAACATCATCTCATTGATGATTTTGATTTGCCTTTCCCTGTTGACTAATGATGGCTAATGATGGTGAGGTTCTTTTTTATTTTATTATTATTTTTTTAGTTTTCAGCGGACACAACATCTTTGTTTGTATGTGGTGCTGAGGATCGAACCCAGGCCACGCGCATGCCAGGCGAGCATGCTACTGCTTGAGCCACATCCCCGGCCCCAGATAGTGAGGTTCTTTTCGTGTGCCTGTTGGCCCTTTCTTTGTATATCTTCTTTGGAGAAGGACTGCTCAAATCTCTTGCCTAGTTGTAAACTGGGTGTTATTATTATTTATTTATTTTCTTGAGGTGGAGTCTCCCAAAGTTGCCCAGGCTGATCTCAAACTTGTAAGCTCAAGCCAATCATCTCCCTCAGCTTTCCAATGCTGAAACTACAGGGAGGCACTGCTGTACCTGCCTTGGTTAACAAGCACATGTTGTGATACCACCAGTTGGTCCCAGGGTCCTGGTTCTTGTCCTGCACTTAACTGCCAGATGATTTCCTTGATATATGACAAGGTGTTATGGGAATAATACTTGGTAGTGGATCAAACATTTCCTAAGCCTTCCTGATGTTTACGGCAACCCTGAGGGCAGAAAGATTAACTTATACCTCAAACATTATCTATTCCTGTCAGAATAAATTGTTCCACAACCGGAGAAGTGAAAAATTCTGCTCCGTTTGTGTACAGTGAATCGAAAAACTTTCTACTGTCATGTATAACTGATTAGAACTAATAAATAAATAAATAAAAGAATCAATTATTCACCTTTCCATGATAGAAGGGGCCAAGTATAATCAACTTATTATCAAATAGTCAATTGGTTTCCTTAAAAGATGGTACCATCTTGAGGGTTTGTGTTGCTGATTACTTGGATTTTAGAGCATCCTTATTAAGTGGAGGTAAAGCTCATGTGTAGTGTGTCTTTCTTGCTACCATTGCCATCTTTGTTCATGTGTACATTTTGTTAGCACCAGGGAAGCCATGACAAATGATGACTGATGTAAATTGGTTGAGTCATTTTCTTTACTTGGTTATTTAGTACCTCTTCCATTGAAAATGTTCACTGATGAACACTAACATGATACAAAGATCTTCACACTTTAGATCCACTCCTTGTCCTTCCTTAATATCTCTTTGCCTCAATTTCCAGTCTTTCTCCTTTAATATCCCTGGCTAACATTTCAGAACATTTGCCCATGATTTTGCTTATTTGCTAATCTTAGCCACTTTTTTTTTTCCACACAAAGTAGATAGATATACTATCTACAGTTATGCTCATTAGTTTTGTTTTGTTTTTTTTAAAGCACTGTTTATAAGTTCCACCCTCTGAGTGAGGCTGTAGTATACCCTCGTATGGCCAAAAGTATATGCTGAGGGAGAGGCCCTGGTGCAACAATGGCAGATGATTTGACTGTTGGGCTGTCTGGTAATGCTTGTGCCTTTTAATTCTACTTGTGCTTTATCCTGAATGTATCATTTTCATCTTAGGGTGGATTCTTGTTGGGTCCTTACAGTCTTATAACTTAGTGTCATGATGAGTGACTCTAGATTGATGATCACTCATGTCCCATGGTTGGATATACTGTGTCCAGTATACTAGAGCCAGTAGCTTGCCATGAGTTGTTTTACAGAAGACATGCCATTTAACACTGCAAATAGCGTGGCCCTGCTCTATAGCTCCTGGGTTACTGATTCTGTGTATTGATTCTCCCACTTGGTTTATCGTAATACCCCGATAACTAGTAGTGGGATTTGTTGTTACATTCTCATATATGCATACAACTTAACAATACAATTTGGTAAATTTCTTTCCCTAGTACCTCTTTCTTGTTTTTTTTCCAAATCTCAAAACTTTTCTCAAATTTCAACTTTTCAGGTTACCCAATATAAAATTCAGAGCTGTGTTCTCAAGAGTTGTGCTCCCCTCTTCTTGGTAGGAGATACAAGAGGCAATAATTTACCTAGATGCCGTTATTTGAATGTCATGTCTTACCATGCTTCTGACTACTGGGCCTTTTAACATTGTATTGATATGATTGTAGCATTTATCCTTCACCTTCTGGAGATTGTGTATCTTATAAAGGCCTCTGTTGTGCTTTTTAACCTCTTGCTTTTCTAGGCCAGATAGCATGTTATTAATGGAGTAGATCAGAGTGATGTTCTACAGAAAAATCCTAATAATCCATCCATCTCTCTCTCTTTCTCTCCCCTCCCCTCCCCCCTCTCCCCCTCTCCCCCTCCCCCTCCCCCTCTCTCCCTCTCCCCCTCCCCCTCTCCCTCTCCCTCTCCCCCTCTCCCCTTCTCCCTCTCCCCCTCTCCCCTTCTCCCTCTCCCTCTCCCCTTCCTTCTCTCCCTCCCCCTCTCCCCCTCTCCCCCTCTCCCCTCCTCCCCTCCTTCTCTCCCTCTCCCCCTCTCCCCCTCCTTCTCTCCCTCTCCCCCTCCCCCTCTCCCTCTCCCCCTCCTTCTCTCCCTCCCCCTCTCCCCCTCTCCCCCTCCCCCTCTCCCTCTCCCCCTCCTTCTCTCCCTCCCCCTCTCCCCCTCTCCCCCTCTCCCCCTCTCCCCCTCCCCACCGTTTTTTTTTTCTTTCTGTGTTACTGCACTCTACCACTGAATTACATCTTCAGCCCTTAAAAAATTTTTATTTATTTGTTTGTTTGTTTATTTGGTACTAGGGATTGAACCTAGGAGTGCTTTATACTGAACCACATACCCAGCCCATTTTATTTTTTTATTTTGAGGAAGCGTCTTGCTAATTTGCTTAGGGCCTCATTAAGTTGCTAAGATGGCCTTGAACTTGCAATACTTCTTCCTCAGACTCCCAAGTATCTGGAATTACATTACATGCCACCACTTCCACTGAGCTATATCTCTTAAAACTGTACTATGCCAGAGGCTGGCAGGTTGACATAATGCTATAATCTGTCCTGTGTGAATGTAAATTATTTCTTATCCTGTTTTCTAATAGGGGTAAAACAAGTACTTATTCCACCAGTTATTGGTGACTAGCTTGCTCTTGGGTCTGTGCTAATGTGTTCTAGCAAAGAAAGCACATCTGGCATGGCACTTGAAGTCACAGCTACTGTTAGACTGATTTTTTTGTAAGTTTCTACCTTTCTCCAGGATTTGTTTGATTTCTATAGGGATAACCCTGTTAAATACTGCATCCTCTAGGGGTGTAGAACTAATTTCTACCCCGTCCCTTGCCCTGATATTGTTTTGTTTGTATTTGTTATCTAGGTGGGTGGGGTGGGCAGTTTTAGAGACTTTCTTCCACTTAGCCCTCCCCAATGTGCTTAACTCTTAGCTCATAGGCCAAGGACCCAAAATGAAGTTTGCACAAATTTCCAATTATGTCTGTCTCAATTTTACATTCAGGGACCAGGGAAATGATTGCTTGAAAGGCCCACAGACCAGGGGACACACTGTAAGCTGGGTTTGAGCCAGAACTTCATTTATTTCCTAGACCTTATGAGCCTATGATGACACTCCAGACTCCAGGAACCCATGAAAACTTGTCCTCAAAGAATTAGAGTGTTTTCCTTTACTCTCTTACCTGAATAAATAACTATATGCAGAGCAACTGCATAGTTTACATGCCTAATACACTTGGGTTGAAAATGGGCAAGAAATTCCTGCGTAATTGATACCACCGGTTATCAGTGATGAATTTTGCTTCCTCACATGTTGAAGTTTAAACATTAAAGAAGCACACAGAGGCAAGCATATAAAGCAGAGTTTATTTAAAAAGAGGTAACATAGACATCTCCCTGAAGGGAGAAGGAGGCCATAGCTGGTATCCTGGTATCCCAAGAAGTGAGGTTGTAAGGGTCCGGCGAAACGTCGGAGAAGGAGAGACCACACGAGACTAGCTCCATGCAATGGCAAGGGGGATTTATTAGGGATCCCTTCCAGCGCGCTAGGGCTCTGTGCTCACTCAAGAAGGGAGAGCAGCCCAGAGCCCAGAACAGAGGTCAAGCAGAGCTTAAGTACACTTTTTGGAGAGGGCGGTGGGCTTTGCATACATCAGAACAAATCATCATGAGGCGCGGGAAAATTGAACAACAATTCTGATACATGATTAGTCCATTCATTGGCGGGAACAGTTTGGGCAGGGGTGATTGGTCACTTCTAAACGGGATACACATTCAAACTGATTGGTTCTGGGGCCTATATGCTTACGTGCCATGCTACCTGGAGCCCTTAGCTATTAAACAACCAGGGAATCAATGGAGATATTTACTGGGCAGTTCCCGCATTGTCCTAACAACTTTACAGAGATTACAGGTTCCAGGGATAGCAGAGGAATTGTAACAATAGACTTTTACCTTGTAGCCCAGGCCTTGTAATCTAGAAGCTTTACAATGCCCTAGTCTTTTACACTTTAACTCAGACTTTTGCAGCTTAGAATCAGCTTAGAAATTTTACCTTTACATTCCCCACTCCTTTTTCTGACTACTTTTAATCTTAAAAGTACTGAATCATAATTATTGGAAGGTCTCATTTTTCATTTCTGCCAGTGGAGCATATTGTTGTCTGATCACTATGAGTTGTCCTGCGTTTCCTAGAATCGATTTCAGCATGGCCTCCATTTTAGATTTCACTCGATATTAGACCCCGATTTATCTAGTTACACTGACTACCTAACTTTAAATCTGGCTTCATTCTCCCCCCCTAATTTGGGAACTCCTTACTGCTGTGAGGAAGGGGGACGAAGAGAATCTTTCTGGCTTCTTCAGGCTGAAAAGGGACGGTGTGGGACAAGCAGTTTGGAGTCCCCCTTAAAAATATCAGGTCTATCGAGTGGTCCATGATAAAAGTCCAATTGAGAAGTAATAGGCTGGAGAGCCATTTGAATGATAGGTGGTCTATAAGAGACAAAAGAACTCATTAGTACTGGAACCATATTGATGCAGTAATAAATGCCACAGCACAAGAATATGCCAATGAGTATAATAACCAAGACAAAGGTTAACAATGTTTTCCATCAGGCAGTACCAGGAACTAGGAGCTAAGATATTGTCTCCATGACAAAGTTGCTGAGGACATGGCTTCCATCTGAGCATGTAAATCTTTAAGGATATTTGTCACATTGTCAGAGATGTCAGGGATGTAAACACAACAACTAACATTTAGGTTTACAGATGTCTTTTTCCTTAAGATATAGTCTAATAATTTAATGCCATCTGATCCTGCAAAATCCTTTTACTAGTATGACCTCTGTGTCTAATAGAGAAATCTTTAATTCTGCTACTCAGGGCTGGATAACCATATTAGCAAACATCAGGCCTACCTGCGTTGGTTAGAAATAAAGGCCTTAGACTAAAACTACTCTAGCAGTCCCTTTGACAGTTATCAGGCATTTCTGTCTAAGAATCTCTTTGGTAGCCTCCAGTCTACTTATTTATGGAAGTTACATTTAACTATTATTATCATTTAAGATGTCCAGGAACAGCTGTGCTTTGCCTTTGACTGTCTTTGCTAAGTGTTTAAGATGAAGCAAGTCAAACTGACTTCTGTTTCTACCTATTGTTAACAGTCAGCTGAGTCTCCTGGGAGTCCTCGGGAACTTCACAGAAGCTTCTCAGTTCTGCTAGTGCCATTTGCGCTAGGATGGGTCCAGGCCTTGCTTGACCATACGGCTTCCCTCAGAAGCATCAGGGATGTCTCCCTTCTCTGATGACCCTCCTCTTTACAGCAAATGCACTGATTGGCCTTCTGCCCTCCACTGGTCTCATTAATCTCCCTGCTCGGGAAGTTATGTGGCCTAGAGTAGCAGAGCCCTTTGCTCGGTTCCCTATTCCCTGATTCAGACTGACTCAGAGGGCAAGAGCCAAATTTTTAATTTTAAAACTTAATCTTAAACATCTAGCAAATAAGTTAACAGCCTTATATTAAGAGTACTGGGTTTTAGTACCTATCTCTCTATCCTGTAAGTGATAACTCCTTGTAACACATTATCTTAAATTAACCCAGGTTGTGAGTTCTTAAAGCAGTACCTCTTTAAAATATTAACAGGCAATCCTTAGTCCATCTAAAAGCAAACTACAAAACAAAACTAACTAGGGTAAAAACATATTTAGTCTATGTAATAGCTACCTAGAATTTTGGCAGAGTTGTACATTATAATCCCCTGTTTGATATCCTGGCAATCGTGACAAAAACCAACTTTTGGGCACAACTTTAAATGCACTGAAATCTGGCCTACTTCTTTCATAGTCACTTTCACATGCAGTGCAGTGGGATGGGACATAGAGCCTTATCTCAAGTAAGGCAGGGCTCTTCATAAGCCTTAAATTTTATAGTTCTAAAACTGATCTTTGCTTTTCAGACATCATTTTATAAAACTTACATAAATTGTTGCTCAAGTTTACATGAATATTAGCTAACACAACATAATATCACATCTAAAACATGAATTAAAGGAAGGCTGGAAGCTTCTAACCTCTTGTTGGAAAGTAGCAAAGTATTTCTGTGTTTTACAATAAAACCTTCACCCAGATTAGGCTCTCATTGACTTAAAAATACATTTAAATTGTATCTCAGTGTAGAAAGCAACATAGAACTTTACATATCTTACTGATAACAAGTCCAGTTATAGAACACAAATGATAAATAAATTTCCAACATGTTTTTTAAGCCTAAAATTACCATACAACTTTAGAACACCAGCTTGATATAATGTTTTTTTTGAAGCTTCTACCTTACAGACTTGTAAACCTGGAAGATATGAACACATTAAAATTACCATAATTACATTGATAATTTTATATTAACCAAGTTTAGCTTTTAAAGAAATGACTAAGGGGGAGATGGCAGGGCTTAGATAAATGGCAGGCAGCCTGTCTATTGGCAAGTTTTTCCAGATATCATCACCAGCACCTGAAAAAGATCAGAGCGAATAAAAACAGAATGAAGATAAAAATTAGAGCAAAGATCAATTTCTGGCAGAAGTTCCATGTTGGGGGGCTGACAGAAAAGAGACCAAGGACCATGAGGAAGCTTAAAAGGACATAAAGACTCATGAATCCAGGATGGCAGATTAAGAGGTTCTCTGAACTTGTTGTTTCCCGCTGTCCCATGTCCGCTGCATTCCATCGTGCCTGGTAGTGAGCTTCAGCACTGAGTGAATTGTTCTCTTGAAGATGTTGGGGGTCCATCGGTCATCAGAGGCTGGTAGTGCCTAAGCAGAAGCTGGTTGGAAGTTTGATTTGAGACTTTCTGTAATCGGATTTGAAGGAACTTCATTATGCAGAGCAAGAGAGCACAAGAAAAGTATTGAAAAACAACAGTTGTTGTTTAACCATAGTTGTGTAACTTATTCAAAAACTTATATACATAACCAATTTACATAAACCTCCTTTATCCCTTACTTAAACCCTCTTGATTACTTAGTCACATAGACTCTCCTATCTAGAAACACAATTTTTTTCTCTCTATTAGTTCCATACCTAGAACCTTTTAGTTTCTCTCTTTTTTATCTACCAACCTCCTTTTGTTCACATTTTGAAACAATACTTGTAAACTTTTTAAATTTAAGCAGAGTTAACATTTTATTAGGGCCTTTTTGAACACCTAGAAAAACTTATAAGCTTAATTTTAAAGACATCTTTACTTTTATCTGTTTACCCAATCTAAATTGAACCATTTGAATCACGTGAATCAAAGATATTTGGATCCATTTTTAATTTTTTATGAGCGCTCCTCATCTGTCAATTGTTATATCACTGCAGGATATATGGACATACACACATACAGACATACCGACATATAACACATAACAAGAGTAACACATAACACAAAAGGCCTTGCAGCTTTCTCAGGTGAAATCTCATTGCAATGTTTAAAAAAACTCCAGTTGATCAAAAAATAGAACTTATCAAAAAAACATTAACTTGTCTGTAGGATAAAAATCATGAGCTCAAAAAAAAAAACATAGAATCTAAGAAAAGGCAAAAGTCCTTTAATCTAGTTTGAGTTCCCATAAAAAGACACCTTTACCTTTTTTTTTTTTTTTTCCCTTGGGCCTGAGCTCCAAGCTGCTTCTGTTTGCATATTAGCTTAAGCCCTGGCTAAGGTCTGGAAGGAGCAGGGAAAAACTGCTATTTTGAACAGACACTTTAGGCCTAAGGCATTTTAGCCATAAGTCATATTTCCAGATTTGGATGTTGAAAATTATGATACAAATTTAAGAAGCAATTCCCAAAATTTTATATATTTTTTTTACACTAGAAAAACTTGCTCACATAAAACTGGAAATAGGATCTCTACCATCAGAAGAAATTTCTTTAGGACCTCTAAGCCACTTTCCTTGTTCTGAAGTTCCTAAAGTAGCATTAAGTTACATTAAATTTGCCCACACACTACCATGTATATCTGAAATTAAGCTTTGAGAATTTCCAAGACTGTTGTTATTTAATTATTTAATGTTATTTTAATGAGCCAGACCAACGTTTTAATTTAACACGTTTTTTCTAAATCTTACACACTGAGAGAAACAGATACCAAATCATAATTTACTATCCTTGCCCAAATCAATGCACTGTATACCTAGTGAAATCTCCTTAGGCTACCCAGTTCAAAATTGAAACTCTTTAGAACTATCTGAAATCAAACTAAACAATTGCTTAAACCCAACTTTTAACTGCAAGATAGTGCAATGCTTTAGAAACCCATTCAGATACCAGATTGTTACAATAAAAAAATTATATTTTAGACACATTTAACCTAGTTTATCTTTAAGAAACAATCAGACAACCAGATGAGAATATATCCCTCCAGGTTTTGAACTCTCATTTAATTATGACCCCCATCAGTGGCACCATAGACTTTCCCACGAGTGGACCAGATGTTTTCACGTAGGGGCAACTACAGGTATAAAATCAAGGGTCTCAGTGTGACTGGCTTTACTGCATTCAGTGTCCCCTTTTTTTTAAGTAAACAAAGGTGGAGTAATCCTTAAAGTTTAGATAAGAGATAAGGGAGTTCCCCAAAGCAAAATGGCTCTGGCAGCTGCTGGGAGTCCCTTAGTCTTATCTCCCACCCACAGGATTAGCTCCTCCAGTTTGGTTTGACCTTAGGCACTAGGCATTTTTTCCTAACTTTTTAGTAGCCAGCTCCCAAAAAGCTCATCCTCTGCTTACAGTTGTTTCGAGTGCTAGGCTTCCCCAAGAAAGCTGAGTAGAAACTCCTTAGAAGTCTCCTCGGGAGTGTTAAAATTTGTGACTGAAAATTTGGTTCCCATCTCTAAAGCCAATTAACACCAATTTAATAACGAGGACAGGGCTTTGAGAAAAGTCAAAGCAAAATGTCAAAAGTTGTTAAATCTCCAGCAGGCATCTCTATTTGCACTCAAGCTGATTACAGGAGGGAAAGAAAACATTGCTTCCCTAGTCTCAGTCTTTAGCCTTAGTTGGAATTTATCACCGGCCTTGGGCTGCATTTCCAAGCAGCCCAACTCTAGGAAGACCCGTTCCCTTCTTTGGCCCCGGGATTTGGTGATCACTGCAGCCGGGGAGGGCTGTAACACTCGGGGGGTTTGGGGACCCGGTCCCTTCTACCCCCCACGAGGGGGGGGAGAAGGCCGGGTGCCCCCGAGCCGCTTTTTTTGCTTGCCGGGAGGACGGGGGGGGGCAGTCCCCCGCCAACCCCGCCCGCTCTGCTGTGGTGCAAATGCGCCCAGTGGCAACCGGTTGCCGGCAGAGGAGGGGCGGTCCCCCGCAGACCTCACCCCCGATTCCGTCCGCCTGTCCCCCAAACCTGCGGGAGCATTCCCCCCCTCCCGGGAGGGGAGACGGCCAGGGGTGGAGAGGACAGGTGGGTGGAGGGGCCGGGAGGAACAGGGACAGGACAGATCCGCCATACCGCCAGGTGGAATCCTCCCAGCAGACTGCGCGGACCCCACCCATGCAGGAAGAGATTCGAAGAGGTCCTGAAAGGTTAGAAGCCATGATCTGGATGGCCATGCGGCCCCGGCTGAAAGACAATATCTCTGACTTTGCAGATTAGAGAGAGATGGAGGGACTCTCCTGGGGGCCATTCAACTCCGAGGGTGGGCCATTCTGAAGCGCAGAGAGACAATACAAACGTGACGCAAACACGGACACACAGTAAGATGTTTAACACAAGTTCAGAGGCAAAAATTAAAGACAGACAGTGAATTCAACAGAAAGAGTTGCTGGCAAAACCAGACGGGTTGGCAGCAAAATACACCGACAAGGGTTCATCCGCCCCTCTACCTGATGGGGGGCACCTCCGTCCCCCCGAACCCTCCAAAGCGTCCTTCAGAGGGGTGGCTTGTGACTCCCAGGCACGTCTGCCTGTCACCACCAGGGGGAGCTTACGCTCTCCACTGACAGCCACACACACACACACACTGCCAACCCCTCCCGAGGCTCTGAGAGCCGCCAGAGACAGAACCTGAGCGATCGCGAAAGAAGAACAAGGGGGAGAAAAGGAGAAGAAGGAGGGGAAAGAGAGAGAAAGGCTCCTTACTTACCCCCGAAGCAGTTCGTTGGGTCTCCCTGTCCGGCGATGCGCAGTTCCCAGCCAATGCACCAAATGTAAGGGTCCGGCGAAACGTTGGAGAAGGAGAGACCACACGAGACTAGCTCCATGCAATGGCAAGGGGGATTTATTAGGGATCCGTTCCAGTGCACTAGGGCTCTGTGCTCACTCAAGAAGGGAGAGCAGCCCAGAGCCCAGAGCAGAGGTCAAGCAGAGCTTAAGTACACTTTTTGGAGAGGGCGGTGGGCTTTGCATACATCAGAACAAATCATCATGAGGCGCGGGAAAATTGAACAACAATTCTGATACATGATTAGTCCATTCATTGGCAGGAACAGTTTGGGCAGGGGTGATTGGTCACTTCTAAACGGGATACACATTCAAACTGATTGGTTCTGGGGCCTATATGCTTACGTGCCATGCTACCTGGAGCCCTTAGCTATTAAACAACCAGGGAATCAATGGAGATATTTACTGGGCAGTTCCCGCATTGTCCTAACAACTTTACAGAGATTACAGGTTCCAGGGATAGCAGAGGAATTGTAACAATAGACTTTTACCTTGTAGCCCAGGCCTTGTAATCTAGAAGCTTTACAATGCCCTAGTCTTTTACACTTTAACTCAGACTTTTGCAGCTTAGAATCAGCTTAGAAATTTTACCTTTACAAGGTGTTCTGCCTTTTTAGATGTCCTAGGCTTCCTTTGTTCTCCTACCCTCTTGCTCTTATCTTTCTCCTTCCTGCATAGGTGACTAGGCATTTGACTAGGCCTAGGAAATGCTTGGTAGGATGGCTAAAAGGTGGAAAACAGGTGGGCTGAACGGGCTAGGGCAGGATGAAGCAGCCAAGGACTCATTAATTAACAACCTTATAGCTTCCTGTAGGGAGGGGCAATTCCTGGGACAGGTTACCTTAGCAACTGGTTGGAGCAGGGGGAGGTTCTTGATGAGAGTGGAAGAGCTGTGAAGGAATTAACATTTTAATCCCTCAGGGGATAGTCTCCAACTTGCTGGACTCACTCAAAAATTGGCCTCCTTGATCCTACCTGACTTGATTTACCCATCTATGCTAACTGCCTGACTAATTCTGGCTTCATAATCACCCACCAAATCACTGTGGCACTGCCAGCCCAAGAAGGGAAGGGATGGATCCAGACAGCATGGAGTTGGGGGCTAAAATCTTTGATCACATGAGCTGCTATGCCACTCCCCTAGCACATACACCATTTTCCTGTCAGTCTTCACTTACAGAATGTATAAATAAAATTATAAGAATTTCAAAACAGTACCTACAGAGTATTAAGCTCCAAGTATAGGGACCTTTGAGCACCATCATCCTTGAAACCTGTAGCATATAGGTCAGAGCTTTTCAGGGAATTGTTATATTTGGGTGCTGCAAGTTACTTTCTCATGGATACTGGCCTCTTTCAATCAGAGTCTAAAACTGGCTCAAGTCCGGACACTGGGCATGGGATCTTGATTTTTTTATTGGAGCAACTACCCTCAGCATCCTGATCTTCTATTTTTTATTTCTTTTTGTGTTACAAATGTAATAGTATGCATTTAGGGGTGGGGGTGCTGCAGATTGAATTCAGGACCCTGAACATGCTAAGCACATGCTCTATTACTGAGCTGCATTCCCAGCCTAGAATAGCACTCTTATTAACCGCTCTTCTGTTTTGCCTCTAGTGACAATCATGTTCTATTAACTGTCTCCATAAATCTTTTGGTCTGGTGTCTTGGCCATTCTGAGTTTGCTGGTAATTATGGTAACTACATTTGCTGGACTTCTAATAGTGAAGTACCATGACCTGGTCTTGGTTTCAAGAGTTCCTTCATGGCCATTGTGCTCTGTGAGTTTAGTTTTGTAGCAGTTTCTGCTATGGCGGAAAGCAACTATCAAATTTCTTAATGATGCTGGTGCCCCTTCACTAACACATTCCTTATGGCATCTTCTCATTCTTTCCTAAGAACAGAATAATTTGATGGATTACCTGATGAAATGTTAACTTAGTGTGGGCCATCACTTTTCCAGTTTCCAGGACCTACCCTGGAATTTTTTTTCAAAATGGTAAATCCTTTATCTCAAAAGAAAGGTTGATAATGTCTCCTATTTAGACTTACATTCTGGTCCTCATGTTCAAGCACCAGAATTCAGTCACTTGGCTGTTCGTATTGGCTCCTGCCAGTACACACTGGCTAAATTTTGCAGCTCTCTGCTCACCTTATCAGGACCAGAGCATCTGGGCTGGGGTATTCTATTAAAAGACTACTAGATAGGAGGCATGATAGTTAGCTAAGAGTGACAGATCCTGAGGTGGCATTGTTTTGGGGATAAGGTGACAAGGCCTCTATTATTTTTGAGCTAGAGGAGAGTATTTGCTCTTATAGGAAGGATGGGCTGCTTTTATGGTCTCCTGGGATTAAGGGATATCTGAGCACTTGAGATTTTGGAGAGGCATTAT
Organism: Spermophilus citellus; assembly: GCF_964194105.1. Taxonomy (NCBI): domain Eukaryota; kingdom Metazoa; phylum Chordata; class Mammalia; order Rodentia; family Sciuridae; genus Spermophilus; species Spermophilus citellus. The sequence goes on along the minus strand of NC_138191.1, from coordinate 119,058,761 downwards.
AGTAGTCCATTTTGTGTTACTATAACAAAATATCAAAGGAATTCTATATCTTTATAATGAAAAGAGGCTTATTTAGCTCAGAGTTCCAGAGATTGAAGGACAGGGTACCACCATTGTTTTGTCTCTGGTGAGGACCTCATGGTAGATGTCATCACAATGGCAAGAACACAGGTAGAAGAAAGAAATCAGGGGTCAGGCTCAGGCTTTTATAACAACTTGCTCTTAAGAACTCAGGTGTGTGGTACATATACACAATGGAATATTACTCAGCCATATAGAAGAATGAAATTATGGATGGAACTGGAGGCAATCATGCTAAGTGAAATAAGCCAACCCCTCCACCCTCACCCCCCAACCCCCCTCCAAAAAAAAAGACCAAAAAACCCCCCAAAAACCGAAAGACCAAATTTTCTCTCTGATATGCAGATGCTGTTCCATAATAGGCAGAGGTGGGGGTGGGGAGGTGTAGGTTTCCTGGATTGGAATGGGGGGAAGGGTGAGGGAATGGGAATGGGAAAGACAGAAAGAATTGAACATAACTTTCCTATGTTCATGTATGAGTACATGACCAGTGTAGCTCCACATCATGTACAACCACAAGAATGGGAAGTTATACTCCATGTGTATATGATTATGTCAAAATACATTCTACTGTATGTATAACTAAAAAGAACAAATTTAAAAATAATAAAAAATGTAAAATTTTTTTTAAAAATCAGATTCATTTCTGTTCTAATTTATCTGAAGTTTTGACAGATCATCTCATCTACTAAAATATATTTTTTTCTTTTAATTTGTTAATACTACTATATTTATGGATCTTTAATGGATTTATGGATTTTCAAATGTCAGATCATTCCTATGCTTTGGCAACAAGCAAATAGTGGTCACAATGATTGTTATATGTATATGGTTATATTTTGCTATTTTGTGTAGGATATTGCACTTATGTTCATGCCTATAATTTTTTTCTCACATTGCCCTTGAATAAATTGGGTAGTACTTCCTTCTCTTCTACTTTTGGGGGGGAAACCAACCAAACAAGGAGTCCACTAGAGTTACTCTAATCCCTTTGGAGTGCAGTTCCCCTAGTGGTCTTAAAGACCTGCTACTGGGTTCTACTCTTAAAGATTCCACACCATTTTTCAGCAACATCACCCTGGGATCAAGTTTCCAGCACATGAACCTTTAAGGGACAAACCACATGGAAACCAGTGCATTAACTAAGGTGTCTTTTTATCCTCTGTATCAGTGTCTCGTTCTTTCCCATTCAGATCCCTTACATGGGTATAACTCTCTCTCGACTGTGAATTAATCTTTGGAGCCCTGCTTCTCTTATGATTAATTCCTAGGCCTGGTCTTCTGCTTTTCTGCCCTGCTGCAAGAGAAAAGAGCCTCTGCAAGTTATAAATATGCCTTGAGTCTTTTATATTTGATATTCTTTAAAAAAAATTTTTTTTGTAGTTATAGATGAACAGAATGCCTTTATTTTGTTTATTTTTATGTGATGCCAAGGATCAAACCCAGTGCCTCACATGTGCTAAGGCAAGCACTCTGCCTCTGAGGTATATCCCTAGTCCTTTTTTTTGTTGTTGTTGTTTTTGTTTGTTTTGAGAGAGTTCTGCCCTCTCAGCTTCTGGAGTTGCTGGGATTATAGATGTCTGCCACTTGCACTGGCTTCCTTTTTTAGCTTTCAGTAGACTGTTAATCACTCTTACCCTTTTGTTATCTTTTCCTAATTGAGTTTAGCAATTATAGTCTTTCAGTTCCATTGTCATTATAGTTACTGTTTTCTTCTTACCTTCAAGTACCCTGATACATCTAATCAAGTAGTGTGGTCTCCTCCACCCACAGACAACCACTGTTCACCACTGGTGACAGTTTAAAAGTTGGACCTGGGTCAGAAAAAAAAACAAACAAACTGTTCTATCTTTGACCAGTGATGGGTCCTCATTGCCATCTAGTCTTCTAGTGATTCAACTCCAAAACCCAAAAGTGGACCTTTAATGGATTTATGGATTTTCAAATGTCAAATTATTCCTATGCTTTGGCAACAAGCAAATAGTGGTCACAATGATTGTTATATGTTTTCTCCAGTCATTACTGGTACCAACTGGAGTTTAGTATTCGAATTGTTTATTGGGGAATGCCCTTTGGGGTCAAAATCTTGGGAAGGATAAGGAGCTGGATTGGGCAAATTTGTCCCTTGTCTTGATTGGACATGAAGCAGGTTGAATGTCTGTCTATATATAGTCAACTTTTCTTTCAAAACATTTTTTTTGTTTTGTTTTCATATTAGTGGTCTAAACTTACTGAACCTTCTTTTATCATTCCTTTTTTTTTTTTAACTTCCACATTCTTTAGGTAAAATTAATTCCCTCCTTCAAAGATGTCTTTCATATCCTTTTTTAGGTGTTTGTGTTTTTGTTTTACATTTAAAAAATTGCCCTTTTCCTTGTATTCTTGTAAATGCAAGTTCAGGGATTTGAAAGGGAATTTATATGAGGAAACTGAGAATGATATAGTTTTAAAATAAAAATTTAGCTTTAAATGTTTTATCTGTTGTACTATTATCTATATCTCAACCTCCTTTAAATCTTGCAATTAGCAATATTTTTGTTTAATAAGTTGTACATTTCTCTGATGTTCCAGTGTTAAGCTATAATCAGTATTACTGAATTTGGCTTATTTTTAAAAAACCATAAATGACAATGATACAGTTTATGTTTTACCTTTCTCTCATTTTAGAAACTATACCCCACTTTCCTAAACTGGCTAATAGTGGCATGGAAGACCCATTTGGTGAGTATCACCTGCATTTTTCTTAGTAAATTATATTTGTGCTTGATCTCATTTCCATTAAAGCTTTGAGAATGGATTAATTTTTTCATGTTTAGTATGCTTCTGTCTCTCTTTTTTCTTTTTTAACACTAGAGATTGAACCTAGAGGTGCTCTACCACTGAGCTACATCCTCAGCCCTTTTTTATTTTATTTTAAGACAAGATCTTGCTAAATTGCCCAGGCTGTCCTCTGCTTCCTGAGTTGCTGGATTATAGGTGTGTGTTTTGCCTGGCTTCAGTATGCTTCTCTCTAGAATAGTGGTTCTCAAAACTTTTTCACACAGGATCTACTTATACTCTAAAAGATAATTGAGGAACTCAACAAGCTTTTGATTGTATGATTTTTATCTATTAATTTTTAAAATTCTTTTTTAGATATTTTTTCTAGTTGTTGATGAAACTTTATTTTATTTATTTGTATGTGGTGCTGAGAATCGAACTCAGTGCCTCACATATGCTAGGCAAGTGCTCTACCACTGAGCTACAACCCAAGCCCGCTGAGATATTTTTAAATTATTAATGCATCTAAAAATAACATTAGGGCTGGGGATGTGGCTCAAGCGGTAGCGGCTTGCCTGGCATGTGAGCGGCCGGGGTTCGATCCTCAGCACCACATACTAACAAAAATGCTGTGTCTGCCGAAACTAAAAAATAAAATATTAAAGTTCTCTTTCTCTCTCTCTCTCTCTCTCTCTCTCTCTCTCTCTCTCTCTCTCTAAAAAAAAGAATTAAAAAAAATAACATTAATGGGGCTGGGGTTGTTGCTCGGCAGTAGAGTGTTTGCCTAGCACGTGCGAGGCACTGAGTTCAATGCTAAGTACCACATAAAAATGAATAAGTAAAATAAAGGTATTGTGTCCAACTACAACTAAAAAAAATATTTAAAAAAATAGCATTAATAGATCCATGTAGGTTACATAAATGAGGCTTTTAATTAAAAAGAACTCCAAAAATAAGTCCAACAAGAATGGCATTAATAAATGCAAAGTTTTCTATTTTTTAAAAAATATTTTTTAGTTGTTAATGAACCTTTATTTTATTCATTTATTCATATGTGATGCTGAGGATCGAACTCAGGGCCTCACACATGCTAGGCAAGCTCTCTACCACTGAGCTACAACCCCAGCCCAAAGTTTTCTATCTAGATCGTACATTAACTTATGTATACTTTATTTGGGATGGAAATTTAATTCTGCTAATACTTCAGAAACAAGTGCACTTTGTAGTGTTTCATTGTTACTTAGTCAAGGAACAGTAATATGAAAGTGATGAAATAGCAAAGATGTTTTGTCTGTATGTAGTATTTCATATAGCAATGTGAGTAGGAGAATCTAAATCTAGGTACACAAAGGTTTTTTTGTTTGTTTGTTTTTGGTACCAGGGAGTGAACCCAGGGGAATTTAATCTGAGCCACATCTCCATCCTTTTTTTTTGGGGGGGGTAGTTTATGGGGATTGAACTCAAGGGCACTTGACCACCGAGCCACATCCCCAGCCCTATTTTGTATTTTATTTAAAGACAGGTCTCACTGATTACTTAACACTTTGCTTTTGCTGAAGCTGGCTTTGAACTTGGGATCCTCCTGCCTCAGCCTCCTAAGCTGCTGGGATTACAGGCATGTGCCACTGTGCCTATCTACACAAAGGTTTAAATCTGCCTTTTCTACTAAAAAGTGGTTTACTATGTAAACCTTGTTTTCCTGTTAATTGTTATTGCAAAATGAGAGATTAATTCTAGAATATCAGATTTTTTTAATCATAACCTAGGAAGACTAGTTTGGAAGTACTTTACATTTATAAATATGCATCAGCCAAAAAAAAAAAGAGGAATCAGTTTAGTTTAACCTTAGCATGCTTTGAGGAAGTATATGATACAAGCATTTTCTCACTCATCATCACATGGAAAAAAAAAGTCCTTTTTTGTGCCAGTGCAATTTGAGGATGTATTCTTAAAATGATAGTAAGTTTATGTTCTTCTCTTGCCCCATTATCACTGATGACTAAGGTAAGATTTTTGGACTACCGATACTAGTAATCAGATAGCTCAGATTAAATAGTTTTGTTTTTTTTTTTTAAGAGAGAGAGGGAGAGAATTTTAATATTTATTTTTTAGTTTTCGGCAGACACAACATCTTTGTTTGTATGTGGTGCTGAGGATCGAACCCGGGCCGCACGCATGCCAGGCTACCGCTTGAGCCACATCCCCAGCCCAGATTAAATAGTTTTTTACTAGGTTTGAGAAGACTTCTGTTGAAAACCTTGCAAAGAGCAGAATTTCTCTGATATTCATGACCCTAGATGACTGCTTTAGGATGGATTGTTGACTTTTTAGTAATATCAAGTTCATCAATGAGATCTTTAGTTTGAACACTAGATGGCAGTCAGTATTTTGTTAACAAATTTGTAGTTTAATACCAAATTAATTCCTGAGAGGATTATTTATGAAGAATAATAAATTGAGTTTATTTTAGTAGTCTAGTGACAGATTCTAAAGAACTGGAGTGTTGCATGAAAACACTAAAGATTTTTTTTTCTTTTTTACTGACCTTCTTGCCTTACCCTATAAGTACATGTTAAAACCCACTTCAATCTAATGTATGAAGTATGATATGTCAAGAGCTTTGTAATGTTGTGAACAACCAATAAAAAAATAAAATTAAAAAAAAATAAGTACATGTTAAATATCCTTAATCTGAAATCCAAAATGCTCCAAAGTCTGAAATCTTTTAAACACCAACGTGATAATACAAGTGGAAATTTCCACCTGATCTCATAAGATGGATTATAGTCAAAATGCAAACATACTAAAAATACTGTAAAAAATGACCCTTTAGTGGGCTGTGGCTATGGCTCAGTGGTAGAATACTTGCCTTGCATGGTGAGGCACACTGGGTTCAATCCTTAGCACCACACAAAAACAAACAAACAAACAAATAAATAAATAGTCTATCTACAACTAAAAAAAAAATTTAAAAATTACCCTGTGGCTCTGTGTATAAGAAACAAATGAATTTCATGTTTAGACTTATATCTTAACATAAGATATCATTCTGTATATGCAAATATCCCAAAATCTGAAAAAAAAAATTGAAAGCCAAAATGCTTTTGGTTCAAAGCATTTTTTTAAAATTATGTTTTTAGCTATAAATGAACACAATATGTTTATTTATTTTAGGTGGTGCTGAGGATCCAACCCAATGCCTCACACATGCTATTGCAAGCATCTACCATTGAGCCACACCCCCAGCCCCCTTGATTTTGTTTTTGATTCAATTCCAGGGTTGAACCTCTGAGCACTTTGCCACTAAGTTACATTTCCCCAGTCCTTTTAATTTTTTTTTTTTAATATTTTATTGTGAGGGGCTGGGGATGTGGCTCAAGCGGTAGCGCACTCGCCTGGCATGCGTGCAGCCCGCGTTCGATCCTCAGCACCACATACCAACAAAGATGTTGTGTCCGCCGAGAACTAAGAAAAAATAAATAAATATTAAAATTCTCTCTCTCTCTGTCCCCCTCTCTCTCTCTCTCTCTCTTTAAAAAAAAAATATTTTATTGTGAGACAGGGTAATGCTAAGTTGTAGAGGCTGGCCTCGAACTTGCCATCATTTGCCTTAGCCTTCCACGTTGCTGCATGATCCCAAGCATTTTGAATAAAGGATACTCAATCTGTGTAACCTAATTTTTTAAAAAATTATTTATTAGTTGTATTTGGATACAATATCTTTATTTTATTTTTATGTGGTGCTGAGGATCAAACCAAGAGCCTCACAGGTGCTAGGCAAGCGCTCTACCTCTAAGTCACAACCACAGCCCCTGTATAACCTAATTTTTAATATGATTTAATTAGTTAAATATTAGGCTATTTTAATTCAACTGAAATTAAATGTAACTTATATTTATTGAGAGTATTAAAGTGAAAGGTGCTATGGAAGTTATGGTTGGCTGAGTCATCAGTTGAAACATAAAGTGAAATAAGTGAAATGTACTTTTATTGTTTTTTTGGGGGGCTGGGAATTGAACCCAGGGCCTTGGGTATACTAAACAAGCACTGTACCACTGAGCTATACCTCTCAACCTAATGTGTGCTTTTGATTGTTTGCTAATATAGGCAAAAATTTGGGTATTGTGCTAATGGAAAGATTTTCCTCTTGCACCTATTTAACTCTAAGAATTTTTAAATTAACATTTCCATTCCTGATGTGTATTTTATAGGAAAATAGAAATGACTCAATAGTTTTAACAACCCTACTCCTTCTCTGTCTGTACTCTTCCTTTTAAATGTTAAACTGATATCTTTTTTTAGTTGTTTATAAAGCATGCCTATGGTAAGAATTTGGTATATTTGATGCTATTTGATAAAGAATCGAATTCTGAATGTAAAATGAGTTTATTTTTAAGAAGACCAAGTCTCTATAAGATGGAGTTAGAATTTTGTTACAATCAGGATAGCTAAAGATTATGTAGGCATATAAAGAAAGAATTATTTGTAATATTCTGAAAATAAAAATAGTAAAAAAATTTACCTATCAAATTCCAGTGGGACAGACTTAAACATGCGCTTATTTATTTCATTCAAAAATATTTTAAAATCACATTTGTTAATACCACTGCTGTTCTCATCAAAAAAGTCTTTGAATATTGGGAAGGTAAACTCACTCTGGATGTAAAATTTCCAAAATTCAGGTTTTTATTTGAAAGTTTGAATTACATGTATCACTGGGAACAAATAACGTCAGTTTTCTTTGTTAATGACAGGCTTACTTTGAAAAAATGTGCAATGTCTGTGTGAATAACAGTTTGTCATTTATTCTTTCAAGTAAAAATGGTATTTCATGAAGAATACTGACTAATTCAGTTTGCAACTTGATCACACAAGTACCTTCTTGGAGATAACCAGCATGCACAAGTATACAAGTGCGCTTTATACATACTCCTTATTTCATCACACATAATAATAAGACATGTATAGAAAGGTTGAGATTTATTAAATCTAACACTTTTGCAGGGCATAGTGGCGCACGCCTGTGATCCCAGCGCCTAGGGAGGCTGAGACAGGAGGATCACAAGTTCAGAGCCAGCCTCAGTAACAGCAAGGTGCTAAGCAACTCAGTGAGACACTGACTCTAAATAAAATACAAAATAGGATTGGGGATATGGTTCAGTAGTTGAGTGCCTCTGAGTTCAATCCCTGGTACCCCCACAAAACAAACAAAGAAAAAAAAACTTAACACGTTTTATGGCTTCATCAAGGACATTCTTAAGATTAGCTATAGTTTTAACTGTAATTGAATAGAGGGGAAAAATATAGTGACTCCTGCCGCATTTTGGTGCTCCTATCCTGGTTTTTGCATCATCAGTGCAAGTGTCAACATACTGGAAAAGGTAAATATAATTACGCACAGCATAAGGACATTTCAGTCAATGACAGAGCAAACATATGGTGGTGGTCCCAGAAGATTATATCGCCTAGTAATGTTGCATTTGTCTTAGTTTGTGTAGTTCACCCTATGATATTCATACAATGAGGAAATTGCCTGATGGTACATTTCTCAGAACATATCACTGTCATTAAGGGACGTATCAGTGTAAATTTTAACAATTTGAGAGACAGTTGCCAAATTGTGCAGGTTGGCTTCAAACTTGGAATCCTCCTTCCTTGGTTGGGATTATAGGCATGTCCTACCATGTCTGACAAGATTTTGGTATTCTTACATATTTGATTTTACCTCTTAAACTTCTGAAAGATCTTAGGGATTTCCCTGGATCAGTAAGCCATACTTTTCTCAGTTTTCTGATTCACAGAGTTCTATGAAAATTATGGGCAAAATCAAGACTTAGTCTTGGAAATTGTATTGTTCAAACTTTGATTGTGAGCCAGGTCTTAGACATGTGACAGAAATACAGTCAAAGGGAGCAGCACTTCCGTGATTTCTCCTAAATTGACCACAACCTACCTACAACTGAGGATCGAACCCCAGCCACACGCATGCCAAGCGAGCGCGCTACCACGCGAGCGCGCTACCACTTGAGCCACATCCCCAGCCCACAACCCAGTTTTTATCGGGTGGAATGACTCTTTACTCAGCCAGATATGTTGAGAAGAAATTTATCAGCCTTTAGTTAAAACGAGATGTAAACTCACCAGATTTTTTTTCTTTTTGTTTTGTTTTTCTTTTACAATACTGGGGACCAAAGCCAGGGCCTCAATCGTGTTGGCAAGTGCTCTACCACTGAGTTACACCCCTAGCCTTTCATTTTGAGACAGATCTTACTGAATTACCCCAGCTGACCTGAACCTGTCCTCCTTCCTCAGCCTCCTGGGTTTTGGGGATTATAGGCGTGCACCATTGCACCCAACTTGTTCTTAGCTTTTAAAAGAGGTTAAATGAAGCCAGGCATGCTCCTAATAAGTCCCAGCTACTCAGGAGACTGAGACAGAGGGATCCCTTGAGCCCAGGATTTTGAGGCTAGCCTGAGCAACATAGAGACCCCCCCACCTTTCTTAATAGGGTAAGTGGCAGCAGAGATCTTGTTGACAACAGCCTTCAGTATTTTTCTTGAGTCCATCATGTTTCTCTAATCTGGACAGGTAATCCTCTGTATATGGCACACGGCTATCATTCTAGGATATCTCTTCTTTCTTCCTCTGGCAACTCTGCCCCTCTCCTCTCTTAACTATTGTTTCCTGAGTTTCACGTGTTCCTTTCTTGATGCTAGCAATTTCCTTTTTGGAGGGAGAGATGGGAGAGATAGGGTCTCATTATATTGCTCAGGATGGTCTCAAACTCCTCATCTCAAGTGATCTTCCTGCTTAAGCCCCCATGGTGCTAGTACTACAGGTGCATGCCACCACATCTGACTTTTCTAGTAGCTTCTTGATGTTGGATGTCCTAGAATAGCTCTCTAAAGTTCAACTTTTCCTTTTAGCTATACTTCCTAGATTTATTCAACTTTATCTTCTACTAGGTTTTTGGATATTTTTTGTTGTTGTCATTCCTTACTATTATATCTTTAATATGCAGGAAATCTTTGTCTTTTTTTATTTTTATTTTTTTGTTGTTGTTTTGGTGATGCTGGGGATCTAACCCAGGGCCTCACTCATGGCAGGCAAGCACTGTACCACACTGAGTTACATTCTCAGCCTCTAGGAGGTCTTAATTCTCTGAATGTTCCTTTTTTTTTTTTTTTTAGTTGTAGATGGACACAATATATTTCTCTCTCTCTCCCTTTCTCCATCTCTCTTCGTTTTTATGTGGTGCTGAGGATCAAACCCAGTGCCTCACACATTTGTGGCAAGCATCTACCACTGAACTACAGTCCCAGCCCTGAATGTTTCTTCTTTTTTTTGGGGGGGGGGACTTAGGATTGAACTCAGCCACCAAGCCACATCCCCAGCCCTATTTTGTATTTTACTTAGAGACAAGGTCTCACTGAGTTGCTTAGTGCCTCGCTGTTGCTGAGGTTGGCTTTGAACTCGCAATCCTTCTGCCTCAGCCTCCTGAGCTGCTGGGATTACAGGCTGCCTGAATGTTTCTTTCTTTCTTTATTTTAATATTTATTTTTTAGTTGTAGTTTGACATATTACCTTTATTTTATTTATTTTTATGTGGTGCTGAGGATCGAACCCAGGGCCTCGCACATGCTAGGTGGATGCTTTACTGCTGAGCCACAACCCAGCCCCCTTAATGTTTCTTTACATAGTATTTTTCATTGTTTCAACAGATTTTCTTTTTCATTTAACTAATTTAATCAAGTTTCTAATAACTAACTTTCTTTTTTTTTCTCTCTTTTTTTTTTTAAGTTTGTCTTTGTCTTGGTCTCTTTTATGTTGGATTTTTCTCTGATGTCTAGTAACAATTAGCTGTCTGCTCATGATTTAGAGTGGAGGACTAAATAGCCAATTAGAAACTTTAAATGTGTAGGTTGGTTCCTTGTGGGCCTCATTATACGGTGAACTTCTTGACCTTTTTGTTGAAGAACATTCCCATATTGATATCAGGGTCTAAGAGGCAGTCTTTCCATCACTGTTTGGTATGGTGATGGCTAAAGAAGATTGGGTAAAGAGATTTCTATGTTCAGCATTAATTATGCATATACACACTTAATTGCCTTGTTTTTAGTACTGTGTTCCCATCATCAACTGCCTTTGTGTCTGCCAATCCAGAGACCATTTGTTTTATCCCTTCCAGAAAATAGACCTCCACATTTCTGCCATTTCTGTTCTGTGGAACAGACAGACATCCAAGGTCATGGAGTGGGGAAGGTAATGTTAGAGTAATACAGCAGTTTTTACTTTGATTCTCAGCATTTTAGGTCCTCTGTCTTCTATTTCCTTTTGAAGGGAACTAGAAATAACAAAATGAAAGTATTACTTGTTAACCTGTATTGATGTAAACTGCCAGTTAAAGGACAAAAATAAACTGGGTGCTGCGGAGCACATCTGTAATCAGGGACTGGGGAGGTGAAGGCAGAAGAATTGCAAGTGCAAAGCCAGCCTCAGCAACTTATCGAGGCTATAAGCAACTTAGCAAGACCCTGTCTCAAAAAAAAAAAAAAAAAAAAAAAAAAAATTAAAAAAAGAAAGAAAAGAAGAAGGGGTTTAAAAAAAAAAGACAGTCTGGGGATGTGATTCAATAGTTGAACAGCTAATTCCTGCTTTTACTTTCTTTCTCCCTTCTCAACTATTCATGGGTTAACAGCCAGTCTCCCCCACAGCATCTCAGAGATAAAGGGACTGAAACCCTGATATAGAATATGTTAAAAAGTGTTGAATTGTGGGGCTGGAGCTGTGGCTCATTGCTAGAACGTTTGCCTAGCATGTGGGAGGCACTGGGTTTGATTCTCAGCACCACATATAAATAAATAAAATAAAGGTCCATTGACAACTAAACTATATATATATATATATATTTTTTTTAAAGTGTTGAATTGTGAGTTACTTCTAAAGATTTTTGGATTGGGGAAGGATCTATATGCTAATTGCCTTCCCAAAATATTTTACATCATCTGAGGAATTTCATTAATTTCTTACGTACCCTCCCTGTGCAGATAGAGACCCAATTTGTTGACAAATATTTTGGCGGTATGTATTTGATGAAATAATTAAATAATGAGGTAGATTAGTAGTGTGCATTTTGAATTTAAAGCTAATTGCAAAAGCTGTATTCATATGCACAATATTCTGGGAATAGGCTTATAAGGTAATATTTTGATTTCCTTATAAGAATTGTATCATTTAGGAAATATGAAGTAATAAATCTATCATTTCCTAAGCAGATTACTCTCTATCTGAATTTATAAGTAATTATTAGATTACAGAGTTCTATTTTTCCTAGCTTCTCAAGAGCTGGTAAAGGAGCCATGTTCATGTACAACTATAATGCATCAATGAAAAATGCGGGGAAAATTTAAAATTTAAATTAAATAAAAAAGGAGCCATGCTCAAGGCTAATGCACCTCACTTCAAAGTTTATGGAAAATTTTTTGTGATGTTAGGCTGTTACCACTTGAAGCTCAAACTACGTGAATAAGTCTTTCCCTCCCTTTTTAAGAATGAAAGACAAAATATAAACTTAATTAGTTCTGAGATCCTTTGTGTGTAGGAGATAAATTCCTCTGAAATTAAATGAAGCCAGAAATGATGCTAGTTAAAAAAAAAAAAATGATGCTAGTTTCAATTTTTCCCATAGTTTTGATTAGAAATTTAATTTACTGTTTTTTGTTTTTTTGGTTTTTTTTTTTTTTTTTTTTTTTGGTTTTTTTTGAATGGGGTTTGAACCCTGGGGTGCTTTACCATTGAGCTATATCCCTAATCCTTTTTGTTTATTTTACTTTGAGACAGGGTCTCCCTAAGTTGCTCAGATGTCATGTGGTTATTTTTTCTATCAATAGAAGATGATGATCCTTTGTAGTAGTAATGGAAACTTGGAAGGGTAGAAATGATGACATTCTGGGCTATCTCCTGTATCCTCTTACCAATTATTATCACTTCTGACTCTACATACTCCTAGAAAATCATAGCAGATGTGATAGGGTGACTAAATGTGTAGGTTGGTTTCCATCTGAATTTATTTCTGCATATTGAACCCTTACCAACATGTCATACAGTCTGTGTGAGCAGTGTTTTATGTTATGCAAATATTTCCTCCCAACCTTTGACTTGCCTTTTATTTTCTTACTAGCAGAAGTTTGGCATCTTTTTAATCTTTTTTTTTTCTTTTATCGTTTATAGTTCCTAAGTTATCCTTTACGTTTTTCTTTTTTAATATTTATTTATTTTTTAGTTTTCGGCGCACACAACATCTTTGTGCTGAGGATCGAACCCTGGCGGTACGCATGCCAGGCAAGTGTGCTACCGCTTGAGCCACATCCCCAGCTCAAAGGTTCTCCTTTGTTCACTTAATTTTTTACTTTTGAACTCCTGACAAAGTGAATAATTTCTAAGAGCCCAGCACAGTGGTGAACACCTGTAATTCCAGAGGCTTTGGAGACTGAGAAAATGTGGCACTAAGCAACTCAGTGAGACCCCGTCTCTAAATAAAATACAAAATACGGCTGAGGATGTGACTCAGTGGTAGAGTGCCCCTGAGTTCAATCTCTAGTACAAAAAAAAAAAAAAAAAAAAAAAGAATTTTAGGAAATATAATTTATTGAAGTGACTCAAGAAGTAAAACTCCAATGTAAAATAATATTCAAATGTTTCTAAGCCTTGTTGGTTTTGTCGACAATTTCAGTCATAATAAAGGAACAGATAATGTTAAAGTTATATCAACCATGGTATAGCAGGAAAAAAGAAAATTACATCATTCATTTTATAAAGTTAGCACAATCTTGATAACCAAAAACTAACAAAGATGGTGTAAATTTGTACTGTCCCACCTAAAGATTAAATCCAATGTATTATTATTTTTTTCTGATGAAAGAAGCCATACAAACTTACTCCAGAAAAAAATTAAAAACATGGCATTAAAAGAAAAGAAACTTTTGGGGCTGGGGTTGTAGCTCAGTGGTAGAGTGCTCACCTCACATGTGGAAGGCACTGGGTTTGATCCTCAGTACCACATAAAAATAAAAATAAAGATATTGTGTCCATCCACAACTAAAAATATTTTTTAAAATATTTTATTTATTTAGTTGAAGTTGGAAACAGTACCTTTATTTTTATTTTTACGTGGTGCTGAGGATCGAACCCAGGGCCTTGCTCACACTAGGCGAGAGCTCTACCATTGAGCCACAACTCCAGCCCCTACAAATATTTTTTTAAAAAGAAAGAAAGAAAGAAACTTTTAAATCACACTTGATATTTCTACCCAGTGGTAACTATTTTTGTAAATATTTTTTTAGTTGTAGGTGGACACAATATTTTTATTTATTTATTTATTTACATTTATTTTATTTATTTATTTTTCTATGTGGTGCTGGAGATTGAACCCAGGACCTCCCACATGCTAGGCAAGCATTCTGCCACTGAACTACAACCCCAGCCCTGTTGGTAACTATTGATAACATTTTTGCACCTGCTGCTGGAGTTTGATCCCAGTGCCCCACACATGCTTGGCAAGCACTGTACACTGAGTCATATTTGCAGCTCTTTTCTGTTTTCTTTTTTGGAGGGCCGGGGGAAGAGTTACAGGGTATTGAACTTGGGGACATTCATCCACTGAACCTTATCCGCAGCCCTGTTTGTACTTTATTTAGAGATAGGGTCTCACTGAGTTGCTTGGCACCTCACTTTTGCTGAAGCTGGCTTTAAACTTGCAATTCTCCTGTTTCAGCCTCACTAGCTTCTAGATTACAGGCGTGCACACCACGCCCAGCTTCTTTTATGTTTTGAGACAAGGTTTCATTAAGTTGCCCAGGCTATCCTCCTGCCTATTACATACACCACCATGCTCAGCCTAGTTATGTTTTTAATATATTGATTTATAACTGCTTTTTCCTCCTATTTGGTATATCAAATCTAAATACATTGAAAGAGTATGACCAAGAGAATTTCTCAGTATCTTAGGATAGAATATTAAAAAATCTATAATAATACATTATTATATTGATATGTCAAAAATTAGCAGGAAAATTATATGCTCGTATTTGTAGGTGATACTTTTTTTGGATAAAATTTAGCTATTCCAGTTAAATGTTTCAATTTCACTAGGAATAGGATAATTAATTTTTATTCTTAAATATTTAAATAATAACACATTTCAGTCAGTCTAATCAGTTTAAAAATGAATAACATCTAGGCATATTTTATGAAGTAAAACTTGTTAGATAAAGCTTTCTTTTTATTTTATTTATTTTTATTTGATCTAAGTAGTTATACATGACAGTAGAATGTACTTTGACACATCATACATAAATGGAGTATAACTTCTCATTCGTCTGGTTATACATGATGTAGAGTTATATTTTCTTGACGACTACCCTTCAGTGACAACTCACGATATTAATGTATTTCTCTAATTCATTTTTTCTGTTACATTGCTTACATATTTTAATATGATCAAGAATAGTTCTCTGAAATTAATAGACATCACTGTATTTACTAAGGAAATACTGAAGAAATGTCCACTGTTACCCTTATTCAATATTATTTTGGAAGTTCCAGACAGTGCAGTAAGGCCAACACTCAGTAGAGGGTAGGTTTCTTGTAACAGACAAAACAAAATGTAATTGTTGACAGACATTACTGTCTCTTCAGAAAAATAATAAAAGACAATCATTTGAAAAATATTCAATAAAATGGCAGACTAAATATAAAATGTTCAAATGAATCTTTAAAATGTGTTTATGGCTGGGATTGTGGCTCAGTTGATAGAGTGCTTGCCTAGGATGTGTGAGGCACTGGGTTCGATTCTCAGCACCACATATAAGTAAATAAATAAAGGTCAATCAACAACTAAAAAAAATTTTTTAAATAAATAATAAATAATTAATAAATAAATTGTGTTTAATGTCTACAAGCATATAAGTTATACATAGAAGAACTATAGAATTAAAAATTATTTACTTAACAATCAAAATTATACAAAAATAACAACCAAAATTATAAAATACCTAGGAGTGATGTTAATAAGAAGCACATAACTTATATGATAAAACTATAAATTTGTTGTAAATAAATACAAATATGAGAGAAATGATCAGCGGTGCCATTTATTAAATTCTAAATCTACTTTTTATATTTAATAATTGAAGTGAATTTATAATTGCTTTTGACATTTGATAAAGTGGTTAAATATAAGTTGGAAAAATTAAGAGGTAATAAATTGTCCTTGTGTATTGGTTTGTGATGCCATTTGCCACACTGAATTTGCTTCTTCTTTCTTTCTTTCTTTTTTTTTTTGGTGCTGGGGATCAAACCCAGGGGCTTATGCATGCTAAACAAATGCAAGTGCTGTGCCACTAAACTTATATCCTCAGCAGTTGAGTGCTGTAGAACCAGCTGTGAATTTTATACCAGTTCTACAGTGTGATTATTACTACAGTCAAAACAACACTGAATGGCTTCTTAGACTGGCTTTGAGGTTTGTCAGCAAAAGAAAAAATTGGGCCAGGTGTGATGGTGCAGTCTTATGCAGGCTGGGACAAGAGAATTGCAAGTTCAAGGCCAACCCCAGCAATTTAGAAAGATCCTATGTCAAAATAAAAAATAAAAAGGACTAGGACTACAGCTTGAGGAGGAGGAGTGCTTGCCTAGCATGCCTATCCCCAGCACTACAAAAATAAATAAGCAAGTTAAATTAATTCATTAAAAAATAAAAACAGTGGGGTGGGGGTTATGGCTCAGTGGTGGAATGCTTGCCTAGCAAGTGTGAGGCACACTGGGTTTGATTCTCAGCACCACATAAAAAAATAAATAAAGTTAAAAAACAAAACAGGGCTAAGGATGAGGCTCAGTGGTAGAGTACTCCTAGAGTCAATTCCCAGTACAATCAATCAATCATAAGAGAAAAAAATGGAACCAAAGAAAGGACATTCTTGGTGTTTGTTTTTATATTTGTATTGCTGGGGATTAAACCTAGGGCTTCACATATACTAAGCATGTACTGTATCATTGAGCTACACACTGAAGCTGAAAGGACATTCTTTTTAGGATGAGGAATTTGGCTTAATACAGTACTAAAGGTGTGTGCTTATTTAGTTCGTTCTGATTATAATCTAATAATGAATTCATAGTAGATGGCTTATATATTTACAATGAAGGCCAATTGGTATCCTGACCCCAACTAAAAGGTGAATGGTGAATTGATGGACAATTGTCTTACTTAATTCATTCAGTAAATTTTTGTTGTCTTACTGCCCTAGCTGCCATGAAGGAAGAATGAAAATGAATAAGATACAGTTTCATATGTGTGAACATGTAACAACAAATTCTATCAGCATGTACAACTATATTGCACCAATAAAAAATGTGGGGGAAAAAGATACAGTTTCAGCTTTCAAAGAAGAGTTATAGGAACTATTAATGTGAAGCAAAATGAAGTGTTTTTATACAAATGAAAATACTTATTAGATTTTAGTACCATGTTATTAAGCATGTTTTATACTTAAGGACATTATTAAAATAAAACTTGATTGTACAGCACATTTTTCCTATCTGTGTTTTTTTTTTAATATTTTCTTAGTTGTAGATGGACACATTATTTGTTTATTTATTTTTTATGTGGTGTTGGTGATCCAACCCAGTGCCTCACACATGCTAGGCAAGCTCTCTACCACTGAGCTATAACCCTGGCCCTATCTGTGTTTTTTGAACAACATTGTGGCAGTTTCTTTTTTCTCTACTGGAGATTGAACTCAAGGGTACTTTACTACTGAGCTACATCCCCATTTCTTTTTATTTTTACTTTTTATTTTGAGATAGGGTCTCACAAAGTTGCTGAGGCTTTGCCATCTTCCTGCTTCAACTCCGAGTTTTTAGGATTAAAAGTGTGTGCCACTGCGCCTGATTCAGTGATTTCTTTAGAGAGAGGTTTTTTTTTTTTTTAATTGTTTTTGTTTTGCATCTAAGAGAATTTGGTGGACATAGGGAAATAGGAAAAACTAGAGGTTTCTTAACTACCTTAGAGAATATAGGTAACATATTGTCATGAAATATAAATGTATATTGCTAATAGTAATGCCTCAAGAAGCATAAACATGGGTGAAAGGTGATATAAATAAACCTGTGCAGAAACACTGGAGCTAGAATTTTTGTTATGTATTTAGGTTTATAGTGTAGCAAAAGAGTAGAGACTTGGATAGAAATTACTTAGGTATGAATAGTACTTAGCTTTGTTACTTATTAACTTGGACAAATTATCCCCTATGTGACTCAGTTTCCCTATTATAAAATGGGGATAATAAATGGTAACTTTTTCATAGGTTTGTTAAGAATTAGATAATATATGTAAAACATTTAAAATAGTTCCTGATATTATGTCTATATAATTAATATTAACTATTATTATTCATAGAGAATAGGCATGCATAGAAAGTTGAATTAATTTATTTTTCTAAGTTTTACCTTCCTTTCTTCCTTTTGTACTGGGAATTGAACCCAGGGGTGCTTTACCACTGAACCACATCCCCAGCCCTTTTCATTTTTTATTTTGAGACAGAGTCTCACTAAGTTGCTTACAGCCTCACCAAGTTGCTGAAACTGGCCTCAAACTTGTGAATCTCCTGCCTCAGTGTCCTGAGTTGCTGGGATTATAGTTGTGTGCCACCTTACCTGGTTTTAAATCTTAGCTTTCTTTTCACCAAATCTTTTATTAGAGTTGTTCATATGTAACAGAGTAAATGAATTTGAATTTAGTGTTATTTTTTTTTAAATATTTATTTATTTTTATTTTTTTAGTTTTCGGTGGACACAACATCTTTGTTTGTATGTGGTGTTGAGGATCGAACCCGGGCCGCACGCATGCCAGTCGAGCGCGCTACCACTTGAGCCACATCCCCAGCCCTAGTGTTATTTTTTATTTGAATTTTTCTGATAAAGTTTTTACCATTTAGCAACATGATCAAAAAACAGGAAATAAGAATCAAGAATAGAAGAAACAGAGGCCAGAAATCAGCTTTGAATGATTAAAAACTGGTAGTGCTGCAGTTTAGTTCTTATAAGTGTTTCTCTTAGGAACTAGAAAAGCAGAGCTATTATTTAAATCAGTTTTATATAATTCTAAAAGCAACTATACTTTAGAAGATGTGTTTCTGGGGGCTGGGGTTTTGGGTCACTGGTAGAGTGCTTGCCTAGCACTTGTGAAACCTTGTGTTTGATCCTCAGCACCACATAAAAATAAATAAATAATAAAGGTGTTGTGTCCACCTACTACTAAATATATATATATATATATATATATATATATATATTTTTTTTTTTTTTTGGAAGGAGGAGGAGAAGGAGACAAAAAGAAGTGGAATTACTTCAAAAAACAAAGAATATGTGTTTCTGTAGGCATCTGTGGAAGTAAATTTATAAAAATCCATAACCCATGGGTAGCAAGATAATCTCTGTAATGGTTGTCTTTTTCCTTTTTGTCACAAAACTGCTCAGTGATTTTATTACACAAAACTAATCAGTGATTTTATTACACAAAACTGATCAGTGGTTTATTCACTACTTATAGTCCTGGCACATTTTGCAACATAAATACACTATAAACTGAGAGACACCTATAGGCAAACCTTTCTCTAAGAGGAGTTAAAGGTCATATTCTTCTGACACTTGTTTTTTTCAAATATTTATTGAAAGTCTATAACATGCTGGGTACTATGTTACTTGTTCAGTCTACTTTCAAAGAACACATAATGCAATAGGAGACACGGATGAGTAAATAGCTAATTACAAGTGACTTCAGTGCACCTAAGAAGTGTGCTCAACTTGGTCTTAGGTGTAAAACAGAGGAAGACGTCTTGAGGAAGGAAGATGAACTGAATTGTGAAGAAGCTAGAGTTAGCTTTAGGAAGGGAAAGACTGAGAAGAACAGTAAATGCCTAGGTAGGGAGTCCTGGGAGATCATACATGTCAGGGTTTAAGATTCAGTAGGACTAAAAATTAGGGTAGATGAGGGGAGAGTGGTGAGAATAGGCACTGGGTCACATGTTGAAGGATTTTTCTAAGCTATGGAGAACACTTAAATTTATGTTGTTCCTGTCTGGTGGTGTAGTTCAGTGTTAGAGTACTTGTACCTGCCTAGCATGCTTGTAAGGCTCTAGGTCCAATCCCTGGCACCACACACACAACTGTGACACCGGTGTTGAAAATAATTAGAAATATATCAAATTGAATAAAGATGTGAAGACTGCCCCAAATACACACTGGAGAATGTCAAACTTTAAGGCTGTGTTCTATAAACACAGTCTGTCAGACCCAGATTTATAGAATTGTTTAAAGACAGAAGACTTTTTTTTTTTATCCCAAGTGAATAAATTCCAGGACAATTATTTTATCCTGTTACCTTTTTGCTTTTTTTCTTCTCATTCCTACAAATCAACACAACAAACTGGCTGTCAGCTTCTTGGATTTTAGAATAGGTAGTATTTTGAGGGCTCTTGGTTCCTAGGCCATGGAACAAAGAGAATAAGGTATAGTGTTTAGATTTGCTGGCTGAGATAAAAACCACCCAAATTTATATCTTGGAACATGTCTACATTATTAAATAGATTTGTCAGCCCTGGTAAAGCTTTTCAGAAAGGTCAAGGTGGGTTTAGGCTAGTTGTTTTAGCATAGATAGGTCAACAAAGGCAAAAGTTGTGTATGTTTTCCTCTGACCTGA
Organism: Spermophilus citellus; assembly: GCF_964194105.1. NCBI lineage: Eukaryota > Metazoa > Chordata > Mammalia > Rodentia > Sciuridae > Spermophilus > Spermophilus citellus. The sequence continues at coordinate 119,038,165 of NC_138191.1, read as the reverse complement.
CTACATTGTTTTCCTAAAGCATTCATGTGTTTACTCTGTTTTTAAAGTAAGATTTACAAATGAAGATGAAGGTATGTAAAAATCAAAAACATAACTTTCTCTTTAATTTTACACACCTACTTCCTGTAGTTGTGAAAAATTGAGGATTTTGAGGAAAGGGATTGATGTAAAAAGATACGTGAAAACAACAATAGTGCATTTGAATTACTGACTGGAGGAAGTTTGATAGAAATACCATTTATGTAGTCATCCTTACTTCTTTTGCAGGAATTACTTTTGACTCATGAGAGTGTCACCAGGTGTTCATTACTCAGACTTCTTATTTAGTAGAGAATGAAGGCTATATTCTTTAATACGTACACTGGAAAAAATGTTGTTTCAGGAAATTTCTTGTTAGAAATTTCTGAATAACTTTTAATAGATGTTGTAACTATCACCACGCATTTATTGTACTCTCACTGGATACATGACTGAGTGTTGATAATATCAACATTTCCTTCTCCTTTTCTTAAGTGAATTTGAGAGCCAGAAAGAGTTATGAAAGAGAAGGAAGATTTAATAGTCATCTCTTTGAGTCACCAACAATGAATGCCACTTTACTAGGAAACATTCAACATATTTGCAGTGGGAACTCCTTGATTTCTGACTGGTTAGTTTCTACACATCATTAATACCTCTTGGTTCCTTAATAGAGATTACTCAAGATTTAGTTTTTATAGATATCATGTATTGTTATAAAGCATTATATTCTTTAAGTCACCTTAATCTCTTTTATTGTAACTACAAAAATTCCACATTCTGCTTATGAAAAAGTTAATATTTGGAATAGAAAGAATGTTACTAAATGGGTAGCCAGTAAGATGGTAGTTATTAATTTTCAGTATAATAAATGGATATAATTATCAGTAGGTGAAATAAAACCATCCTTGCTTGGTCCCTTAGACTTTATTGATTGATTGATTGATTGATATTTTTTAGTTGTTTATGGACCTTGTTTTTATTTATTTGTATGTGGTGTTGAGAATCGAACCCAGTGCCTCATGCATGCTGGGCAAGTGCGCTACCACTGAGCCACAACTCCAGCCCTTCTTAGACTTTAAATTGTCATTAGTATTTAGAAACTTTAACAGATGTTATTAGAGAAAGTTGTAGTAAATTAAGAATATAAAATTTCTGAATAAAAAATATTGGAATAAATTATTTGTGTGTATGTTGTGTGATATTTAAGATGGAACCCAGGTCTCGGGAATGCTAGACACCAATGTGCTACATCTCCACCCCTTTTTATTTACTTTGAGACAGGGTCATGCTAAATTTTCCAGGTTGGAAAACTTTTTTTTTTTTAACTGTCAGTATTCCTTCAAAGTATATTGTCAGTAGTGTTGTTGCATGGAAAGTAGACTCTGCAGTCTAATGATACATGAAGTTAGGTCTTTGAGATACTCTTGTTATTACTGAAAGACTTCTGAGCATGTTTTAAGAGTCTTTTAGTTTCACATGTCCAATAGAACTTTCTGTAATGACAGAAATGTTCTGTATCTATACTCTTCAGTGTAGTAGCCATGTATAGCTATTGAGCACTAGGTGTGTGGCTAGTCCAAATGAGAAAATAATTGTAAATTGTGTTTCATTTTAGGTAATATGATTATATTTGGCTAATGACCACAATATTGAAAAGGCACAGGTGTTTGAGAACTGAGTAGCACTTTTTTAAAAAAACTTTTTAGTCATATATGGACACAATATCTTTGTTTATTTATTTTTATCTGGTGCTGAGGATTGAACCTAGTGCCTCACATGTGTGAGGCAGGTGCTCTGCCACTGAGCTACAATCCCAGCCCTGAGCAGCACATTTGATAACCAATACTTCTCTCCCAGTGATTAAGATAACACTATAATATAATTAAAATTTTATTTTTAGTATTCTTGAAATCATTGCTTCCCTTAGAACCAAAATTTTGCTGCCCTTAGAACTGAAAGATTAGGAAGATGACAGGAAATTGAGAAATGTGTTGTTTACTTCAGAACTTTGTGTTTATGTCATCTTTCTAATGAGGCACATCTGTTTGCCCAGTTTATAACTTAATATCCTATCTCCCTTTTAGTCTGCCCTATCTCAGTTTCCTCCTTTTTTTTTTCCTTTATAGAACTTAATACCATCTAATATATTAGAAAGAGGTCAAGGTATTTTTTAAAAATATTTATTTATTTTTAAGTTTTAGGTGGACACAATATCTTTATTTTACATTTATGTGGTGCTGAGGATTGAACCCAGTGCCTTGTACATGCTAGGTGAGTGCTCCACCACTGAGCCACAACTCCAGCCCAGGTCAGGGATTTTTTTTTCCCCTCTTTGTACGCATAGCTGTGTCCCAGAACCTAGAACAGTACCTGACACTTTAGAGGTACTTAGCAAATATGTGTAAAATGAAGAAATGAGTTTCCCAGTAATAATAATTCAATTCGGGGGCTGGGGTTGTGGCTCAGCAGTAGAGTGCTTGCCTCGTATATGCCAGGCGCTGGGTTTGATCCTTGGTACCACATTAAAAAAAATAAATAAAGGTATTGTGTCCAACTACAACTAAGAAAAAAATTTTTAAAAATAATTCATTTAACATTTATTTTTCATTATTTGGCAAGCATCAAGTTAGATGAGTTAGAAAGTACACTATAGCCATAATAAAACATTTCTCATAACCGTTCTTTTGAAAAAGAACATTTAATTGGTTAAATCATTGGTTTAACCAGAAGGGACCTTGACAGTAATTTCAGTCAACTGCCTGATGTTACATGATAGTTTAAAGTTCTATCAGTGCCAGGGGCTGGGGTTGTGGCTCAGTGGTAGAGCACTTGCCTCATGTGTGGGATGCAGTGGGTTCAATTCTCAGCACCACATATAAATAAATGGATAAAATAAAGGTCCACTAACAACTCAAAAACAATTCATTTTTATTTTATTTATTTTTTTTTAAAGAGAGAGTGAGAGAGGAGAGAGAGAGAGAGAGAGAGAGAGAGAGAGAAGAGAATTTTTAATATTTTATTTTTTAGTTCTCGGCAGACACAACATCTTTGTTGGTATGTGGTGCTGAGGATCGAACCCGGGCCGCACGCATACCAGGCGAGCGTGCTACCGCTTGAGCCACATCCCCAGCCCCTCAAAAACAATTTAAAAAAAAAGAAGAAAGCAGGCCCCATTACTAAAAAAAAAAAAAAAAAATTCTATTCATGTTATTTATTTTCTTTTCCATAATACCCTGTGATCTTTTAGCTCAGTTTTTTTTCCCTCCACATCCTCTCATCTCCATTCTTACTTTCACTGAGGCCTTTCTCATTTTTCTGTACCCTAAGACACTCTGCAGATCCTTAATCTAACCGTAGAAAAACCCTTTGACCTTTCTTAACTGAAAGATTGATTATAGAAAATGCAGTTTTCCCTATCCATAATAAAATTTTCTTGTTTACTGTAATTTTTTTTTATGGACACAGTACCTTTATTTTTTTTTTATTTTTTAAATTTTATGTGGTGCCAAGGATCAAACCCAGTGCCTCACACATGCTAGGCAAGCACACTACCACTGAACCAGGACTGCAGCCCTATAATATTTTTTTATAACTTCTTCTTTAGTTTTGGAAGTCTCTCTTGATCCCTATGGATCTGTAAGAGCTTATTGTGATCAAAAATGCAGAATCTGTATAGTTCCCATTTCTTTAAAATCTTTTCATTCTGTGGACCTGAAAGAAGTTCTGATGGCACAATTTTAATTTCTCCTATAAACAGATCCATCATATTAGGTTTGTTAACATGTACATTATTTCATGACTGCCATTCTGGAGGGCCTTAAGAAATACTGGTACATCATAAAAGCATAACAGAAGCTCCTCAGTTTGCCCAAAGAATTATGGCATTTGGTGCCATATTGGGTGGGGGTGGGTGGGCTCAGGGCCCAGCGTGGGTCCACAGGTGCTTTCCTAGAGCATCTTCATGTAGTGGAAAATGAGAGTTTTTCAGGAATCATCCAAATGGATGAAGATACACATTATAATAAAGTGATGATGGGGGCTTGGGATGTGGCTCAAGCGGTAGCGCGCTCGCCTGGCATGCGTGCGGCCCGGGTTCGATCCTCAGCACCACATACAAACAAAGATGTTGTGTCCACCAATAACTAAAAAATAAATATTAAAATTCTCTCTCTTTTTCTCTCTCCCTCTCTCACTCTCTCTTTAAAAAAATAAATAAATAAAGTGATGATGGGGTTGGAGGTCACTTAGAAGATGCAGTAATATTTTGGACCCATATCATTAATAGAAATAATGCTGTTGTGACAATTGGTTGCTTACTATGTGAGGTTTGTCATAATACCAATTCAGTTTGGGGGAATCTTTTTTTTTAATATTTATTTTTAGTTGTTGGATACTATAACTTTAACTAATTTATTTATTTTTATGTGGTGCTTAGGATCGAACCCAGGGCCTCGCCCATGGTAGGCAAGCGCTCTACTGCTGAGCCACAACCCCAGCCCCAGTTTGGGGGAATCTTGATCCAAAGATTTGTGATAGATTGTTTTCTGAAGATGAGAACTAAATATTATCAGCAATAAAAAGTCAGAAAATAGCCAGGCTCAATAACACACACCTTTAATTCCAGTGGTGCAGGAGGCTGAGGCAGGAGGATCATGAGTTCAAAGCCAGCCTCAGCAAGAGCAAGGCACTTAGCAACTCAGTGAGACCCTGTCTCTAAATAAAATACAAAATAGGGTTGGTCAAGTGCCCCTGAATTCAATCCCTGGTACCAAAAATAGGGCAGAAAGTGTGTGTGTGTGTGTGTGTGTGTTTTCCTTAAGGAATAGTTATTCTAGTTCTAAAATTTTATGTTTATTGAGACCATCATTGCTTATTCATAGTAATAATAGGGTCTGGTTTAATGAACTTACAAAATGATTAAAACATGTTTTTCTCCTAATGAACACAAAGGAAATTAGTTGCCAGAAAACAGGTAAGGTGCTGGGTGTGGTGCCATATACCTGTAATTCCAGTAACTCTGGAGGCTGAGGCAGGAAGATCACAAGTTTGAGGCCAGCCTTCACAGTTTAGCAAGACTATGCAACTTAGCAGGACCTTGCCTCAAAATAAAACAAAGGACTGGGGATGTGGCTCAGTGGTTGGGTGCCCCTGGGTTCAATCCCTGGCACCCCCCAAAAAAGCAAAAACAACAACAAATTTAAATGGAAAGGGGGGAGCCAAAATATATGAAACACCTTCAGTCACCAGAGTCTTCTCTTAATTTAGTCCTGAAAACAATTATATTAGCAAGTTTTCCATTTAACAGATGTGTAAACTAAGGCTTGTGTAAGTTAAGTCAAGTCATAGAGTCACTTAATCAGTAAATAGGAAAACCGAATCTTTACATAGTTAGATATTACTCCAACACCTCTGCTTTCTTCCATTGGTAAGCCATGCTGTATTCTAGAAGTGGAAGTAAGACAGGGAACAGTTACAATATTTGGTATAGAATGAGAGTTCTATACCAAATATTTGCATCTAGTGAGCTTGCCACAGAAAGAAATCTGTATCATTTAGCAAGAGTGGCACAACCATCCAATGATTCCAGTAGCCCTGCCTTTGTCTGTTTCAGGATATTTCATTTAAGTAAAAATGCTTTCTGCTGCAAATCTTAAGCCTAATGGTAGTGATTATATATGAGGTCTTTTGTGAACATTCATATGACAAATTTGTCTTCTTTGTCACTACTTGCAAAGCAGTAAATTCTTGAAAACCATTGTGAACATGTCAAACCCCCCCCCCAAAAAAAAAAAAGTGTTTCACAGTAACTATGAGGTTATTTGGAATGAGCTCCACATTTCTTCTGTCCTCCATTACTGGCACTCTTCACCATAAATGCCATCTTCTTCTGTTTCTGACTAATCTCCTTATAATGACTGAGGTTTTGCCTTGTATTATCTGGCTCCTCCTGAACTTGCCTCTCCTTTATTGATTTGCTTTTTTACTATAACAACTGTGGTAATTATTGCTTGTATTTACTAAGCATTTTCTAAGAACCAGGCACATTTCATAGCTCTTTATATATGTTTGTGTCCTTGAATCTTCACAACTGCTTTATACTAGAAACTATTGCTGTGCTCTTTGCATAAATTAGAAAACTCAAGGCTCAAGGGCTGCTTATTGTAGCTCAGTAGTAGAAAGCATACATGTGTGAGGCTCTGAGTTCAGTCCTCAGCAAATGAGAGGGGCGGGAGGGGGAGAGGGAGAAAGAGAAAAGAAAAACCAAGGCTCAGAAAGGTGAGGGAACTTTCCTAATGTTAACAGATATAAGTGATAGAAAAAACTGGAATTAAAATTTTAGTCTGACTTCAAAGCTCATGTGCTTATATTGGTTCTGTGCTGACGATAGAGCACCTCCTGGATTCCAATGCATTTTCCACCCTTTGCATGCCTGTTTACATAATGGGAACTTCTGTTGCTCATGGTCTGCTTTTAGGCTAATAAATATAAGTACCTGAGCTCCAAAGTGTTGGACAATCTTAGGTTGGATCATTCTTTCAGAGTGTTTTTTCTTTTACTCTCCCATTTTAAGGGTCATAATGTTTTTCTGACCACTATCAGTATATATAATCCACGGTTTATGGCTGAAAATTAGGATTGTATTATATGTAGCTTTTTCATCCAGATCCAAGATCAAGGCACCTTGAAGATGATGTGATGGCCCTCTTCCTGACTTCCTGACAGCCATCTGTCTTTTTGTTTTATCCTCCACTTGAAGAGCTGGAAATCTCTCTGTGAACTTTTCTAAAACGCATTAATCCCATCCATGAGGACTCCACTACCATGACCTAATTATTTTCCAAAGACTCCACCTCTCTTTCACCATCATTTGGGAATTGGGATTTCAACATATGAGTTTGGAGGTCTGAGAATTTAGGGGGAAAAAATCCAAACTCAGTTTCTCCTACTCTACACTATGTGGAGGAGGGGTGGCTCCCTGCCTGCCAAGCAGGCAATGCTACAGCAACAACCAGGTAGGTGTCCTCTAATTCAATTCAGTTTTGACACTGTCTACCTGGAGATAGCTTCACATTCCATAAGTTAAGGGCTTAAGTCCCCAAGACCATCCCCCTATTCAGGAGCCAGTCACAGGCCCTACATTATTTTACCTAACTTCTGACCAACCAGATATGAGTCAGAGTTCCTAAAATCACCCTCCTAGGGTACCATTATTTTCTTACGGCAACCTACAGAGCTCAGGGAAAACATTTACAATTTTCTTGTTTATTATAAAGGATATTACGAAGGATACCAATAATACCAGAATGAAGAGATGGATAGGATAAAGTGTAGAGACAAGGGGTGCTGAGCCTCCATGCCTTCTCTGGGCTACTCTTCAGGAACCTCCGTGTGTTCAGCTCTCAAAAGCTCCTTGGAATCTTGTCCTTTTGGGGTTCATTGAAGTTTCATTACATAGGCATGATTGATTAACTCACTTGTCATTGGTAGTCAACTCAACCTTCAGTCCCTCTCACCTCCTGGGAGGTTGGGGAAGTGGGACTGAAAGTCCTAACTCTCTAATCTAGCCTTAGTCTTTCTGATGACTAGCCCCCTTCCTGAAGCTCCCTAGGGCTGCCAGCAAGTCAGTCAGTTATTAGAATACACACGCACACACACCACACACACACATCACTACTACTTTGGAGATTGCAAGGAATTTAGGAAGTGTATACCAGGAAAGGAAGATGAGCAAATATACATTTCATGGGGAAAGGGGGATAACTTTCTTTTTTTTTTCCTTTTTTTTTATTATTAGTTGTTCAAAACATTACAAAGCTCTTGACATATTTCATACATTTGATTCAAGCAGATAATGAACTCCCATTTTTACCCCGTATACATATTGCAGATTCACATCGGTTACACATCTACTTTTTACATACTGCAATACTAGTGTCTGTTGTATTCTGCTGCCTTTCCTATCCTCTACTATCCCGCCTCCCCTCCCTCCCCTCCCATCTTCTCTCTCTACCCCATCTACTGTAATTCATTTCTCTCTCTTGTTTTTCCCCCCTTTCCCCTGTTTGTACATAATGCAGTGAAGTTACCAGAACAATCAGATGGTTTTAAAGTAAATGTATACCTAATGGACTCCCATTAGCCTGCTACTTACTCATAATCACCTTTATGGGGTTTTTTTGTGATTAAATTTATAAAAATGTTTTGTGTATTCTTGAGCAGGCTTGCTTTCTTCTATGGCTCTGAGCCTGGAGAGTTCTAACCAAATTCAAAATCGGGAAAAGGAGGTGTGGGCTTTTGGGCTTTGTAGATCAGCAGCTTGAATGTGGTTGGCAGTCTCCTCCCCTTCCGCACTTCGGCTCAGAGTGTGCACTCTGGAATGACAGGCATTCCTGTGTGAGGAGAGCCAGCATGAAGACATTTGTAAGAACCACAAGTGCCCAGGCTGGAATACAGGGAACAGAAACTCCAGCAGATTAATTGACCTCATGCCACTTCCTGACTTTTGGCAGTGACACTGAGAAAAGGATTTCAGCTTGTCTCCTTTTGTGGATTTATCTTTTTAAAAGAAGTTTACTTTTGTCCGGGACAGTTTGTTGTCGTGAGATACATCAAACAGTATAATCATGGGGCAAGCTGATGTCTCCAGACCGGTAAATCCAGATGCAGTTGGTGAGTAATAGAAGGCAAAAAAACAGAAAATCTTGACAGAGGCAGGCAGATTTACAGATGAAGTTCAGTATTTCATAGGAATTTGAATGCAAGAATTTTGATGTTCATAACTTTAGAGCATTTGTGAAGAATGAATGGAAACAGTATTTTCATTCAGTTAAATTAATTTGCCACTCACAGTTTTGTTTTACTTGATCTCATTGGAGTTTTTTATATTATATTGCTAGAAAGTTACTTGTTAATTTCTTGACTATATAGAAGATAAATGCTACCAGAACTCTTATTTAGAATTCAGAGGTATTTTACGAGTATTTTGTAATACACAGCCAATTGTTAGTGTGTGACAAAACCATTTTAAAGAATAGAGTTAATTTTTTAGACTTGGTTATACATTTTCTAAGTAAGTCACAGGCTTTTGGGGGATAGCTAGAGACCAAGTTGATCATTGCAGGTGTAGCTCAGAGTTTCAAAGCTGAAAAGGTTGTCTATTGTCACTACAAGTTCATTTTGCTAACTTTGTAGGGGTTTATGTATAAGATGATGATCATAAACTGAGGGAAAAGTTTTAAGTGAGTATTCACTAAGGAATTGCTAAATATAAGGAAGGCAAGAGAAAGCCTATAAATTGTTTCTGGACACTATACTATTCAAGAAAAAGATTTAGATCTTCATTTTGATTTGTGAAGCATCAGAAAACATGTTCAGTCCTATGATGCTTTTTTCTCCTCTGAGAAATATATTTTGTAACTAAAGGGAAATATAAAAGTGTAAGAACACAGGTAACATTCCCTATCTATCATAATTTGATGTGATATTTAGTTCCTAAATTAGATAATATCTTGTGAACTTCCCAATTAAATATCTATAAAACTATTTTTCATGTGTTACTCAAACTAAGACACATGGATCACAAAGTAAGTTATTCAGCATGAGATTTTTGATACTAAGGTCAGGATTTTATTCACTTTACCTTGATCACCAGAACTGGGTCTTTATCAATTCAATAGCTCACTTTAGAAAAAGATATAGAGAAAAATGTAAAAACCCTCTGGGACCACTGCCCAATTTAAGAAATGAAATTAAAAACAGAGATGAGGGACTGGGGTTGTGGCTCAGTATTGTGTCCATCTACAACTAAAAGAAATATTTCAAAAAGCAAAAACAATATAGTCTCCTCTGTTTGATAAATAATTTTGTAAATAATTTGCTTTTGAACCATTAAATTTTTGGGTGGTTTCTACTCCAAAGAATAGTTCTAAGTACTCTAATAATGTTAGACACTTATCTATGAGACAAAAGTGAAAAAGCTTTTACAATCAGATACATGAAAAATTGTGCTCTATATGTGTAATATGATTTGAGTTGCATTCTGCTGTCATATATAACCAATTACAATAAATAAAATAAAAAGTGAAAGAGCTTTGAAAAACCCTAAATTGTTAAACAGATACAACTTAGTGATAAGGACCCCCCATCTAATCTTAATATATATGAAAGATTTCATGAGTAGATTAAAGATCAAATTGATCTTTTTTTTTTTTTTTTTGCCTACCAACAGCCCTGATAAAAAGATCTCTAAGGAAGAAATAAAATCACTTAGGAACCCAACTATGATTTTTGTATTCTCTCTGGATTTAATTTTTCTATTGTTTCCTATATCTAACTAATTAGTAGGCGTCAACAAGCAATTTTAATGCACTGACTCTATTATAATATTATTTGCAGTTTGTGGTGTATTCTATTTTTTTTTTGTAGTTATAGATGGACAGCATGACTTTTTTATTTGTTTATTTTTATGCAGTGCCTCATGCAAGCTCTCTGCCACTGAACTACAAGCCCCAGCCCCACGCTGTATTCTATTTTAAGCAGATCAGGACTAGTTTATGAAGGTTTAACATTGACAATGTTGAAAGCTATATAAGCACAGTAGTTTCTTAATGAAATTTTTAAAGTAATTTTTAAAGATCAACTGTTTAGAAAGTCATACCAGGTTTTTTGAAATGATAAACAAAATAAATTAAAACTTAAATTTTTTGTTTGATGTTCTGGGCCTATAATAGAGTACTTAGTCTTGAGCTTTGAAGTTAATGGTACTAGGTTGGGCAAGTGATACAAATACATGAATTTGAATATATTAAATTGTTTTCTGGTACTGAGGATTGAACTCAGGGTTACCACTGACCTGCATTTCCAACTCTTGGAATGGGGTCTTGCTAAGTTGCCCAGAGTAGCCTCAAACATGTAATCCTCCTGCCTCAGACTCCGAGTAGCTGGGAATTACAGTGTGCACACCCATCTTGAATGAGTCTATTTATTTTCAAGTCACTATAAATTATATAAAGGATTTTTTTTAAAGAGAGAGTGAGAGAGGAGAGAGAATTTTTAATATTTATTTTTTAGTTCTCAGCGGACACAACATCTTTGTTGGTATGTGGTGCTGAGGATCGAACCCGGGCCGCATGCATGCCAGGCGAGCGCGCTACCGCTTGAGCCACATCCCCAGCCCCTATATAAAGGATTTTGTATAGATGTAATTCATGTCTGTGCTCCCAAGAAGTTTGCTTGTGGGCTGGAGATGAAGCTTGGTGATAGGGTATTTGTCTAGCATATGTGAAGCCTTGGGTTTAAATCCCCAGTGCCACACACAAAAAAAGAAGTTTGCTTTTTAGTTGAAAAATTTATAATATAAAAAGAAATCTGGGGTGGGGTTGTGGCTCAGCCATAGAGCACTCGCCTAGGACGAGTGAGGTACTGGGTTTGATCCTCAGCACCACATTAAAATAAATAAATTAAATAAAGGTATTGTGTCCAACTATGACTAAAAAGAAAAAAAGTCTGAAAGAGTTGTACGTTTTAAAAGATTTATTAAAGCATTCTCCTTTTTTAGTTAGTGAATTTCCTTGGCTTATGATGAAAGCCCAGAGCTGTTAATCAAGAAGAATCTATTTTCAAACAAATAACCTTTTCCTGAGGACTTAACTGCAAATTTATTAGTAGCCATTCAGAATGTTTTTACTTTAAAATCTTTAAACAACTGATAGAATAATTGAGCATTTGAATAGAAAGTAGGAATTTATGCTGTGGTGTTCATTCAAAGAGATGAGTAATTAAACTTAGGAGTTCATAGAAAAAAAATTATTCTTACAGGTAGCACACTCCTGTAATCCTAGCAGCTCCTGAGGCAGAAGGTTCACAGTTTGAGGTCAGCCTGAGCAACTTAGTGAGACCCTGTCTCAAAATATGAAAAAAAAAAAAGTGGGGGGCCTGGGGATGTGGCTCAGTGCAGCCCTGGGTTCAATCCCCGGTACCTTATTTAATTAATAAATTAAGGGCTGGGGTTGTGACTTAGTGGTAGAGCGCTCATCTAGCACGTACGAGGCCCTGGGTTCAATCCTCAGCACCACATATAAGTAAATAAAATAAAGGTATTGTGTCCAACTACAACTAAAAAAAGAAAGAAATACTTTTTAAAAAATTAATTAAAAGTAGGCTGGGGGCTGGGGATGTGGCTCAAGCGGTAGCGCGTTCGCCTGGCATGCGTGCGGCCCGGGTTCGATCCTCAGCACCACATACAAACAAAGATGTTGTGTCTGCCGAAAACTAAAAAATAAATATTTAAATAAATAAATAAATAAATAAATAAAAGTAGGCTGGGGGTATAGTTCAGTGGTAGGTCTCCCCTGGGTTCAATCCTCAGTACCACAGAAAAAGAAAGAGAAGTGGAAGGAAGGAGATGTGCTGCTGTTGAATTTGGAATACCAACCAAAATTTATAGCCCCTCTGTCTGCCCAGTAGATTTTCTGTGTATCCTATCATCATGGCCATGTGTTTCTTTTTTCTACTTGCAAGTAAACTCTGGCAATTTTAAGGGTGTTCCACCCTACACCTCATAAGAGAACAGCTAATACTTTGGCCCTTTATTGTAAAGACTATCCTCTGCCTGTAATTTTTATCAAAAAAGTATGCACATCAAGTTGCCTAGATTAAAGCAGATCACATGATCACATTTAAAAAAAAATTTCTGTGGTGCTGGGCATTGACCCAGAGCCTCAAGCATGCCAGGCAAGTGCTTCACCACTGAGCTATACCCCCACCCAGCATCACTTCTTGATGCAGTCATGGTAGCAAGCTTTATTTTTCCAGAGGTGGAATCTCAGAACTAATCGTACTTACAAATCGTACTTACTCCCTGTCTTCTCTTGAGTGCTTTGCCCTCTTTGTAATCTGCAAGGGTGAGAGCTATGCAAGATTTCCAGGAGAATTATGGGCCTCCCCTAGATAAAGCCTTCTTTGTTCATTAGTGACAGATTTAGGTTCTGTAATTTCATTGCAGTGTTTTGAAGCAATTCTGTAAATCCAGTAATAATCCTTTTAGCAAAAATGATTAAGTACAGTAGTGTTAAGTACCATAAATTAATGTTCTCCGTTCACAAAGTTCTGAAACTCTGAAAATGCTTTTTATAGCAAGATCTATTTCTAGGTAGGTGGCATAAAGTATATTAAACAGATAAAAATCCTTAGATTATAAAGATATTTGGCTCTTTTTTTGCAGGGCGCGGGGGGGGGGGTGGGGGGGGTGCACAGTACCCGGGATTGAACTCGGGCTCTTGACCACTGAGCCACATCCCCAGCCCTATTTTGTATTTTATTTAGAGACAGGATCTCACTGAGTTGCTTAGCACCTCCCTTTTGCTGAGCCTGGCTTTGAATTCACTATCCTCCTGCCTCTGCCTCCCAAGCTGCTGTGATTATAGGCATGTGCCATTGTGCCTAGTGTATTTGGCACTTCTTAATACTAAAGTATGTATATTGTTGAACAGAACTATATATTTTAAAATTCTGGACAAATAACTGATAACATTTTTATGGAGAAAATGAGAGAACTTTGTTTACTTTAAGTCTAAACATCTTATTAAATGAGAGTTGGAGATTTACTTCAGTTGTCAATCACCTGCTTTGCACATATGAGGCCCTGGATTTCATCCCTAGCACCACACACACACACAAAAAAATTACATTCTGTTTCACATTGAAGGGAATAAATAAAGGGAGGTGGGATTTGATCAGTGCATCCTATAAAAATACCTGGCAATATATCACACTGAACCCTTTTAATACATATACCCTAGTATATGTTAATCAAAATTAAAAGTAATTTAAAAATGGAATCTGATAAGGTACCTAAATAGATGTAGAATTCGTCCAGATCCAATAATTTGTCACTTTATTACCAAATCTAGTGAAAACTTAAGTTTTCTGTGGACTTCAGTTGCCTGGGCCAAACCTGGTGATTTTGATTCTTAATCAAACTTAAGAATTGATTGTACCCAAGCACAGTGGCACATACCTGTAATAGTAGTGATTTGGGAGGCTAAGGCAGGAAGATTATAATTTTGATTCCAGCCTGGGCAATTAGGTAGACCATGTCTCAAAAAATTAAAAGGACAGGGGCTGGGGTTGTGGCTCAGCAGTAGAATGCTCGCCTAACAAACGCAAGGCATTGGGTTCGATCCTCAGCACCACATAAAAATAAATAAGTAAAATAAAGGTGTTGTATCTAACTACAATTGAAAAAAATATATTTTTTAAAAATTAAAAGGACAGCTGGACACAGTGCTCTCACCTGTAATACCAGCCATTCAGGATGTTGAGACAGGAGGATCACAAGTTCAAAGCCAGCCTCAACAACGGCAAGACCCTAAGCAACTCAGTGAGACCCTGAGTGGTGGTTCATGCCTGTAATCCCAGTGGCTTGGGAGGCTGAAGCAGGAGGATCTCGAGTTCAAAACCAGCTTCAGTAATTTAGCTAGGCCCTAAGCAACTCGGCAAGATCCTGTCTCTAAATAAAATATTAAAAAAGGGCTGGGACCAAGCACTTTGTCACAGGCCTGTAATCCTAGTGGTTCAGGAGGCTGAGGCAGGAGGATCACAAGTTCAAAGCCAGCCTCAGCAGTGGCAAGGCCCTAAGCAACTCAGTGAGACCCTATTTCTAAATAAAATACAAAATAGGGCTGGGGATATAGCTCAGTGGTAGAGCTACAGCAGGAAAGAGGGGGGAAGAGAGGAAGGAAAGAAGGAAACTAAGTAGTTTAAATATCCGGGCCTGGTTTCAGATACTACTACTACTGAAACTCCCAGTATAATTTGGGTAAATATTTTCCTCTCCTAACCTTTGCTCCCTCCAAGATTCCCGACTGTGTAACATGCTTTCCTAGTGGCCTACAGTTACAGGACTCAAAAGAAAAGTTGTTTTCTTTGGAACACACAATCATAAAACTATAACTAACATTGTGTACTCTATTTTCTGGGACAAAAGGAAAAAAACACGTTTTTTTGTTGCTTGTAGAAAGAATCGCCATAAGGCGATTTAAAATCCCATAACTTGTTTGAGTAAACAAGTAAGATATGTAAGTGTGACTCCAAACCTGTATTTCTTTTGTCCTATTGGAAATGGGAGGAAAGCGGTCATAAAATCAGAGAAGTTCACCATTCTTGTCCCATTATTTACATAAATAGAACAAATTTTATCATTGCAAAAATACAGTGGTAATTTTACGGTACCCGAGTAGACTTTTGTTGTGTAATGTGTTCATCTATAAGTTTCTTTCTTTAGTTTTCTTTTTTTTAACATTTTGTTTAGTTGTCCATGGACCTTTATTTTATTTGTTATATTTTGGTGCTGAGAATTTAACCCAATGCTTCAATATGCTAGGCAAGCGCTTCACCAATGAACGACAATCCCAGCCGCTCTCTTTAATTTTCTAAGTGATGCAATTGAATTCTCTTCCTGTCAAACAAAAATTCATAGTAAGAAGGTTAAGCCAATATAGCAGTTTTAATATATCTAACAATGCTACAGAGATTAACATCTTAATTAGATCTAATCAGCCATTGATTGTTTGGATTATAGACTATCAATCTACTGTCTTTTATATATGTCAGTATTCCAAACACCAAAGTAATCTGATACCCTTGGCTGATTTAACTCCCTTAATAGTTCAGACTTTTAGAATTTTGTGTGGGAAATAATTTTTTTTATTATGTTATTTTGAGATAGAGTTTTGCTCAATTGCCCAATCTACTTTGAATTTGGGATCCTCCTGCCTCAGCCTCCTGCGTAGCTAGTATCACAGGCATGTGCCACTGTACCCAGTTGTTTCTGTTAATGTTTTGATTTTAGTTTCTCCTGGTTTTCTTTTTAGCATATTTTATCTAAACTATGATAAAATATAAATTTATATTTACTTCATTTTTACCCTAGGATTATTAAATACTGCAGAAACATAGTTTTTGGTTTTAGCTCCCTGCCTCCCCAACTTTTTTTTTTTTTTTTTTGATACCAGAGTTGAACCCAGGAGTACTTAACAACTAAGCCACATCCCTAGCCCTTTTTATATTTTATTTTGAGACAGGATCTTGCTTAGTTGATTAGGGCCTAACTAAGTTGCTGAAGCTGGCTTTGAATTCAAGATCCTCTTGCCTTAGCCTCCCAACCTGAGTATATTTCCACATTATCATTTAATTCTTGAAGATCCCACCCTTCATATATAAGACATTTGGTGAAATCAAGTTCTTGTGATTCCCCTCTGGTGTTATCATAATGGATTTGGGAAAGGATAAGCAGATAATTTACCCTTTTCACTAGGAATAATTATAATCAACATCTTCTTTTATAAGCTTCTCTTATATCTTTCATCCTTTACGAATTAAGATTTATTTATTTCAGCAAATATCTAAGCAAAGAGTGGGTGACATTTTATTTTAAACAGTTGTAAGTATTGATCTAGAAAAGCTAAAAGTTGTGTTTCCAGAGCCACTCCTAAAGTAGAGTCCACAAGAAATGTTTACTAGTTTGACTTTGGAGTACTATCTCTCTCCCACCTGCCTTATCAGTAGCATGAAGAATCTGTCTCAACTTGAAGCAAGATCTGAAGAAATATTGTGCATAGCAATTAGTGAAGAAAGATTCTAAATACAGAATATGATTTATAAATAACAAAAAGAATCAGTTATCTGATGTAAAAGTAATATACAACAACAATCTAAATCATTGCTACATATAATTTAAGTCCAAATTTAATTCCTCCCAAAGGAAGTGAACTCAGAATTTATAAAATACCTTATGAAATTTGAAGTAGTTATAACTGGATGACAAATTAGTTTTAAAAAGGACTAGTAGTAAGAAAACACTGGAATATGAAATTGTTTCTTTTGTGGGTGGTGTATTGAACCTAGGGGCCCTTAACCCTAAGCCACATCCTCAGCCCTTTTTATTTTCTTTCTTTTTTTTAGTTGTCAGTGGACCTTTATTTTCTTTTATTTATATGTGGTGCTGAGAATGAACCCAGTGCCTTGCATGTGGTAGGCAAGCACTCTACCACTGAGCTAAGACCCCAGCCCCTTAATTTTCTATTTTGAGATAAGAACTCACTAAGTTGCTTAGGGCTAAATTGCTGAAACAAATTGCTGAAACTGATTTCGAACTCGAAGTCCTCCTGCCTTTGACTCCCAAATTGCTGGGATTACAGGTATGCACCACCACACCTGGCCAAGCCAAATTCTAATTCTGTGATTTTTATTTTATTTATTTATTTTGGTACTGGGGATTGAACCTAGGGGTGAGTAACATCCCCAACTCTTTTTATTTTGTATTTTTAAGTAGAACCTTGCCAAATTGCTGATACTGGCCACTAACTTAACCTCCTACCCCAGCCTTCTGAGTCACTGGTATTAGAGGTGGTACCACACTACCAGCTATCTATCTACTTATTGTGGTGCTGAGGATCAAATCCAGGACCATTTACATGTTTGGGAAGCTTTGTACCACTGACTGCATGACCATATAATGGACTCAACACTTCTGTTATCAAAGTAGACAAAAAAACGAAAGGCAAAATGTTTCTAGAACAATAGAACGGATTTTGTATTGATAAAAAAGGCCCTGTTCAGCAGGAAAACATAGTAAATCTTAATTTGTATACACCTAATATCAGCTTTAAAGTATAGAAAGTACTAGGCCTGGTGGCATATGTCTGTAATCCCAGCCACTTAAGAGGCTGAGACAGGAGGATCACAAATTCAAGGTCAATCTTGGCAATTTAATGAGACCCTGTCTCATAAAACATTAAACAGAGGAGCTGGGCACAGGGGCACATGCCTATAATCCCAGCGACTCAGGAAGCTGAAACAGGAGGATCACAAATTCAAGGTCAGTCTTGGCAATTTAATGAGACCCTGTCTCATAAAACATTAAAAAGAGGAGGTGGGCATAGTGGCACATGCCTATAATCCCAGCGACTCTGGAGGCTGAGACAGGAGGATCTGGAGTTCAAAGCCAGCCTAATCAATTTAGTGAGGCACTAAGCAACTCAGTAAGACTCTAAATAAAATACAAAATAGGGCTGGGATATGGCTCAATGGTCAAGTGCCCCGAGATTAAGTCCTCAATACAAAAAAAAAAAAAAAAAAAATTAAACTGGGGCTTGGGGACATAGCTCAGTGGTAAAACACCTGCCTAGCATGCATGAGGCCGTGGGTTCAGTTCCCATCACCACATTAAAAAAGAAAAGATGAAACAATAACAATAAAATTATTTTTAAAAAATTTTAAAAAGGTTGGGAGTATAGCTCAGAGGTAGAGAGCACTTACCTAGAATGTGTGAGGCTCTGGGATCAATTCCCAGTCTCACACACACACACACACACTCTCTCTCTCTCTCTCTCTCTCACACACACACACACACACACACACACACACACACGGGAGGGAGGGAGGGAGGGAGGGAAATCTACTTTCATAGTAAGAAATGTTAGCATAGTAAGAAAGAAAATAACAAGGGCTGAGGATGTGGCTTAGGGTTAAGGGCCCCCAGGTTCAATACGCTCCCCACAAAAGAAACAATTTCATATCCCAGTAACTGATAGAACCAAGAAGACAGCAAATCAGAAAGAATAGTAATGATTTGTCTAATACAATTAACTCACTTGAACTAATTGGTATATTTAGAACACTACACCCAACAACTGCACAATACACTTCTTTATAAGTACACATGGAACATAATATAAATCTGAAAAAATAATTTTTTTTTCATTTGAACTGTCTTGAGACTAGAAACACCAGAAAGACCTCACAAATTCCTCTGTAGGAATACTTTGCTGAGTAGGAAACACTATAGTATGTCATAATTTTCCCATTTGTTTTTCTTCAACAAAGAAGCATGATGTCTCCTTTTGTATCTTTTAACATGTATGAGATTTCCTAATAATAATCTAGGATTAGATTAACAAATCTGGTTTACCATAAGAATCACTTGGAGATACCAGGTTCAGTGGTACACTCCTATAATCCCAGTGATTCAGGAAGCAAGGGAATCACAAGTTCAAGGCCACCCCTGCAACTTAGCAAAGCCTTTAACAATTTTTGAACCTGTCTCCAAAATATATATGTAGGGGGGCGGGGGATGCGAGAGCCTGCAGGAGCTAGTTGCAGTGGCACATGCCTGTCTATAATCCCAGTAACTTGGGAGGTTGAGGCAGGAGTATCACAAGTTCAGTAATTTAGCAAGGCCTTAAGCAATTTATCAAGACCCTGTTTCAGAATAAAAAAAATAAAAGGGCTGGGGATGGAGCTCAGTGGTAGAATACCCCTAGGTTCAATCCCCAATACCTAAAAAAAATTTTTTTTAAATCACCTGTAAGGGGGCTGGGGATGTGGCTCAAGCGGTAGCGCGCTCGCCTGGCATGCGTGCGGCCCGGGTTTGATCCTCAGCACCACATACCAACAAAGATGTTGTGTCCGCCGAGAACTAAAAAATAAATATTAAAAAAAAAATCACCTGTAAGATTCCCCCACCTGCTTATATTGGAGATGAGACCCACAACCTCGTGTATACTAGGCAAGTGCTCTACCATTAAACTATGTCCCTAGCCCCTGGTGAGATTTTTAAAAACAGATTCCTAGGTCCTAACTCCTGGAGATTCTCTGTGTTGACAAGGTAGTGGGGCTGATTCCAAATATTTGGATAGATTTGGGAGTCACTGAAACAATTTTCTGTTTGTTGTGGAGAGAGTACGGAGGGAGGAAGAATATAAAAATATGAATAGAATGAGTTGGGGATAATAACTGGAAAGACTAGGTGTGACTGAACCCCACTGTATGAGACAAGCGTTTTAAAAACATGAAAATTAAGCACATTTGTGTACAAAAACAAAGAAAAAACCGTTCTGGGTTTTTTTTGTTTGTTTGTTTGTATTCAGCAATGTGTTCAGTGACTTCCTTTTTACATAAAGAGGTGAGCTATTGTTGCCTGGCGACATGGTACAGGCCTATAATAATCCCAGTAGCTCGGGAGGCTGAGACAGGAGGATCTCAAGTTCAGAGCCAGCCTCAGCAAAAGCGAGGCTCTAAGCAACTCAGTGAGACCCTGTCTCTAAATAAAATACAAAATAGAGGTGGGGATGTGGCTCAGTGGTTGAGTACCCCTGAGTTTAGTAACCAGGAGGGGAAAAAAAAGGAGAGCTATTCTTAATGATAGATGTGACTAAACTCGTCCACGGATACATTGGACATTTGCTTTTTCTTTTGTTTATTTATTGTGGTACTAAGAATTGAACACAGGGCTGGAGATACAGCTTAGTTGGTAGAGTGCTTGCCTTGCATGTACAAGGCCCTGGGTTCAACCCCCAGTACCACCAAAAAAAAGAAAGAAAAGAAACACAGGTGCTCTACTACTTAGCAATATCTCCCAGCTCTTTTTTTTTTTTTTTTTTTTTTTTTTGGTACCAGGGATTTTTTAGCTCAGAGGTGCTTAACCACTAAGCCACATACCTAGCCCTATTTTGTACTTTTATATTTTACTTAAGAGACAGGGTCTCGCTGAGTTGCTCAGTGCCTAGCTTTTGCTGAGGCTGGATTTGAACTCATGATCCTCCTGCCTCAGCCTCCCTAGCTGCTGGGATTATAGGCATGTGCCACCATGCCTGGCTAATTTTTGTTTACTAAAATGGGATCTAGCTAAATTGTCAAGGCTGGCTCAAACTTGAAATTCCTGTACCTTAACCTCCCAAATCACCGGAATTACTGGCAATGTGCCACTGTGCCTGACTGACTCTACAATGGACTTTTTAATGCAAACTAAATTTGTTTCCAGTTCACATGCTGAAAGACATAAATAGATTTAAAAGGATTTCATGATTTCATTCTGCATTTTTGTTTATGGCACTGGGGATCAAGCCAAGAGTTATGCTTGCTAGGCTGACACTCTTCCACTGAGCCACATTCCCAGCCCTTTTTCTCATTTTAAATATATGAGAAAAATATGACACAAAAATATATTGTTCTCTGGGCATAGTAGTGCACACCTGTAATCGTAGCAACTTGGGTGACTGAGGCCAGAGGATCAAAGCCATCCTTAGCTACTTGGTGAAACTTCATCAAAATTAAAAATAAAAAGGGAGAGGAATGTAGTAGTAAAGCACTCTTTGATTCAATCCCAGTACTTAAAAAAAAATTATGAATGCCTTGAAATGTCTTCAGTTCTCATTGACATTTCATATTTGACAAAATACTGTTTTAATTAAAATACCAACTTTTTTTTGGCGGAGGGTTACTGGGGATTGAACTCAGGGGCATTTGGTCACTGAGCCACATCCCCAGCTCTATTTTGTATTTTATTTAGAGACAGGGTCTCACTGAATTGCTTAGTACCTTACTTTTGCTGAGGCTAGCTTTGAACTCGTGATCCTCCTGTCTCAGCCTCCCGAGCCACTGGGATTACAGGCATGGGCCATCATATCTGACTAAAATACCAACTCTCAAAAGCAATACCAAATATTCACCCTACTTCCACTCTTGGGGTCTGTTCCAAGGTACCACTAAGGGGAAATATCAGAAATTCTCCTAATATCTCTGGGGATGGAACTCAGCTCACTCTACCTTTTTAAAATATGGTCCAGTGTTACCATCAGATTCTAGTACATTTTGTGTAAAAAATTAATGCAATTAAGACCTGTGTTGCCCTTGAATAAATCATGCATCTAGGAAGAAAAGAGTTACTGTCCTGTGTCATGTCCTTCTGTTTCACTTTAGTAATCAGAATCTGGAAGTCTTCTGACAGCACACTAATGCATGAGCAGTCATCACTGCAGTTACCGATAATTATAATTGTGTAAATCTGACCTTTATCATTTTCCCTAGACTTCTTTTATCAACTGAAAAAGGATCAAATTTGTTAACTATTTCTAAAAAAGCATTAATAGTTATCTGTTGTATATTTCCTCTTACGAAAAAAAAATCTTCATTGTTAAAAGAAGATAATTTTTATAGTATATGTGTTACACTCCACCTTCCCTAAAAGGTGTTATTTCCCTTCACTATATAGGAAATACATCATGTGTTTCTTGATGCATTTTTATAAAATAGTTCCACTTTGATTCCAGGACCCTTATTCCACATGATTTTTTTCCCCCTCAAGAATTCTCCAGAGAAACTTGGGACAGTAGGTGGAGTACAAAGTTGTATTGTGTTGCCTTCCTGCTTTTTTTGTTGCCTTCCTGCTTTAAAAAAAAAAAAAAAAAAAAGTTCTTGGCCCTGCCTTGGCTGCTTCTTTTTCTACCATAAAGCTTACTATTTCTAAATCCTGCATGCTTTATTTTAAGAGGGACTCACGGCCTTTCATCTTGATCCTGCACATATATCTTCATAAAACGTTTCATGTTAGCTCCTTAACAACAGGACAGTCCCTAAAGTGATACCTTGATAGGCAGACTGGAATCTCACTCTACTCGTTGAAAAATTTCCTTCCATTTTAAAACACCCTTTCTAGTATACCCTTCTCTCATCCCAAGCACCTTCCAATTCTCCAAAACTACCTTGAGTCTTTTGTAAAGGAAAAAAGCCTGCTAAACATACACAAGTAAGGTGTTAACACTTGATGGGTTACCTTATACACTAAAAAGGGCATAGAGAGGACAGTGTTTAACAAAATAATTACTCACTAACCAAGGAGTTTCCGGCTCGGTGACACAATGTGTCATACATACTGGGAAGACATCCACATTTTGTGTGTGTGTGCCTTTGAAAGATTTTGACCTGGTTCTGATTATTTTGCTGAATTTTTACCCTAAAATGATGTTAGCTTGGTTTGATTCCTTTAGTAATTTATCTTATATGTATTTTGATGTTTGGTGTCCATGTGACGTCAGGAGTCTGACTGCATGATTGTTTATTTTTGCTCCAATCCTTTCCAGTTACCACAGGAAGAGAGGGAAGGAACATTTTAGAGAGATGCTGAAATAATCAATTGGCTATTTTCTTCCTTCTCTCTCTCTTCTTCATGTAACAGAAGAAGCAGGCCAGCCCACTGCAGACCCAGGCATGGTCATGGACAGTGTGGAAGCTGGAGACACAACACCTCCCACCAAAAGAAAAAGCAAGTTCTCTGGCTTCGGCAAAATCTTCAAGCCCTGGAAATGGAGGAAAAAAAAAAGTAGTGATAAATTTAAAGAGACATCAGAAGGTGAGATATTAAGATTTATGTTCTGAGTTAAAGAGTTCTCTATTTTACAAGTACCCAACTTTTTTCTCTCTTCCCAAGGTCCTGTAGTGCCCTAAATGAAAGCAAGAGTTAAATCTTTTAGAATTTAAACAGCTCATGGCCACTCACTAAGCCTTATATTCTGTAGCTTTATTTCTAGGTTTATATTTTGACGGAATTAGAATCTATTGAGTGGTAATAGAGTTCCTGCACTGTAGCAGATCTAAGGTGCTACTGCTTTTTTACTTTGCCTACTTCCCTTCAACATAGAGTGCATCCATAAATGCCTTACTATTATAATTCATTTAAGCTACAACTATGTAAGACTACTTCCTTTTGGAAATGATACTTTCCCAGTAGGACAGGATGTGAAAGAAATTAATGTGGTTTCATTGTTGGATTTGGTTTGGTTTGGTTTTTGGCAGTGCTAGGGATTGAACCCTGGGCCTGGCACGTGCTAGGCAAGTGCTCTACCACTGAGTTACACACCCCCAGCCCCAGAAATAAGTTTTAAAAACTGAAGTTAGTTTCCCTGTGCTTTTCTTTCTTAAAAATAGAAGAAATTTAGCCAGGTGCATTATCAGTAGCATATACCTATAATCCAAGCTACTCAGAAAGCTGAGGCAAAGGGTTTATAAATTCAAGACCAGCCTCAGCAACTTAGCAAGATCCTGAGTATAAAAATTAAAAAGGGGCTGGGGATGTGGCTCAAGCGGTAGCGCGCTCGCCTGGCATGCGTGCGGCCCGGGTTCGATCCTCAGCACCACATACAAACAAAGATGTTGTGTCCGCCGATAACTAAAAAATAAATATTAAAAAATTCTCTCTCTCTCTCTCTTTAAAAAAAAAAAATTAAAAAGCCTGGGGCTATAGCTCAGTGTTAGAGTACACCTCAATTAAATTCCAAGTACCACAAAAACATAAAAATAATAATTTTTAAATGGACCTTGAGAGCTTGTTTGGAGGTTCTAGCAGGGGAGCGCAGCTACTCGTATACCCTTGACCGAAGACCAGTCCTCTTCTATCGGGGAAGGTCGTCCTCTTCGACCGAGCGCGCAGCTTCGGGAGGGACGCACATGGAGCGGTGAGGGAGGAAGGGGACACCCACCTAGCCAGCCAGATCAGCCGAATCAACCCTGGCGATCAATGGGGTGACAGATGTCGCAGCCAGATCGCCCTCACATCCAGAAATAATAATTTTTAAAAAGTAGAAATTTGAATCACTTTATTCTTTTACCTGTAGATTAAGAATAAGAGTAATGTTGACTTTCCAACTGCCACATTTCTGAGTGCCGTTTTCCAATTCAATGTTAGTTTTAGAGCGAAAAATATCTATGCGAAAACCAAGAGAAGAGCTGGTTAAAAGAGGGGTACTGTTGGAAGACCCTGAGCAGGGTGAGTTTCAAATTAATAGCGTATGCCTGTCTCTGCACTTGATCTTTGATTGGGTCTAACTAGGTATTTGAATTTTCTTTCTTCATTTTGTGATTGCTGTATTTGTGGTGGAGTGGGAGTTTTTAAACAAATTCACTCTTCCTTTTAAGTGTCTTTTAACTCTTGAGTGGTTGGCGAAGGATCCTTGGGCAAGCATTCCTTGTCTCTGTATACTTCAAGTTTTTGCCAACTACCACAGTAGTTGTTACTTCCTTTTCTTGATCAAGCTTGTCTCCATGCCCATGTTTCTGCCCTAATTTTCTGTCATATTTCAACACTCATTGCTAGTTTAATAATGTCAGAGCTTTCTTATGAAGCAGTTTATTATAAATGTAAAACTATAGTATCATATATTGGTAGCATTTTATTTCTCTTCTTTTTACATATGCAATAACTTACTATAGTAGTTATTTTGCTCTCTCCCTTTTTTATTTTGTAGTACTGGAGATAGAACTCAGCTCACTCTGCCATTTAGCTACAACCCCAGTCCTTTTTATTTTTTATTTTGAGACAGGGTCTTACTAAGTTGCTCAATCTAGCCTCAAATTTGTGATCCTCCTGCTTCAGCACCCCCAAGTTCCAAGGACTACAGGCATGGGTCACTGTGTCCAGCTACCTTTATCTTTAGAAGCACATTTTCGCTTATTACTTATTTGCTTCAGACTCTTCCACGTTCATTCTAAACCCTCACCTCTTATAGGGCCTGCCTGAAAATGACAGTTTAATCTCCTACTATTAGTTTGTTATCCTTCGTAGCCCTGCTTTTGTTGGCCATCCAGTCCTACCCATAACCATTTCTTATATACAAAAATATTCTGCCAAACCAAATCACTTGCCAGTCCTTCAAATATGTCCAGTAATTTCTAACCTTTATACATTTCCTTCCTCCTAGATAGACTGTCTTTCATCAGTGTGGTAGACTTCTCCTCTTTCTGAGTCTCGATTTAGACACTGTTTTCTGTCAAGCTTTCCCAAACCCATTCCCACCCCAATAGCCCTTCACATAATATAGCTCTTGACAGCACTGTAATCACTTACATTTATTCATATAGAAAGGTACTTCACATATAAAAGGCAAAAAGATATTTATTATAAAGGAATTACTTCCACTATTACTAGAAGGATACAGGTAACCTAGGTCTACATAATATGCTAAAACAGGAAGAGGGACACAAGAGGATAAGAGAAGGTAGAAACCACCAGCTCTTCTCACAGTCTGACCATGCCACTTTTGCCACTTGGCCCTTTCCTCTTTTCTCCTTGCAGGTGGTGAGGATCCAAGAAAGTTAAGTCATGCTGTATTAAAGAATGGCCACACCACCCCCATAGGGAGTGCCAGATCATCTAGTCCAGTCCTAGTAGAGGAAGAACCAATAAAAACAGCAAATGTTAACAGTCTTTTTCCAGAAGAGGACCCAAAGAAACGACTGGGTAAGATACTGGATTTTTCATTTACGAGCCATGGATCATTCTCTTTTAACACAAATTTGTGAGAAAATAAGAAGAATGAAGCTGGGTGTGGTAGCGCATGCCTGTAATTCCAGTAGCTTAGTAGGCTGAGTTAGGAGGATCGTGTGAGGTGTGACCTCAACTCAGTGTGACACTCAACTCAGTGTGACACGACTCACTGTGACCCAACTCAGTGTGACCCTGTCTCTAAATGAAATACAAAAAAGGGCTGGAGATGTGGCTCAGTGGTCAAGTGGCCCTGAGTTCAATTCCCAGTACAAAAAAAAAAAAAAAAAGAACTAAAATTCAGAGAGAATTATGTTCTTCTTTATGAATTTATTAACTACTTACAACATTTATTGGAACCCTCTACCCACAATTCTTCACAAAATTCCTAAATTTGTAACTCTCTTTTTTTTTTCTCTCTCTCTCTTTTTTATGATACTGGGGTTTGAACCAAGGGGCACTATATCACTGAGCTACATCCCCAGCCCTTTTATAAATTTTGAGATAAGAGTCTCACTAGTTGCAGGGGCTGGCCTCTAAGTTGCAATTCTCCAGCCCCAACCCTGTTTGTTTTTATGTGGTGCTGAGGATCGAACCTAGTGCCTCACATGTACTAGGCAAGCACTCCGCCACTGAGCTACAACCCCAGCCCCAAATGTGTGATTCTTAAGGAGAGAAAAGATTTTAAATATTAGATTTCAATGGGACTTTTTTTAAGCTACATGCTTCTCTTCTTCTACTGAAGGAATTTTTTTGTGCCTCCTCTCGTAGTCTGGTCCTTTGTGTAAAGAGTCCCTACCATAATGAGCCTCTTACTGAGACTAACTTAGTGTTGAGGGTTACTGGGCACGGTGGCACATACCTATAATCCCAGCTACTTGGGAGGCTTATGCTGGAATGTTGTGAATTCAAGACCAGCCAGGGCAACTTACCCAGCCCCTGTCCAAAGTAAAAAAAATTTCAAAAAGAGCTGGATATGTAACTCAATGCTAGAGCGCCCCTGGCTTCAATTTTCAGTATGGGGGAGGGGAAGTGTTGTAGAAAACAGAGAACTATAGTCTGTAAACAGATCTATAAATGGAAGAATTAATGAAGCTGACTGTAAATTCATAGATATATTTGCCTCATTATTTTCTCCCTGTAATCACATCTTTTATTATACAGGCTCAATTGGAAGCCAGTCTAATTCTGAAGCAGAGTCTGTATCTGAGAATGTACCAAAACAGCCTTTACTTCCCCCTAAAAGGCCATTGTCCTCATCTCATGAAGCAAGTGAAGGGTCAGCAAAGGATGTCACTTCTTCTGGCAGCATGGCAAGGTCCATCTCCTCCGCCTCTTCTACCAACATAGCAACTGCTGCCACCACTGCTGCCACAAACCTAGCAAAGACTGTTAATTCCTTTGTCACCCTTTCCCCAGCACCCAGGACTCTGCCTGCTGCTCCTACCAGCACTAACACTACTGCTACCCCAAGCCTTTCTCATATGGTCCCTGCCAAGCAGCCCCCTATCCCTCCCCCTAAACCAGCTCACAGAAATAGCAACCCTGTTATTGGTAAGTAAGTCTTCAGGCCTTTCATATTTTTGGTTTGGTTTTTGATGGTTATTTTATTGGATAGTTGGTATAATATTGATCCATACTAAAAGTGTTTATTACCTTGTATATTATCTGAATGTCTTCAGCATAGGGAAAAGTTCTTAAAATGAGGCAGATGAAAATATCACTAAAACTGAGTTCAGGGCTGGGTTTATGGCTCAGTGGTGTTGTACTTGCCTGTACATGTGAGGCACTGGGTTCCATCTTCAGCCCTTAAAAAAAAAAATTAAGTTCATATATGGAAAGACTAATATCTATTTCCTATAATAGTATTTTAAAGCAATATATGTAGTTGAAGGACCATATATGTGAAGATCATAACAGGTTTAACCTGCATTAAATTATCTGTAGCACTTAGTGAAAAAAGTTAGGATAATTCCACAGCTTACAAGAAGCAAGGCATACTTGTCAGTTAAAAACTTGGGATCTGATAGGCATGGTGGCATACCTGTAAGCAACTTGGGGACTGAGGCAGGAGGGATTGCAAGTTTGAGGCCAGCCCGGGCAACTTAGTGACAGCCTGTCTCCAAAAGAAAAAGGGTTAGGGATGTAGCTCAGTGGTAGATTGTCCCTGGGTTCAATCCCCATTACCACCACTGCGCGCGCGCGCGCGCACACACACACATACACACACACACACAAAAAAAAAACGTGACCAGGAATTGCATGTTTGAGACCATCCTTGGCAACTTAGCAAAACCCTGGCTCAAAATAAAATTAAAAAGGGCTGGGGATGTAGCTTACTCAGTGGAAGAGCAAGTCCAGGAGATAAAAACAATGATTTTGTAGATGCCTATGTAACTTGTGATTCAGCGCCTGGCAGAGTATCTTCATGGGAACTGCAAAAGGTATTATTTAAATTGTTGTGATAAAATCATGTTTTATCTTGGGAAAGTTAAGAATGCCACTCTTGCTGGGTGTGGTGGCGCAAACCTATAATCCCAGCGGCCCAGGAGGCTGAGGCAGGAGGATCACAAGTTCAAACCCCGCCTCAGCAAAAGCAAAGTGCTAAGCAACTCAATGAGAACCTAAGTCTAAATGAAATACAAAAAAAGGACTGGGGATGTGGTTCAGTGGTCAAATGCCCCTGAGTTTAATCCCCAGTACCAAAATAAAAAATGCTACTCTTAAGTTAAAATAAGTCAAGTAAGCAGGGAAGGTAATCAGTAAATTTTTATGGGGTTACTACATTTTTGCATTTATCTACAGTATTATTTAGGTCTGTTTTCTTTACATAAATGTATATCTTTAGTGAACTTTCAAGAAAGGAAGGAGTAACTTAAGTGCTTCAGACCTAATGCAAATACAGTTTTTCAGGAAAAATGATAATAGGCTTATTTCTGCTTAAAGTTACTGAGTGAATTGATGAATAAAAAGTATGCTCATTGACTATCTAATATTACCAAGTTGGGTGGAGTGACTGTAATCCTGAAAAGCAGGTTTGGATATATTATGAGTATGACAGGTTGGAGTGGCCAGATAAAAACAGGATGAAGATTGTTATTGTATCATTACTCAGATGGGTAATGCCACATTGACTTATCTTTGAGGAACTTGAAGAGCTTTCTCATACTATTTTCAAAACCACTTTGTACCATAGTAAACTGATTTTATCTGTTCTAGAGATAGGGCAATTAGAACAGGAAGACTTTGTAACTCACCACGGTTGTAGTTAGTGAGACACAAAAACTCAACTCTCAGATCCAGACCTCTTCTCTACATTGGTGTTCTCAAACCATTGTCTAGATTTATGCTCTCAACAGGATCACCTACAAGTCTTATTAATACAGATTGCTAGCTGGACATGGTGGCACAAACCTATAATCCCAGCTATATAATCCCAGCTACTCAATAGACTAGGCTGGAGTTTTACAAGTTTGAGGCTAGCCTAATTAATGAGACCCTACCTCAAAATAAAAAATAAAAAAGGCCTAGGGATGTAGCTCAGTTGTAGAGCACCCCTGGGTCCAGTTCACAGTAGCATCAAATAAAGAACAACCAAAAAATATATATAGAATTTTAACTAGCTTTTTACTTTGAATGTCCCCAATGGAATGAGATTTAGGACAGTAAAATTTTATTTCAGGAAAACTTATGAAACCATTTGAGAAACAATAGATATGATTAGAGATTGATGATAAAAGAGAGCTATTCTTTAATTATTTTGCAAGGTTAATTTCTTTTTTATGTGATGATCCACTTGTTACATGGAGCCTCCCAAGGGAGTGAGTGGGCTGGATCAGTGCCTGAGTCATTGTGGGCTTTGAGAGGATACATAGGGATATATATTATGATACGGATTAAGGGCATCTCATGTAATAAACATACTGAAGACCCACTTGAACCAAACTCTGTGCACAGCCCTGTGGACAGCCCTGTGGATATGCTGGTGGATATAAGTGTTCCCCTCCCATCAAGGATTCTACTGTGTAAGGGGGAGTGAACATGGGAGACAAGGGACAAGAAGTGCTAACACAAATAAAGATCAGAGACAATAGGAGTCTAGTAACCACAAAGGATACTAGCTAAGTCCATGCCAGCTTGTAGTTACCCAACATCTGTGACCTCAGGTATCATCTCAAGTGATACAAGGAGAATATGACATTAAAGATAGAAAAGCACTTACATTTCTTTAAAGAGCTTTGCATTTGCTATAAAAATTCAAGATGTCATCTGAGCATGTGTCGCATACCTATAATTCCAGTGACTCCAAAGGCCCACACAGTAGAATCACAAGTTTGAGGCATGCCTCAGCAAGTTATCAGTGCCCTCAGCAACTTAATGAAACCAAACCCTGTCTCAAAAAAAAAAAAAAAAAATTCAAGATGTCTTTATTGATAATTTCATAATACAGAGTTGAAGAATCATTATTGTGTTTTTTAGACAAATATTAATATTAATATTGAATATTGAAATTTCTTAATTAAGTACTCTTGTACTAAAGAGCTTTTGATTGGCTTTTTTTATTTCTATTCATATTAACTGTATACCAACATCAAGTTATAAAGTTGTCATATCATGGCAACAAAATGAGATACTTAGCAGAGTTTTACTATATTCATTAGGCCCTCTACCTAAATAAACACAGATTTTGTTTCAGAATAAGATATATAGGGAATGACAAAGCCATCAAATTATATAATTTGCTTGAAAGATTTAAGACTGAGCTCAGCTCTAATTTTAGACCTGGGCTGGCCCCTCAAAGCTTTGTAAAGCGATGTTAAATTGAAGTGTTGCTTTCTCTTTTCCAGCTGAACTGTCCCAAGCAATAAACAGTGGTACATTATTATCAAAACCATCCCCACCCTTACCACCTAAGAGAGGCATTCTGTCAACCTTGGTATCCACCTCGGAGTTGGCTGCTGGCATCAACACAAAAACACCAAGCGATCAAAAAGAGACGAATACATGCTCTGTGGGCTCTGAACCAATGCTGATGATCCCACCTCCTTCTCCATCTCCCCCGCTGCCTACTCATACACCTCCAGAGCCCCCACGGTCTCCACCATTCCCTCCTAAGACTTTTCAACTTGTTCCAGAAGTTGAGATTCCACCTTCCTTAGATCTTGCCCAGGAGGATCCCCAGCAGGAAGATCAGAAAAAGGAAGTCCCAAAGAGGATATTGGACCAAAGCTTTGGGGAGCCCCATGTACCCTGTAGGCTGCCCCCACTCCCCCTACATATTCGAATTCAACAGGCCCTGACCAGTCCCCTTCCCATGACTCCTTTAGAGGGTTCTCACAGAGCTCATTCATTGCTCTTTGAGAACAGTGACAACTTTTCTGAGGACAGCAGTACCTTGGGTCGGACCAGATCACTTCCCATCACTATTGAAATGCTGAAAGTGTGAGTGCCTTTAAAGCTTTCTTCTTGTTTTTCCTTCTTTACTCTTAGCCCTGCTTGGAAAAAATTACTTTAAAAAGAGGAGATATAGCTCGGTTGGTAGAGTGCTTGCCTCGCACGTGCAAGGCCCTGGGTGCAATCCTTAGCACCACAAAAAAAAAAAAAAAAAAAAAAAAAAAAAAACATACAAAATTACTTATAAAAGAAAATTTGAATAAATTTAAGGTACAAAGAGTATTCTGCCAAAAGGTCTTTTTTTTTACTCTGTGATTTCTGTAACTTTTTTTTTTCATAGAGATTTCCATGATGACATAAAAATTACATGTTTATATATAGGAAAATTAAAATCACTACTTTTATGAGATACAAAGGTGAAGTATATTACATGGTACTTAAGAGCCTTGCCTTATATA
This sequence comes from Spermophilus citellus, assembly GCF_964194105.1. NCBI lineage: Eukaryota > Metazoa > Chordata > Mammalia > Rodentia > Sciuridae > Spermophilus > Spermophilus citellus. The sequence continues at coordinate 119,006,197 of NC_138191.1, read as the reverse complement.
ATGAGATAACCCTGGATTCAAATCCCAGCTCTAACACTCCTAGTGTGTTGAAGTGTAAGTTACTCGATCTTTCTGTTTCTTAGTTATCTATAAGTGGGAATGATATCTTCTCTGTAGGCCTGTGAGAATAAATTTAAACAAATTCTAGAAAGCACCAATATCTAATAAGTGGTAGAGCTGGGATTTGAACCCAGAGTCCTTTAGATTATAGGTATTTAAAAGTTTCTTAGCATCATTGTTAAATGATGGATTGTTAAAGGAGGGATTTATACGTTATTTCATTAATGGATTTTCCCATTGATATTTCAGTTCTTTATCTTGCAAACCAGTATCATCTTTGTTTCTGAAAATATAATTATGTGAATTTGTTAGTCCAGACGATGAAGAAGAGGAGGAGCAAACCTGTCTTTTGGAATTTGTTGAAGATGTGGCATCTACCTCAGTCATTCCTAAATTACCACAGTGTCTGCAGGAGGAAGAAGAAAAGGAGAGTGACTCAGATTCAGAGGGTCCTGTTCAATATCGAGATGAAGAGGATGAAGATGAAAGCCATCAGAGTAAGGAAGGAAGGAATAGCAAAAGAGAAATTCTCTTTTTTTTTTTTTAATTTTTTTTTAGTTGTCAGTAGAATTTTATTTTATTTATTTATATGTAGTGCCGAGAATCAAACCCAATGCCTCACACATGCTAGGTAAGCCACAACCACAACTCTACCACGGAGCCACAACCCCAGCCCAAGAAAATTATTTTATAGATAAAGCTATTTGCAAATAAGATGAATGGAAACAAGTATCTTTTCTGTCAAATAATCTGATTAGCTATTATTGGAAGCCACTGTAAAGGACTCATCCTTGCTATCATTCCTCGGTTAAAATTAACCATGAACTGGGCGCACACCTATAACCCACCTACTTAGTAGAATGAAGCTGGAGGATCACAAGTTCAAGATCAGACTCAGAAATTTAGTGAAAGCCTGTCTCAAAAAAAAATTTTTTAAAGGGTCTAGGGCTACTGGGCGCAGTGGTGCACGCCTATAATCTCAGCATCTAGGGACGCTGAGGCAGGAGGACCATTGAGTTCAAAGCCAGCAACTTAGCAAGGTCCTGAGCAACTTAGTGAGACTGTGTCTCTAAAGAAGGACTGGGAATGTGGCTCAGTGGGTGAGCACCCCTGGGTTTAATCCGCAGTACCAAACAAAAAAAGGTCTGGGGCTGGATGCAGTAGCATACACCTATAATCCCAGCAGCTCAGAGGAATCGCATGTTCAAAACCAGCCTCAGCAACTTGGGGAGACCCTGTTGCAAAATAAAAAATATAAAGGGTTGGGGATGTTACTCGGTGGTTAAGCACCCCTGGTTTCAACCCCTGATAAATTAGAGCACTGGCCTATCATGTGTAAGACACGGGATTCAATCACCAAAAAAAAAAAAAGCCCTAGCAGCCAGGCATAGTAACACATACCTATAAGACAGGAGGATTGAGCCTCAGCAAAACAAACAAACAAACTGGGGATGAAGCTCAGTGGTGAAGCACTCCTGGGTTAAGCCCTCAGCACTAAAAAACAAAAAAGAGTGGGCTGGGGATGTGGCTTAAGTGGTAGCAAACTTGCCTAGCATGCGTGAGGCACTGGGTTCGATTCTCAGCACCACATAAAATATATATATATATATATATATATATATATATATATATATAGTGTCCACCTAGAACTAAAAAATAAATATTAAAAAAAAAGAGTGCCTGAGAGGGAGCCAAGTAGATTGAGCCATTTGAGCTTTAGTTTGATTTTATTTTTTATTTTAAAACCATAACTATTCATCCAGGGAGGAGCTAGGGAATGGTGATAGGGAACAAGCAAGCGTGCTCCAGGCCCTGGGTTCAGTTCTCAGCACCAATCAATCAATCAATAAGAAGTCTATTTAACTTGATAATACTAATAAAAAATACCAAATAGAGAAAAACTGGCACCTGGGGTTCAGTTGAAGAGATAGTTTTCTTCAGTAAACTGAACTTATTGTCATTGGGCAAAGAAAAATTTTAAAATGTGTTCATGCCTATAAATCATTGTGAAATATGGAATCCTGATTTCTAAAATTAGCAAAGCAGCTTTAAAAACAGACTAGGTGGCTGTAGTTAGGCTCAGTGGTAGAACACTTGCCTAACATGTGTGAGACACTGGGTTCAATTCTCAGCACAGCGTATAAATAAATGAATTAGCTAGACACATCGGCATATACCTGTTTTCCTCTACCTGGGAAGTTGAGGTGGGAAGACTGCTTGAGCCCAAGATTTTGAGATCAGCCTGAGCAATTTAGCAAAGCCACATTTTTAAAAAAAGAAAAATTGAACGTGGTGATGCATGCTTATAATTCCAGCTATGTGGGAGACTGAAGCAGAAGGATCCCAAATTTGAGGCCAGCTGGGGCAACCTAGTGAAATCCTGTCTTGAAATGAAAAGGGTTGGGGATATGGCTCAGTGGTGGAGTATTTGGCTAGCATGCACAAGGTCCTAGGTTCAGTCTTCAGGACTGGGGGGAAAAAATTGTAGGATGGTGTTAGTGTGAAAGACACTGAGATTTTAATTGAAATGACTGTCCCATGCTTAGATTCCCTCTCCTCTAGCAGTTTTTATTTATTTATTTGTTTGTTTATTCATTTTTAGTTGTAGTTGGACACAATATTTTATTTATTTTTATGTGGTGCTGAGGATCGAATCCAGGGCCTCATACATGCTAGGCAAGCGCTCTACCTGAGCCACAGCCACAACCCCAGCCCCTCTAGCAGTTTTTATTAAGGAGAAAAATAGTGCTAATAAAAGAGACAAGGTATCTTTTGCCATCTAGATCCATCTAGCTGAAAAGATTTTTGCATGTCTTCACTTTTCCTCTCCTCTGTGTTTTCCCTGAATCATTTGAGGCCAAGTAAGAAGTTGGGAGTTACATTGATTCAGACTCCTCCCCAGATCCCCATGATGTTGAGCCTCTTTTTTTTTTTTTTTTTTTTTTTGGTAGTTGAAGATCAACAGCATTTGATTTATTTTTATGTGGTGCTGAGGATTGAATCCAGTGCCTCTCACATACTAGGCAAGTGGTCTGCCATAGCCACAGCCCCACATTGAACCTTTGTTTCAAGCTTCTACACTTTTTTTTTATCTCCTCATTTATAGGTGCTCTGGCCAACAAAGTGAAGAGGAAAGACACACTGGCAATGAAGTTGAACCATAGATCCAGTGAACCAGAGTTGAACTTGAATTCTTGGCCTCGTAAAAGCAAGGAAGAATGGAATGAAATACGGCACCAGATTGGGAACACACTGATCCGGTAGGCCTTTGCCTAAACTAGTTGGATTTTTGTTTTTTGTATTGAGGATTGAAACAAAGGGCTCTTAACCACTGACCCACATCCCCAGCCATTTTTATATTTTATCTAAAGACAGGGTCTCACTGATTTGCTTAGGGCCTCGCTGAGTTGCTGAGGCTAGGTTTGAATTTATAATCTTCCTGCCTTAGCCTCCTGAGCCACTGGGATTACAGATGTGCGCCACCACACCCAGCCTTCGATATAATTTTTTAAAATTTTTTTTTAGTTGTAGATGGATACAATATCTTTATTTTTATTTATTTATTTTTAAGTGGTGCTGAGGATAGAACTAGGGGCTCATGCATGTGAAGCAAGCACTCCACCGCTGAGCTACAACCCCAGCCCCTTTAGTATAAATTTTAAAAATACATATTATTAAATGGGAGTTACATAATTTCTATTTCACATGTTCCAAGTAACTGCCTCCTTTCAAAAAAAAATTTTTTTTAGTTGTACATGGACATAATATCTTTATTTTTTTTGTTTATTTTTATGCAGTGCTAGGAGGCAAGGGCTTTACCACTGAGCCACAACCCCAGCTCTAAAAAAAAAAAAAATTATAAAAATAAAAAAGAGGGCTGGGGTTATGGCTCAGTGGTAGAGTGCTTGCCTAGCATGTACACCACAAAAACATAAATAAATAAAATAAAGGTATTGTATCCAACTATAACTAAAATATTAACAAAAAAGGAAAAGACAAAATCTACATATTAGACACAGTTGGATAGCCTCTAAGAATTTGGAAATTTTAAGGAACCAGATAGCACTAACTATGAGATAACATATATGGTTTTGCCAAAGTTGTTAAGAGAAGTCTGGGTGGTTCCCAGAATAGCACCTCTTTTTTCATTTTTTATTTAGCTGCTGAACCATGAAATGCAAACCTAATTAATCACACGCACATTTTTCATCATTTCTATTTCACATGTTCCAAATGTTAGTGTGTTTTTAAAGTCAACTAGAACCAAAAACAAAATGCAGACCTGCTTCCTGCATATGCAAAACTCTAAAAGTTCAGACAAATAGATGGATGTTTTCCTGGCACAGATGTTTCTCCCTGTAGAGAGAGGATAAGAAGGTGGACTCTCTCCATAAAATAATTAGCTAAGGATATCCATTAATAAAATTGTATTCTCTTCTACCTTAAACATCTTGATTATACTGTATGTGCCTCATCTAGAGACAAGTTTGGCCCTTGGTCTTCCAGTAGACATTTTTTGGATCCTGAAATCATTCTCTGAGATGTATTTTTTTAAGCATAATGGCCAGTCTGACTACTGTTGAAATTAAGGGTGATTAGGCTGGGTGTGGTGGCACACACCTGTAATCCTAGTGACTTGGGAGGCTAAGGCAGGAGGATTGCAAGTTTGAGACCAGCCTCAGGAACTAAATAAGGCCCTAAGCAAAAGAAATTAAGGGTGATAGAGAGAAGGGAAATAGAAGGCTTTTCTTTCTCTGACAGTGTCCATAACTCACAAATCACCAATCTGAAAGTGATTTGGATAGATGGGCTTCTGGGTGTGGTACCAGAAATTCTTCATAGGGAAAGGATGGTAGACTTGGCCCTTTACATTTAAGGTACAGCAATTTAATATCTGTACTTATTCATTCATTTTATTTTGAAGAAAAAAGAAATTCAGATTACAAAAATGTTGTTGTATGCCCTTCACCTAGAAGTGTTAACATTTCCATATTTGCCTTATTGATTATTGTGCTCACTCTTGCTTTATACACATAACATTCTTTTTTTCCCCTGAGCCATTTGCGAATAAATTGCAGACAATAGAATGCTTTACTTTGGCATGTTATTTCCTATGAAGAAGGACATTGTCTTATATATCCACAGAATACTTATCAAATTCAAAAAATTTAATACCAATACATTCATAGTACATCATTAATCATCCTAATAATACCTTTTTTGGGGGGTGGGGGGCAGTACCAGGGATTGAACTCAGGGGCACTCCACCACTGAGCCACATCCCCAGCCCTATTTTGTATTTTATGTAGAGTCAGGGTTTCACTGAGTTGCTTAGCCCCTCACTTTTGCTGAAGCTGGCTTTGAACTTGCAATACTCTTGCCTCAGCCTCTGAAGCCACTGGGATTATAGGTATGTGCAACCACGCATGGCTACTAATAGCTTTAATAGCATTTTAATAGCATTTATCTAATCTACCATATTGTGTTATATTTAGGTGTCATTTCTTTTTGGTGTCCTTTAATCTGAAACAATTCCTAAGCCATTTCATTTGTGTATTTTAGAGTGCCCTAAATTTGAATTTGTCTTATTTTTTCCTTATAATGAGATTCTGGTTATTCATTTTCTGCTATTCTAATTTATTTATTGTTGTCTTCCTTCTATCATTCCTATAATTTCAGCAATTCGGGATGCTGAGGCCAGAGTATCACAAATTCAATGTCAGCCTCAACTACTTAGTGAGATCCTCAACAGCTTAGTGAGACCCAGTCTCAAAATAAAACATTGGGGCTATAGCTCAGTGGTAAAATAGCCCCAGGTTCAATCCTAGTACCAAAAAATAAACAAATAAATAGAATGGGGCTGGGGGGCAGATAATAGCTCAGTGGCAGAGCACTTACTTAAGCATGCATAAGGCCCTGAGTTCTCTCCCAGCATCAGTAATGATAATGATGGTGATATGATGATGATGGTGGTGGTGGTTTGTTTAAGTTCAGGCTCTAAACAAGCAGATCTCAGGTTGGATTTAGAATACAATATTTTGTATTCTTTCCCAGTGATTTTTGTTTGTTTTGTGGTGCTAGGGATTGAACCAGGGTCTCACACACGTTGGGCAAGCATTTTGCAACTGAGTTACATTCCTTTCTCTTTGCTAGTGTTTTTGTGTGCATATTTTACATGGCACATCTATTACTTTTTTATTATAAAGATTTTCCCTATTTCCATATAGTCTTTGTAATTATTACTAATAGTCACCATATATGAGTCCATTGAATCAATATAGTATAATTAATTGAACCATAACCCTATTATTAGACATTGATTTTTATCTCTGATTTTTTTTTTGTGTGTGTGTGTGTGTGTGACTCTGATTAACTCTAAATCAGTTGTTTTCTACCTTAGCATTCATCTTTTAGGTTTGAATCACCTGTAGGCTTGAAATTAAAAAACAAGTTTTTGAGCTCAATGTCTGGAGGTGTTTGCTTTGTGATGGGGTCTAGTCATCCAGCTGGTTGTGGGATCACTTTAAGAACTACTCTACCTAGTACTAATCATTTGGATTATAGTGCTGGCATCTTTATTCCAATTTTTGGGGGGAAGGGGGATACCAGGGATTGAATTTGGGGTTTCACTGAGTTTGCTTAGTGCCTCGTGGTTGCTGAGGCTGCCTTTGAACTTGCAGTTCTCCTGCCTCAGCCTCCTGAGCTGCTGGGATTACAGGTGTACGCCACCATGCCCGGTGCTTCTCCTCAGTTTTTGTCAGAAAATTTAAATTAGTCAATATACACAGTCACTAATTCCTTCTAAATAGTAAAGTCATCTGTCAAAGTCCTGGTAAAGTCATCTCTAGTATGCCTTCATCTGTCCATATAAAGGATGGCATTGTTATTGTTATCCAGTTTTAGACTGGGCCTGCTTTCATGAAAAGCTGTTTCACTTGAAATAGCATAAGTTAAACAGTAGGACCTTGTTAACCTAATTAGCCACAGGAAAGAGGTAACTGCTCTGGCCTCTGCCAGATACCATGTCCCTTCAACTTTTGTAGGAGTGACAAATAACTAATTTCTTATTAGTTCATCCCTTGATTTTTACTAATAACTAATCAGAAGTTCATAGAAATAGAACTGGGGTTGTTTCTTAGTGGGAGAGCACTTGTCTAGCATGTGTGAGGCACTGGGTTCAGTCCTCAGCACCATATAAAAATAAAAGTATTGTGTCTATTTACAATGAAAAATATTTTTAAAAAGCCAGGTGTGGTGGAGTATGCCTATAATCCCAGCAGAATGAGGCAGGAGGATCAAGTTCAAAGCCAGCCTCAAGAAAAACAAGATGCTAAGCAACTCATTGAGACCCTGTCTCTCTCTCTTTTTTTTTTCCTCTTTTTTTTTTTTTTAAAGAAAGAGAGAGAAAAAATTTTAATGTTTATTTTTTAGTTTTCGGCGGACACAACATCTTTGTTTGTATGTGGTTCTGAGGATCGAATCCGGGTCGCATGCATGCCAGACGAGCGCACTACCACTTGAGCCACATCCCCAGCCCCGAGACCCTGTCTCTTAATAAAATACAAAATAGGGCTGGGGGTGTGACTCAGTGGTTAAATGTCCCTGGTACAAACAAACAAAAAAACTCAGAGAAGCTTGGTGTGATAGCACATACTTGAAATCATAGCAATGCGGGAGAATTGCAGATTTAAAGCCAGCCTCAGCAAAAGTGAGGTGCTAAGCAACTCAGTGAGACCCTGTCTCTACATAAAATGCAAAATAGGGATGGAGATGTGGCTCAGTGGTTAAATGCCCTGAGTTCAGGAAAGGATTTTTCATATCATGTATTTTATGAATGTCTCTTATATGAAGATTTTCAAAACTGAATAAGAAGACAATAAAAAAGGACCAGGTCAGCATGCCTGAAGTCCTGGGTTCAGTCCCCAACACTGGAAAAAAAAATGGCATAAGATTTTAACAGACACATCACCAAAGAAGATATATAGAAGGCAAATAAGCATATGAAAAGAGGCTCAACATTATTACTCATTAAGGAAATGCAAGTTAAAACCACATAATCTGAATAAGACATACAAATGGCAAACACGTATATGAAAAAATGTTCAACATCACTAATCATCAGAGTTGCAAATCAAAACCACAAGAGATATCACCTCTCACCTGTTAGGCTGGCTATTCTCTAAGAAACAAAAGACGAGTGTTGGCAAGGATATGGAGAAATTAGAACCTTTATAAACTGTTGATCGGAATGCAAATTCATGCATCCCATGTGGAAAACAGTATGGAGATTCCTCAAAAAATTAAAAATAGCCTAGTTTATGCAAGGCCCTGGAATCAGTCCCCAGCAACCCCCCCCCAAAAAAAAAAGGTTAAAAATTGAACTTCCATATTATCCAGCAGTCCATCTTCTGGGTATTTATTTGAAAAAATTAGAATCATGATCTTGGAGAGAAATCAGCGTTGCAATCCATGTTCATTGTGGCAGTATATTTATTTATTTATTTGTTTGTTTGTTGGTAGCAGTATTCTTAATAGCTGAAATATGGAGAAAACTTAAATGTTCACTGATGGGGGAGAATGGAGTAAGAAAATATAGTGTACACAGTGGAACATTCTTCAGCCTTAGAAAGAAAACAACATTGGATATACATGTATAAACCCTGAGAACATTATGCTCAGCAAAATAAGCCAATCATAGGGTTAGAAGTATGGCTCAGTGTAGAGGGTTTGCCTAGCATGAATCAGGCCCAGCACTGCAAGACAAAAAAAAAAAAAAAACAGTCACAGAAGGAGAAATGCTCTATGACCCTACTTTTTTGCGGAATTTAAAATTTTCATAGAAGAAAAAATAAAACGGTCATAGAAGCAGAGAGCAGAATAGTGTTGCCAGGTGCTCAGTGGAAGTGTATAAAATAGCTGGTCACTAGTCAATATAAAGTTTTATTTATGGATGATGAATAGTCTCTAAAGAACTACTGAACAACATTGTGTTTATAATTTTAAGTCTCTTAGGAGGCCCCATGGGGATGGTAATACATCCTTATAATCCCATTGACTCTGGAGACAGGCCAGTGTGAGCAACTTAGTGAGATCACCTCTCAAAATAGAAAAAAAAATTAAAAAGGGCTGGGGATGTAGCTCAGTGTTAGAGCACTTCTGGGGTTTAATCCCCGAAATAACCAGCAACCACTCTGTTAAGGGGTTGGATCACATATCAAACACTCTTACCAGCATCACTTCTCTTATATTTATAACTATTTTTAAGTAAAAAAAGGTTACTTCATTTAACACAAGCACCATGATACCATGACAGTCAGTCTCATAACCCAGATGGCTAAGAAGTGACTAATGGATGAATAATACCCACGACAAAGAGCATGATTCATGTTCCAGGTGGGAGAGAGTGGGACAGTTCAAGATTTTAAAAGTGCATGCAATTTAAAACTTATTGTTTATTTCTAAATATAACTATGTTTGTTTATTTTTGGACCATGGTTGACCTTGGGTAACTGAATCCCTGAAAAGCAAAAGCATGGATAAGAGAATACTACTGTAAAATAACAATTTAAATTAAAAAACAAAAAATGAGATACCACTACAAATCCACTAGGATAGCTAAAATTAAACAATTTAATAAAAGACTGGCAATACCAAGAATTACGGAGAATAAGGAGCAACTGAATTCTTACCTACTAGTTGTAGGAATGTAAAGTAGTAGAAGTACTTCAGAAAAATAGTTTGGCTGTTTCTTTAAAAATTAAACATAAAAGCTGGGCATCGTGGCACACAGCTGTAATCCCAGCACTTTGGGAGGCTGAGGTAGGAGAATTGCAAGTTCAAAGCCAGCTTCAGCAATTTAGTGAGGCCCTAAGCAACTTAGTAAGAGCCTGTCTCAAAATAAAAAAGAAAAGGGGTTAGGGATATGGCTCAGTGGTTAAGTGCCCCTGGGTTTAATCCTCAGTACTAAAAAAAAAAAGAAATTATATAATGTAAATTGTGTAGAGAATGGGTCTAGGCGTTCTCCACACAGGCAACAAAAGAGTTGAATAATTAGCAGGTAGAGCCAGACACGATGGTGCATGCCTGTAATCCCAGCAGCTCCAGAGGTTGAGGGAGGATTTCAAGTTCAAAGCCAATCTCAGCAATGTAGGAAGGCTCAAAATAAAAAGGACTGGGGATGTGATTTATTGGGTAAGAGCCCCTGGTTCAATCCCTGGTACAAAAAAAAAAAAAAAGTAGCTGAAATGCTGTCTGATAAATATTGAGATTAAAGTTAAAAAATAAATAGCTTTCTGAATTCAGAAATGACAGAAATGGGTGGGGGCTGTGGCTCAGTGGTAGCGCACTCGCCTGGCTTGTGTGAGGCACTGCATATAAATAAATAAAGGTCTATCAACAACTAAAAAATATTTAAAAGAAAAAGAAATGACAAGTTGTCATTGGTTAGTAACATCATCAGAACTATGAAAAACCTTATCAAATACTTCACAGAGAAGACAAAATCATAGAATTAACGAGAGCTAGGGATGGATACAGAAGACCCTGAGTTCAATCCCCAGCATAACTAAAAATATAATAAAATCATATAATGACAGAATATTACCTAGAAAGAGACCATCTTAAATTTCTGTGTCTCCTAAACCACTGCTTAAAAATCCAAACAGCAGCTGGTCATAGTGATTCATGCTTGTAGTCCAGCTACTTGAGAGGCTAAAGCAGAAGGTTTACTTGAGCCCAGGACAACATTATGAGATCCCATCTCAATAAAACAAACAACAACAAGTACACACACACATGCACATATATATTATATAATAAAGATTACCAGGCTGAGGTTGTGACTCAGCACAGGCCTGGCATGTGTGAGGCATTGGGTTCAATCCCCAGCACTACCCCCTCCCCAAAAAAATATAATATGATATTTTAATATGATATATAATATGATATCTGTAATATTAATACTTTCAAGTTTGTCTTTTCTTTTTTCCCCCGCTTTAATGTTAGGGATTGAACCCAGGGCATCACCTATACCAGGCAAGTGCTATCCACTAAGCTACATCTGTAGCTCTATATTAGTACTTTCTTTTTTTAATTTTTATTATTTCATTTTTTATTTTTTTGTACCAGGGATTGAACTCAGGGGTGTTTAACTACTGAGCCACATCCCTAGCCCATTTTATATTTTATTTAAAATCTTGCTGATTTCTTAGGGCCTTATTGACTTGCTGAGGCTGGTTTTGAACTTGTGATCTGGTCTCAGCGGCCCGAGCCACTGCATGTGCCATGGGCCCGACTTAGTACTTTCAATGTGGAAATTGTTTCATAAATAATCAGATAAGAAAATTAAATATATCCATTTGAAAATTATTGATTTTTTTTTTTAACTTGCTTAGGGGCTAATATAAACTATGGCCAGAAAATCATTGTAAAGAAGAGCTTTAAGTGAGATAATAAGTATCCCCATTTATCTCCCTTTTAGGAGACTGAGTCAAAGACCAACACCAGAAGAACTAGAACAACGAAATATACTGCAACGTAAGTCCAGCTATGGAAATAAAATTATGCAGATATTCTTTTATATGTCTATTATTTTAATGTACATAAAAGATAAAAGAAGTAATTGCTAAAAGGGCCAAGAAGAGAGTGTTTCAGTCTGGGAAAAATATTTTTCCCCTGTGGGAACAGAGTTCCCCCAAGCTTCCTTTGGAAGAAGCTACATGGCATTGTTTAGTATATTATGATACTGTAAAAATTTTTGCTTTAATGTTTTTACATTTTCCTCAAATTGCTTTGGGCATTTGACAGTGTATAAGAGATGTGACCCAACTTTTCTCTGTCTTCATGGAAGGAACTACGGTAGTAACTGTGCATGTGAATGAGACGTTCTTGTGCTAATAGAATCAGAGGACTTGGAATCCAATGCAAGTCCCTAGAATTGCAATTTTCCTGCTGCTTTCAGTCATTAAGACTGTCTTTACCTCCATAGCCCCTAAGTAAGACCATGTATTTAATTTGTTGTCTATGTATATAATTAACTTCCTGAAATACCATTCTAATTTAATACAGATGTGATTTGTCTTTCCAAAGTTTAGAAAAATCTCATTACTGAAGCGGTTCAGGCTTCCCTGGGATTGCTTGTTGGGATGCTTAGTCTGATCATTCCCATAATACTTTTTAGGTATACACAATTTAGTCACATAATGAATTAAAAGTGTGGGAGGCTGGGCTGGGGTTGTGGCTCAGTGAGTGCTCGCCTAGCACATTCAAGGCCCTGGGTTCGATCCTCAGCACCACATAAAAATAAATAAATAAAATGGAGGTGTTGTGTCCACCTACAAATAGATAGATAAATATATAAATAAATAATTTTGGAAGATAAATAAAGTGTGGGAGGCTTTATAAACATATTACCTGAAACTTGGTGTGATCTCTTTTATCCATTCTTAGCAGTTACTCTTTTTTTTTTTTTTAAAGAGAGAGTGAGAGAGGAGAGAAAGAGAGAAAGAGAGAATTTTTAATATTTATTTTTTAGTTCTCGGCAGACACAACATCTTTGTTGGTATGTGGTGCTGAGGATCGAACCCGGGCCGCACGCATGCCAGGCGAGCGCGCTACCGCTTGAGCCACATCCCCAGCCCCTTTAGCAGTTACTCTTGAGCAAAAATATGTAAACTTTTTTTTAAATGGTTCTTAGTGGGCTGGGGCTATAGCTCAGTAGCTGAGCAATTGCCTAGCACATGTGAGGCCCTGGGTTCAATCCTTAGCACCACATAAAAATAAACAAATAAAATAAAGGCATGCTGGCATCTACAACTACAAAAATACAAATTGGGCTGGGATTGTGGCTCAGCTGTAGAGCACTTGCCTAGGATGGGCTGGACCCAGGTTCAATCCTCAGCACCACATAAAAATAAAGGCATTGTGTTCTGTCCATCTACACCTAAAAAAAAAAATAAATTTTTTTTAGGTGCATAGTAAATATTCTGGCTTTGCAAACCATAGAATAATGGAGAATATTTTAGGTAGATATAAAACTGTTAAAAAATGTGAAGACTAGGGCTGAGGATGTAGCTCAGTAGTAGAATGCTTGCCTAGCAAACTCAGAGCCCTGGGTTTGAATTGCAGCATGATCAAAAAAAAGTAGAGACTTTTCTCTCTTTCTCTCTTCTCTCTCTTCTTTTCTCTTCTCTCTCTCTCCCCCTCACCCATCCTCTCTCTCTCTCTCCCTCCCTCCCTCTCTCCCTCCTTCCCTCTCTCCAGGGATTAAGCTTGAGCAGGAGTATTGCAAGTTCAAAGCCAGCCTTCGCAATTTACTGAGGCCCTAAGCAACTTAGCAAGGCCCTGTCTCAAAATTCAAAAAGTAAAAAGGGGTTGTGGATATGGCTCACTGGTTTAATGCACCTGGATTCAATCCTTGGTACCAAAATAAAAGAAAAAAAAAATTGTCTTGGTTAGTTGGGTGCCGGGGCACACACCTATAATCCCAACTTCTAGGGAGGCTAAAATAAGAGGGTAACTTAACACCTATAATCCCTAACTGAAAATGAAAAGTGCTAGGGATGTAGCTTAGTAGTAGAGCACTTATCTAGCATTTGTGAGACTCTGGGTTCGGTTTTCAGTACCACAAGAAAGAAAGAAAGTGAGATAGATAGATCTGTGGTATAATTACCAAAATGTTTGATAAGCAAATTGCCATTTTGAAGTAATATTCATTCTTTGTTTCTGACTGTAGCTAAAAATGAAGCTGATCGTCAGGCAGAGAAACGAGAGATTAAACGTCGGCTCACTAGAAAGGTACAGCTTCCTGTGTGATTGATTTCAATCTGCCTATTGACTTTGTCTTGAATTTGAATGACCTATTTGTGGAAATAATGAATTTGCTATATATGTAGAAAATAATACATAATTTTTCTTTGATTTTTTAATGTTTAAAACAGACCTTTACAAGGAGGAGTTTGATAATTTTTACCTTTTTGGACTTGGGATTTTGATGTATACTCTATAAAAAGTGGTGCAGTTTTGTTTTGTGTTTTGTTGTTGTTGTTGTTGTTGTATGTGTGGGAATTTTTGTTTGTGATGCTGGTAATAAAACCCAGGGCATTGCACCTGCTACGAAAGTGCTCTAACACTGAGGTACATACCCCCCAACCCCTTAAAACTTGTTGCTGTGTAGAGACAATAACAGGAGGAGAGTGTAGCATTCAGTTTTACAAAGCAAACTAATTTTTTGTTGTTGTTGTTGTTTGTTTTTTGTGGTACTAGAGATTGATCCCTGGGGTGCTCAATCACTGAACTACATCTCCAGCCCTTTTTATATTTTATTTTGAGATAGGACTTGCTAAATTGTCCAAGGTGGCCTGGAACTTTGTTTGTTTGGGGTACCAGGGATTAACCACTAAGTCACATTCCCCAGCACTTTTTTTTTTTTTAATTTTAAGATGGGTCTCACTCACAAAGTTGCCTCAGACTTCCAAGGTGCTGTTATAACAGGCATGCATCACTATGCCTGGCAAATACTACTTAAAATTTCTAAGAATCCCCAGAAGAGCAAGGGATCTAGATATTCATTTCTGGAATTATCCTCTTTCATCATTTCTCCTGGAATGGAGGAATTATCTTTGATAATTAGAGGCCATCTTCAGATTGAGCAGGTTACCTGCAATCTTAAATCAGTTTGTTAAGGAATCCTCTACTTTGTGTATTGTTGATGCTGAAATGAAATGCACAAGAGCCTTGCTACTCAAAATGTGGTCCATGGAGCGTAGCACGGTGGCACACACCTATAATCCCAGCAGCTTGGGAGGCTGAGGCAGGAGGATCACAAGTTCAAAGCCAGCCACAGCAACTTAGTGAGGACCTAAGCAAATCATCGAGAACCTGCCTCTAATTAAATATAAAAAAGGCTAGGAGGCTGGGGTAGTGGCTTAGTGGTAGAGCGCTTGCCTAGCATGCTTGGGGCACTGAGTTCGATCCCCTACACCACCTAAAAATACATAAATAAAATAAAGATATTGTGTCCACCTGCAACTAAATAAATAAATAAACAGATAAAAAAGACTAGGGATGTGGCTCAGTGTTTGAGTGCCCTTGGGTTCAACCCCCATACTAAAAAAACAAAAATGTGATCTGTGGACCACCATCATTATTATCACCTGGGGTTTTCTAAGAGATGCTTAGTGTCAGGCTCTACCCAAGACTCAATTAATAAGAGACTCCATTTTATTTATTTATTTATTCTTAAATGTTTTTGGTATTGGGGATTGAAGTCATGGCCTCAAGTATGCTAAGCTTTACCACTGAACTATACTTTCAGCCTAGAATCTACATTTTAACCAGATCCCTGGGGGGATTTGTATGTATGTTGATGTTTGAGAAGCACAGATTCTAGCAGTGTTTCTCAATCTTAGCTGTGCAGTGAAACTACTTAAAAAGAAAAAATTCTGGGGATGATACCCAAGAATTAATAATGGTGAAAGCTCCCCAGGTGATTCCAGTATTAAACAAAGTTTAGAGGCAATTTGAATGCATAAGTGATTGCTAATTCCTGGCATAGAGAACTAAAAGATTTCATTTCTTTCAGCTCAGTCAAAGGCCAACTGTGGCTGAACTACTTGCCAGGAAGATTCTGAGGTTTAATGAATATGTGGAAGTAACAGATGCTCAAGATTATGACCGGCGAGCTGACAAACCTTGGACCAAGCTGACTCCTGCTGACAAGGTAACTGTAAAACATGTAACATATTTTCTTTCATATTTGAGAGCATGCTCTCTTTTTTCTTAACTTGAAGGATGCCAGATACTAAATAAAATAAGGAACCATAAAGTTTCTAGTTTTGATATAATATTAAATTTCAAATCAAGATATAAAATCACAGGGTATACAACCAAAATCTTATACTAATGACTCCACCACCAGCATTGAAAGAAGAGGAGGAAATCCCTGCTGTATCACAAAGTGAAAAAACTAGAAGGAAACAAAATGTTTTAAATTTTGTTTTATTTATTTGTGTGCGTGTGTGTGTGTGTGTGTGTACATGCGCGCAGGCGCTATTGGAGATAGAATCCAGAGCCTGATGCATTAAAACACATTTGTTGAATGGATTTGGAGTGATATAGTTCAGTAATTACACACATTCACACATATTCATCATAGTTCCCTTTTTTTGTTGTTTGTTTGTTTGTTTTTGGCACTAGGAATTTAACTCAGGGGCACTTTTCACTGAGCCACATCCCTAACTAACCCTCCTTCCCGAACTCTTTTTTTTTTTTTTTTTTTTTTTGAGGCAGGGTCTCACAAAATTGCTGAAGGCCACCACACCAGCCCCTCTTTATCGCAAGGTTATCTCTTAGTTGCCCAGGTTGATCTGGATCTTTTAGTCTTCCTGCCTCAGCCTTCTAAGTAGCCGGTATTACAGGCTTGCACCACTGCATCTGGCACACATATTAACTTCTACAGTAGGAAAGGCATTTTTACATGCTGTGAAAAATATAAAACTATAATCTCTCTTCAGGGTTTTCAATATTTGGATTTATCTTGACATTTTAGGTTTATTGTGAGATGAATTGTGTCAGAAAATGATGTATGTTAGGTTCAGAGCTTGGCTTAATGTGATGTATGTTAGGTTCAGAGCTTGGCTTAATGTGTGGACCTGGATTTTTTTTCTTCCCTCTGTGTTGCCTGTCAGGGACTCGGTGACTCTCAAAGTTAAGCACAATAGGGAGTAGATGGCAAATCATAGTGCTATACTACAGCAGACAGAAAATGCTAAAATCTTTTTTATTTCTACCCTACAGGCTGCTATTAGAAAAGAATTAAATGAATTTAAAAGCTCAGAGATGGAGGTTCATGAAGAGAGCAAACATTTCACACGGTAAGAGCCAAAAGACCCAAAAACTATAAGCTAAGTAAAATTTACCCCAACAAACAAACATATCAGAGCTGTTTAGGTTAGAGAACTCTAGACTAAGGATGTAGATCAGGGCTAGAGCGTTTGCCTAGTATGCACAATGCCCAGCACTATCCCCTGCACCACCAAAAAAAAAAAGAGAGAGAGAGAGAGAGAGAATTCTAACATCATCAGGAGGCTGAGGCAGGAGGATCCGAGTTCAAAGCCAGCCTCAGCAACTTAGCAAGGCCCTAAGCAACTCTGTAAGGCCCTCTCAAGGCCCTAAGCAATTCTGTAAGGCCCTCTCTCTAAATAAAATAACAAAAAAAGGGCCAGGGATGTGGCTCAATCCAGTACTGGGGGGTGGAGGGAGCAGGGGTGTCGAATGTCACATGCAACTGAAGGGAATTAAGAGTGGAAAAAAAGGGGGGGGGAAGAGGGGTGAGAGGGAAAGGGAGGGGGCAGGGGATTAGCAAGGATGGTGGAATATGATGGACATCTTTATACAAAGTACATGTATGAAGACTTGAATTGGGTATCAACATACTTTATATACAAACAGAGATACGAAAAATTGTGCTCTATATGTGTAATAAGAATTGTAGTGCATTCCACTGCTGTCGTATATTTAAAAATAATAATAATGAAATCAATAAAAAAGAAAGAAAAATCATTTTTAAAAAAGTGGAAAAAAGACTTTTTTGGGGGGCGGGGTGGTTACTGGCTGTTGAACCTAGGGGTCTTTACCACTGAACTACATCCCAGCCCTTTCTATTTTTAATTTTGAGATGGGGTCTTGCTAATTGCTTAGAGCCTTGCTTAGTTGCTGAGTGTGGTCTTGAACTTGTGCTCCTCCTGCATTATAAGCATGCACCATCACACCCAGCTAAGAAACATTAAAAAAGAATATAACATTTCAGGGGCTGGGGTATAGCTCAATTGGTAAGAGGGTTTGTCTCACAAGCCCAAGGCCCTGGGTTCAATCCCCAGCACCAAAAAAATAAAAATAAAAAAGAATGTGATATTTCATTACTACTGATATAAGAAAAGTTATCTACATTATTTGGTAACCTTTCTTTTGATCATCTGTTTTAGCTACCATCGTCCATAATGCTGAAGTTTGAGAAAGGAACTAAACAACTTCTCCAAAAACCAGGACTGCTTTGCTGCTTGTTTCCAGAGTGACATTATGGAGGGAACTTTAGCACTTCCCCCGCATAGCCAGAATTGCATCCTCTGGGATCTGGTTCTGGAGTGAACAGCACTCCTATGAATGTAGCCTTCCACTGGAATGGATTCTCATGTGCTGCCCCTGGGGCAAAAGCCAACACTTCATCAGTACTTTTGAACTTTTTAATATAGCAACATTCTTGAGGGGTTTTCCCTCACCAGTCACCAAAGTTCTGAGCCACTGGCAGGTTCTGAGTTTTACTGACTTTTCCACACCCTTGCCCCAAAATTACTGCCTGTGCTGAGGCACAGTTTGCACCATTAGCCTTACCTGCCCTGCCCTAATTGTGAGACCCACTTGTATAGGCACTAAATTCCAGCCTTCAAAAATAATTGGTTGTGGGAAAATTTTCTAGAAGCCCCAGCCTTCTGGAAAAAGTGGTCCCCACTTCCAGAGGATGCCTTCTTACCACACTGGGATGTCAGTTGATAGCATTGCACTATACCTCTTGTAACACAGCAATATAGTTCTCTTCAGGCACACATGTCTGAGGGGAAGCTCAGGATCTGACATGTTCCTCCTTTTTGGCACTTGTCATCCTAATTTTTATTTTTAAATGATTTTGAAGAAGTAATGGGAACTTATGTTTTTCCTGTTCATTAAAGTCTGAGCTGCAACCAGAATGCAAGTTGGTCAAATGAGAAAGCGTGTATATTTTTTTGTATATAAAAACAAGAAAAGGCCTTAACATTAATGCCAACTTGGCAGAAAGCTGACTGGTGGTTTAAATTTTATAGGCTGTTGTACTTTTATCGTACCAAATACTGTAAATCACTTCAACCAGTAGTAAAGCAGAGTTGTAGACATGCTGGGTGAGAACTTGTTTGGTGTCAGCCCCCACACTTCCAACCAGAATCACAGCAAGATCCTAAGGGATGTGGGGTGCTACATGGGAAAATGTCTTTGGAGAACCACAAAGGAGGGGCATGTTATGGCTCACTGCCCTTCTCAAAGTGCCGTTTGCCCTCTCCTGCTGCACATTCCCTCTTCACTCTAACACTATTCTCCTGGCATTCTCTGGCAGCTTAACTCACTGTTCCTTTTCTACGCTGTAGCCAGCGTTTTTGGTGCCTAGGAATTGGCTTAGTCCCACCTCATTTTGTAATTGTAATATATGTTAGTATAATTTCCTAAAATAAAAAGTTTGGTTATCCTATTTCCTTCTTTTTTTTTTTGGTGGTGGTGACGGGGGGATTCGGGATTGAACCCAGAGGTGCTTTACCCCTGAGCTACATCCCTAGCTCTTTTTATTTTATTTTTTTTATTGTGAGACAGGGTTTCACTAAGTTGCTTATGCCCTTGCTAAGTTGCTGAGGCTTGTCTTGAACTTGGGATCCTCCTGTTGCTGGGATTACAGGTATGCACCCCTGGGCCTGGTTCTTTTTCATTTAAATTAATTAAATGGACATTTCATTTAAACGGACTGGGCTAGTTTGGTCTCAGTAACCACACTGAAATCATATGCAAGTTTATTTTATTTGCAGTGCTGGTGATTGAAACCAGGGCCTTGCACATGACTGGCATGCACTCTACCACTAAGCTGTACTTTTTTTGTGTGTGTGTGTGGTACTGGGGATTGAATCCAGGACCTCATGTTGTATGCTAAGCAAGCGCTCTACCACTGAGCCTCATCCCACTTAGTATCTCCCTCTTTATTCCTATTCACACTGTAAGTGGAAGAAAGAGACAGTTTTTATTTAACTGATGAATGTGGACTTTTTTCTTCACTGTGATGTTTAGGAAATTGTAGCTGTTTTATAGGTTTCTTTCTGATGTCTTGTCATTTGTTCTTGGTTTTTCGTTTGTTTCTTTGTTTTGGTACTAGAGATTGAACCCAAGAGTGCTTTACCACTGAGCTACATGCCCAGCCCTTTTTTTTTTTTTTAAAGAAAGAGTGAGAGGGAGAGAGAGAGAGAATTTTTAATATTTATTTTTTAGTATTTGGTGGACACAACATCTTTGTTTGTACGTGGTGCTGAGGATCGAACCCGGGCCGCACGCATGCCAGGTGAGCGTGCCACCGCCTGAGCCACATCCCCAGCCCTGCCCAGCCCTTTTTTATTTTTTATTTATTTTTTGTGGTGCTGGGGATTGAAACCAGGGCCTCGTGCATACGAGGCAAGCACTCTATCAACTAAGCTATACCCCTAGTCCCCCTTTTTTATTTTTTGAGACAGGGTCTCACAAAGTTGTTGAGGACCACATTAACTGCAGTCCTCCTGTCTCAAGCTCCTGAGTCACTAGGATTACAGGTGTGTGATACCATGCCCAGCATCTATCATTTTCTGTATGTAATTTTTGAGTAGATTTTTCTTCTTTCATGTTCACATCAGATTTGCTGAAGAATGAGAACATCAGGTCAAAACAAAAAAGTCAAAGTGAATTTACAAGGTAGTATTTTCTCTCTGTGTAGGGATTGGGGTGGGAGTTGGAGTTCTCAATTACTGTCAAAGGTTTTATAAAGGCTATGGAACAATACTAGATCTACATCTCTTTGAAGTTCATTAGCATTTGGAGTAATTGAGGTAAAATCATGAGAATTCTACTAAGTCTGTTAGAGGTCTGGGTATATGGTGGTCACAGATAAACTGCTAACTTGACTCTTAACCATCCTGTCTTGTTGGTTTGGGAACTGCTTGGCATGTGCCTGCATTCTCTGACTTGAAATGACATTTTCAAACCCTTCTTTGACTGCCTTTCTTTCCCTTAATGTGCCAAGCTTAAGACAAAATTTGATTCCTGAGCTACTTGTCTGCCTTCTATGTGCCATCCAAGGATTCTGATTGATCTTTCATCTCATTTGTGTTGTTTAGAAACAAGATACTTTGGGTGTAAAATGTGTTCAATTGTTTATTTAGTTTTTATGTAAATAAAAATGGATTTGTGTTCCCTTTCTGTGTAAATGTGAAGTTCACAATCATAATGTAAAAGAAGAAATAAAAGCTGTGTGTTGTACTTCAAGATGCTGCCCTGATGTACAGAATCTCCATGTAAAATAAATAATTGCATTGTATATCAGTCTTACCATCAATATTAATTATTAAAATATGTTAGAAGTTTAAAATGCCAAGCCTTCTGGAATGTGTTATTTATTTTTTATGCTCTATTCCAAAAGATGAAAGCCTGCTTAAAAATTATATCCAAGAGGCTGGGATTATAGCTTAGTGGTAGAGCACTTACCTAGCATGTGTTTGCCCTGAATTCAATCCCTAGCACCACAAAAATAACAGGTAAACAAAGCCAAAAAAAAAAAAAATTTTTTTTTTTTTCAGTACTGGGGATTGAACCTAGGGGCACTTAAGCCACTGAGACACATTTCCAGCCCTTTTTTATTTAGAGACCAGGTCTCCCTAAGTTGCTTAAGGCCTCTATAAATTGCTGAGGTTGGATTCAAACTCATCCTCCTGCCTCAGCCTCTAGAGCCACTGGGATTACAGGCATGTGCCACTGCACCTGGCAAACCCAAAATATTGCTAATTACCCTATGTGAGAAGTAGGTGATGGGGAAGAAATAACCATAAGGATGTCAAATGTAGCCAGAGGTGAGAGTCAGTCACGTTTGTGTCTGCACAAACCCCAAAAAAAACAGCCAATTGTGACAGCATTGCACTAAGCATCTGTCCTGTGTAGCCCACCCCTAGCCAGTTAGTGATATATGCATTTTACCAGTGAAGAAACTTAAGATGGCCAAGTGCTATGCTATGGTGCATGCCTGTAATCCCAGCCATTTCGGATGCTAAGACTTGAGGATCAGAAGTTCAAGGGTAGGGCTGGGGATGTGGCTCAAGCGGTAGCACGCTCGCCTGGCATGTGTGCGGCCCGGGTTCGATCCTCAGCACCACATACAAACAAAGATGTTGTATCTGCCAAAAAACTCAAAAATAAATATTAAAAAAAAAAAAAGTTCAAGGGTAGTCTCAACAACTTATGGAGACCCTATGTAAAAAATAAAAAGGGCTGGGGATTTGGCTCACTGGTTAAGCGCCCCTGGGTTCAATCCCTAGTACCAAAAGAAAAACTAAGATGAAGTTGCTTCCTGAGGTCAAAGCAATTATGTAATCATTCTTTGCACATATTTGAAGACAAGCACTTGTATTCCAACTGATGCCTTCATAAGGATTTACTAAATGTGGGCCACATATAATTGGACCTCCAGCTGACATCACAAGAGGACAACTGGTTCTTCCTGTACTCTTGGCAAACCACCCAGTTTAATACAGGTGGCCTCAGCAATGACTCACTTTGTACTCCTCACTTCAGAGTCTAGCCTTGTTTAGCACATTATCCTTTATCAAGGAGTAAAGAAACAGAACTGCTCCCAGATTTTCCTTTTACTCACCATCAAAAGAGACCTCGAATTGCCACTGCATGTTTGAGGTTAAACTCCCTCCAAAAGACTATTTGGACCTTGAGATCTTGTCTGGAGGTTCTAGCAGGGGAGCACAGCTACCCTTGACCTAAAAAACATCCTTCTCTATCAGGGAAAGTTGTCCTCCTTCACCCAGCACACAGCTTTTGGAGGGACACACGTGGAGCTGTGAGGGTGAAATGGAACATCCACCTAGCCATCCAGATAAGCCAAATCAACCCTGGTGATCAATGTCACAGCCAGATCGCCTTCACATCCCGAAAGACTACTTGGAAAGAGTACATTGCCCAGTGGTTGCAGAAAAAGAGAATGAATTTTGGGTTTTTGTGGATTTAGATGACTACTCCAGAAGAGGGGGTTTTTGGAAAACCATAATCAGAAAGGGCAGGTCCAGTGGATACTGAATGGACAGGGAATCTTGTAAAAGACTGTACAACAAAGGAAAGCATAGCTGGACACTGTGGCACATGCGTGTATCCCAGCAACTCAGAAAACTGAGGCAGGAGAATGGCAAGTCAAGTCCAACCTCAGTAGCTTTGCAAGACCCTGTCTCAAAAAAAAAAAAAAAAAAGACTGGAGATGTAGCTCAGTCGTAAATCACCCTGGGTTCAATTCCAGTACTAAAAATAAAAGAACTTTTTGTCTTCAGTGTATCCCTGAAGACAAAATAGCCTAAAACACTGCTTCAGGATCCAGGAAGCAAGAAGGGAACCACCAATAACCTGGACCTCTTGCGCCATCTATTGCCTTGTGTGGATATTGTTTATTTCTTCCCCCAAATGCTGCCCCCCAAAGCAGTGTTCTGACAGGAACCAACACAATTTCCCTGTATCTGTTTCTTAGGACACACCCCTTTTTTAATGTTTATCTTCTTCCTATTCTCTCCGCCCCCTCAAAAAAATAATCCCTTGAAACTCCTTTTTTTTTTTTAAGGAATTGTCCACATACTTTTTTAAAACATTTTTTTTTAGTTGAGCCCAATACCTTTATTTTATTTATTCATTTTTATGTGGTGCTGAGGGTTGAACCCAGCACCCTGCACGTGCCAGGCGAGTGCTCTACCGCTGAGCCGCAGACCCAGCCCCTGTCCACATACTTTTTTTTTTTTTTAGAATTCTATTTTTTTTTTTTTTGAGAGAGAGAATTTTAATATTTATTTTTTAGTTTTCGGCAGACACAACATCTTTGTTTGTATGTGGTGCTGAGGATCAAACCCGGGCCGCATGCATGCCAGGCGAGCGTGCTATCGCTTGAGCAACATCCCCAGCCCCGTCCACATACTTTTTAAAAATATAAATATATTTCTTTGGTTGTAGTTGGACACAATATCTTTATTCCAAACATTTAGTTTTATGTGGCGCTGAGGATAGAACCCAGGGCCCTGCGCGTGCTAGGTGAGCACTCTACCACTGAGCCACAATCCCAGCCTGTCCACATACTTTTTTAAAAAATATTTTTTCTAGTTGTTGATGGATCTTTATTTTTATTTATTTACATGCAGTGCTGAAACTCGAACCCAGTACCTCATACATGCTAAGCAAGCACTCTACCACTGAGCCACAACCCCATACCCTTTGAAACTTTTTAAATTATTACCCTGGGGCTGGGGATGTGGCTCAAGTGGTAGCGCGCTCTCCTGGCATGCGTGCGGCCCCGGGTTCGATCTTCAGCACCACATACAAAGATGTTGTGTCCGCCGATAACTAAAAAATAAATATTAAAAAAAAAATTTCTCTCTCTCTCTCTCTCTCTCCTCTCTCACTCTATCTTTAAAAAAAAATAAAAAATAAAAAATAAATAAATTATTACCCTATCTTCTGCTTTTCCTGCACTCCCTTCACATAATCTGCTCTAACATTAAACTTAGGTTCCTATGTAGTACAAGCAGTTGAGCTAAATTATTGACAAGCAGGGGGAAAAGAAGTGATGGATTCAGTATGAAGGTACATGCTTGTAATTCTACCCACTCAGGAGGCTGAGGTAGGTGGCTCTTAAATTTAAGGCCAGCCTCTGCCACTTAAACCCTGTTTCAATTTAAAGGGCTGGAGGTTAGAGGGCTCAGTGATAGAGAGCCACTGAGTTTAATCCCCTGTAACATAAAAAGAAAAAATAAAAGTGACAGAGAAATCAACTGAACAGGTTTCTTGGCATCAATTTATGACCTCTGGTCTATACACACTACTTTCCCTATCTAAAGTCATGTTTGTTCAACTCATTAAAATCTAAACAGAATCTGAACTAGAATGCCTTTCTATAAGGTCTAGTGATTTCTCAGTCACCTGTTATGTTCTGAAGCTTATTTTCAGTTCATCTACTGTCTAGTCTGCGGTATTTGAGGGCTTGAGCCACATCCAAGTCTTGGCTTCTGAGTCAAACACTGACTTGTTTGTCCTCTGATCATGCTTTCTATGTCCTGTCATTTTCTTCCCTGACCACATTCCCCCAACCCTCCAACCCCAACGCCCGTACTAAGGATTGAATCCACTAACCTACATCCACTAACCTACATCAGGAGCCCTTTTTGTTTTTATTTTGAGACAAGGTCTTGCTACATTGCTAAGGCTGGACTCAAACTTTCCAGACTTCTGAGTAGCTGGGATTACTGGTGTACACGAGCTTCAGCTGCCTTTTTGGTTAAAATTCATGTAGAAATGTATGACCTCCTATTGTGAATGTTGTTTTGGTTTAAGTGAGGAAGAATAGGCAGTCTAATGCAGACATGTAGTTGGAAAAGATGTCAGCCATTTTTCAAGTAAATATTACTCCATGATAAAATGTAGCATTTTAATTCACAATTCAATCATGTAAATTATTTTTCTAGCATGAATTACTGTGCTTTTATTTTGTTTTGGGGGGTACTGGAGATTGAACTCAGGTGCACTCAACCACTGAGCCACATCCCCAGCCCTTTTTTTTTTTTTTTTGTATTTTATTTAGAGACAGGGTCTCACTCAGTTGCTTAGCACCTAGCTGTTGCTGAGGCTGGCTTTTGAACTCCTTATCCTCCTGCCTCAGCCTCCAGAGCTGGGATTACAGGTGTGTGCCACTGTATCCAGCTCAACCATTGAGTTTTTGTATGCAGGAAGTGTTTTATGCTTACTTTTCACCTGTCACACAAAATATTACAGATAGATATTCAATGTCTGAGAATTAAAAATAATTTTTACATTCTCATCAAGAACAATTAAAGGTGAAACTTACTTTTTTTTTTTGGTAGGGAGCATTGCATCCAGGAGCAATTTACCGCTGAACTATAACTCCAGTACTTTTTTTAAATTTTGAGACAGGGTCTCATTAAATTGTTTAGGGCCTTACTAAATTGCTGAAGCTGTCCTTGAATTTGCAATCCTCCTACCTCAGTCTAGCCTCACTGGGATTACAGGCTTGCCCTACCATGCCTGACCCTGTCTCACATCTTAAAATCTGGGAAATCATACTAATGTTTTAGAATTGTTATGATAGCAAAATAATAAATGTATAGCACTCAGAGCAAAAGGAGAAATACCATCAACCTTTTTTAGTCAATATACCTTGGATGTGATGGCTGTCAACTTATCTAACAATACACAAAATTCTATCATTTTTTTTTTTTTTTTTGCAGTGCTGAATAACAAACTCAGGACCTCTTGCATAAAAAGCACTCTACCACTGATATACACCCCCAGCCCTGTAAATATGTATCTTCAGGATTCTCTTCTTGCCTACACCTTTGTATTAGTAGGGTTTTGTTTGTGTGTGGTATATGCATAAAAAATTTACCATATTAACCAGATTTTTTTGTTTTGTTTTTTAGTTTTAGGTGGACACAATATCTTTATTTTATTTTTATATGGTGTTGAGGATCGAACCCAGCCAGGCGAGCGTGCTACCGCTTGAGCCACATCCCCAGCCCCAGATGGGTTTTTTTGTTGTTGTTTGTTTCTTTGGGTTTTTTCCCCCAACCCACCTCATAATAGGAATCAAATCCAGGCCCTGGGGCTGGGGATGTGGCTCAAGCGGTAGCGCGCTCGCCTGGCATGTGTGCGGCCCGGGTTCGATCCTCAGCACCACATACAAACAAAGATGTTGTGTCTGCCGAAAACTAAGAAATAAATAAATATTAAAAAAAAAAAAAATCCAGGCCCTTACCCTACCACTGAAATACACCTTCAACCTCCATTTTAACGAGTTTTTCAGTTCACTACCATTAATTACATACCCATTATTGTGCATAGGAAGTATTTAATTTTAGCCAATTCATATAGAAGCAATTCTTTCCAGTATAAATCAAATGTTTCTTTCACATGCGAAAGGGCAGATCCAATTCCTTTTGAGACTTCTTGTGTTTTTCTTTTCCTATTTTGCATAGTTGTTCCTATTCGTTTATGTGCCAGTTTCTCTACAGACAGAACGAACCAACTGAAGTAAACTTTCGAGAAGTAAACTTTCTATTTGTTATGAAAGTTTCCAGCTACACACCCACAAACTTGTTTCTATAACTTACATTACCCAGCAAGATCCCGCGCGAGGGCTCTAGTATCGCGAGAAGCCTAAAATCCCGGTAGGATTGTAGTTTAACCTCAGAAGATCCCAGCAGCCTTAGCGAATTTCCAATGCCCTATATGCTAGTCGTTGCGCAGGCGCAATATGCCTACCTCGACTTCCGGTCCCTCCTGGGTATAAATACAGATGCTTTGGCGTAGTCGGTCTTTTTGAGCTACACTACGGTTCAGGGCTGTTTGGGTTGGTAAGTGCTTGTACCCGCGTGGTTCCTCGGCCTGATCTGTTACTTTGGGTAGGCGTTCAACATTCCCTGAGGATCATGTTTAGAGGGATTGCCTTTAGCTGCATCCACTCAAACTACATTTAGGCATGCGATGGGGCTGAGCAGGATGTGGGCCGCGCAGCCCCAGAAGCTTTTAAGGACTGCTATGCGGGTGTCGGAGACGACTAAGGCACAGCGTTAATTGCTGCCTGGTACATGATTCGGAAAAGAACTGCACATAGACGTTTCGTTCCCTATCCGCGTTTAAAAAATTTTCCAAATTTCGGGCTGGGGTTGTGGC
Source organism: Spermophilus citellus (assembly GCF_964194105.1). Taxonomy (NCBI): domain Eukaryota; kingdom Metazoa; phylum Chordata; class Mammalia; order Rodentia; family Sciuridae; genus Spermophilus; species Spermophilus citellus. The sequence goes on along the minus strand of NC_138191.1, from coordinate 118,978,606 downwards.
TCCATGGCGGAGCGCTTACCTAGGATGCGTGAGGCACTGGATTCGATCCCCAGCACCATATTTTTAAAAAGAATTAAATAAAGGCATAAAAGGAAAAAATGTATTCAGGGCTAAGGTTGTGGCTCAGCGGTAGAGCGCTCGCCTAGCACATGCAAGGCCCTGGTTTCGAAGTATGCAAGAAAAAAGTTTCGTGGCAGGCTTCTTGTAGCCCTACAATTTGTTTTTTTATTATTGGGGCAGTTTAGCGGTACTAAATGTTTTGTCGCTTAATTATGAGATGACTTTTTTTTTTCTTCCTTTGTGGGGCTGGGGATTGAACCCAGTGCCGCTATCAACTAGAAACTAATAATTGATACAGTGTTTTGTAAGTTAAATGAATTAGAGTGACGGTCCAACGTGGATACTCTCGGGAGGTCACTCTCCCCGGGCTCTGTCCAGGTGGCATAGGGGAGCATAGGGCTCTGCCCCGTGATGTACAGTCCCTTTCCACAACGTTGGAGATGAAGCTGGGCTTTGTGTCTGCACCTGCATATTCCTACGACTTCTCAGAGTCTGTGGACTGTGACTGAGGAGACAAACCATGCAGGAAACAAAGTATTTTTGATTAGTCCCTTGTTTATGGTAGATCTGCTTTAACCGTTTACTCTATTGATAAGTGAATGCTTTGTTTTGCAGATTCATGATTCCAAATACTTCTTGCTTGGGTAAGTAGCTGATGGATTGTTTTTAACAATGTATGCTCATGTTTGTGAAGATTGCTAAGGTATCACATTTTATTTGTTTGAGGAGAGGGTTCTATTTAAAAGTGAAAAGACTTAAAATGGAGTTCAAAGACTAGTTTGGGATTCACTAAAAGCAGTTTCAATCTATCTACAGGTATGGTCAGAGGTGAGAAAAATTAAAGCACATAAGGATGTTAGGACTGTTGGCATTTGTTAGGTATTCCAAACTCCACAGTACTCAAGCATTCCAACGTGGATAACCCGGGAGGTCACTCTCCCCGGGCTCTGTCCAGGTGGCATAGGGGAGCATAGGGCTCTGCCCCGTGATGTACAGTCCCTTTCCACAACGTTGGAGATGAAGCTGGGCTTTGTGTCTGCACCTGCATATTCCTACGACTTCTCAGAGTCTGTGGACTGTGACTGAGGAGACAAACCATGCAGGAAACAAAATTAGTCCCTTGTTTATGGTAGATCTGCTTTAACCGTTTACTATATTGATAAGTGAATGCTTTGTTTTGCAGATTCATGATTCCAAATACTTCTTGCTTGGGTAAGTAGCATATCTAGCATACTAAAATTTTTTAATTAGACTAAGATCTTCAGGATTCTAATCTTGAGTTTATTTTCATTCAGGAGAAGAAGAGCAATATTCAACTTCAGCTGTTAACCTGATAACTTGATTTGGGATCCTTTAATCAGACGTAAGAATGGTAATTATTATTAAGAGTTTGAAAATCATCTCTTAACACAATTTGCATTCCTAGACAATTGTTATCCCAGATTTAAACCTTGACTGCTGACAGAGGCTACCCAGTTCACCAAGTATTCCTGGAAATTAAGGAATTTAAGAAAGCACGGGGGTGAAGTTAAAATTTGTCGTGGTGACTAAGAATATTTGGCATTTTCCAAATTCCAAACAAGACCAGTCATGTTTTCTAACAAATGGACTGCAGAAGAACATGTTGGTATATCTTGAGCAAGATTCATTATGATTTCCATTTTATACTGTTTGTAATATATCTAACAGATATCTGAGGCAAGTTAATGTGCATTGAAATTAAAAAAACTTGTGAATTGAAATAAATGACTGCATGTTTGTGTGATTCTTTTTCATGTAGCATTGTTGGGCTTCAGCCAAATTGAATGGTGCTAGTTAACTTTGTTAGATTTCACTGTGGGGTTAACTTAAAAGTAGTATAAGGTCACAAGATCAAGTCCCAGGTTTTTCCCTTCTACCATTTATTTCTTGGGAAAATACATGTTTTTATACATCTCTCCCCACCCATGTATGGAAAAAAACAGCTTAAGAGATGAATAGTCCATGTGTGCAGCTAGTGTACTTGCTCTATGCTCCTTCCTGAGAGCTTGAAATTGTTGGCCTGCTTCATCATGTTAGAAAGTTAAGTCACAATGGAAACCTGGTCAAGTATCTTGGTTGCCAGCAGTGTGGGAAGATCAGATGGACCAGAGGGAAACCATCTAGAAGGTAAGATTTGAGGTCACTAGGAACAGGGTTGGTTGTGTGAGTTGTATTTCTGTCGGCCATCCCTGAGTTCATCAGGGAAGAGCTTTGAGGGTAGGTGCTAGTTAACACATGGTTATACAACTACCATAGCGGCAGTAGAAGTGATTCCCCCCCCCATTAATTAAGATAATTTCTCATGGGCTGGGGATTTGGCTCAAGCGGTAGTGCCCCAGGTTCAATCCTCAGCACCACATACCAACAACGATGTGTCCGCCGAGAACTAAAAAATATTAAAAATTCTCTAGAAAAAGAATTTTTAAAAAAAAATAATTTCTCACTCAGTGCTACAGTTACTGCCTAGCATATATGAGGTGCTAAATTTTATCCCCAGTGCCTCAAAATCAGACAGTAGCATTTGTGCCATCTAGGTACATATTTCTGCTTTCATAAGGCTGACCAAATACAACTGCCTGAGGATTCTCCGTAGGTGGCTACCAATTTCCTGTTTTTTGAGGAAGCCAGATGAGCCTTCTATTGGAGGACATTCCTTAGTTCAACTTGGTTGAGCAACTACTGGAATGCAGTAGTTGCTCACTAGTTTTTCTCAACAGATTATTGAGGGCTTTAAATTTTTCAGTCACTTGGTGACTACAGTGCATTTTTCTCCTGAGGAAGTATATGAGACATCTATGTTCTGTTGAGCCCCACTGTTGTAAAGGTCAGCTTGCAACACTAGAATTTCTAGTTGGCTCTTCTGGGCATTTTCTGAGTGTATTGTTACTTGAGTGGGTTTGATTTCACCATCAGCTGTCGATGTGGCCATGGAAGACTTTGTCTCAGTTCCCTCATTTGTCTTGCAGGGTCATAACAAGGATTCCCCTCAACTCTTATTTCCCCACATAAACATACCTGGGGCTAAATTTAAGGGCACTTAACCCCGGAGACAGGATCTGGTTAAATTGCTGAGACTGGCCTTGAATTTGAGATCCTCTTCCCTCCATCTTCTGAGTTGCTAGGATTATAGACACACACTGCCATGCCAGCCCCACGTTTCTTACATTTTTTAATATGCTTATGATAACACCTGTAATTCCAGTGGCTTGAGAAACAGCAGGATCACAAGTTTGAGGCCAGCCTCAGCAATGGGTGAGGCACTAAACAACTTAAGACCCTGTCTCAAAATATACAAAGGGGTGGGATGTAGGTCAGTGGTAAAACGCCTCTGGGTTCAATCCCTGCTACCTAGTGACATTGTTTGAGGGGGCGGGGTATTTTTTTGGGTTTTGCTTGTTTTGTTGGGAATGGAAACAAGAATCTTTTTGGTACCAGAAATTGAACTCCGGGGCACTTAACTACTCAGCCACATCCCCAGTACTCCCTCCCTTCTTTTTATTTAGAGACAGGGTCCCATTGTTGCATTAGTGCCATACTAATTTGACAAGGCTGTTTTTTTTTTTTTTTTAATATTTATTTTTTAGTTTTTGGTGGACACAACATCTTTGTATGTGGTGCTAAGGATCGAACCCGGGCCGCACGCATGGCAGGCGAGGGCGCTACCGCTTGAGCCACATCCCCAGCCCGACCAGGCTGGTTTTGAACTCCTGCCTCAACCTCCCAAGCTGCTGGAATTACAGGTGTGCACCACCATGCCCAGCTTGAAACCAGGATCTTGTACAACCTGGGCAAGTGTTCCACCACAGAACTACATCCCCAACCCATAATAACTTTGAATTCCATCACTCTTATCATCTCTGCACTTCTGGGTCAAGTTCAATTAATGGATAGTTCTTTTTTTTTAAGTTTTTAATATTTTTTATTTTTTAGTTGTCTTTGGACACAACATCTTTATATTAATTTTATGTAGTACTGAGGATAGAACCCAGCGCCCCGTGCATGCCAGGCGAGCATGCTACCGCTTGAGCCACATCCCCAGTCCCTGGATAGTTTTTTTTTATGGTTCACATTCAATAAAATAGTGATAGGGTGTGAAAGAAATTAAAGCTGATGTTAAGTGACCCTGGGTTCAATCCCTGGTACAAAAAAAAAAAAAAAGTAACAAGAAATCTCATTATGTACAATGATAATGCACCAATAAAAAATGTGGAAAGAGGGCTGGGGATGTGGCTCAAGTGGTAGCGTGCTTGCCTGGCATGCTTGAGGCACTGGGTTCGATCCTTAGCACCATATAAAAATAAATAAGTGAAATAAAGGTACTGGGGCTGGGGATGTGGCTCAAGCGGTAGCGCGCTCGCCTGGCATGCGTGCGGCCCGGGTTCGATCCTCAGCACCACATACAAACAAAGATGTTGTGTCCACCGAGAACTAAAAAAAAAATAAATATTAAAAATTTCTCTCTCTCTCTCTCTCTCTCTCTCTCTCTCTCTAAAAAAAAAAAAAAAAGGTACTGTGTCCAACTACAACTAAAAAATATTTTAAAATAATAAAAAATGTAGAAAGAAAAATAGTAAAATGAACTATGAAACATTAAAATAAATACATATTTTATATATATATATTATATATATATGAATGAAGGATTCAGGCTGGAGTGGCGCCACATGCATGTAATCCCAGCTGCTCTGGAAGCTGACGTAAGAAGACTGCAAGTTTGAGTCCACCCTGGGCAATTTACTGAGACCTATCTCAATTTAAAAGAAGAAAAAAGGCTTAGGATGTAACTCAGTGTAGAACACCCCAGGGTTCAATCCCCAGTACCACCAATAAATAAAATTATATGTATATACATAAATATACATATGTGTGTGCTTATATACATATGTACATACATATATACTTACTGGGTTTAATCTCCAATATGGCCAAATGTATATATGCGGGTGTGTATATACACATACTTGTATCAAGAATTCAGGTAGTCAGAGCCAAGCACAGTGGTACACGCCTGTAATCCCAGCAGCTCTGGAGGCTGAGGCAGGAGGATCCAGAGTTCAAAGCCAGCCTCAGCAATGGTGAGATGCTTAGCAAATTAGTGAAACCCTGTCTCTAAACAAAAATACAAAAATAGGGCTGCAGATGTGGCTCAGTGGTTGAGTACCCCTGAGTTCAATCCCCAGTACCAAAAAAAAAAAAAAAAATGCATATATATATATATATATATATATATATATATATGAGAGAGAGAGAGAGAATTTTTAATAGCTCTCCTCTCTCACTCTCTCTTTAAAAAAAAATTTTTTAGTTGTAGTTGTCAATATCTTTATTTTTTTATGTGGTGCTGAGAATCGAACCCAGGGCCTTGCACATTGCTAGGCTAGTGCTCTACCACTGAGCCACAACCCCAGCCCCACTCATGAAGTTTTTTGAGGAACAAATGAGCCAATGCCCATGGATGTTTCTGTAGTTAACAAAACAGGTAATATCCCTTTTTACAATTAAAGCTAAGTGAATGAGAAGATCTTGAAGACAGAAGACAGATCAGAGATCCCAGGGTAAAAACTTGGAGAAATTTCACAGTATATCATCCAAAAAAGGAGTTCACGATGGAGGCAGAGGTAAACTTGAACAGGTAAGAGACTCTGAAGGCAGGGAAGTGTTTTGGGGTGGGCACTGCATAGTAGGAAAAATTCAGTTGGAAAATACTCATCAAAAATGTCCCTCTGGCGGGCTGGGGATGTGGCTCAAGCGGTAGCTCGCTCGCCTGGCATGCGTGCGTCCCGGGTTCGATCCTCAGCACCACATACCAACAAAGATGTTGTGTCCGCCGAGAACTAAAAAATAAATATTAAAAATTCTCTCTCTCTCTCTCTCTCTCTCTCTCTCTCCTCTCTCACTCTCTCTTACAAAAAAAAAAAAAAAAAAAAAAATGTCCCTCTGGGGCCAGGAGCAGTGGCGCACTCCTGTAATCCCACCAGCTTGGAAGGCTGAGACAGGCGACTTGCAAGTTCAAAGCCAGCCTCAGCAATGGCGAGGCCCTAAGCAACTCAGTGAGACCCTGTCTCTAAACAAAATACAAAATAGGGCTGGGATGTGGCTCAGTGGTCTAGTGCCCTTGAGTTCAATCCTTGGTACCAAAAGAAAAAAAAAATGTTCATCTGGGGATGAGGGTGTAGCTCTGTGAGAGAAGTCATGTTGATCATGTTGTAGCCCCAAAAAAGTTTTTGGAGTTAATGTATAACACAGAAAATACTCTTCTTCAGTAATTTACTCTGATACTCTGACCTGAGAAATCCCATGACACAAAGTGGCCCCTGAGAGGTCACCTCAGGGCACACCTGAAATCCTGAAGAACTTTGTTTGCAACCTAAAGAAAAAGGATGTGTTGCCAAGAAAGAATATTATGCTTGATGCTTCACATCTTCAACTCCCAAGCCCAAAGTTTCGAACAACATCCCTGAGCTTTCCTGGCTGTTACTGCAAGTGTTGCTTCTCCCATAATGCCTTGTACTCCTAGACTTGGAAGGCCACTGCTGAGTCAAAGGGCTCTGTGCAAACTCTTGTCATAACCCTGTGTGGCTACTGAAAATGATTTCTCATCCTCCCCAGAGACAAAAGATCACTTTTTTCTCCGTACAGACCCTTACGCATCAGATTTTCCCAAACAAACCTGGATTCAAGTAGTCACTCCAGTCGCTCGGTTGTCAATCCACTTGTCCGAATTTGGGGCTTCCGAAATACACAACTCCTATAGCTAGGCCAGGTGAGGGAGCCTGGTCAAAGCTCCCTACTCAGGGAGCGAGCCACTCGCACTTTCTGGGGTGGCCGCCAGGGGCCGCCGGGCTCTTTGTTTTCCTTTCTGGCCAGGGTCGGGCCGGAGGCCTGCAGAGCGCATGCTCCGGGGCAGTTCGCGGCTCGGCCGGTGATCACTGGAGTTCGTTGTAGCCGACCCGCACCAAGGTAGGTCGCCCGGAGACATTCGGAGAGTCCCGGGGGAGGGAAGCGCGTGGGGCGGCCCCGCGGAGCGCGGTGACCTGGGTCGTTGCTTGCTCCGCCCGCCGGAGTCGCGCAATGCCGGCCCACGCGAAGCGGGTGGCAGCGAGACGCGGTGTGGGCGCGCGTGCTCCGGCCCCGCGGACGGCCAACTGGGCCCCGCCTCACCCGAGCCGGGGCCGCGCAGCCCCTCCGCTGCGGCGCCAGAGCGGGCGGGAGATTCAAACGGCCCGGGTGCGGAAGACTGCTCGTGGCCGCGACGACCTCGCGGGCCCCCGACGCGCCGACCCGCGTGTCTCGCGGCTGGGCGGCCGCCGGTGGGGCTGCGTCTCCGCTACAGGGAGAGTGGTTTTGTCCTGCGTTCGTTTGGAGAATGCGGTTTGCACTACAGGGGGAACTCGGCCCCGGAAGGGTCTGCTTTAGAAGCCCAAGGTTGGGGTGGTGAGGCTCCGCTGCAAGGACAGGAACCTCAACGTCAACAGGCACCTCCTCAACTGTTGGCGCGTTAGAGAGGTGTGCCCAGAACTCCGCATCAGTTAAGTCTGTGAACAAATTATTTGTTGGCCATCCATTCTATGCCGCTCTTGAAGTGCTGGACAACAATAGTGAAAAGGCCCATGTGGCCTTTACATCCCTGGGAGAGACTTTGTGAGTGTCCACAGTTATGGTCCCGTGTGGTCACAAAAGTATGCCCCTGGCGCCCAGAGCACTGCTGCTGGCAAGTCATTCATCAGAAAAATTAATTGAACTTCAATCATGTGTGACTTGTGTGCCCTAGCTTTAGTGGAACATATGGAGTGTTACAGGACCCCAAAGAGAGACCCATCAACCCTGCTCAGGAGGGGCAGGGATAGCTTTCCAGGTGAGGTGACTCTTGACTGGGTTTTAATTGAACTGTGGAGGCCAGGTGAGGTGGTGGGGTCAGGGAATCCAGGCAGGGTACACAGCACATACAAAGACATAAATGTATGGGTGAGTGTTGTGATCAAGACCACAGGTGATTTGAGGACTGAAGCAGCTCTGGTACAGCAGAGTCTTGGTGGGACTACTTAGAATACAGGACCAAGGAACACTGCATGTGGTAAAGGAGGCAGGGAATGTTTCCCCAAAGAAGGGCATGAGAGTGGAGCTTGGAAAGATGAATTAAGAGTTAATCATTAAGTTTCAGTTACAGACAACACAAGAACAGGAATCTGTTGCCATTGGGCTACCCACCCAATTCCCCTGAACCTTAGTTTCTTATATCTAAAATATGTATGTGATGAGGATTTCTAGTGTCCTAAAATTTCCATAAAACAGTGGCGCTAACATCTGGTGAAAGCTATGGTCCCTTTCCCCAGGGAAAAAGGATCAGGGAGGCCCAAGCACAGTTCTGTATACTAAGAGGACCACAGAGAGGAACACTTGGTGTGAAATATGCCAGCTCTGTGCCTGGCATAAGAACAACTCAGCAAATGTTTGTTGACATGGGAGCCCTCCTCCCTTTCCTCCTGGGGACCTTTCACACAAAGAGATTCTTCAGCCCCTGAGTCTGGCAGGCAAGTTCTGCTTCCTGGTGTGGAGGAGGGAGGAGACAGCTGCTATGGTCCCAGAGTGCTTGGTTTTCCATTGCTGAAACCAGGATGTGGTGGGAATTGTAGCAGGAACACCAGGATCTTGCTAGACTGTCTATACTGGTGTGCCTACCCATTTCAATCAACAAGTGAGGAAACTAAGGTGGGGGAGGCTCTGGCCCTGGGTGGGGAATGGTCAGAAGACCTGGATTTCCATCCCACCTCTGTGTGGTCTAGGGCACCTTTCCCTGAGCCTCATCTCCTTTATCTATAATAGTGGAGTAATAACTCTTATCTCAGGGCACTCTAGAAAAGGTTGGAGCATTATAGGTACCCATTAGTATACACTGACTCTGTATCTGACTTAACTATTTGTGACTATGTTTCACTCTTCTCCTTAACTGTAAACTTGAAGATGGAAGGTAGAGCATAGAAAGTGGGAATGTGAACATGATGACAAAAGACAAATCCTTGTTCCCAGTCTAGACTCAGGTTAAGAAAACTTGCAGAGCTGGGTGCGGTAGCACACACTGTAATCCCGGTGACTCAGGAGGCCCTGGCAGAAGGATTGAAAGTTTGAGGCCAATATCAGTAATATAGCAAGATCCTAAGCAACTTAGATCAGATAAAACAAGGAGTGGGGGATATAGCTCAATAGTATAGCACCCCTGGGTTCAGTCCCCAGATTGAAAAAAAGAAGCAGAAAAAGAAAACACTCAGGGGCTGTCGGTATAGTTCAGTAGAAGAACTCATGCTTAACTTGCTTAGGGGCCTGGGTTAGATCCCCAGAACAGTGTAAGGGAGGTAATCTGTAGAAAGAACTGATTTGCACAGTTGAGGATATGCTTGCAGGTAACAGGCAGAGGGCTTCACCTTTTAGAAGGTGCCCACTCCCACGCAATCCTGCCTCTGGGGCTCATAGGCAACTCAGGTCTGTGAAACTAAAGCCTGTGTGCTTTCTGCCACAGCAGGGAGCTGTACCCATTGTCTGGATCTGTCACTAGCCCACCTAGAAAGAAGCTCCAGCTGCCTCATTGTCTTCTCTCTGCTCTCAACCTCCTCTTTCTCAATTGACTTCTACTCTCTGTACCTTCTATTTAGCCAAGCTCATTGGGGGTCTGGGGAGGTATTCCTGGTGTGAAGTGTGCCAGCTCTGTGCCTGGCATAATTGCAACTCAGCAAATGTTGGTTTACATGAAAGCCCTCCTCCTTTCGCTCTTGGGAACATTCACACAAAGAGATTCTTCAGTTCCTGAGTCTAGCAAGCAAGACCCTGAGTCTAGAAGGCCTGGCCAGGCTGTGTTAGCCCCCTTCCTGTATCATGGTCTGCCTTGAGTTGACCTTTTCATTTTGTGTGGGGGAAGGGGTTCTGGGCGTTGAAACCAAGGGGACTCTACCACTAAGCTATATCCCCACCTTTTTTTTTTCTTCTTCTTCTTCTTGTTCTTCGGCATTGGGAATGGAATGCCCTTGTGCCTGCTAGGGAAGTGCCCTACTACTAAGCTACATCCCAAGCTGCTTAGGGGTTTTGATAAATAATACATAATTAGCACAGGAAAATGTTTGCCATGTCTAACAGGTAGTATTTGGCTGGGTTTTTCAGGATAGGAAGATGCCACCCAAGCGCATAGCTAAGAGAAGGTCAGCCCCAGAAGATGCCATCCCCAAAAGCAAGAAAGTAAAGGGTAAGTTGGCTGTGGCCTCTTCTTTCTGCTTGTGGGTGGCCTCTTAGAACCCAGGGAACCTGGGACTGGGTTCCTTCCTCCCTGAAAGATGAGAGGCTTGGATGTCCAGGGACCCCACACCCAGCTGGAGGATCTCCTATAGCTCATTGAATCTCATCCTCAAGAAAATAAAAACTGGGCTGACAGCCCAATGTGGTGGTGCACGCCTGTGATTCCAGTGATTTGGGATGTTGAGGCAGGAGGATTGCAAGTTTAAGGCCAACCTAAAGCAATTTATTATACCCTCAGCAAATTAGCAAGATCCTGTCTCAAAAAATAAAAAAGACTGGGGATATAGCTCAGTGGTAAAGTGCCCTTGGGTTAATCCTCAGTACACACATACACACACACACACACAATCAATCAATCAATCTTAGAATTTTGCTCCAGGCAATGATGTATTTTGATTAGGACCACTGATTTCCATAGTAGGTTCAAGTCCTGCCACTTTCTAGATGTGTAACCATAGGCAAGTTAAAACTTAACTGAGCTTGGGTTACCCACTTCATAAAATGGAGATGAGAACATCACTGATCTCTCTGGGCTGTTGTTGTGAGGATTAAATAATTAAATGAGACAATGTTCTGGCAGCATTTGAGAGAGGAATCCCCGGTTTTCTTTTTTCTGAGATCCTAAAGTGGGGCAGGAACAGGAGGAAGCCACCCCCTGTCTGGGAAGAGGGTATGTGAACCCACACTCAGACAGTGTCTGTCTTTTGCAGACTCTCGTAACCAAGCAGTGAGGGCCACTGCCTCCCGCCGTGGTCCCAGCGCCCGCTCCTGCCAAGGTGCCTACAGGCTGAGCCCTCCTGACCAGAAAACCCACCCAGGTGGCTCCCTGCTCAGTGCACTCTCTGCGCAGCCCCCGTGGCCCTGGGGGCCATGGCCACGCACCTGGAGGAGAGGCTGGACGCTATTGGCTGTCTGGGGCTGCCGAGGCCTCCATTGGCTAGCAGAGGGCCTTGTGCCGCCCACTGGTGGGCACAAACCTCACTGCAGGTGGTTCTGTGGCCTGCCTCTTCCTCTTCAACTGCCAGTGTGCTGCCCCATAGGGTTAGAGTGGTCAGTTTTCCTCTGAGAATATATCCAGAAGTTGAAAATCACACCCTGGGGATGGAGGAGGGTTAGGGTAGAGGCTGGTGTCTGCTCCAATCCATGTAGTCTCCCTTGGTTTTAGTGCAGACTGCTAAATTGCCTTATGACCCTGGGAAGGTTGTTGAACCTCTAGGTTGCTCTCTTCCCTTTTCTATAACACAGGATCCTAAATATGGAAAATCTGCAGAGCAAGTCAAAGGTAGAGTAAGCAGTCAATAAAGGGTGGACATTATCTGAGCCCCAGCTGTTAGCACTGTGACTTCTGACAGACAACCTAGGCTAATCAGGAAAACTATCTTGAGTCCTCATGGTCCTCTTCCCCTCCTCACTAAGATTCATTTCACAGAATGGGGTCTCCTTGTTTCTATTTCCTTACTGTCACATTAATAATGTGCTCAGCTTTTAATCTTTACAGAAACTCTTTGAGATGATAAGGAAACTTAGTCTCAAGAATGTCATACTAATGACTTATTACAGAGCAGGGGCTTAAACCCAGGTTCAAGATTGATTCCTGTTGCCAGAGTCCATGAAATGACCTCCCTCTCTCTTATCATCCTGCCCACTCAGGGGCTATCTTCTCCACCCCTCAGTCTCACACAGGTCCCACAACACAGAACCAGGCTTGGTGCTGACACTGGGCCAGGGCGACGTGGGCCAGCTGGGCCTAGGTGAGAATGTTATGGAAAGGAAGAAGCCTGCCCTGGTGCCCATTCCAGAGGATGTTGTGCAGGTTGAGGCTGGGGGCATGCACACCGTGTGTCTGAGCAAAAGTGGCCAGGTAGGCTGGGGGATTGGGCAGTGCCTGGGGTTGGGGGGGATGGGCTAGGGTTGGGACAGGAGCTTTAAGCCATATACATTTCACTGTGGAGATGGAGCTGGCTAGCCAAGCAAGGAATAGCCTAAATGAGAGTGGATTGAGACCAGATCTTGCACTAATGGGGGCTTCCTGGGCATAGGTCTACTCCTTCGGCTGCAATGATGAAGGTGCCCTGGGAAGGGACACATCTGTGGAGGGCTCAGACATGGTCCCTGGGAAAGTGGACCTGCAAGAGAAGGTGATACAAGTGTCAGCAGGAGATAGCCACACAGCAGCTCTCACCGAAGATGGTCGTGTTTTCCTGTGGGGTTCATTCCGGGTAAGACTGGGTCTAGAAGACTGCATGGAATTGAGGGTATAACTCAGTGGAAGAAAGCTTATCTAGCAAGCGTGAGGTCCTGGGTTTGATCCCCAGCACCAAACAAACAAACAAAAAAGACTGGCTAGGTGTGGTGGTGCATGCCTATAATCCCAGAGGCTCAGAAGGTTGAGATAGGAAGATTAAAAGTTCAGAGCCAGCCTCAGCAATTTAGTGAGTCCCTAAACAACTTAGCAAGACCCTGTCTCAAAAAATAAAAGGGCTGGCTATATTGCTCAGTGACTAAGCACCCCTGGGTTCAGTCCCTGGTACCAAAAAAGTTATCTAACCTCCTTACCACCATTGTACTTGGGTTGAAAAAGGCAGGGCTGGGGCCCAGATCCAAATCTCTGGCTTCTTCTGGGCCTGTCCACAGTTCTAGCTCTTTCCTTAAATCTGATGTTATGAAGTGCATTTCCTGAGAAAGGAGTGGGTGAAAGATGCCTTTGGGTTGAGGCTGATATAGGAAACTGGTCTTGTCATCCCCTACCTGAACCTCTCTCTTCCCTTCCCAGCCCTCTTCCCTACTTTCCAGAGGCTTTGGGGGAATGAGGCAGGAATTGTCACATCACAGTGTTTCCAAGGCAAGGGAGTGTAGTTTAAAAAACAGTTTCAGCATTAAGATTGGTACCTTGGTATTTATTGTGAAGTCTCATAAAAAAAATAAGGAATCCGATGAGTGTTTCCTCATCAAGGTTATTTTAAAATTTTTATGGAGGATTTCTTAAGAGTAATTAGAATTATATATTGAACACCCAGCTACTTGACACCAAGTTTCAACAGTTATCAACTTTTTAGCCAGACATATTATTTCTACTCACCTATTCCTTCGTTATTATAATGCAAATCCCAGATCATGTATGATTTCATTCATAAATATTTCAGGATGCGACCTGGCTCCTGTCTGCTCTTTATCCCTTCTGCTACTACTTACTACACTTCACCAGATAGCTCTGTGGCCTCCTAAAAGCCTGAATGTGGCTGCTACAGGGCAGGCAGGACTAGCTGATAAGTGCTCTCTTCTTCCCTTCTAGGACAATAATGGCGTGATTGGGTTGTTGGAGCCCATGAAGAAGAGCATGGTGCCTTTGCAAGTGCAGCTGGACACACCAGTGGTAAAGGTAGCCTCAGGTGGGTCTAGGAGTATTCACCGTAGGCAGGAGCTAAAGGACCTTCTTCTGGGGCTGGATCAGCCTTGGTCCTAACAGATAAGCCATGCATCCTCCACCTTCCTCTCATCTTCAGGAAATGACCACTTGGTGATGCTGACAACTGATGGTGACCTCTACACCTTGGGCTGCGGGGAGCAGGGCCAGCTAGGCCGAGTACCTGAGTTATTTTCCAACCGTGGTGGTCGGCAGGGCCTCGGTAAGTAGTTTCAGTACATCTAGTGGGGTAACTTGGCAAACCAACCCCTGTGGTGACTAAAAGCAGGAGGGAGTCTTGAGCTTCAGACTTGCATCAAATAGACTTGTAGTGTTAACATCTCACACTTTAAAAACTGGTTTGGGGATATAGCTAAGTTGGTAGAGTACTTGCCTTGCATACACATAGACCCTGGGTTCAATCTCCAGTGCACCCCCCACCCCACTCCCGCCCCCGAAAATAAATAAATAAATAATAAAAACTCAAACTTGAGTGAGGTGTGGTGGCACACACATATATTCCTAACTACTTCAGAGGCTGAGGCAGGAAGATCACAAGTTCAAAGCCAGTCTTGGCAATTTGGCAATACCCTATTTCAAAGTTTTTTTTTAAAAAATAGGGCTGAGGGGGGCTGGTGTTGTGGCTCAGTGGTAGAGCATTTGCCTAGCATGTGTAAGGCCCTGGGTTCCATCTTCAGCACCATTTAAAAATAAAGAGATAAAATATTTTTTTAAAAAATGGGGCTGAGGGCTTCAGTTGTGGCTCAATGGTAGAGCACTTGCCTGGCATGTGTGAGGCCCTGGGTTCAATCCTGAGCACCGCATATAAATAAATAAATAAAATGAAAGATCCATTTACAACTAAAAAAATATTTAAAAAAAAAATGGGGCTGGAGATGTGGCTCAAGCGGTAGCGCGCTCGCCTGGCATGCGTGCGGCCCGGGTTCGATCCTCAGCACCACATACCAACAAAGATGTTGTGTCCGCCGAGAACTAAAAAGTAAAATATTAAAATTCTCTCTCTCTCTCTCTCCTCTCTCACTCTCTCTTTAAAAAAAAAAAAAATGGGGCCACGGGCTGGGGTTGTAGCTCAGTAGAAGAGTGTTTGCCTTGCACGCGTGAGGCCCTGGGTTCAATCCCCAGCACCACATAAAAATAAACAAGATATTGTGTCCATCTACAACTAAAAAAAATATTTTTAAAAAAATGGAGTTGGGTATATAGTTTGGTGGTAGAGCACCTGCATATCTGCTTATCATGTGCAAGGCCCTGGGTTCATTCCCCAGTATTGACCAAAAAGGGTGGGGGGGGTTCAAACTTTGGAGACTGGCTACCCTGGGTATGGGAAGATTTTTTTGTTTGTTTTTGGTGCTAGGGATTGAACCTAGGGTTGTTTGTACTTTACCACTAAGCTACATCTCGAGCCCTTTTTATATTTTTGAGTCAGGGTCTCACTAAGTTGCTTAGGGTCTTGGTAAGTTGCTGAGGTTGGTCTTGAACTTGCAGGCCTCTTACTTCAGCCTCCTGAGTTGCTGAGATTACAGGTAAGTGCCACCATGCCCAGCTACCATGAGTTTGAATCCTGTTCTGTTATCTACTAGCTATGGGACCTGCGCCATATAGTTTCCTTATCTCTAAACCTGTCTTTAACCTTACTTCATTGTGTTGCGTGAAGATAGATAAGTTAATTAGAAAAATATCTGGCACATAGTAAGTTCCACATAAACATTACCTCTAATACTGTGGGAATCTGAGCATAGCACTTACACTGGCTTTAGTATCCTCTTCTGTAAAATAAGGTTTAGAGTTCCTGCTTAGCCTCCTCCCAATGGTTTTCAAAACATAAGAGAAACAGGCCCAGGATCAGAGAAGAAAAAGGCCATGTGCTTCTGTCACTGACCCTGGCTGCTTTACCTACAGAACGACTCTTGGTCCCCAAGTGTGTGATGCTGAAATCTAGGGGAGCCCGGGGCCATGTGAGATTCCAGGATGCCTTCTGTGGTGCCTATTTCACTTTTGCCATCTCCCAAGACGGCCACATATATGGCTTTGGCCTTTCCAACTACCATCAACTTGGTGAGTCTGAATGCAGCATAGCATAGGGGTGGCCCAATGACCTGGTTCCAGTCCTGGCTCTGTCACTTATTCACTGTGCACCCTTTGTAGAGTTCCTTAATTCCCCAGAGCCACAGTTGTGTCTGTAAAGTGAGAATATTCATATCCTGGTGAGGGTGGCCTTGCTATGGGATGGGATTGATAAAACATCTCCTGAAACACCTTTACCCCTGATGGCAGGAACACCAGGCACAGAATCTTGCTTCATACCCCAGAACTTGACATGCTTCAAGAATTCCACCAAATCCTGGGTGTGCTTCTCTGGTGGCCAGCACCATACAGTCTGTCTGGATTCAGAAGGTAGGACCTCCAAGTCCTCTATGTTAGAGACAAACTAGGCCTATCCAGACCAGGGCCTGTTCTACAGTTTGGGCCAGACATGGGTCCATAAAGATCACCCTTGTCCTCCAGAGTCCTGGTGCTTCCAAGTACAAGTTCATTGGAGGCCTATTTGAAGATTCTCCTAGGACTCACCCAAAATGGGGACACTACATACCTCCTTCTGACCATGCTGAGAGTGGGGACAGGCTCCTGAGGATATGAGAACTCACCTGGCCTGCTGCCTGTTTTGCCCAAAGGATGTCCTCTGCTACTGCTTATCTCTCTCCCTCTTCCCACAGGAAAAGCATACAGCCTGGGCCGGGCTGAGTATGGGCGGCTTGGCCTTGGGGAGGGTGCTGAGGAGAAGAGCATACCCACCCTCATCTCCAGGCTGCCCACCGTCGTCTCAGTGGCCTGTGGGGCCTCTGTGGGGTATGCCGTGACCAAGGATGGTGAGTGGGGCTCCCCACACCTCGTCTGGTTGGGGCCTGTGGGTTGTGATTCTTATCATACTCTCTAGCAGGCTGTCTATCATCATGCTGGAATTGAGATGTAGAAATTGGTCTTTGCTCCTGACCCTCAGAAACTCTCTGATTTGATGAATATAAATGAGTAAACAGATTATTTGAGACTGGGTCTCACTGTGTTGCCCATGGTAGTCTGAAACTCCTGGGCCCAAATGATCCCCCACCTCAGCCTCCTGAGTGCAAGAACTTCAGGCACATGTGCATGCCACAATACCTGCTGGCTAGAAGTGATTAGTTCTGCAGAGGAGAAAAATAAAGAGGAGATATCATTGAGACCCAGAGTCCCAGCTTCCCATGGAGTTATACTTAAGAATCTTAGGGGAAAACAGGCTGAGTAATCAGGGTCCTGGCCAGCATAGGAGAGGAGGATGTCAACAAGTGACTGCCAAAGCCTAAAGGGGTGAGGGGGCACAGTAAGGGAGAGCTGCTAGAAGGCTGGCT
The DNA here is from genome assembly GCF_964194105.1 of Spermophilus citellus. Taxonomy (NCBI): domain Eukaryota; kingdom Metazoa; phylum Chordata; class Mammalia; order Rodentia; family Sciuridae; genus Spermophilus; species Spermophilus citellus. Next base: position 118,961,437 of record NC_138191.1, on the reverse strand, counting down.
GGCAAGCCGGTTGTGGTGGTGCACACCTGTAATCCCAGTGACTCAAAAGGCTGGGGCAGGAGGATCACAAGTTAGAGGCCAGCCTCAGCAAATTAGTGTGGCCCTAAGCAATTTAGCCAAGGCCTTGTCTCAAAAAATAAAAAGGGCTGGGATGTGGCTCAGTGGTAAAGGGCCCCTGGGTTCAATACCCCAAAAAAGAAAAATGAAGTCAGCAGAAATGCTTGATCTGAGACTGGGAAGACCTCTGAGGAAGTGAGGGCTTGCACTGTACCCCAAAGGTTTTATTCTTCAAGGAAAGTACAGGAAGTCATTCCTAGCTGGGTAACTTCCATAGCAGTCTCAATGACAATTGGTCCTGAGAATGGAGGGTGGATGTAGGGATTTAGGAAGCAGCCAGTCATTTAGGGCCTGGGAGCAGGAAGAAGTCTTTACATTATCTCCTTGACTTCTCCCAACTTCCCCGAACTCCCAGAGACGGGACCTTATCTGGCTGCTGTTGGCCAAGGCCAGAATTTACCCTCATGTCCCAGGTTTTGCAGTGTGGAAAGGTGTAGCCAGAAATCCTGGAGACAGCTGCCTCCATTTCTTTCCCCCTACAGGTCGTGTTTTTGCCTGGGGTATGGGCACCAACTATCAGCTGGGTACAGGGCAGGATGAGGACGCCTGGAGCCCTGTGGAGATGACTGGCAAACAGCTGGAGAACCGCGTGGTGTTGTCTGTGTCTAGCGGGGGCCAGCATACAGTCCTATTAGTCAAGGACAAGGAACAGAGCTGATGAAGCCTCTGAGGGCCTGGCTCCTTCCCCTGCCCTCCCTTATAGAACAGGGAAGCAGAGACAACTACAGATTCCAGCAGGCCTCTCCCCAGCCCTGAGCACTGTCGGTCTTCTGCCATTTTTCCATCAGCAGAGCAGAATCCTTTTCTCTCTTTCCTCCTCTTTTCTGGAATCATCCTGGGACCTGCAGGATAAAAGGGGAGGGAGATGGGAGGGTCTGTCAGAAGGAACATTGCTCATCCCAGACTATGTAGTCAGACCTTTCCTTCTACTTCCCTACCCTCTGGTGGTCCTGGCTGGCCCTGACTTTGCCTACAAAAAAACAAAACTTCTTCCCCTGGAGGTGTGGTACCTGCACTTTGAGAAGTTGGGCTTTATCAAGCCCCATTCTGGTCTTGTGTTTCTAACAGTCCCCAGGCAAACAGATGGTACAGTCATCATACCCAGTTGTCATGGAGCCATATCTGGGGGAATTTGGAGGAAAGACAAGGCTACAGGACCTGTGCGCAACCCCAAGCCAAATATTTGGCTCTAAACAGGTGTCCGAATGAGCCACTTGATGAAGAAAAAGCCAAAAGCTATTCTCCCAGAAGCACAAAGCATACCCTTGTCTCTCAGGCATTGCCTGTGGATTCCCGCATTTGTTGGGCCACACCTGCAACCAAGGACATGAAAGCCGGGCTGGGCTGGGCAGGGCTGGGCAAAGCTGGGCAAAGCATGGGGTAGATGAAAGGTTTTATGAACAGCAATATTGGGAGGAAGAGAGGGGAAGGAGTTGGAAGGGCAAAGGCTGGTCCTCAGAAAAGGAAGCAGCAACTTGTACAGTGGCTGTGAAAATAGTTTTGGATTTTTTTTTAATTATAAAATATTTTGGAGGGGAGAGTGGAAATCTTGTAACACTTTGAATAAATTTAAAGTTTTATAAAACAGGTCACTTGTTTTCAATACACACCCTATTCTTTTAAGGGACTACCTGCCATGTTCCAGGTACTTTTGGGAAGGGCAAAATAAGCCCAGGCCTGTGAACTTGGTGTCAAGGTTATAGCTTAAAGGCTGTCAAGATGTCCCAACGTGGGCTGGGGATGTGGCTCAAGCGGTAGCGCGCTCGCCTGGTATGGTGCGGCCCGGGTTCGATCCTCAGCACCACATACCAACAAAGATGTTGTTTCCGCCGAGAACTAAAAAATAAATATTAAAAAAAATTCTCTCTCCTCTCTCACTCTCTCTTTAAAAAAAAAAAAAAAAAAAAAACAGATGTCCCAACGTTCCCGTGTGCTTCCCTGGGGCAATTAGAATCTATCAAAAAGAAGAAAATGGTTGTTTGGGTGTTTATGTTTCAGGAATCACTGGAGGGTTTTTTGTTTGGTTTGGTTTTTGTTTTTTATGATGCTGCAGAACTGAGAAATGGGATAAATCTTTGAAGTCTCTAATCCCAAGTCAAGTTTTTTTTTTCCCTTTTTTTTAATTAAATGAAGTTATACAATGGATGGAGAGATACTATTTTTTTTTTTTTAGAGAGAATTTTTTAAAAATATTTTTTAGTTTTCGGCAGACACAACATCTTTGTTTGCATGTGGTGCTGAGGATTGAACCTGGGCCACACACATGCCAGGTGAGCGTGCTACCGCTTGAGCCACATCTCCAGCCTTTTTTCTTACTTTTTGACTAGTGTTATTTATTTTGTCATAAGTAAGCCACATCTCATGTTAACTTGAGATTAATTCAGTAATTGCAGTCAATTTAGAACTTTGTTTTAGAATATTTTGCCTTAAATATGTTTATTCTTTTACCCCCAACATTTTCTGTGTATTATATGAGCTTAACAGGTCAATAATACACGTTTTTCCCACTCTCCATGAGTAATGTCTTTTTTTTTTAACCTTGATTTTATTAATTTATTTTTATGTGGTGCTGAGACTCGAACCCAGGGTCTTGTACGTGCTAAGTGAGTGCTCAACCACTGAGCCATAACCCTCGCCTGAGTAGTTTGTAATTCTGTAACAAATAAGAACTTATTTCCATTATTTAAGGTAGGGAAAATTGGACTATATAACACCTTTACTCTTAATTTTAGCTTCTTTAGATGTAGATAGAAAAACAACATAGTGCCCACATTTAAGAAATAAACCTGAAGAAAAAATATCTAACAAGGTCTATGATATCCAGAGAATTTATTTGTGTGACTTCCATGGTCTCCTTAGCGTCAACAGTGTCGCTGTGGTTCATTTGGTTGGTGTTCATGAAAGCTTCTACATATGATTATGAAGTTCTTTCTCCCCTACTAACTAATATATTAAAATATTATGAAGTCTGGAAGATCAGAGGTATCAACATTTGATATATGACAAATCACCAAATTTTTACTGGGTTAAAAAAAGACATTCTACATGACTATAAGGGAGCATTTTGGACTGGGTTTAGCTGAGCAATGCCTATGTTGAAGACTTTTGAGTATAGTACATCTCGAAATGCTTACAGAGTTACCTGTATTGTTTTCAATAGTTGATGTATTTATTTAAACATGGTACAGTATCTTAAGATAATTTGTGTATATTAAAGAAAATTTTCATAAGCATTTGAGCAACCAAATCAGAACTGATTCCCTCAATATAGTGGTCACCATTTAGGTGTTCCTATTTACATTTAAATCAATTTTTTAAATTTAAAATAATGTTTTTTCAGTTATACAAACCATTGATTATCAAGTACTTGATAAATCACATGTGGCTTGCGTCTATGGTATTATGAAAATAACATTTCTATCATGGCAGAAAGCTAACAATGGACACTGGCATGTTATGGACAGAGTCTATGTTAGGAAGGTTATACTACCAAACAGATTCTTGGATGTTTGGTTTGGGTTTTGAGTTTTGGTTCTGGGGATTGATCACAGGTGCCAGGGGCAATTAGAATCTATCATCCTTTTATTTTTTTGAGAGGGACTTGCTCAGTTGCTGAGGTTGGCCTTGAACTTGTGATCCTCCTGCCTCAGCTTCCTGAGTCACTGGAATTACAGGCATGCACCACTGCCCTTGGCAAGATTTTTGGATATTGATGATTCTTAGAAAAAACATGAATATGAGGGCTGGGGCTATAGCTCAGTGGCAGAGTGCTTGCCTTGCACATGTGGGGCACTGGGTTCGATCCTCAGCACAACATAAAAATAAATTAAAGGCACGCTGCTGTCTATAACTACAAAAACAAATTTTAAAAGAAAAAAATGAATGTGAGCTGGGTACATACTAGGCAAGCACTCAACCACTGAAGTAGGTTCTCACCAAGTTGCCTGGAGTGAACTTGACCTTGCCAGTTTTCCTGCCTCAGCCTCCAGAGTAAGTGGATTACGGGTGTGCACCACCACACCTAGCTACAATACCACATTCTTTTGTTTTTTTCCCTTGTTTGTATTATTGAATTGTACATAGTGGGATTTGTTAAAGAGAGAGAATTTTTTTTTAATATTTATTTTTTAGTTCTCGGCGGATACAACATCTTTGTTTGTATGTGGTGCTGAGGATCGAACCCTGGCCGCACGCATGCCAGGCGAGCGCGCTACCACTTGAGCCACATCCCCAGCCCCTGTTATGTATATTTACATGCATATAATATAATTTGACCAATATTCTCCAGTATATCCTCTTTCCCTTCCCTCCTCCCTCCCTCTGGTCCATTTCCTCTCTTGATCTCTTTAATTTTTGAGATTCTCCCCCCCCCCCATACACACACCTTTCTTCTATCTTTTCCTCTCTAGCTTTCACATATGAGAGAAAACATAGGGTCCTTTCTGAGTTTCGCTTATATCTCTTAATGTTCTCAAATTCCCCCCATTTTCTTTTTTTTTTTTGAAGGGGAGGTACTGAAGATTGAACCCCAAAGCACTTTACCACTGAGCTATATCCCCAGGCTTTTTTAAAATTTTGAGATAGGATCTTGCTGAGTTACTTAGGGCCTCCCTAATTTGCTGAGACTGGCCTTGAACTTGCAATCCTTCTGTCTCAGCCTCATGAATTGGTGGAGAAATACCCCCCAACCCCTGCCCTTTTTTTTTTTTTTTTCTGAGACAGGGTCTCTCTTAGTTGCTCAGGCTGAGGCTGGCTTTGAACATGCCATCCTCTCACCTCAGCCTTTCAAGTGACTGAGATTATATGAATATATCACTTCACCCATTCCTAAAAACATGAAATTGTTTGTTTGATCCTCATAACTCTTCAAGGTAGGAATTGCAAAGTGTTGACTGGAATGACTTGCTTGAGGTCCAGAAGCCACCATGTACCCAGAATGGGCTGGACTCTAAATCAACCTCCACCTAATCCAAAACCTCTTTCTCTTCCTCATATTGTATCCAAGAGTTAAGCTCTCTAAGTGCTTTACATGCCGGACACATAGTAGATACTTTCTCTGTAAACCATTGTGATTATTGTACATTTTTTTTTATTCTCTAATTATTGCCTTTCTTTCCCCCAGTGTTGAGGATCAAGTCCAAGGCTTCACACATATATGCAAGGCAAGCACTCTACCTCTGAGTTACAACCCTAGTCTTGCTTGTTTTCCGGGTGTTTATATTTTTATTTTACTTGTGTAAATACCATTAGTTCAGTTCCAATATACCAGAAATATCATCTGCTTTTGTGTATTCAAACACATCAAGTACTTCCAATTTTGTTTACTTTTTCTTTCTCCAAACTGGATTGGTTACCCCAAAACAAATGTGATCATAGTATAACATTGTTCAACTACAAGAAATATTTGCAAAGTCATAATGTAAATGTTTTTTTTTAATTGTCAGAAATTCTGCATTTCTTTTTTTTAGAGAGAGTGAGAGAGAGAGAGAGAAATTTTTTAAATATTTATTTATTTATTTATTTTTAGTTCTCGGCAGACACAACATCTTTGTTGGTTTGTGGTGCTGAGGATCGAACCCGGGCTGCACGCATGCCAGGCAAGCGCGCTACCGCTTGAGCCACATCCCCAGCCCCATAATGTAAATGTTAATAGTGCTTTAACAAAAATTAGAAGATGGAGAATTGTGTATAGGGACCAAACTACAAATGAAGAGACAGTAGCATAGTATGTTATTTAGAAATATGCAGATAGATTCAGGAAAAACATTTGGAAATAGTCACTTTAAGGGAGTGGAAGTTGGGGGCAAGGATAGGTAGTGTTTTGCTTAGGTCATAAATTCATCAAATAGGGGCTGGGGATGTGGCTCAAGTGGTGGCGCGCTCGCCTGGCATGCGTGGGGCCCGGGTTGGATCCTCAGCACCACATACAAACAAAGATGTTGCTTCTGCCTATAACTAAAAAATAAATATTAAAAAATTCTCTCTCTCTCTCTCTCTCTCTCTCTCTCTCTCTCTCTCTTTAAAAAAAAATATTTTAAAAATTCTCTATCTCTATCTCTCTCTTCTCTCTCTCAAAAAAAAATCTATATAAAAAAAGAATCTTGCTAGGAGCATTGCACACTCCTTTTAAAAAAAAAATTCATCAAATATTTCTGAGTGCTTATCATGCCCCAGATAATGTAGGAATTTGATTAGAAAACAAAATGGACAAAGTCCTGCCTCAGAAAGCTTTTTTTTTTTTTTTTTTTTTGGATACTGAAGATTGAACCCAGGGGCACTCTACCACTGAGCCACATCCCTAGCCCTTTTTATATTTTATTTAGAGACAAGGTCTCCCTAAGTTGCTGAGGCTGGCTTTGGACTTGCAGTCCTCCTGCTGTACCCTCCTGAGCCACTGGGATTACAGGCATGTGCCACTACACCCAGCAGAAAGTTTATATTCTTAAACTTTTTGGGGGGAGGATTTAATTGGATTTAATTGTGGATGTGAACATATTACATCAGGTACAAGTATGACATCTCTGGGAAAGCAGAAGTGGGACCCACATCACCTGCTGGGAAGCCAAGTGCTCCCAGGGAACAGGTTAATGTTGTGTGTGAAGTGTCACCAATGTCAGGGCTGCAGGCCACAGCTAGGTGGGTAGTGTGTGGAGGAGCACAGCAGCCCCTCCAGCTCAGCAAGGAGAGAAGAGCACTCCTATTCCTATCATGCCATTCACCAAGGGCTGGGGGAGCCTGGCCTCTTGGCAGTCATGCCCAGTCCTTGCCCCTTGCTTAGTCTGGTCAGGGTGTGGGTGCTGCTTTTTGAGAAGGCAGTACAGCATGAGGTGGACCACATGGGTGGTCTCATCAGCACTCTTCCCCAGCATCTTTGTTAACTGCTCCAAGTCTCTCTGGATGTGCTGCTGCAAGAATCCTTTCGGGTCACTCAGTGGAGGCTTGATGATGTTTATCACAGCCTATACTTCAGGAGCAGCTTCAGCACCACAGAGAAGATGACAGGAGTCTTATCCATGGCATCATCAAATGGCGAAAGAGACTTGATGTGTTTCCGGTGTCATTGGGGAGCATCTCTCATGAGCTCCTGCACAACAAGTAGAAACAGAAGCCTATCAATCACACTCTTCTGAGGAGAAGTATTGTTTTTTAAGAACATAGTAGAAACCAGTTCCATGAAGAAACTATTGCACATCTGCTGGAATTGGGTGTGTTTCCCAATGGCCACCCTGTGCTCTTGGGAAACTGTCACAGAGAACTCCTCTGGCAGGCCAGTTAAACAGTAGGGGCAGGTCATCTGCCTAGAGATGAGCCAGATCTTGATGCAAGGCAGGCAGTACACATGGTCACAGGGCAAACACACAGGATCCTGAGCATCTCCCAGGCAGAAGTGGCATAGTCGCACTCCAAACCCTCCAGACTCTTGCTGGCTTGCTCCTTGCACTCATAGAGTGGTCATCACAGCTACAAAAGGCCTGTGGGTCTTGAGATCAGAGTTCTCTTCATATTCTTAACCTTTTTAAAAAAATATTTAGTTGTAAATGGATACAAACCTTTATTTTATTTTTATGTGATGCTGAGGATTGAACCCAATGCCTCACACAAGCATTGTATCACTGACCACAACCCCAGCCCACATTCTTACCTTTATAAGAAATAAACCCAGCAACCTGGGGGGCTGAGGAAAAAGGAGTGCAAGTTCAAGGCCAGCCTCAGCAATTAAATGAGACCTTCAGCTATATAACAAAACCTATGTCAAAGTTTCAATAAATAAAAGGGCTGGGGATGTAACTCAGCAGTGAAGTGTGCCTGGGTTTAATCCCCAGTTTAAAAATATGCATTTAAAAATCGTCTATGTGTAAAATAAAAATTTTAAATAGTAAGCAAAGGGAATATCATAGTGACTGGCAAATAGTGCAAAAGAATAAATATCAGTTATAATTTGAAGATCTTCAACTGCTGTTCTCAAAGATTTACTGGATGCCAAACAGTGGACCCATAGCTTTCACAGATTCTCATTTTTTCCTCACAACATTGAGACAAGTACTGTTGTTAAACACACAAGGCTCAGAGACTTGCCAAAAGTAAGCAAGATGTGGGCCAGGAATTATGCACCTAAAGCTTCTGAGCACTACACTGTATTTTAGCCACAGGAGAATAAGGCTGGATATTTGGAAACTCAGTAGTTGGACCTTAGGTCATCGGATTGATGAGTTCTTGGCTTGAGGGCACATCCTAAGCTTGGGATGTATACACTGGTAAGGAAGGACTTTAAAGGTCCCTGAAGCACAGGGGGTGAGCTTCATCGTGAGAGATGCCAATTTCCACCTAGAAGCTTCCTTTTCTCAATCTGCGTGATATTGAGGCCTGGGATACTTCCAGCCTAGGAGCTCTGGAAAATCAAACCATCAAGCTGAGCACAGTGAGGAATGCCTGAAATCCCAGCGGCTCAGGAGGCTGAGGCTGGAGGATCTCAAATTCAAAGCCAGCCTCAGGAACCCATCATTATTTACAACCATAATGCACCAATAAAAGTATGTGAAAAGAAACAAAAATAATTCCAGTCTTAGCAATTTAGTGAGGTCCTAAGCAATTTAGTGAGACACAAAAAAAATTTTTTTAAAAAGGGTTGAGGATATAGCTTAGTGCTTAAGTGCTTAATTATATTAATAATAATAATGTATTATTATTACCTAGAATAATAATAATAATAATAAATTTAAAAATCAAACTATCAAGATTATCTGGTAGTCTAAACCATGTTTACTGAGGGCTTTCTCCAAGCAGGTCACTGTTCTGGGAGGAATTAGTCGCTGGCGTTTTAGAGTAGGATGGTGGGCCTCAAGAAAGCAGGACACGGCTGGGGTTGTGTCTCAGTAGTAGAGCGTTCTCCAAGAACGTGCAAGGCCCTGGGTTCGATCCTCAGCACCACATAAAAATAATAAAATCAAGGTATTGCGTCCAGCTAAACTAAAAAGTAAAATTTAGGGGCTGGGGATGTGGCTCAAGCGGTAGCGCGCTCGCCTGGCATGTGTGCGGCCCGGATTGGATCCTCAGCACCACATACCAACAAAGATGTTGTGTCCGCCGAAAACTAAAAAATAAATATTAAAAAATATAAATAAATAAAAAGTAAAACTTAGAAAAAAAAAAGAAAGAAAGCAGAGGGACAAGACTTAGAGACTTGTTGAAAGGACAATTCAATCAGTCTCTAATTCGGGTGTGACTGAAGAATCCTAGTCGAGCTTCAACCAGAAACTCACGTTTCAAGGACTAGGAACCCTGGAGGGAGGATATAGCTGGAGCCCAGCAGCGGCTTGTGTAGGATCACACTTCTTGGAACCAAATTTAATGAAAACTGGCTCCCATAGAGGGTTCTTTCACTCTTTCAAACGCTTATATTTGCAATATTTTACAACAAGCACAGGTCAGTTTTTAAATTATATATGCACTCATACAGGTGTGTGGTCTTGTTTGTTTTTGTTTTTTTAACTACTCAAAACCGAAAACAAATTCGCACCGCTCGCTGGCAGCGCCGCCAGTTAGCCACCAGTCTCCTCAGGTCTCTGGCCAGAGCTTCGCCCGCTGCGGTCCGGAAGCTCGGCCTCCGCCGGGGTCGCGAGGAAAACCCGGAACGGAATAGCGAGTCGAGCCGGAGCTGTGGCGCGTGCGCAAAAGGCGCAGCAGGCGCGAGCTCCCGGGCGGTCCCCGAGGCGCGGATTGGCGCCCGCGCGCGCCCCGGAGGCCCGCGAGGTGCCCGCCCGGGTGCGGGATGGCGGCCAGCCTGTGGATGGGAGACGTGAGTGAGGACGGCCGCCCCGGCTCCGAGAAGGAGGAATCTCGGTGTCCCGAGGGAGGAGGATATAGGGGGAGGGGACCTCGGATCCCGACATGGTGGAAGTGAACGGGAGGAGGGTTCCCTTTGGTGACACAGAACCGGGTCCCAGCGTCAGAGTGAAGCGTCTAAGTCCGGGGGGAGGGGGGGTGGTCCTGGGGCCCCTCCTGGGTACCTGGAAGGGAAAGGGAGGTTCTTTGGGGGAACAGAAGGGGCGGGACCCAAGGGTTGAAGCTTGGTTCTAGGCCTGCAGTGATGGGGCTCCTGACTCCTCGGGCAGGTTTGGGAGTCAGGAGTTGAGACATACGTCTGCAGAGGAGGGCCCCGTGCCCTGCATCAGCCTGCGGCTTGCAGGTAGGGGCCCTGTGCCCCGGGATGGGCAGCTGGACGCGGGCCTGAGCAGCGTCGCTCTTGTTTTTATGTAGCTGGAACCCTACATGGATGAGAACTTCATTTCTAGAGCCTTTGCCACCATGGGGGAGACCGTGATGAGCGTCAAAATTATCCGAAACCGCCTTACTGGGTACTTCTCTCTTCATCTTCCTAGTTCTGCAACTGTCATTCAGGGGAATGTAGACATCACAGAAAGGGCTCATCACCACCTCTGATAGTAGTTTACAATGTTATAAAAACTAACATTTGGGGGCATATTGAGTGGAAGTATAGCATATTGTTTAAGAACAGGATGCTGAAGCCAGACTGGGTTTGAAAACTATTTCTGCCATGTGACCTTGAATAAGTATTTGTTTACCTTGTCTCATTCACAAGGTAATGAAATTGAGTGTGAAATATGAGAGTAATATTAGAATTTACCTCATAGGTGAGGACTAAATTAGTTAATTGATATTTTGCATTTAGAACAATGTCTGGCTTATGGTATAAGCTAGTAAGTATGGATGGATTATGACTTGCTACATAATAAAGATTTTCATTCATTATCTGTTTAAAATCACAAATACCTCTGAGCTGAGTACTTTTATAAAAGAAGATCAATAATTGTGTTAAAGTGACATAGCTTTTTTTATTTGTGCATGTAGTACTGGGAGTGGAACCCAGGGCCTCTGGTACGTTAGGCAAGCTCTCTACCGCTGAGCTACACTCCGAGCCCCTAATGCAGCTATTAAATGACAAACTAGGGCTCAAATACAAGTCTGTCCTCAAAATTTTCTCTTGAGTGTCCCTTAACTCTTTTTTTCCCCCTTTTTTCTTTTACTCTCTCTCTTTTTGTTGTTTTTATTATACTGAGAATTGAACTCGGGGTTTCATACATGCTAGGCAAGCACTGAGATACATCCCCAGCTCTTTTTTATTATATTTTGATACAGGATCTTGCTAAATTGAAGAGATTGGCCTTGAACTTGCAATCTTCCTGCTACAGCCTCCTGAATACCTAGGATCACAAGCATGTGCCACCTTACCAGTTGTCTCTTAATTCTTATGCTAGTCATTAAAAATATACATTTAGCCAGGCACAGTAATCCCAGTGACTTTAGAGGCTGAAGCAAGAGGTTCACAAGTTCAAACCCAGCTTCAGCAACTTAGCACCCATGTATATATACATACACACACACACACACACACACACACACACACACATATATATATATATTTATTTATAGAGATATTACTATAGGGCTGGGGCTATAGTTCAGTTGATAGAATGCCTGCCTCCTATGCACAAGGCCCTGAGTTCATTCTCCAGCACGGCCAAAAAGGAAACCAAAAAAATTTATTACCACAAGCTACAGTGGCACATGCCTATGATCCCAGTAACTGGGGAGGCTGAGGCAGGAGGATCAGAAATTCAATTCTGCAATTCAGCAAGACCCTGTCTCAAAATAAAAGGATTGGGGATATACCTCAGAGGTAGAAAGTTCCTGGGTTCGATCCCCAGTACCACAAAGCAAAAACATTACCCAAGGACACATTTTCTGACTGGGAGATCATGCTGGCCTGAACATTTCTGTTCCTGATTTTATAAACAGAAAATCCCAGATAATCAGCTACTGGTATGAAAGTTCATTTTTTAACACTTTCTGCTTTTTAAAAAAATTTCATAGATCCTCACATTTTAGCCTTTGTTTGCCATAAGATTTGAAACTATCTTTTCTTACCAGTAATTGCTAAACTGTTACTTATGATGGTACCTGTGGACACATTTTATTTATATCCTGCCTCACTTGACAAAGGCTTTGAAATGGCTTAGAAAAATACTGTATAATAAATAAATGTAAATTTTAAAAATGAAGACCAGAAAAAAATAAGGTAAAAATGTAACACCCAAGTAAAAACTATGCAATAAAGCATAGTGCTGCTGCAGTAGCACAGGCCTTAAATCAAAGAATTCAAAGGCAGAGGGGAAGTTCAAGGCCAGCCGTAGCAATTTAACAAGGCCCTCAGCAACATAGTGAGACTCTAAGATGAAAATTTAAAGGGCTGGGGATGTGGCTCAGTGGTTAAGTGCCCCTGGGTTAAATTGTTAAATCCTTAGTGCAAAAAAAAAAAAGAGAGAGAGAGAGATCTTCCCCTAAGACCTGGCAAGTCCTGGCCTACTTATTTCCCCAAGAGAAAGGATGACATGTATATTTTTATTACAAAAAAATAGACCTTGGGGCTAGGCTGGGACTCAGCAGTAGTTTACTTGCCTGGAATATGTGAGGCACTGGGTTTGTTTCTCAGCACCACATATAAATAAATAAAATAAAAGTCTACCAACAATTAAAAAAAAAAAAAAAAGACCTTGAGCTGGGTGTAGTGGTGCACACCTGTAATCCCAGCAGCTTGGGAGTCTGAGGCAGGAGGATCTAGAGTTCAAAGCCAGCCTCAGCAATGTGCTAAACAACTCATCGAGACCCTGTCTCTAAATAAAATACAAAATAGAGCTAGGCATATGGCTCAGTGGTGGAGTTCCCCTGAGTTCAACCCACTCCCCAAAAAAAGACCTTGAAAAAGAATGTTCAGAGGAGCTATGTGACAACAGCCAAAAACTGAAAATAGCCCAGGTATCCATGAAAAAAGAAAAGTATGTATCAGAGCATTCATAGTGATTGCCTTTGAATGGCTGGGTTATTGGTGATTTTATTTTCTTTGTACTTTTTTTTTGGGGGGTGTGGGTACCAGGAATTGAATTCAGGGGCACTCAACCACTGAACCACATCCCCAGCCCAATTTTTGTATTTTCTTAGAGATAGGGTCTCACTGAATTGCTTAGCGTTTTGCTGTTGCTGAGGCTGGCTTTGAACTCTCAATCCTCCTATCTCAGTCTCCCCGAGCTGCTGAAATTACAGGATACATCACCGTGCCAGCCAGGCAAGCACTCTTTCTTTCTTTTTTTTTTTTTTTTAATAATTTTCAATATTTATTTTTTAGTTCTCGGCGGACACAACATCTTTGTTTGTATGTGGTGCTGAGGATCGAACCCAGGCCGCACGCATGCCTGGCGAGCGCGCTACCGCTTGAGCCACATCCCCAGCCCGCACTCTTTCTTTTTTGTGCCAGGGATTAAATCCATGGGCACTTAACCATTCCTGAGCCACATCTCCAGCTGTTTTTCATTTTTTTAATTTAATTTTTTTTTTTTTAAAGAGAGAGTGAGAGAGGAGAGAGAGAGAGAGAGAGAGAGAATTTTTAATATTTATTTTTTAGTTCTCGGTGGACACAACATCTTTGTTGGTATGTGGTGCTGAGGATCGAACCCTGGCCGCACGCATGCCAGGCGAGCGCGCTACCGCTTGAGCCACATCCCCAGCCCCTATTTAATTTTTTAAATTTGTTCTAGTTAGTTATACATGACTCATTTTTAAATTTTGTTTAATTTTTTTACTATTTTTTTTCAGTTGGTGATCGACATTTTTTAGGGGTACCAGGATTGAATTTAGGGGCACTTGACCACTAAGCCCCATCCCCAGCCCTAGTTTGTATTTTATTTAGAAACAGGGTCTTACTGAGTTGCTTAGGGCCTCGAAGTTGCTGAGGCTGACTTTGAACTCCCCATCCTCCTGCCTCAGCTTCTGAGCCGCTGGGATTACAGGCATGCGCCTCTGCACCCTGCTCCATGATGGACCTTTTTATTTATTTATTTTTAATTATTCTTTTTTTAATATTTTTTTAGTTGTAGTTGGACACAATACCTTTATTTTATTTATTTACTTTTTTTTAAGAGAGAGAGAAAGAGAGAATTTTTTAATATTTATTTTTTAGTTTTGGGTGGACACAACATCTTTGTTTGTATGTGGTGCTGAGGATCGAACCCGGGCCGCACGCATGCCAGTCGAGCGTGCTACCGCTTGAGCCACATCCCCAGCCCTTTATTTATTTACTTTTATGTGGTGCTGAGAATCCAACCCAGAGCCTTGCACATGCTAGGCAAGCACTCTACTGAGCCACAAACCCAGCCCTGGACCTTTTATTCATTTATTTATATGCTGTGCTGAGAATCGAACCCAGTGACTCAAACATGTGAGACAAGCACTCTTCCACTGAGCCCTAGCCCCAACTCTTTTTAATTTTTTATTTAGAGATAGGGTCTCCCTGAGTTGCTTAGGGCCTCACAAAATTGCTGAGACTGGCTTTGAACTCTCCATCCTCCTGCTTCAGGCTCCTGAGCCAGTGGGATTACAGGTATACACCACTGTGCCTGGCCAAACACTCTTTAATTTTACTGTTTTTTTTTTTCGTGTTTTTGTTCTGTTTTGTGACACTTTACCATTGAGCTACATCCCCAGCACTTTTTATTCTATATTCCAAGACAGGATCTAGCTAAATTGCTGAGGCTGGCCTTGAACTTCTGATTCTCCTTCCTGAGAACTACTAGTCACTGGGATTGCAGGCATGTACCACTGCATCTGGCCCTTTAACATTACTTATTTTGTTGTTTAAGTACTGGGAATTGAATTCAGAGACACTCAACCTACATCCCCAGCCCTATTTTTTATTTAAAGTCAGGGTCTCACTAAGTTGCTAAGCGCCTCACAGTTGCTAAAGAAGTAAGGGTAGTTTTCTCATATCATGTTCTACATTTTTGATTCATTTACTTATGTAGTAATTTACCAGTTCTATCTCTAATATTTTTTGCAAACTAGATGTTAAATCTAAAGCTTGATTGAATTGCATTAAATATTTTTGGCAAGAGTACTTTACCAATGATATAGTATATAAATAAATCTTTACCCAGTGAGTCTGGGACTCTCCAAATTAGCAGTCCTTATATTTAGGTTTGTAAGTTATTTCCTAACTGGAATATTGCGAACAACAGAAACTGTGGGTTCTGCCAGGCGCAGTGGTGCATGTCTATAATCCTAGCAGCTGAGGAGGCTGAAGCAGGAGGATCTCGATTTCAAAACCAGCTTCAGTAAAAAGTGAGGCTGTAGGCAACACAGTGAGACCCTATCTCTAAATTAAATACAAAATAGGGCTGGAGATGTGGCTCAGTGGTTGAGTGCCCCTGAATTTAATCCCCGATACCCAGAAAAAAAAACAAACAAAAAACTTGAGGGCTGGAGATGTGGCTCAAGTGTAGCATGCTCGCCTGGCATGCGTGCAGCCTGGGTTCGATCCTCAGCACCACATACAAAAAAATAAATAAATAAATAAAGTTGTTGGGTCTGCCGAAAACTAAAAAATAAATAATTCTCTCTCTCTCTCTCTCTCTCTCTCTCTCTCTCTCTCTCTCTCTCTCTCTCTCTTTAAAAAAAAAAAAAACTTGAGTTCTGATTAGAAAATCATTTCTCTTTTCCTTCAGGCTAAGACTCATGGATATCTTGAACCCATTAAGTCCGAAGTTTTCAATTCTGTGACTATTTCAATGAAATTGACCAACATGCATTAAAATATGTCAGAATTCATAATATAGAGATTATTATGTGTTATTATATTGTTAATCATTATATTCTGATTATTAAACAACTATTTATGTAATATATATAAAAAATAAGGTGTTTTTGTTTTGTTTTGTTTTTTGGTGGTGCTGGGGATTGAACTCAGGGCCTTATGCATGCAAGGCAAGCACTGTACCAACTGAGCTATATTCCAGCCCCTAATATTTTAGTTTTTACAAGTGTTCCACTTCTGGACAGTGTAATAAGATGGGTTAACCATTCTCTCTCTCTGCTTTCTTTCCAGGATCCCAGCTGGCTACTGCTTTGTAGAATTTGCAGATTTGGCCACAGCTGAGAAGTGTTTGCATAAAATTAATGGGAAACCCCTTCCAGGAGCGACACCTGTAAGGACATTTAGATAATGATAATGTTGCCATTTTCATTGTCTTTAATTACCACCATCTATTGAAGCCCTACTGTATACTTACCTCATTTTATTTAATCCCATAACAACCCTGTGTAGCAGGCATTGTTATCTTTGACATAAGAGGAAACTGAAGCTCAGGGAAGTAAATAACATACCCAGGGCAACACAGGTAGTGAGTGCAGAGCCAGGATTCAGACTGAAGATTGGTTGCTTCCAAAACCTTTGCCCTTTCCACTCTGCATCACTGCCTCCTATGACAGAAGACTTGAAACTCTAGGTCTTTTGCCTGACTGAGAAACTAGAACAGGCTGGCAGCAGCAGGAACCCATTTCAAGAGAGTTGCATTCTGCTCTTCCCACAGTTACTTAGCTTACAGCTGCTGCACCAGCTGCCACACCTGGGCTCATAGAACCATGGAGCTGGCAGTGCCCTTAACGGTCATCCGTGCAACCCCCTCATTTTATACAGGAGAAAAGGCTGAGGCTTAGAGAGGGGGAGATGTTTTGGCCAAGGTAATTTATTTAAGTTTTTTTCAAATATTGTTTGACTGTTGAAACACCTTTCTTTTGTTTTAGTTTGCTTGTTTTTAAATTTCTAGGCAAAACGTTTTAAACTGAACTATGCCACTTATGGGAAACAACCAGATAATAGGTAAGTACAGAGCAATCCCAATGTAGCTTCAAGGCCTACCACAGGGGTGAGATGTGGCAATGTGCCAATGATTGCCAGAAGGAGGATGGGGAACCAAATTTGGCTGCCTGCACTTTGCCCGCTCCTGAGGGAAGACACACTTCCACTTCCCATTGGTGGACCTTCCTAGGGTGCATCTTGTCACAGCCATGTCTTTTCCCTGCAGTGGTAGAACACTTGCCTAACATGCTGAAGGCCCTGGGTTTAATCCGGGAGGCAGGGGGTTTTTCTGTATCTGGTCCCTCCCCAGTCTTCTACTTTGTTACTATCCACATTATTGAGGTTTATTCAGTAAGAATCCACCTGTGATAGCAACATAAATTGATTGGCATTTCAGGTTGCTATTTTAAAGTTTTAGAACAATGTATTAAAAGCTTTAAAAAGCTTTGCACCCATTGACCCTGTATTCCTGCTTTTCACAGTTTATCCAAGAATGTGTGCAAAGAGTAGCCTTGAAAGTGTTCATTGCACTGGGTACAATGGTGCATGCCTAAGCAGTTTGGGAGACTGAGGCAGGAGGATCACAGGTTCAAAGCCAGCCTCAGCAACTTAGAAAGGCCTTGTCCCTAAATAAAATATTAAAAGAGGGGCTGGGGATGTGGCTCAAGTAGCACACTTGCCTGGCATGCGTGCAGCCCAGGTTCGATCCTCAGCACCACATAGATGTTGTGTCCGCTGAAAACTAAAAAAACTAAAAAAATAAATGTTAAAATTCTCAAAAAAAAAAAAAAAATTAAAAGGGGCTGGGGTTGTAGTTCAGTGGTAGAGCACTTGCCTAGCACATGTGAGGCACTGGGTTCAATCCTCAGCACCACATAAAAATAAATAAGGTATTTATATATACATACGTATATGTATATTATGTATATGTATGTATATTAAAAGGGGCTAGGGATGGGGCTAAGTGATTAAATGCCCCTGGGTTCAATCCCCATTACCAAAACAAACAAAGTCATGTTGCAGAATATTGATTTTATCAAGAGGTTGTCAGTACGTGCAGTTTTGTTGTTGTTGATGTTGTTGTTGTTGTTTTCTTGGTACTGGGGATTGAACCAGGGGCACTTGACCACTGAGCCATATCCCAGCCCTGTTTTGTATTTTATTTAGAGACAGGGTCTACTGAGTTGCTAAGCACCTTGCCATTGCTGAGGCTGGCTTTGAACTCACAATCCTCCTTCCTTAGCCTCCCGAGCCACTGGGATTATCGGTGTGCACCACTGTGACCAGCACAGTTTTTGGTAATTTTTGTTTTGTTTTGTTTTTAGAGATAGAGTCTCATCATGTTTTCCAGGCTGGCCTCAAACTTCTGGGCTCATGTAATCTCCTGTCTCAGCTTTCTGAGTTCCTTGGGATATAAGTGCATATCATTGCCCTTAGTTGTTGGTGATATGTCAAAACTAAATGGGGTAGAAACAAAACAGGATAGGCTCGGTGTGGTGGTATGTGACTATAA
The DNA here is from genome assembly GCF_964194105.1 of Spermophilus citellus. NCBI lineage: Eukaryota > Metazoa > Chordata > Mammalia > Rodentia > Sciuridae > Spermophilus > Spermophilus citellus. The sequence continues at coordinate 118,943,102 of NC_138191.1, read as the reverse complement.
ACCCAGCAACTCAGGAGGCTGAAGCAGGAAAATTGCAAGTTTGAGGCCAGCCTCAGCAATTTATGATCCCTGAAGCAATTTAGCAAGGCCCTATCTCAAAATAAAATGGGCTGGAGACAGTCACAGTTGCAAATTCCTGTAATCTCACAAAGGAGGATCACAAGTTCAAAGGCAGTCCCAGCAACTTAGCCTAGACCCTGTGTCAAAATAAAAAGAATGGGGATATGGCTCAGTGGTTAAGCACCCTTGGGTTCAATCACCAATACGCAGGAGGAAAAAAAAAAAAAAGAGTACTGGGGATATAGCTCAGTAGTAAAGCACCCTTGGGTTTAATTCCCAGTACAAAAAAAGAGAAGCCATAGAAAAAAAGAAAAGTATGTATCAGAGCATTCATAGTGATTGCCTTTGAATGGCTGGGTTATTGGTGACTTTATTTTCTTTGTACTTTTTTTATGGGGGTGTGGGTACCGGGAATTGAACTCAGGGGCACTCAACCACTGAGCCACATCCCCAGCCCTATTTTTGTATTTTATTTAGAGACAGGGTCTCACCAAGTTGTTTAGCACCTCACTTTTGCTGAGGCTGTCTTTGAACTTGTGATCCTCCTACCTCAGCTTCCCAAGCCATTGGGATTACAGGTGTGCACCATAGAGTGACCCTCAATCCCCACCCCCACAGTAGCTTGGATTACAAGTATGTACCACTACCCCCTGGCTTCTATTCCTTAACATTTGATTTTAAAATGTTGAATGCACACAGAATGTCCAGTTTCTTTCAAAAAAATTTCTCTTTTGAGTTTTTCAGAGATGTACCTCTGACCTGTTCCTCCATCTATATGTATATATACTTTTTTTTTTTAATTTTTTTTTTTTAGAGAGAGAATTTTTAATATTTATTTATTTATTTTTTTTTAGTTCTTGGCGGACACAACATCTTTGTTGGTATGTGGTGCTGAGGCTCGAACCCGGGCCGCACGCTTGCCAGGCGAGCGCACTACCGCTTGAGCCACATCCCCAGCCCTGTATATATACTTGAAAACTTGAAAGTAGACAGGCCTGTGTAGTAATAGAGGAATTCAAGGCAGGGGGCTGTTTCCCTAATTCTTCTGCCAGAACTGTAATGAAAAAGATTAGAACCTGGGTAAGCCTAGAATGCATGAGACCCTGGGTTTGTTCCCCAGTCCTGGGAAAGGTGGGTGGGGACATTGTTAAGTCCACCCATCAGATGTGTTTCCTAAGAGGCTCTGAAGAAGTTTATCAGGAAGTCCCAAAAGAGCTCTGCAAAGCAGGGCTTTTACTCTTTATCACTGATTCTTGTTCTCTCCTCAGCCCTGAGTACTCCCTCTTTGTGGGGGACCTAACCCCAGATGTGGATGATGGCATGCTGTATGAATTCTTCGTCAAAGTATACCCCTCCTGTCGGGGAGGCAAGGTGGTTTTGGACCAGACAGGCGTGTCTAAGTAAGGCTTTATCTGTAACTGATTCTGTTTTGAAATTCTCCTCTGGGGCAAGTGTTAGCATGTTGCTTCAGAGCAGAGGCTCTGGAGCCAAATTGGTTTGAATCCTAGCTCCAATACTGGCGAGGGACTATGAAGTAAAAAGCAAGCCTCTGCCCGTATTTTCTTGTCTGTAAAGTGGGGCTAATAGTATCTCTTATAGAACTGTTATAAGGATAACTAATAAAGGATATAAGTAAGTCATATAGGAAATGCTCTATGGTTGTTTGCTGTTGTATTTATTATTTTTACTGAGCCTTTCAGTGTAGTTAGAAGTTGTCACTTCAGAAAGTGAAAAACAGCCAGGTGCAGTGGTACATGCCTGTAATCCTGGCAACGAAGGAGACTGAGGCAGGAGGATCACAAGTTAAAAGCCAGCCTTAGCAACTGAGAGAGGCCCTAAGCAACTCAGCAAATCTGTTTCTAAATAAAAAATAAAAAGGGCTGGGGGTGTGATTCAGTGGTAAAGCACCCCAGGGTTAAATCTCTAGTAACCCCCCCAAAAATAATTAATTAATTTTAAAATGTAAAAAATGAATAGAAAGGGAAAAACTTTAAGAAAGGTTTGTTTTGTTTGTTTGTTTGTTTGTTTTTTAAATGGCAGTGCTGCATATATGAGGCAAGCACTCTACCACTGAGGCACACCCCAGCCCAAACAGGCTTATTGTTGATTAGCACAGTACTTACAAGCACAGGCTTTGGAAGTCCGACACATGTGGATTTGATTTATGCTTCTACTATGTATAACTTTGGCTACCTCTTCAGTAAAATGGTGGATACTATCTTATGTGATTGTTGGACAGTTTGATGAGATTACTTAGGGAAAATACTCAGTACAGTGCCTGGGAAATAATTAGTGATCAATAAATGTTACCTATCCCTAGTTCATTCCCCAACAAGAACATGAGCTCAGGAGAGCGAAACCAAGTCTCTGTGACTGCTGCATCCACACAATACCAAACATACAAAGACTCTGGAAATATTTGTGGAGTGGACTTCTTCAACTGTTATTATTACTGCTACTACTATAATTATAGTGATAATAATTTATTATTTTCCAGTAGATTAGGAAGGATGCTCTTAACTGGGAAGGAGTCCCACAGGTGAAGGTATTAAGAATGGTCAACTGAAAGTAGGAATTCCTGCAGATTTCAAGGTTGTCCAGTGCTTGAATCTGGCACTATTCTGTGGATACCTCCACTACTGGGACTTGTCCTTTCCCAGATTGATGGATTCTTTCTTCCTTCTTACCCTCTTTTCTTTTCCTCAATCCTGCCTGCCTCTAACTCTTCCCTCTAACTCTTCTTTTCTATGCCTCCATTCTTAAAACTTCATCACATTTGTGACCTAAGAGTGTATTGGGTTTTTTTTTCCCCCCTGCAGGGGTTATGGTTTTGTGAAATTCACAGATGAACTGGAACAGAAACGAGCCCTGACGGAGTGCCAGGGAGCAGTAGGACTGGGGTCTAAACCTGTTCGGCTGAGTGTGGCAATCCCTAAAGCGTGAGTTCGGTAGGGAGGGCGGAGGGCCTTAGACTCATCCCACCCACATTCCTTATCTGTTTGCTGACCGCCAGGTATGGGACTCCCACTTGGACGGGAGGCTGCAAGAAGGCTGACTTCAAGTCATGATTACCAAACATCTGCCTTTGGGCAGGTGGGTGCTGGGTATTAGAGATGAACTACTATAACCTCAACCCTTCAGAGGTTGAAGACAGGTATAACTGGGGGAGGCAGATATATTCAGATGTTTCTGGTAGCAATACTGTAAAAGCTGGCTATACTTGTCCAATGTTCCTTTTCTTCGCTCAGTGGTGTTGCTATTGAGAATTTATAAGAATTGAGCAGAAGGAAAAAAGTTGCTTCCAGTGTGAGCTATATTTATGTTAATGAAACCTTCAAACCTCCTATGAAAGTCCCTTGCTGTGGATATGGCTAAGAATGGATTCTAAACCCCTTATAGAATATTATATATGTCACTATTAGATTTGTCATGGTAGGTAGAAAACCTTTTCTGCCTTTTCTAGGTAGAAAATCCTTTCCTAACAAGTCCCAGAAGTTTTTTTGTTTGTTTGTTGGTACTAGGGATTGAACTCAGGGACACTCAGTCACTGAGCCACATTCCCAGCCCTATTGTGTATTTTATTTAGAGACAGGGTCTCTCACTGAGTTGTTTAGTGCCTTGCTTTTTGCTGAGATTTGCTTGGAACTCGTGATCCTCCTGCCTCAGCCTCTCGAGAGATTGGGATTACAGGCTTGCACCACTGCCCAGCTCAAGGAGATTTCTTGAGCAGATGTAAGACAGCCTTTCTCTGAGTAGCATCTTTCACTATTTAACCAAGGTAACAATTCTCAACTGGGGGCAGTTTTACCCCTAAAGGGATATTGGCAACATATACAGATACTTTGGTTACCTCAATTAGAATGGCATCTAGTGTGTAGCAGCTAGGATTGCTGCTAAACGTCCTACAATAACTGTGTGTTATTATTATTTTATTTTTTTTTTTTTTGGTAGGGATTGAACTGAGTTTCCTAAGGCCTTGCTAAGCTGCTGAGGCTGGCTTTATTTATTTATTTTTAAAAATATTTATTTTTCAATTGTAGTTGGACACAATATCTTTATTTTATTTATTTATTTTTATGTTGTGCTGAGGATCCAACCCAGGGCCCCGCACATGCTAGGTGAGCACTCTACCTCTGAGCCACAACCCCAGCCCCTGAGGCTGGCTTTAACTAACTTGAGATTCTTTTGCCTCAGTCTCCCAAACTGCTGGGAATAACTGTTTTTTTAAAGTGATTTGGGGGGCTGGGGATGTGGCTCAAGCGGTAGCGCGCTCGCCTCGAATGCATGCAGCCCGTGTTCGATCCTCAGCACCACATACAAACGAAGATGTTGTGTCTGCCGGGAACTAAGAAAAAATAAATAAATGTTAAAATTCTCTCTCTCTCTCTCTCTCTGTCCCCCTCTCTCTCTCTCACTCTCTCTTTAAAATAAATAAATAAATAAATAAAGTGATTTGGGAATTCTTTGTGTTTTAACTATGTTTAATACATTGAATGATACCAGGTATGGTGGCACATGCCTGTAATCCCATTTGTTTGAAAGGCTGACACAGGAGGATCGCAAGTTCAAAGGCAGCCTCAGCAACTCAGCGAGGCCTTAAGCTACTCAATGAGACCCTGTCTCTAAGTAAAATATTTTTTTAAAAGGGGCTGGGGAATGTGGCTCAGTAGAAAAGCACCTCTGGATTCAATCCCTGGTACCTCGACCTCCCCAAAAAATAATAATACATTAAATGAAGAACAACCTGAGTGATTTCTTTTTTTTTTTTTTTTTTAGTTGTAGATGGACACAGTATCTTTATTTATTTATTTTAATGTGGTGGGCTGGGGATGTGGCTCAAGCGGTAGCACGCTCGCCTGGTGTGCGTGCGGCCCGGGTTCGATCCTCAGCACCACATACCAACAAAGATGTGTCCGCCGAGAACTAAAAAGAAATAAATATTTAAAAAAAAAAAATTCTCTCTCTATTTTAATGTGGTGCTGAGGATCAAACCCAGGGCCTCACATGTGCCAGGCAGGCGTTCTACCACTGAGCTACAGCCCCAGCCCCCGCCCCAACCTGAGTGATTTCCCCAGTGTACTCTATGTAATTACATCCCTAATCCCCCCCACTTGTTTTTTTTTGTTTGTTTGTTTGTTTTTTGGTTTTATTTTTTGTGGCAGGGTCTTACTAAGTTTCTTATGGTCTTCCTATCTTGGCCTCCCAAATAGCTGGAATTAAAGGCATGTGCCACCAAACCAGCTAGCAAAATTTTTAAAAGAGAAAAATTTCCTCATAATTACATTACTCCAAAATTACTATAATTTCAGCCAGGTGTAGTAGTGCATTCCTGTAATACCAGTGACCCGGGAACCTCAGACAGGAAGATCAGAAGTCTGTCAGGATCAGTCTGGGCTACTTAGTGAAACCCTGTCTCAAAATGAAAAATAAAGGCGGGGGTACACACCTATATCCCAGCAATTCAGGAGGCTGAGGCAGAAGGATCACAAGTTCAAAGCCAGCCTCAGCAACTTAGCGAGGTCCTGAAAAACTTAGCAAGACCCTCCCTCAAAATAAAAAGAGCTGGGAATGTGGCCTAGTCGTTAAGCACCCCAGATTTAATCCCCAGTACCAAAAAAAGAGGGCTACAGAATGGTGTTGTGGCTGAGCTCAACACCACATAAAAATAAATAAATAAACGAAATAAAGATATTGTACCACAGAAAAAAATTTAAAATTACTATAAAACTTCTTTATATGATTTTTACAAGACTCAGTTTACATAGCATAGTTTTTCTTTTTCTTTCCTTTTTTGGCGGTGCTGTGACCCAGGGCCTCATACATGCTAGGTAAGCATCCCACTACTGAGCCACATACCCAGCCCCTTTATTTTTTTATTTTGAGAAAGGATATCACTAAATTACACAGACTGACCTTAAACTTGTTATTCTCCTGAGTAGCTGGGATTACAGGTATGTGCTACTACATCTAGCTCAACCCTTCATTATTTAAGTTATAAGAGCGATGCAGGTATAATGGTGAAAAAAAAAAAGTGTTCATTGGGTTTGTTTTCCAGTTTACTTAGCACATACACTTTTTCATATGGTTGTAAAATCCTCGTATATTTACGTGATGGGCTGTGCTGGATATTGAACCTAGAACCCCATATTGCTAAGCACACTCTATATTGAATAACCCCAGACAATAATGTTTTTTTGTTTGTTTGTTTGTTTGTTTTGTTTTGTTTTTTAAGAGAGAGAGAGATAATATCTTTTTTTGTAGATGGACACAACACAATGCCTTTTTTTTTTTTTTTTTAATGTGGTGCTGAGAATCAAACCTCGGTCCCACCTGTGCTAGGTGAGCGTTCTACTGCTGAGCCACAATCCCAGCCCCAACAATAATTTTTTTTTTTAAAGAAGGAAATGGCTTGATCTTTATAATGATCCTATAGAGCAGTTTTTTTTTTTTTTAAGAGAGAGAGAGAGAGAATTTTTAATATTTATATTCGGCTGACACAACATCCCTGTTTGTATGTGGTGCTGAGGATCAAACCCGGGCTGCACGCATGACGGGCAAGCACGCTACCGCTTGAGCCACATCCCCAGCCCCAACAATAATGTTTTAAAATAAAATGCAGGATAGAGTTGGGGATATAGCTCAGTGGTAGAGTGCTTGTCCTGCATGTAGGGGACCCTGAGTTCCATCCCTATCACTACAAATATAAATAAATAATTAAACTTCAGGATATGTTTCCCCTCACCTCCCAGGACTGGTAATTGAACCCAGGGTCTTGGACATGGTAGACAAGCGCTTTACCACTGAGTTACATCCCCCTTTTTTAGAGTCTCACTAAGTTGCCCGGCCTCCCAAGTAGCTAGGATTACAGGCATACACCTGTACACCAGACTTTGAATATTCTTTCATGGTACATTCTGTCCAGGAATTCTTCTGATGTATACCAGTTTGATATCTTATCATTTGTTCAGTCAGTATTTACCGAGTCCCTGCAACTACATAGGTCCAGTCCTAGACTTTGGAGATATAGCTATAAACAGGGGAAACAAAGAGGTTTTAATCTGTTCTGTTACTTGTTTGATATTGTTGTCAGTGATTGGTACCTGCCTAAGGGGAGGTGCCCTAAAACCCTGGGAATGAGGGTGACCAGAGTTCTTTTTGAGAATTTGACTATAACAGCTGTATATAAAGAAACAGAACAGAAATGTCTTAATTGTCTGATGAAGACAAAATCAGATTCAGGCTAGGGAGACTGTACCTTCAATTTCCTTAACAAGTCAGAAGAGTGGCAGATATACTTGAAATCATGAAAGGGGAATCAGAGATGAATAGCAGGAGTGTCCAACCTAATGCTGGGCAGGGAGCAGGAGTCTGCCAGTATACTTCATTGAACCATGTCTCTAGAGGGGAATTGCTTCAGTCTAGGTCTCAAGCAGTCAGAGGTGGAGTCCACCTGACACCTCTGGCTAAGTCCTGCTGACCAAGCAGACTTTGAACTCGAAAGGAATAGCATTTGTAGTTCGTATAATAGGGATTTATTTGTATAGTATTCAGCTTCTGCTTATGGCTTGGTTACCCATCTAGCTTGACTATAGACAGCAAATGAGGACATCCATTATATGGAACCCTTATGAATCTCCTTACAAACCAACCAGTGGCATGATGTGGTTAGCTTCTGTCTCCTTCCTGTTTGTTGGCACTTATAAGACACTCTGGGGCTGGAGTTGTAGCTCAGTGGTAGTGAACTTGCCTCCCAAGTGTGAGGCACTGGGCTCGATCCTAGCACCACATAAAAACAAAGGTATTGAGTCCATATACAATTTAAAATTAAAAAAAAAAAAGCAAAAGACACTCTGGAGCCCTTCAGAGAACAATGAATGGAAACACTGCCACATACTGAGCTTGAGTTATGTTGTTGTGATTCTTCTCATCTAGGATCACTGGTAAGAACCCTAGGATCACTGGTAAGAACCTGGACCTCTTTGATGTGCCTGTTCACATATGGTTTATATGTCACTGCAGGCAATAGATTCTTTGTGGTCTTGGCATTCTGACTTTGGTTAGTAGCAACTATGGCTACTATGCACTGAGAAGGAAAAAGCTTTACAACCAACACTGGGAGCATCAGCCCTGATTGATGAATGCAAGATGTAGAAGACAAGTTGTTGTGAGCTTGTCAGAGCAGGTGCTGTTTGTAATGGTGTAACATTAGAAGTGTAACTCTTAAAGAGTTAAATGTGGCTCCAGACCGAAGCATAGCCTTCAGAAATCACTCAGCTTTTTAGAGATTTGATATCCTCATCTGTATAATGGGAATAATAAATAACAGCTTTTTTTTTTTTTTTTTTTTTTTTTTAGAGAGAGAACTTTCAATATTTATTCCTTAGTTCTCGGCGGACACAACATCTTTGTTGGTATGTGGTGCTGAGGATCAAACCGGGGCTGCACGCATGCGAGGCGAGCGCGCTACCGCTTGAGCCACATCCCCAGCCCTAACAGCTTTATTTTAGGGCCGTGCAAGACTTAAATTAGGTGACCATAGATGAACAATGATTATTACAAAACCAGAGTAACTACTTAAATAGATGGCACAGTGTCTGTGGATGTAGCTCACTGTAGAGCTCATGCTTAGCATATGCAAAGCCTTGAATTTGATCCCCAGCACACACACGCATACACACACACACACACACACAAGATCACCCTAATGAACCATAGTGATAAGACTACTGGAATACTGTTTGTTTTGTTTTGGTGTTTCATGGGAAATGTGGTGGCACATACCTATAATCCCAGTGGCTCAGGAGATTGAGGCAAGAGGATCTCCAGCTCAGAGCCAACCTCAACAACTTAATGAGGCCCTAAACAACTAATGAGACCCTGTCTTAAAATTTAAAAAAAAAAAAGAAAACTCTGTAGTTTGAAATACTTCTTAGATCATCCTAAATCCAGATTCTCTAGCCATGTTTACCTGACTTTTGTAGCTGGAAGAAAAAAAAAATAATAATAATAACCTCCCAAGATCTTGAGAAGGGAGAGAAAAATTGGTCCTGACTTTGATAAGAGAGACAAACCTAACCATTAGGAACTATCTTAAAATACATGGGTTCTGGAGACAGACTGCCTGAATTTGAATCTCTTAGTAGCTGTGAGACTATGGACCAATTATTTAATCTCTGTACTCAGTTCCTAATCTGAAAGTAGGAATAACGTTATACTAATTACACAGGGTTATTGTGAGGATTAAATGAGTTAATCTGCATAAAGCATTTAGAACAGTCTCTGGTCACATAGGAAATGTTACATAAATGTCTGCTTATATTTGTTTTTATTTCTTCATTTAAGGAGCCGTGTAAAGCCAGTGGAATATAGCCAGATGTATAGTTACAGCTATAACCAGTATTACCAACAGTACCAGAACTACTATGCCCAGTGGGGCTATGACCAGAACACAGGCAGCTACAGCTACAGTTACCCCCAATATGGCTACACCCAGAGCACCATGCAGGTAACTGATTTGGTAAAGCAGCCACTCTTGGGTTACTTTTCTTTTCTTTTCTTTTTTTTTAAGAGAGAGAGAAAGAGAATTTTTTAATATTTATTTTTTAGTTTTTGGCGGACACAACATCTTTGTATGTGGTGCTGAGGATCGAACCCGGGCCGCACGCATGCCAGGCGAACGCACTACCACTTGAGCCACATCCCCAGCCCTCTTGGGTTACTTTTCTCCTCTAGAAATGGGTCAATCTCCAGGATGGGATTAGTAACAGGGCTTAGGCTTCACAAAAAGTGGGAAAGCTAAAGTGACCCAATTCTTATTAAAAACAAGCCACCATGCCCACAGGCTAGGATTTCATCATGTTCATCTCTTCCCTCTCTGGTCTCTTGACAGACATATGAAGAAGTTGGAGATGATGCATTGGAAGGTAAGAAAGAGTTTATTCATTCATTCCTCTGTCAAGGGTTATCATGTGATTGCTTTATGGTTCGCCCTGTGCTTGAGCTAGATTCTGAGGAATGCAAGGTAAAGTCTACTCTGGAGGAATTTACATTCTTCTGAGAAAGCCAGACACATACATGATAATGGCAAAGTGTGAAGCCAGAGGTGTGAGTGTAGATCCCTTGGAAAATGTCCACACAATTCGGTAGTTTTTCAAATAGTCACAAAGTTATGCATCCACTACTACTAGTTCCAGAACATTTTCTCATCCCTAAAAGAAACCCTGCAACCATTAGCAGTCACTCTGTATACCCCTCTTCCAGCCCCTGAAAACCACTCTTATACTTTTTGTCTGGACTTTCTTTGGGGCGGGGTTACTAGGGGTTGAACCTAGGAGTGCTATACCACTGAGCCGCATCCCAACCCTTTTTATTATTTATCTTTTTTTGAGACAGGATTTTGCTAAATTTGTTAGGGCCTAAAATGCTGAGGCTAGCCTTGGATTTACAATCCTCCTGCCTCAACCTTGCAAGTAGCTGGGATTAGAGGTATGCACACCACACCAAGCTTCTAGGAGTTTTAAATAAATAGAATATATGTAATATATGATCCCTTTTGAATAGCATCTTTCATTTAGCATAGTGTTTTCAAGGGTCATTTGCATTGTAGTCTTTAAGTACTTCATTTCTTTGGGGACCAAACAATATTCCATGCATTTTGTTTAGCCATTCATCAATTGATAGACATTTGGGTTGTTTTCACCTTGGGCTATTATGAGTAGTGCTATTATAAATATTCATGGATGAGCTTTGGTGTGAATAAAGACAAGTTTTCATTTATTTACTTATTTTTAGTTGTATATGGATTCAATGCCTTTATTTGTTTTTATGTGGTATTAGGATGGAACCCAGTGCCTCACACTTGCAAGGCAAGTGCTCTACCACTGAGCTACAACTCCAGCCAAGTTTTCATTTCTTTTAGGTACATATCTAGGAGTAGATTATTTGGTGAACTGTTTAACCAGTTATTTTGCCAAACTTCCATTTTACCTGCCACGTTTTATATTCCTTCCAACATGTTTGACATTCCAATTTCCCCACATCCTCATTGGCACTTGTTTTTTTTTTTTTTTTTTTTTTTTGGAGAGAGAGAGAGAATATTTAATATTTATTTATTTATTTTTAGTTCTCGGCGGACACAGCATCTTTGTTGGTATGTGGTGCTGAGGATCATGCCAGGCGAGTGCGCTACCGCTGAGCCACATCCCCAGCCCTGGCACTTGTTTTTTTTCATTCTAAGTGCCTGGGTTTGCAGGGTATCTCATTGTGGTTTTTTTTTTTTTTTTTAATACATTGATTTTATTTATTTATTTTTATGTGGTGCTGAGGATTGAACCCAGGGCCTCGCACCTATGAGGCGAGTGCTCTACCACTGAGCCACAACCCCAGCCCATCATAGTGGTTTTGATTTGCTGATTACTAATAGTGTTGATCATCTTTTCATATGCTTTTATTGGTCATTTGTTTATCTTTGGAAAAATGTCTACTTAGCCTTTGCCCATTTTTTAATTGGTTTGTCTTTATTGTTGAGTTACTAGAGTTAGAGTCTTTATATCTTATTCTGGATAGTATTCTCTTGTCACATGTATGACTTGCAAATATTTTCTCCCATTTCATAGGTTATTTTTTTCACTTTATTGACAGTCTTTTTTCCCCCACAGTACTGGGAATCAAACTCAGGGGTACTCTACCACTGAGGTACATCCTCAGCCCTTTTTTGGCAGGGTGCAGGTACTCCCTAAATTGCTGAGGTTGGCTGGCCTCAAACCTGTAATCCTGCTGCCTCAGCTTTCCAAGTAATGGGGATTATAGCATGCATCTTGACCATAATTCTTTTTTTTGTTTTTGTTGTTGTTGTAGATGGACAGCATATCATTATTTTGTTTATTTTTATGTGGTGCTGAGGATCGAACCCAGTGCCTCATATATACAAGGCAAGCACTCTGCCACTAAGCTATGGCCCCAGCCCTTAGACCATAATTCTTTTATCAGACATTTGTCAGTTCTTTGAGGTGGCACTTTGGACACAGCAATTGTGTGTGTGGTGCTGGGGATCAGACCCCAGGCTTTTGCACATTGTGAGACAAGCACTTAACTACTGAGCTATACCCTTGGCCCAACTAAGTGTTGTTGTTTTGAGGGGGGTACCGGGGATTGAATTCTACCACTGAGCCACATCTCCAGGCCCCCTCCCCCCCCCCCGCTTTTTTTAGTTGTAGTTGGACACAATACCTTTATTTCATTTATTTTTTATGTGGTGCTGATCCTCATACATACTAGGTAGGCGCTCTACCACTGAGCCACAACCCCAGCCCTCCCCAACCCTATTTTAGAAACAGGGTCTCACTGACTGTTGCTGAGGCTGGCTTTGAACACGCAATCCTCCTGCCTCTCAGCCTCCCTAGCCACTGGGATTACACGCATGCACCACTGCGCCTGGCCAACTCAGTGATTTTTTAAAAAAATATTTATTTTAATACTTATTTATTTATTTATTTTATTTTTTTAAAGAGAGAGTGAGAGAGGAGAGAGAGAGAATTTTTAATATTTATTTTTTAGTTCTCGGCGAACACAACATCTTTGTATGTGGTGCTGAGGATCGAACCCGGGCTGCACGCATGCCAGTCGAACGCGCTACCGCTTGAGCCACATCCCCAGCCCTACTTATTTATTTTTAATATTTATTTTTGGGTTGAGGCAAAATTAGTGATTTTGACCAGATTTTTCAAGCCCAAATTTGAAATGAGGACCAGACGAGAAAATCCAGGGCATATGATTACTAGATATAGGTGTATCTTTTTAAGTATTTGCATTTATTTTTTTTAATGTTTATTTTTTAGTTATAGTTGGACACAATGTCTTTATTTTACTTTATTTGGTGCTGAGGTTCAGACCCCGTGCCCCATGCATGCTAGGTGAGCGCTCTACCTCTGAGCCACAACCCCAGCCCCTAGGTGTAGCTTTTAATAAATACGAAAGGAAAAACAAACCCCATTACAGGTATTATATTCTCTAAGAACATTATCATTTTCATCCTGGTGGTCTTGCCCCTCCGGGAGGCCTAGAAGTAGGAAACTGGGTCCAGATCCCTTGTGGCTGTCGTGCCTTAGTCTGCCCTGACCCCATCCCTGCTTTTCCCCCCAGACCCCATGCCACAGCTGGATGTGACTGAGGCCAACAAGGAGTTCATGGAACAGAGTGAGGAGCTGTACGATGCACTGATGGACTGCCACTGGCAGCCCCTAGACACAGTGTCTTCAGAGATCCCTGCCATGATGTAACCAGGACAAAGGACAAGTCAAGATGAACTGACTTTAAAAAAAAAAAAAGTGAAAACATTTGCTTTTGGAAATGATTTGTAAGATTTTAATGACTTTACTAAGATTATTACTACTTCTGCAACTCTGCTGCCTCTTACTTGGTAGTGAACTATGAGTGTGAAAACTAAGAGACCAACTGTTCAACAGGCTCAAATATTTTGTTGAACTAGTCATTTGCCCAAGTAGTAGGTTTACACTCAAACTCCTGGACAAAGGGCAGTTTGGGGTCAACATGTGGATCATGAGATTCATTTACTAAACCCTGGTTTATAAGCCATTCTCAGGCATCTAAATTCCTTGGGTCAGAATTTGTGGAGCTTCTGCTGTGTCAGCAGTATTCAAGGCTAGCAGGTAAGCTAGGAAAGGTGTGACTCACTGAAGAGGAACTTGTTGGTAGAAGTGATCCGAGCTTCTCCAGAGCCAAGGCAGGATTGTAAATTCAAAACCAGTCTAAGCAAAATTGCTATATTAAAAAGAAATTAAGAGGGGTGGGCACTGGGATGGTGGCTCAGTGATAGAGCACTCTCCTAGCATGGGTGAGGCCCTAGGTTTGGTTTCATTTCTTAGCACTACATAAACAAAAAATATATATATTTAAAGATATTTTAGTTGTAGACGGACACAATATTTTTATGTGGTACTGGGACTGAACCCAGAACGTCACACATGCAAGGCAAGCACTCTACCACTGAGCTACAACCCCAGCCCTAAAAAATAAACATTTGAAATAAAGCTGGGCAAGGAGCATACACCTGTAATTCCCACAACTCTGGAGACTGAGGCAGGAGGATTCAAAGTTGGGAGACCAGCCCAACTTGTCTCAAAGTGCAGGGGATATAGCTCAATGGCAAAGTGCCCCTTGATCCAATCCTGCCTTCCCTACCTCCCAAAATGCAGTGGCTGGGCCTAGAAAGCTCAAACTCTGAAACTTGCCCCAATAATTAGTGTTTCCAAGTAGCCTGAGAAAGTATGTTCAAAGACATTACTAACTGGGCATGGTGGAACTCAACTATAATCCCATCAACTAGCTTAGTATGGCGGCCTGCACCTGTGATCCCATCAACTGAGGCCAGAAGATTAAGAGAATCTAATAAAGGGAGCCAGATACAGTGTGATCCCAGTGGCTTGAAACTGAGACGGAAGAATCATAACTTCCAAGCCAGCCTCAGCCACAGCTAAGCAACTCAGTGAGGCACTATCTCAAAATACAATAGAGCTAGAGATGTGACTCAGTGCCCTTGGGTTCAGTCATTACAGTGTCATGTGTCCCAATTCCCCCTTCCCATTTCTTGGCCTTAATTGCCTAAACTAAGTAGGTATTCTATATGGTGGTTCACAAGAGGTAATGTGATTAAAGTGACTTGGTGTGAGCCACAATCCATGCCAGACTCATACCCATCCCTTATCAAGTATATCTAGTACCAGACACTTCTGAAAGGTCTATGGTTTATAAAATCTCCATCTCTTCCAATTAATTTTATACCAGAGGAACTGGGGTGGTGTGTACAGTTGCTGCTTTAGGCAAAAAGGATCTAAACAAACAGTCTCAGGCCCAGCAAAAGAAAAAAAATGCAAATTAAAACAGTCAAAAAAAATGGATCAATCTTATGAAGGGATTAGATTATAATTCAGTTGCATATATGGGATATAAGTGAGGAATAAGCAACAACCTGAGGGACAAACATTTCCAAAGCCTTTTATTGTTTATGGATAGCTACATATTACAGCATTTGCAAAGAAAAAAATCTGCTTACAAAGCTACCATTTTCTTCTTTAATAACTGGTCACCTTTTTGTGTGCATCTTCTTTCCCACAGTGTTTTCCTGAAAAGGAAGTATAAGCCCATGTGTTACCACAGCCCTGGGTAATTCCCACCCAGGCACTTTCCTAAGAGCTGGTCTCAGTCCCATATCCGCATTTCTCATCCATAGATGTCCACTCAGATTAGGTTTCATCCTGGACCAGTGAGTGACCCTAAAAATATCTTAACTACTCCTTTCTAACCACTAGTCTACCTCCCACTCTCCCAGGGGTAGAGATGAGCTCACACAAAAAATTATGGCATAAGCTCCAGTCACTACAGGGTATTTGCAGCTCAGTCCTTCTTGCCCAAGGAGCAGAGCTGTTCCCTCTGCTGCTTCCAGTAGCTGTGTTTATGGCAAATTCACAGATAATTTGAGGCGCTGAGGCTCAGTGTAGAGCACTTGTAGGGCATGTGAGGCCCTGGGTTAGATCCTCAGCATCACACTGACAATTTAATGGTTTTTAAATGCTAAAACTTCCATAGCAGTGTAATATCTGTTATACTGCTTAAGGACAGGGTTTGCAATAGTATAGCACTGCCTGAAGCTAGAAGGAAGGTAGTCGTTAACTCACCCAACTCTGTAGCCAATTATCGAAGATGAAGACAACTTTCTGGTTACAAAGACCTTTAAAAAAAAAAAGACACCCTCTATCAAGAGAGAAAACACCCCTCAAATACAACATTATCCAGCAATTCCTAATCAAATGCACACAGCATCACACTCATCCTCTTATCCTCCATTGTACAGGGGAAGAGCAAACAATTTCAAAGAGAATTCACTCCTGTTTGAAATTAGCCCATGTGTTAGAAAACAGACTAGAACACGGTTAAGGCCAGCTTCAGTATTACTTTTCCTCCTTTTACGACCACCAAGACCAGTATTCAGATCTGATGGGAAAGGGAACCAGAGGGTCAAGTGTAACTTTACCATGGTAACTTTACCTTAATCTAAAGCACAACTCCAGAAACAAGCTGGTCTTTTCACTCTTCAATATCACACACTTCCTGGAAACCTGGGGGCAACCTGCAGAATCAAAGCTTATTGTGAAGTTGATCCAGTACAACCACCTACATGGAAGTTGACGGAACACACCTGGACCTGGTGTGGCAGGCTTCCAACCCAGGTCCTGATGACTTTATAGGAAAGGTGAGTGGCAGCTGCAGGTATTGGGCTGACCTGAGCTGTCAAAGTCTCTCCAGTTGTTCTTGCATGCAGTTGGAGATCCCATGGCCACAACCAGCCACAGCCCTTGGAAACATGCTGTATTGTTCCACCAGGGAGCTCCCCATGTAGCTCCAAAAGTAACTTACCAAGTCCTGAAGTTGTGGCATTTCATCACCATGACCCTCACTCGCCACCATCTTCATAGCATCTTGATCTGGCATGGCTAAGATGAAAGACAGCACAACTGTCCTGATTGATCTTAGCATTTCCTTCATCCAATCATAAAGGTCTGCCTGGCTTTTAATCCTAATACTGATGACTTAGCTTTTCAGGACAGAGACCAAAGCACTGGCATTCTCTGTGCCACTGATCTTTCCAGGACTGGCATCCCACACACCCCCAAATGCCCTTTCATTCTGGTTCCTGGGCTCAACTAGTTATTTTTCAACACCTCACCCTGATAACTCTACGTTCAATATTAATAAAGGTCTCCAGCTATCCCTAAGAAATAGCAAGAACAATGAAGTTGTCTTTTCCCAAAATGTTGCAGATCAGTTACAGCAAACAGAACGGCGACCGTCAAGGAAAACTGCTGCTCTGGGCTCCTTTTTGACCACAGCAGCTATGTGGAAGCAGCTGCAGCTTCGATAAGGGCCAGGGGGCAATGGAGACCACAGAACCTCAAAGCCAAACCACACTTATCCTTCCTAATTCACCTAAATCCTGTGCATCATTGGCTACCAAAGGACACTAGTCATCCTGTAGGCCCTAAGGGCTGTACTGTGTACCAGTCTTTTGTATGCATTATCTCAATCTCACAAAATCATTTTAAAGGGTTGGAGATGCCGCTCGGTGGCAAAGTGCTTGCCTAGCATGTGGGCTCAATCCCAAGCACCGGGGGGGGGGGGGGGGGGGAAGGGCAGGAAAAAGAGCGTCTGAACGACTCCAAAACCCTCCTCCTGAAAATCTTGTCCTTATATTCACACCAAGATACCTTCTAGAATACCCTATAGTTAAGTCAATTGTCCGATGTCACGCAGCAGTTCTCAGGCTCACCGATTGGTGTTATTACCTAAATTAGGTGATCTGAGGCCCAAGACTTCAGCCCCAAGTGCCTAATTACATACCCAACTCGTTTCCAGCACCCGGCCGCCCGCTCGCCTCATCCACGGGTCAGGCGCCAGGGTATGGCTGCGCCAGCGGAGACGGGAAGAGGACACCGCCCCGCGGGTGCCGACCCGTCTCACTGCGCAGGCGGCCGTCGTGGCCTTCAGGCCCTCGGCAGCCCAGGCCAAGAGGCCCGGCCCGGCACTCTACATCCCGCAGTCTCTAGAAGCAGCCCGGACGAGTGCGGGCCTATGGAAGCGAGCTAAGGAGGCTACGGGCACCGGCCTCGTGGTCCCACGTCCAGACACCTCCAGCGCCAGGGACAGGAGAAAGGACGCACGGGCCCCGGCAGCAGGCTTATATATGCCCAGTCTGCGACTACGCCTGCGCTTCCTGAGCGCCGCGCGGGGCTGCTGGGATCTGTAGTCCACGCGCCCAGGCGCAGCCCCATACGCGTGGCGGGCCGGGTGTGGTTTCTGCCGGGCCCGAGCGGTTCCTTCAGCTCGATTCCGGATCCTTGGATCGCCCACATCCAGTCCAGGGCCCTGGGCTCACAACTGAAGCTTACTGGTCTTGCCCTCCAAATTCAGTCTCTGGAGCGACCTTCGATTATCCCGCTGAGCTGTGAAAGGGCTTGACTCCGCGCGCCTTGGGATACCCAGAGTAGCAACTGAGAGGGTTTCCGCAGGGGCGCAGTGAGGTTTTGGAGTGGAGGTCTTGGGAGTGCTTCTCAAAGGAGGCGATTGAAGACTCAGATTGATGCATTGTTTAAGGCTTGTCTCATCCGCTAACTTATAACTTTGCTGAGTGCCTTCTGTTAACACTGAGCTCGGTTATCTCATCTAGTTTTCGTAACAATTCTGTGTGTAGGTATCATAGTTCAGCTCATTTTCTAAAGGAAATTGAGGAATGGCTCTCTAGTGAGTGATAAGTCAAGCCCAGAGATCACACAGTCACTACAGTATGTTTTTGTGCTATATTTTACCCATGGAATAAATGAGTAAGCGTCAACATAAAAATACAAATAGTAGTTGCCAAGCAACTTAATCTGCTAATTTTTTACCTGACGTACACCTTAATAACTAGGTTAGCAGGGCGTTTCGGCTATCTGTGGGACTGGAGACCTACCTCCGCAACCTAAGAAGAGCTTAGTTCAAAAGAAAAACAAAAAAAAAAAGTAGGTTCTACTATTATTCCCGTTTTTTGGAGAAGACAACAGATTCTGATTGGATTTGAAACTCATGACTTTCAAATGTGCATTTCCAGCTCCACTTCTCTCCCAAGCTCCAAACTTAACCCCCTGAATCTTCCTTGACATCGCCTAGAGGTCTAATGAGCTTCTTACAACACAACAGCTGCTCTTCCCCGTTTTGCCATGTCCTTGAAGAGACCCTCTACTCCAGTCTTTTTGTAATATTCCATGTTCAATTCGTCAGCAAATCCTATGTGCTGTGCCTTAAAAATACATCAAGACCGTTTATTACTGTCTCCACAGATACTACCACTGTCACTCACCTGCTCACCTGAGTGATAGCAGTAATTTCTCAACTAGTCTCCCAGATTCAACCATTGGCCCCTACCCCTTCCATATGGTCTCAACACACCAGCCAGGGTGTTAATAGCAAAGGTTTTTAGTTTGGGGGGTTGGGGGTGTAGCTCAGTGATGGTTTGTGTACTTAGCATGAATGAGGTCCTGGGTTCAATTCCCTGCAAACCCCACCCCCTGCAACACCACCCCAAAAAAGAAAAAAAGATCTATTTTGAGTTTATTTTTCTGTATGGTGGAAGGGAGGTAAGTCAGTGATGACTGACATCCCCAGCTCTTTATTTTTAGACAGGGTCTCATTAAGTTGCCTAGGGCCTCCCTAAATTGCTGAGGCTGGCTGGAACTTACCATCCTCCATCCTCAGTCTCCAGAGTCACTAGGATTACAGGCATGCACTACAGTACCCAGCCCATGCTTTTGAGGAACCTCCATACTTATTTCCATAGTGCTGTACTAATTTACAATCCTATCAACAGTGTAAAAATGTTCCTTTTTTCCCCATATCCTCTTCAGCATTTATTTATTTTTTTAAGAGAGAGAGAGAGAGAATTTTTTTTTTTAATATTTATTTTTTAGTTATCGGCAGACACAACAGCTTTGTTTGTATGTGGTGCTGAGGATCGAACCCGGGCCGCACGCATGCCAGGCGAGCGCGCTACCGCTTGAGCCACATCCCCAGCCCCTCTTCAGCATTTATTATTGATTGTATTCTTTGTTTTATTTTTGTGTGAGTATTTTGGGGGTTACTGGGGATTGAACTCAGGGGTATTCAGCAACAGAGCCACATCCCCAACCCTATTTTGTATTTTATTTAGAGACAGGGTCTCACTGAGTTGCTTAGCACCTCAGTTTTGCTGAGGATGGCTTTGAACTTGCGATCCTCTTGCCTCAATCTCTGGAGCCTCTGGGATTACAGGCATGCACCACCATACCCAGGTGATACTTTAGCTTCCTGACTAGGCTGGGTCATTGCCCCTTGCCAGCCTGAAGCAGTCAAGCAGGGATCTTCACCCCTCACCAACCCTTAAGATTAAAGGACCAAAGTCTGGGCTGAATGAGATAGGGATTTAGGATAAAAAGAGAGATATAATGAGTCTTTTTTAAAACATATTTTTCTAACTGCTCATGGATCTTTATTTTATTATTTATTTATATGCAGTGCTGAGAATCAAACCCAGAGCCTCACACATGCTAGGCAAATGCTCTAACCCTGAGCCCCAGCGGAAATAATGAGTCTTAAAGGAAATGCACTCAAGCCATGAGATGCAGAAAACACAGTTGTAAATCTTGAGTGACATGCCCTTGGTCAGTGCCCTTGTAAAACGAGGAAAATGCCCAAACCCAGGGAAAACACGCCAAAAATTGTGCAGCTCCACCTCCAATTCAGAGACTAACTACAGTGCTTCTATAAATATTCAACTCATCCCAACCTAAGGAGGGTCTTCTCACTCCAGATAACCCACATTCTCCCCTGAAAGCCTGTCTACTTCCTAAATAAACCTCTGTTTATGCTTTGTCTGACTTGAGCTGAAATTCTTTTCCTTCACATATCCCAAGAACCCTGCTGGTCCTGAGTCAAATTTCCCCTCCTCTCTGGGAACTCCTTGGATTCTTCTCTGGAAATGTCTCTTCTCCAGGACAGAACTACAACCCAGATCTATCTGATGAGAATGTGCAGAACTTTCGCTGTTGCAACACACAGTACCTCCAGAACCACCCTGTAAGGTGGGTCCATGATTTGCCTTGCTTAGCAGAAAGAAAACAGGGTTCAGAGATGGGAAATAGCTTGCCTCTTGGGTCACACAGTGATTCTAGGGCAGACTAGCTGATGTCTAGATTCTGCTGGCCGGTGCAATCATAGGCAGACACATGACCCCAACCCACAGCTGGAGAGTCTGGGAGAGGGAGGAAGTTCAAGATGCTGACAGTGAGTGCACTGTCACATGAGCTGACCAGAAAGGCTTCAGGGAGGCTGGGTTCAAGCAGCATTTCCAAGGTCAATTTCCTATAGCTCTGCCTTTGCCCAGCTGCTCTGGCCAGAATTACTTGGAAAACTGATAAAATGGCTTCCCACTGAGATGTTTAGAATCAGTCAGGAAAAACCTGGCTTTTCTCAGATCCCCAAACTCTCTGGTTAGAAACAGAAAGAGTAAACAAAGCTTTGGCCTTGAGTAAACTTGGCAGCTAGTCTGTCTTCCTTGCTGAGTGAGCCTAAATTAGATATTTAACTTCTCTGAGTCTGTTTTTTTCTTCCTCTGTAACAATGAGCAGAATAGTGCCACCTATTCACAAGGTTGTGCAAAGAAAAAATATAATGACATGATGATTTCAATAGTTCCTCAAACCACCAATTTGCAAAAACAAACTGATAAGACTCCTCACACTGGTACAAGCCTGTAATCCCACCTGCTGCAGAGGCTGTGGCAGAAGGATCCTAAGGTCAAGGTCAGCCTCTACCAATTTAGAGAAACCGTGTATCAAAATTCAGAAAGGCTGGGGATGTATCTCAGTGGTGGAGGGCCCCTGGGTACAATCCCCACTCTCCATCCCCATATACAAAGGGTTACTACATAAAGCACAAAGAAATGATCATCTGGCTTCATAAACTTCATCGGACCAGCTGTACCACTAGAGTTGCAGATGGCAGTGAAGGATATGGAAGACAACAATCCCCAGGAAAAAAAGAAAACAACCCCCAGGGAGAAAGAAGGACAATGGGTTCAGGGACAGAAGGAAAACAATGGGCTCTGGACTTTCACCATTTCCCAGCAACAAAGGCTTTGAACTTGGACAACTGTTCCCCCTAACTGCCCAACCTAGGAACTCTGCTGTGAGTCAAGTCTCACTTAAACCCTATTAAAAAAAAAAAAAAATCAGACCCCCTCTCATAACCAGTTGCCATTTTCTCCCCTGAAAATGTGTCCCTCAGCTACTTGATAATAAAAAGCACCATTGATTCGTCAAGGTCTTTCCCTGTTTTGGTTACTTTTGCTTTCAGGCAGTGTTTGTTCAGATTCCCTCCGGGAAGCCTGCTCTCCAGCACTGACCTGCATGGTAGAAGCAGGGGAACTGTTTAACATTGAACCCGAACCTTGAGCTGGATGCCCCAGGCAGGTCTAATAGGGCTCCAGGAAAGGGGCACCACAGTGATGTCCTCAGTCCAGAACCAACAGGGCAGAGGGCTGGAGAGAGACACCACTCCAGTGAGTGGATCAATGAATGGACGTTCCAGCACCCTTGATCTCTCAGGCCAATCAGTGCTTGCTTGGCCAAGCTTTCCGTATTCCTCCTCCCCACTATCCAGCTTAATCTCTCTATCCGGTGGAGTAGGGATTATTAGCCCTATTTTACAGAAGGGAAAACTTTTTTTAAATTTATTTTTTACATTTTTTAGTTGTAGTTGGACACAATACCTTTATTTATTTATTTATTTATTTGTAGTGCTGAGGATCGAACCTGGGGCCTCGCGCGTGCTAGGTGAGCGCTCGACCGCTGAGCCACAACTCCAGCTCCAGAAGGGAAAACTTTTTACAGAAGAAATGACTTCCTCCATCCCAACTCCTTGGGGTCCCATCTTCTCTGTGTTGAAAATGTCCCAGGCTCCCCCGACCTCTGTCTGCTGGTGACCCTTAGCTCAGGGCGGGAAGCAGCGATCCCGGGAAGGAGGAGGACCCGACGGGCAGGGGCGGGGCCAGACAAATAGCCGCGAGGGCGGCGTATCGGGATTTGGCTATGGAGACCTGGGATTGCCGCTACCAGTTTCGGATCGCGCTGCTTGGAGAGGCAGCGGTGGGCAAGACGTCGCTGCTGCGACGTTACGTGGCGGGGGCGCCTGGGCTCGAGACCGAGTCCGAGCCGGAGCCCACCGTGGGCGTCGAGTTCTACAGCCGCGCGCTGCAGCTGACTGCCGGGCCGAGGGTAAAGCTGCAGCTGTGGGACACCGCAGGACAGGTGCGCTTCAGGTGCGGCCGCTGGGGCGGTGGGCAAGGAGGAGCAACACGGAGGGACCTCTGGTTTGGGGGGAGGGAGGAAGGGGCCCCTGGCCATGCACATCCCCGACTTCATCCCTCCCTGGGTCTCTGCAGATCGCTCTGGCCAGACCCCCCCCTCCCTCTATACTTCATCTTACAAATACCGCGTGTGGGCCAAGTCCCACAGCGTCGTTAGGTAAGCACTTTACCTCTGGGCCACATCCCCAGCCCCCAGTGCTAGAGGAACATTCAGTTTTTCGGGGATTTGCACCCCAGCTTTCAACTCGATGTATGACCTGGGTGCCAGAATTCCCATAGCCCAAAGGGGAGTGTCAAAGGAAGAGAGACTGGCGCCTGGCCTGATGGCACAGACCTGTAATCCTAGTTACTGGGGAAGCCAAGGCAGGAGGATTGCAAATTTGTAGCTTTGGCAGTGTAGCAGAACCCTGTCTCAAAATAAAAAGTCCTGGGAACATAGCCTAGTGGTAGAGCAACTGCATAACATGTGAGAGGCCCTGGGTTCAATCCTCAGAACTGCAGAAATTAAAAAGAGAGAGAGAGAGAGAGAGAGAGAGAGAGAGAATATGAGAATTTATGTTGGCCCTGAATGGTGAGTAGGAATTTGTCGGGCAGAGAATGGAGAACAGAGAATCACCAAGGCTCCTCCAGGATTGGAGAAATGGTTAGGAGTTTGTAACTCAGACTTGCTTCCAGAGTGGGGAGTGTCCGAGTGTTGGGAGAGAGACAGACGCTGACCTGTCAAGAAGCACAGGGCTGTGAATGAGCTAGAGAGGGGTGTGAGGCATTCTGTGGGTCCTAGGGAGAAGGTCCAATCTCTGGGGATATCTTGGTGTCCTCAGGCTCTCCTAACTTACCGTCCCCCTCCCCAGGTGCATCACCAGGTCCTTCTACAGGAATGTGGTGGGAGTTCTGCTGGTCTTTGATGTGACGAACAGGAAGTCTTTTGAACACATCCCAGACTGGCACCAGGAGGTCATGTCCACTCAGGGGCCCAACAAGGTGATCTTCCTGCTGGTTGGCCACAAGAGTGACCTGCAAAGCACCCGTTGTGTCTCTACCCAAGAGGCAGAGGAGCTGGCTGCCTCCCTGGGTATGGCCTTTGTGGAAACTTCAGCCAAAAACAACTGCAATGTGGCTCTGGCCTTTGATGTCCTCACCACTGCTATCCAGCAAGCCCTGCAGCAGGGGGACATCAAACTGGAAGAGGACTGGGGGGGTGTCCGGCTCATTCACAGGGCCCAAATCCCTAGGTCCTCTAGCAGGAAACAGCACCCAGGCTCATGCCAGTGTTGACTTGGGAGAGAAGGTGTTAAAGTAGAGCAGACTTCAGATTCCCTGGTGGGACAGAGTGTTAGTATCTTTGGAGGGCAAATGAGGAGGGTTAATTTCAATGGAATCTTTTGTTGTTGTTGTTGTTGTTACCAGGGATTGAACTCAGGGGTATATGGCCTCTGAGCCACATTTCCAGCCCTATTTTGTATTTTATTTGGAGACAGGGTCTCACTGAATTGTTCAGTGTCTTGCTTTTGCTGAGGCTGGCTTTGAACTCGAAATCCGATCCTCTTGCCTTAGCCTCCCAAGCCACTGGGATCACAGCAGTAGTCACCATGCCTGGCTTCAACAGAATCTTGACAAGATCATGCCTCCTGCATTTTGGGGGTTTAGCTCAACTCCTTTCTAGATTAAGGTTTAAGAAACCAATTATTCAGTGTCCTTTCCTTAAGCCTCAGTTTCTCATCTGTCAATAAGGCTTATAAAAGATGAACAGGGAATTTGTGACCATGAATGAAATTATAGGTGTGCTCACTCAGAGTCTGCCATTCTGAGAACTGAATAACAAAAGCTGTCATCCCCTCCAGTATCTTTCTTGACTTAGGCTGTTTCTGGAAGCATTCCTGGGCTTAGCGTCTGGACGCTGCTGCTCTGGCAATGAGTGTGGGGAATTCCAGTACAAGACTGGCTTTTAGAGCCTCCTTAGGTCCTCAGGCCAGAAAGAGTTTGGGCATGGAATCAGATGTGGCCTCAATCTAGGGTTGCTGCCCAGTGTTCCCACAAGCCCAGGGGCTAAATGAGTGTGGGAGGCAGGGCTGAACATGAATGTGTAGCAAGCATGCTGAGCACACAGTGGACACTATGATGAGCCACCAAGGGCAGAGGGATCTGTGCTCCCACCTACCACCCTACCCCTGCTGCTGGGAGTACTTCGAGGTGACAGACATGATTTGAAATACTCTCTGGGAACTGTCCACCCCTAAAGGGCAGTCCATATCCAATTTCCATGTATGGGTGGGAGGATAAAGGCCTTGCCCTCTCTTCCCAACTCTGAAGATCAAACCCAGATTCATCCCTCTCTATCTAAAGACTTCATTGAGAACATTATTGTGACAATATCACAGCCAAGTTCTCCCTCCTTCCCTTCCTTCCCCAACCAGGTAGGGACTTGAAGAATGCCCCATAATAAATGTCTGCCTCCTGAAGAATTTAATTTGCTAGGTGAGACTATTGTGGACTTCATGGAAGAAATGGTGCTTATGTTGGACAGATCTCAGCAGGCATAGAGAGTATGTCACTGTGCCAGTGGGCATGAGCAGAGCATGGACAATTGCCACAGTAAAAAGACCATAACCACTTAACTCATTTTGTGAGTTGGGCCAGTTACCTCACCTCAGCCTCAGTTTCCTCCTCAGTAACACGTGATTGATAATCCTTCCTTCCTTGAGTTCTTGGGAGGTTTTTTTTTAATATTTTTTTTAGTTGTTGATGGACCTTTATTTTATTCATTTATATGCGGTGCTGAGAATTGAACCCAGTGCCTCACACATTTGAGGCAAGTGCTCTACCACTGAGCCAGAGCCACAGCCCCAGCCCTCTTGGGAGGTTTTCAGTTAGGTTGTTTCTTAGCTTCCTCCCATGGAGGCTGGTCTAGGGTTGACCTCTCTGTGAATGTGGCCCTCCCTTTTTTAAAAACAACCTCACTAGGCTGGAACAGTGTACAGGTTTGTAATCCCTACTTCTGGGGTGGGGGTGGGGTGCTGAAGCAGCAAGTTTGAGGCCAGCCTCAGTAATTTAATGAAACTCTGTCTAAAAAAAAAAAAAAAAAAGGTAGGGTGCAGGGATGTTAGCTCAGTGATAGAATAGTGTCCCTCAATTTTACTCCCAGTACCGCTGAATAAACAAATAATTAAAATAACCTCACTTATCCTTGTAGTAACCCTCTAAGGTCTGTACAGTTATCCCCATTTCACATCTGAGGCCAAGAGAGGGAAAGTATTTGTTTTAAGGCATATTTTCATTCCTTCATCAAATTTTTTCTGAACAAGCATCTACTCTGTCAGAATCTCTGGAGATATAGCAGTAGCCATAACTGAAAAGCCCTTTAGGGCTGGCATTCTAGTGGAAGAGAGAGAGAAAAAAATACAAATAATGAACTAACGATTTCCAGTTGTAAGTGCTGTGAAGATGTAACAAAAAGTTAAGCTGGGCGCAATGGCGCACCTCTGTGATCCCAGTGGCTTGGGAGACTGAGGCAGGAGAATAGAGAGTTCAAAGCCAGCCTCAGCAAAATCAAGGCACTAAACAACTCAGTAAGACCCTGTCTCTAAATAAAATACAAAAAAGGGATGGGGATATGGTCAGTGATTGAGTGTCTTGAGTTCAATTCCCCAGTGCCAAACAAAACAAAACAAAAAAACTTTAAGACTCCTCACTTTTGCCTGTAAGTGTCAGACAGGTAGCTAAAAGCAGGATTAAAGGTTTTGCATCTCCATCTCCATCTTACATCCATCCTCTTTGTTCTGAGTCATCTTGGATTATAGGAACAAGGCCTGATTCAATAAACATCTTGTGATGAGTGGAAGCTACCTCCTGTCCTTAGGCAAAGGCAACTTTCTTATCTGAGGGCCACCTGACCCATCCTGAGATAATGATGGATAGATCACACCTAATCAAGATCACCTGCTTTGGCAGCTGTGACAAGCCTCTGACTATGCAACCCCATATACACACCTTGTCTTTATTCACCTATAAAACCTCAAAGTCTCTGTCAGGGCTAAGGACATGTATCCTCTTGTCTTTTTTTTTTTTTTTTTTTTAATTTTCTTTCTTTCTTTCTTTCTTTTTTAAGGAGAGAGAATTTTTTGACATTTATTTTTTAGTTTTCGGCAGACACAACATCTTTGTTTGTATGTGGTGCTGAGGATCGAACCCGGGCCGCACGCATATCAGGCGAGCACTCTACCGCTTGAGCCATATCCCTAGCCCTCCTCTTGTCTTTTTGATGTAGTTATACTGATTAAAGTTCCTTCATGCTTTTTGCCATTACCTTTTATGTTTGTTTTTTGGGGTGAGTGACCAGATCTGATTTGTTAAATCCCCAGAGTAAGATCTTATTATTATTATTATTTTTAAAAAATTTATTATTTATTTATTTTTTAGTTATTGGCAGACACAACATCTTTGTATGTGGTGCTGAGGATCGAACCCGGGCCGTACGCATGCCGCTTGAGCCACATCCCCAGCCCCATTATTATTATTATTATTATTATTATTTTGAAGCAGGAGGAGGAGCTGAGCCAAGACCAGAGATGGGAACAGAGGAAAAGAACAATAACCAAAGCCCTCTCTGACCAAGCGCTGCTTCCTTTGTTTTTTTGGGGGGGGTTGACCTGGGGGCTTTGCCACTGAGCTACATACATAGCCCTTTTTATTTCTTGAGACAGGATCTAAGTTGCTGAGACTGGCCTCAAATTTGCCATCTTCCTGGGGCTGGGGATGTGGCTCAAGCTGTAGCGCACTCGCCTGCCATGCGTGCGGCCCGGGTTCAATCCTCAGCACCACATACAAACAAAGATGTTGTGTCCGCCGAAAACTAAAAAATAAATATTAAAATTCTCTCTCTTAAAAAAAAAAAAATTTGCCATCTTCCTGTCTCAGTCTCCTATGTCTGGATCTCATTCCCCTGCTAGACTGTCACTCTTCAAGGGCAGGGCTGTTTTTTTTAATTCTCTTGGAGAGGCTGCCTTGGGCAGGGTAATACTGGGCTTTTCTTTTCTTTTCTTTTCTTTTTTTTTTTTTTGAGAGAGAGAGAGAGAATTTTTAATATTTATTTTTTTTAGTTTTCGGCGGACACAACATCTTTGTATGTGGTGCTGAGGATCGAACTTGGGCCGAAGGCATGCCAGGCGAGCGCGCTACCGCTTGAGCCACATCCCCAGCCCCAATACTGGGCTTTTCATTTTTTTTCTTTTTTAAGAGAGAGAGAGAGAATTTTTAAAAAATATTTGTTTTGTAGTTTTCGGCAGACATAACATCTTTGTTTGTATGTGGTGCTGAGGATCGAACCCAGCGCTGCGCACATGCCAGGCGAGTACGCTACCGCTTGAGCCACATCCCCAGCCCTGGGCTTTTCAATTTTTTTAAAAAATAAAGATTGAGCTGGGGCTATAGCTCAGTGGTAAAGCGCTTGCCTTGCATGTGTGAGGCACTGGGTTTGATCCTCAGCACCAGATAAAAATAAAGCTACTGTGTGTTAATCTATAATTAAATAAATATTTTTTAAATAAAATTAAAAAAAAGATTAAAATAGTCCAGAGTATAAAATAAAGACTCCTTCTACCTATACCTCAGCTTCAACAACTATCAGTGGGTATGGCCAGTCTTGTTTTTCATTATTTTTTAAAATATTTTTAGTTGTAGATGGACATGATACCTTCATTTATTTATATGTGGTGCTGAGGATCAAACCCAGTACCTCATGCATGCTAGGCAAGCACTCTACCACGGAACCACACCCCCAGCCCACCAGTCTTGTTTTCAGGTTGTTCTGCAGTTCTGGGGGCTGAACCCAGGGGTGCTTTACATTCTCAGCACTTTTTTTTTTTTTTGTTAGTATTGCTGGGGACTGAACCAGGAACTTGTACATATTAGGCAAGCATTCTACCAACTGAACTATATCCCCAGCCCCTCCCAGCACTTTTTGAGACAGAGTCTCCCTAAATTGCCCAGACTGGCCTCAGACTTGGGATTCTCCTGCCTCAGTCTCCCAAGTCACTGGGATTAAAGGCATGCACTATGGCAGCCAGATTGTTTTATTATTTTTGGTTTTTGGCAATGTTAGGGTTGGAACCCTGGGTCTGGCATATGCTAGACAAGTGCTCTACCACTGAGCTACAACCCCAGCCCCTGGCCAATCTCATTTTATTATGCCCCCCAATTTATGATTTCCTGGGATCCAGCCCTGGCACAGAGAAGGTGCTGTCTGTGTTGACACGTGTAGGAGAACCTGCCTTGAGCTCCTGGCTGGGACACTTTATCCCAGCTGTGCTGGAAGACCTAGTGTTAGGAAAGGCAAGCTTTTCCTTGTTCAACCTCTGTTCCTACAGGCCTGGGGCTGTGACTCAGACCAGCAGTGAAGGAGACAGCCTAGCATATGGGGGCTGTGACCTCTGTAGTCTTTTAAGCCACCACCACAGGTCTGAGTCCTAGCCTGCCCACTGACTGCTCCATATCTCAGTGATCTTACTTATAAAATATGGGGCCCACATTGGAAGGCCTCTGAGGGACTTTCCTAACTCCAGGTATTTTTAAGACCTTTAGTACAGATCTACCCTCCTCCTCCCAGTTTCATCCCATGCAGGTACCAGGATGGCTTCCTGGTCCCAGGTGGCTCCTTCTGTCTCAGAACTCATCCCATCCTTGTTGTAGCCAGCCCTTATCCTGCCTTAAAACCCTTTGACTGGGCTGGGGTTACAGCTTAGTGCCAGAGCGCTTGCCTAGCACGTGGGAGGCACTGGGTTTGCTCCTCAGCACCACATAAAATAAATAAAGATATTGTGTCAATTACAACAAAAACAAAACAACAAAAACAACCCTTGGACTAATTCTTCCTCAGGAGGACCTCTTAAGCCTTATTACTTGACCATTAGTCCAAACAACTACAGCAACTTCCTGGCTGGCCCCCTCCTGCCTGCTTCCAATTCCACTTTCCACACCAGCAGCTAAGCAAGGTTTTACCATGCAAACAGCAAAATCAGTCCTTAGCTAAAACTTACCTGGCTTCCCACTGCCTGGCACTGTTTTTCATTTTGGTACTGGGGATTGAGTCCAGGGGCATTTTATCATTGAGCTATACCCCCAATCCTTTTTATTTTTCATTCTGAGATGGGGTCTTGCTATGTTGCTTAGGGCCTCACTAACTTGCTAAGGCTGGCTTTGAATTTGTGATCCTCCTGCCTCAGACTCCTGAACCACTGGGATTACAGGTGTGTGCCAAGGCAACCAGCCAAACTTCCTGTTTATATGCAAGTTTTAAGCATCAGAATCCTCTTGTCTGATGGGATCTTTGTAGGAGCCAACAGTTAAGAAAGATGTTGCTCAGTCTAAAGAGGAGTGGGAAGCCCAGAGTTGGCCTGCTGAGCCTCCCACACTACTCTCCCATTCCCTGCCACACACAAATAGCCTAAGCATGGGCACCGAACTGAGGGCTTCAGGTATACATGTGAGAAGCCAGAATGAAGCTGAGGTAAGATAGAAGAAATTTAAAAATAGGTAGAAAGGAGACATAAAGGAAGGACAGGAAATAAGATTTTAATTCAGAAGTTCTACATGCTTTTCCAGGCCTGTCACTTCCAATTTCTTGCAGACTTGTTATTCCCCCGATTCCTGAGAAATCTGTACATTGTCTGTACACTGTTAATTAAGCCCCCAATAAATAGATCTAACAAAGAGATTTCGAGGAACCTCTAATTTAGGGAACTTTCCAGTGCTATCTATCGATCACATATAACAAAGACCACATCAGCCTAAGATCTAGACACTGACCAACCACCAGACTGCTATCATTCCTACATACCTTTCTATACCCATCCCTCGCCAAATTTCCTTTAAAAGAAGACTAGAACCCCCAAAAGGCATCTCTCACTCTTGGCAGTGGCCTGCATTCTCCCTTGAATGCATATTCTTTGCTTTACCCCCAAAGGCATCTCTCTGTTGACTCTCTAATGACAAAGTGACACTACCAAACCTGAGGGCTGTCCACCCTAAGGCTCCCTTTCTGCTCATCTTTAGCTACTCTCTCCAAATCTTGCAATTTGAGCTTTAGCCACATTGATTCTTTTATTTATTTATTTGGTACCAGGAATTGAACCCAGGGGCATTTAACCACTGAACCATATCCCCAGCCCTTTTTGAGACAGGGTCTCGCTAAGTTGCTGAGACTGGCTTTGAACCTGTGATCTTCCTGCCTCAGCCTCCTGAACCACTGAGGCATGTGCGACCAGCGAGGATGCACTTCTATGATATGGGTATAAATATCATCCTTCTGAGGCCTCCAAGGCACTGCAAGACTGGGCTCAACCTACCTCACTACACTATATATTTCCCTGGAAGAGATTCCAGCCCTTTCACCTGGATCCCTCAAATCTCAGCTCAAATATTTCTCTCCAATTGCTCAGCCCCCTCCCCCAGTCATGTAGACCTTTCTTTTGCTGCTTTTGTCTGTCTCCAATGGCAGGAATGTTCACTGGGTGTTTTATTCATCATTGTATCCTCCTGTCTAGGTCAGGCATGAGCACAGCTTATAAACACTTGCTGAGAAAGTGGCCAGGTGGAGGGAGACGGGGAGGGAAAGGGAAAATATTGGGGAATGATACTGACCAAATTATATTGTTATATCATGTGCATGTATAAATACATATTAATGAATCCCACTATTATGTAAAATTACAATGCACCAATAAAAATATAGGGATAAAACTTGCTGAATGAATGAAAAAAACTCCTCGATGTACAGATAGGACAATGAGATTGAGGTAGAGGAAGCCACTCACCTTTAACACAGCTGACTTAGGAAAAGAGGTCTTTTGACTACCTCAGTTCTTTCAAATTAAATTCCCCCAATTCCCTTGTCCCCTTCTATCCTCAACACAGGACTTAAAAAACTAAAGCTGGATTCTTCTTGGGTGCTGAGGTCAGTGAGCTGCTCCTATTGTCAGAACTTTTGCTGGAGGCCTCTTGCTGTTTGATATCACCAACAGAACATCCTTTGAGAGTGTCGCCCAGTAGCTTCAGGAAAAAATTAAGACCCCTTAACATCATCCTGGTGGCTAGCCTCAAGAGTAACCTGGTAGCTTAGAGTCAGGTAATGCTGGAGGAGGATGGAAAGCTGGCTGCCCCCTTGACCTCCGCTAAGAGCAACAGAAATATCAGCAGGGACTTTGAGTTGCTCACCCAAAAGACCTAGGAGCTGTGAAGAGAGGGGTTCTGGGGTCAAAATCAGAGTGTGGAGGAGTAAAGAGTAGGGTCCCATCTTAGGCTGAGTCTTAGGAAGAAGAGGACCAAAGCAGGGCAAGGTGGTGGACCCTGGGCAGAATGGCCACTTTCCCTGAAGCCCAAAGAACTCTCACAATCCACAAGGGCAATACTGGGCACAGGACAGGATGATGCCATTGGAGGACATGACTCTGAGGTCTGGAAGGGGCCTAGTTTCCTCTGCAACATGGTGAAAATCCCAAGATTGGATACCAGTAATTAAGGACAGACAGGATTTTCCCAAGGCTATTGCCATCCTTTCTCATGGCACAGGTGAACATAGTTCTCTAGAAGTTCCAGAACAGGTCAAAAAGGGCTCTTAAGCACATTCACACTGCTCAAACCAGGATGCCTATTCATTGTATGGCTTTCTAGAATTCATCATGCCTGATGGCAGAGAAAGTGGGTTCAAACCACTACTGATGGCATCTATCCTCCCTTAGAGTAAAACAATGGAAAATCCCTGAGCATTTCTCCAATGCAGAAACTGACACCAGTGCTGCCCCCTGCTGTTAAGAGCCTGGCCAGTCCTGCTCTTCCCCCTGACTTCCTCTGGCATTTCAAAGGTTTGTAAGCCACACAACCTTGTGGCTTTCGATTAATAACTTCTTTATTCTGGAAAAGCAAATCAAATTCATATTCATATAAACACTGACATTACAAAGTACAGGGAAAGGGGGAAGGGAGGAGGAAACAAAACTCTCTACAAATCCTGCTAATACTGTCTCACCCAACAAGACCATAATGCTTTGTCCCATATTCAATTACTTATATAATAAACCACAAATAAAATCTTCTCTGGAAGATACACTGCTCCTCTTTGAGATGTCAGGGAAAAGGGACCAGAAGTAAGGGTAGGAGGCTTTATTCTTTTGGCAGATCCTCTCAGTCATTATAGATATTGCTGCACTGTTAATAAAAAATATATGCTTCTCTGTAAAGCATTTAAAAAAAAAATTCCAAGGATGAGATGGCTGAAATCTCAGCTCAAGTATCTCCAAATACATTGTTGTCCATTCCCTGACCTTTCCGTGTGTTATTTCTTGGTTGTTTTCCGGATCAATGCCATTCTCTGAAAGGAGAGAGAAATAAGCAATTATACAGATTAGAGTCAAGAGCTTTAGGAATATGCATATGCAGTTAGTAGGCAGCATGGTCTACAGTATAGGCTAGAGCCCTTGGGGACTTGCAGTCACAGAGAAGCTCAGCAGCCTTCTTTTAACCAGACAGCACAGTACAGAGACTGAGATAGGCCAGCAGGTCCATTTCACCCACCAAAAGACTCAAACTGCTCGGGGTATCAGGATGGCAAAAAGGTTAAAAGTAGAAGAGGACAGCTCTTGCCTTTTGGGGACATAAGGGATAGGTCAGCAAAACATGTTTTCTAGGATTCCCTCACCCCAATGTCTTCTTTCTCTAATGATGGAGAAAATAGGAAAAGGGCCTCAGTTTCAAACCTGTTGCAACACAAAGAGAGTCAAAATTTCACCCGTGATGATGTGCAGTAAAGGGCAACTGAAGACTAACAACTTCTACCACAACCCACTGTGGACCCAGTCAGATCACGGGTTTCCATTTTTAGTAACTTGCTTTTGCTCACTCTTTTTGACCAAGACGTTACCCCTTTATTATGCCATTTTTTAACTAAACAGAGCTCTAGAGCCAGAGAGACAATCTGGAGAACTCCCTTCAGAAGAACAGTATGGACCTCTGATTCAGGCTATTGGTGGCTTCCCAGGAGGGCTCCCTCTATGAACTCTGTAAACAACTACTCCAGAGACCCCAAAGATGAAAAAGCAAGGGACATTCACCCAGGACTTCCCAGTGCCTATCAAGCTTGGAAACATCTCACTCTTCATTTCTTTCTTTCCTTTTTTCCTTTTTTTTTTTTTTTTAACTCTAACATGTTATATATGACAGCAGAATGCATTAAACATCTCATTTTTCAAATCAGAGTAGCCAGTTAAAGCAGAAAGGATAACAGCCTTTCAAAGGGAGGCCAATTCTGCTACTGGACTGACCAATGACTAATTCTTACACCAACATCTAGGTTCCTTGTTAAGAAGGGTAGAGAACAAAGGTTAAGCTGGGGACGTGGGCCAGAATGCTTAGCAGAGCAGCCTGAATACTCCATCTTAGCATAAGCATAGGATATTTCTGCTTCCTCTGACCTTTCTCTATTCAAGGGCATGTTCAAACCAGCAACAAAAGGAAGATTTCATTAAGGAGATTGGGAGGGGGTGAGCTTGAACCAAGCACAGTGGTACCTGCCTGTAACCTCAGCTACTTGGAAGACTAAGACAGGAAGAGTACAAATTCGAATCTAGTCTCTCCAACTTAGTGAAATCCTGTCTCAAAATAAGAAAGGGCTGGGGATGTAGAGTGGCCCTAGATTCACTCCCCAGTACCGAGAGGAAAAAAAAAAAAAAAAAAAAAGCTTGAAGTGAAGCCCATCAGAGTTGAGAGAAAAAACTGAGATTCCATATAGAAATAGCACAGTGCTAAGGAAATATCTGACTATTGCTGCCTCTGGGCCTCTCTGACCTTTGATCCAGAGAATGAAACCTGCTTTGCGGGGGAAGTGAGACCCCTAGAAGGTAGCCCGACACCATGCCCGGCTCCTCACCTGTTTATGAGCTTCTGTGGTGCAAGCTTTTTTGTAGGGCCGTATTTCTTCAGAACCAAATCCTGGAATCCACATGTTCCACTGGCGTTCTGAAAAGAAGAAGCAACAGAGTTAAGGGTACCAGGAAGGCAGCATCAGGGGTGCAATATGCCCCTTCCAGTATCAGGGAGGATAAATCTGGGCATCAACTATACTAACACTAACCCTACTAGGCTATTCTGTGGAATACAATGGGAAATCACACCTGGCTCCTTCAAGAGCTTTTTTTTGTGTGTGTGGTCTGGGGAATTGAACCCAGGGGCACTCTACCACTGAGCTACATCCCCAACCTTTTTTGAGACAGGGTCTCACTGAATTGCTTAGGGCCTCACTAAGTTGCTTAAGCTGGCTTTGAACTTGTGATCCTCCTGCTTCAACCTCCTAAGCCACTGGGATGATATGCATGCTCCACTGTGCCAGGCCAAGCAATAGTTTCTTTTTTTTTGGCGGGGGTGGGGGGGGCAGGGGTATCAGGGATTGAACTCAGGGGCACTTGACCACTGAGCCACATCCCCAACCCTATTTTGTGTTTTATTTAGAGACAGGGTCTCACTGAGTTACTTAGCCCCTTGCTTTGCTGAGGCTAGCTTTGAACTCGTGATCCTCCTATACCTCACCCTCCTGAGCCACTGAGATTACAGGCATGCACCAGTGCACCCAGCTGCGAGGGTATTCTTTTTTTTTTTTTTTTAAAGAGAGAGAGAGAGAGAGAGAGAGAGAGAGAGAGAGAGAATTTTAAATATTTATTTATTTATTTAATTTTAGTTTTCGGCGAACACAACATCTTTGTTTGTATGTGATGCTGAGGATCGAACCTGGGCCGCACACGCAAGTGCGATACTGCTTGAGCCACATCCCCAGCCCAGGGTATTCTTTTTTTGACTTGTCTTTTTTTGGTACTAAAGATTGAAGCTGGATGCTTTCTCTTTTTGTTTGTTTGTTTTTTAATTTTTCTTTTAAAGAGAGTGAGAGAGGAGAGAGAGAAAGAGAGAGAGAGAGAGAGAATTTTTAATATTTATTTTTTAGTTCTCGGGGGACACAACATCTTTGTTGGTATGTGGTGCTGAGGATAGAACCCGGGCTGCACGCATGCAAGGTGAGCGCGCTACCGCTTGAGCCACATCCCCAGCCCCTAATTTTATTTTTTAATATGGGGGATTGAAACCAGGAGTACTTAACTACTGAGTCACATCCCTATCCCTTTTTTGTGTTTTATTTATTTTTTTTAATTTTTTTTTTTTTAAAGAGAGAGAGAGGGCTGGGGATGTGGCTCAAGCGGTAGCGCGCTCGCCTGGCATGCGTGCGGCCCGGGTTCGATCCTCAGCACCACATACTAACAAAGTTGTTGTGTCCGCCGAGAACTAAAAAATAAATATTAAAAATTTTCTCTCTCTGTCTCTCTCTCTCCTCTCTCTCTCTCTTTTAAAAAAAAAAGAGAGAGAGAGAGAGAGGAGAGAGAGAATTTTTAATATTTATTTATTTATTTTTTTTTTTTAAGAGAGAGCGAGAGAAGGGGGAGAGAGAGAGAGAGAGAGAGAGAGAGAATTTTTTTTAATATTTATTTTTTTAGTTCTCGGCGGACACAACATCTTTGTTGGTATGTGGTGCTGAGGATCGAACCCGGGCCGCACGCATGCTAGGCGAGCGCGCTACCGCTTGAGCCACATCCCCAGCCCTGGATGCTTTCTTAATAAGTTATATCCTCAGTCCTTTTTTATTTTTGAGATAGGGACTTGCTGAGTTGTTGATGCTAGCCTCAGGAAAAGTTTATTTGAATAGCAGAGATATAATGGTAACTATAATTGCTAAGCACTTATTTTGTGCCGGATCCTATACCAGTTACTTTATATATAAAATCTATAATTTCACAATCATCCTGTAAAGAGGATATTAGGATCCCTACTTTACAAATAAGGAAACGGGCTTATCTAAGAGAAATCAAGTAGGAATGATAAGATGATTTAGCTAGAAGTGGCAAAATCTGGTTTCAGATCAAATGACTACCCCCTTCCTATGGATAGATTTCTTTCTTCTATTTAGTGCTACTATTAAATGAATATATAAGTCCCAGGACCCAAAAGTCTGGTCTTGGCACAAAGGTTTCTCTGACTACGCTTTCCCTGACAGTCCTGAAGGTATAGTTATGTGGATACTTCAGGGAGAAATAAGACCACATACCTAGATGCAACTGGACATCTTTCACCTCCAGAGTGCTGGACTTGCGATGCCGGGCAAGCTGGCAGGCTGCTGTCACCACACTCTCAATAAAATCATCAGCAATCTGCAGCAGCATCTGGAGAAGGTAAAGTGAGTGACAGTAACAGTGATATTGGCAGGATAGGGATAGG
The DNA here is from genome assembly GCF_964194105.1 of Spermophilus citellus. NCBI lineage: Eukaryota > Metazoa > Chordata > Mammalia > Rodentia > Sciuridae > Spermophilus > Spermophilus citellus. The sequence goes on along the minus strand of NC_138191.1, from coordinate 118,905,793 downwards.
CTCCTGTTGCTGAGACAATAGTTTTCTGCCTGCATTTAAAATTTTGTTGTTGTTGTTGTTGGGAGGGGTACTGGGGATTGAATTCAGGAAGATTCATCCACTGAGCCACATCCCCAGCCCAATTTTCTATTTTATTTAGAGATAGGGTCTCAATGAGTTGCATAGCACCTCGATGTTGCTGAAGCTGGCTTCAAACTCTCGATCCTCCTGTCTCAGTCTCCCAAGATACTGGGATTACAGGCATGCACCAATGTGTCTGGCTAATATTATTTTTAGATGTTGATGGACTTTTATTTTATTCATTTATTTATATGTGGTGCTGAGAATTGAACCCAGTTCCTCGTGCTCTACCACTGAGCCACAACCCCAGCCATCTGCCTACATAATACATAATATGTGTGCGTGCGTGTGTGTGTGTGTGTGTGTGTATTTCTTTCTTTTTCTTTTTTTGCTTTTGGTACTAGAAGTTGAATTTGGGGCACATTACCATTGAATAATATCCCCAATCCTTTTTTATTTTGAGACAGGGTCTCACTAAGTGCTAAGGGTAGCCTTGAACTTATGATCTTCCTGCCTCTGCCTCCCAAATTGCTGGGAATACAGATATGAGCCAATGTGTCTAGTCTGAATTACATATTTCAATAGACTTTCTATTAGTAGGCCTGAAATCAGCATTTGGGCTAAGGTGGGGATAAGAAATGAGGAGGACAACAGAAACATTACCCAGATCAAAAGTTAGGACAAGGGCTGGGGACATGGCTCAAGCGGTAACGCGCTTGCCTGGCATGCGCGGGGCACTGGGTTCGATCCTCAGCACCACATAAAAAAAATAAATAAAATAAAATAAAGATGTTGTATCCACCGAAAACTGAAAAATAAATATTAAAAAAAAAAGTTAGGACAAAATGAAGATAGATGAAAATGTTAAGACTCAGGAGAACCAACTTGCTTATGGCTATGTAACTAGAAAGCAGTGGAAACAGAATTTCACTTCATTATTCTGAGTCCAAATTCTAAGATCTTTTCACTTCACTGTTGATTATTCCTAGACCATGGGGAAAGCAAAATCAGAATTCTGAAGATAAAAATCTACACCAAGGGGCTGGGGTGCTCAGTGGTACAGCACTTGCCTAGTATGTGTGAGGCACTGTGTTTAATTCTCAGTACTGTATATCAACAAACAAATAAATAAAGGTCCATCAACCACTAACACACACACACACACACATACACACACACACTCACACACAAAATCTACATGAAGCAACTTAGAGAGGCCCTAAGCAAGTCAGTGAGAACCTAAGCAACTCAGCAAGACCTTGTCTCTAAATAAAATATTAAAAAGGGCTGGAGATGTGGCTCAGTGGTTAAGTGCCCCAGCGTTCAATTCCCGTACCAAAAAAAAAAAAAATCTACATGAAGCCGGGCAACTCAGGAAGCTAAGAAGATCGCAAGTTCATGGTCAGCCTCAGTAACTTGGTGAGGTTAAAAGGTTTAGAACATAATCTAAGGAAAACCTTAGCAAGTAGAAGTACAACTATAAAGGGATGAAAAATTAGAAAAAAAAAAAAAGCCCAAAGAGGATCAATCCAACCACTTATTGTTTCAGAAGAAAGATAAAAAATAGAGAGGAAATTATCAACAGTAGTATAAGAAACTGTAATCTTCCTACCCTGGCGATGAGAATGTACAATTATGTACTTCTTGGAAAATAAGTGGCAGTCTCTGGAAGGTTAAACACAGAGTTACCACATGATCCAATTATTTTACTGCTAGGTATACACCCAAGAGAAATGAAAACATGTATCTACACAAAAACTTGCACATACATTTTTTTTCAAAAAAGGGGGAAAAAACTTGTACAAAAATGTACACAGGGGCTGAGGTTATGGCTCAGTTGTAGAGAACTTGCCTAGCATGTGTGAGGTCTTGGGTTGGATCCTCAGCACCACATAAAAAGAATAAATAAAGATATTGTTATGTCTATCTACAACTAAAAAAAGAAGGTACACAGCAACATTATTCATAGCAGCCAAAAAGTAGAAGTAATCCAAATATTCATTAACTATTGAATAATATTTATACAATAATATTTCATTGTGTGTCTATATCATATTAACAAAATATGATATAGGCATTGATATAGACATAAACTTTTCATTTATTTCATGTAGGTTTTTTTTTTTTTTTTTTTTTTTTAGCACCGGGGATTGAACCTAGGGACACTTTACCACTGAGCTAAATTCCCAACTACTTTTTCTTTTTTTTTGAGACAGGGTCTTACTAAGTTGCTTAGGGCAGCACCAAATTGCAGAGGCCGATCTTTTGTGAATGTGATATAGGAATACAATGAAATATTACTGAGCCATAATAATATGGATGTACCAATATGTGTGGAATAACAGGGATCGAAGTACTGCTATTACATAAATTTTGAAAACATTAGAGTAAATGAAAAAAAAAAACAGTTATAAAAGACCAAATATCATGTTTCCATGTATTTGCAATATTCAGAATAAGCAAATTCATGGAGGTAGAAAAGATCAATTGTTGCTTATGGCTAAGTAGATTGGGAGAAAATGGGGAGTGAGCACTAATGGGTATGGGTTCTTTTTGGGGTGATGAAAATATTCCAAAATTGCTAGGCATGGTGGCACACACCTGTAATCCCAGAAGCTTGGGAGGCTGACACAGGAGGATAGCGAGTTCAAAGCCAGCCTCAGTATGTGATTTTTTATATATATATATGTTATAGTTGGGCATAATACCTTTATTTTATTTGCTTATTTTTATGTGGTGCTGAGGATCGAACCCTCACATGTGCCAGGTGAGCACTCTACCACTGAGCCACAACCCCAGCCCCCATATGATTATATCTCAATAAAGCCATTATAAGAACTGGATGTAACCCAGTGGTAGAGCTTTTTTTTTTTTTTTTTTTTTTTTTTTTTTTTTTTTTTTAAAGAGAGAGTGAGAGAGAGAGAGAATTTTTAATATTTATTTTTTTTAGTTCTCGGCGGACACAACATCTTTGTTGGTATGTGGTGCTGAGGATCGAACCCGGGCCGCACGCATGCCAGGCGAGCGCGCTACCGCTTGAGCCACATCCCCAGCCCCTGAGCCACATCCCCAGCCCCGGTAGAGCTGTTTTTTAACATGCAAGAGCCCTGGGCTCTATTCCCAGAACCACCAAACAAACAAGCAAACAAACAAAACATATAGCTATAAAGCTGTTACATCACACACACATACACACACACATACACACATACAGGGCAAATATTATGCCTCTGCTTAAAAAAATAAAAACAACAATAGAATTTCATTCCAGAATCAAGAAAGAAATAAATAGAAATAAAAGAAGCCTCCAAGAAAGCTGGGTATGATGGCACACACCTGTAATTCCAGCAATTCAGGAGGTTAAGGCAGGAAGATCACAAGTTCAAGTCCAGCCATAGCATATTAGCAAAATCTTGTCTCAAAATAATAAATAAGGCCAGGTGCAGTGGTGCACACCTGTAATCCCAGTGGCTTGAGAGGCTGGGGCAGGAGGATCACCAGTTCAAAGCTAGACTCAGCAATTTAGTGAGGCACTAAGCAACTCAGTGACCTTCTCTCTAAATAAAATATAAAATAGGGCTGAGGATATGGCTCAGTGGTCAAATGCCCCTGGGTTCAATCTCCAGTAAGCCTCCTCCCAAAAAATAAATAAATAAATAAAAAGAGCTGGGGATCCAGGACTGGTGGCATATGCCTGTAATCTCAGCAGCTCAGAAGGCTAAGGCAGGAGGATCATGAATTCAAAGCTAGCCTCAGCAAAGGCCAGACACTAAGCGACTCAGTGAGACCCTGTCTCTAAATAAAACACAAAATAGGGCTGGGGACGTGGCTCAGTAGTTGAGTGTCCCTGAGTTCAATCTCTGATACCCCCCCAAAAAACACAACTAAACAACAACAACAAAAGGGCTGGGAATATAATTCAGTGCTAATGTGCTCTGGGTCTAATCCCCAGTACAAAAAAATAAAAAAGAAGGCTCTAAGGGGGCTGGGGATATAGCTCAGTTGATAGAGTGCTTGCCTCACATGCACAGGGCCCTGGGTTCAATCCCTAGCACCAAAAAAAAAAAAAAAAAAAAAAAAACAAAAAAGAAACAACAACAACAAAAAAAGAATGCTCTAAGAACCCAGCATATTACACAGTGTACGAAAGAAGGTATATACTAAGGCACATTATGTGAAAATACAGGTTGGAGGTAGAGTTCAGTGGTAGAGTGCTTGCCTAGCATATAGAAGGCTCTGAGTTCAATCCCCAGCACCTACACCTCCCCTGCAAAAAAAAAAAAAAAAAAAAAAGAACAGGAGAAAAATAAAATCCTAATAGAATCCTAGTTGGAATAAAAATAGCATAAGAAGGCTGGGGATATAGCTCAATTGGTAGAGTGCTTGCCTTGCATGCACAAGGCCCTGAGTTCAATCCCCAGCACCACAATCAATCAATCAACCAATTAATCAAAATAGCCTAAGATTTCTTTTTTTTTTTTTTTTGGGGGGGGGGCGGGTACCAGGGACTGAACTCAGGGGCACTCAACCATTGATCCATATCCCCAGCCCTATTTCATATTTTATTTAGAAACAGGGTCTCACTGAGTTGCTTAGTGCCTTGCTTTTGCTGAGGCTGGCTTTGAACTTGCAATCCTCCTGTCTCGGCCTCCTGTGCCGCTGGGATTATATGTGTGTGCCACCAAGCCCGGCCGAGATATTAACAATAACCCTGTAAGTAAATACTGTCACACTCAATCAACATAAGAGGAGCCCCTAAGTCTCAATTCTCTTTTTGATACTAGAGATTGAACCCAGTGGTGCTTTACCACTGAGCTACATCCCTATTCCTTTTCATTTTTGAGACAGGGTCTTGCTAAATTGCTGAGATTAGCCTTGGACTTGTGATCCTCCTGCCTCAGCCTCCTGAATCACTGGAATTATAGGCATGTGCCACTCCTCCCAGCAGGGCTGAGTCTCCAAAAGCTTAAGCAACTTGTCCATAACTGCACAGCTGGTAAGAGGCAGAGCCAAGATTCAAATTCAGATTCATCTGACCCTAAAGTTTCTCTAATCACTATGTCATATCAGCCCTCAGGGGCAGTCTCTGGAGAACCCAAATCCACCTTACCTCCTCCACATCTTCATCCAACTGCTCATTTGGATCCACTTCTCTTACTAAATCCTGTAATTTCTTCTTGGTCAATACCTAAAGTTAATTGTGAGGAGATTCTTCAGTGAGTAAGGAAGCAAAATAACTTGTAATCCCATACTGAAGAAAGGCTGTCAGTTTGTTGGGTTTAGTTTCCTTTCCAATGAGTTCAGTATGGCCCACTGGTGGCACTGCTACCAAACTACACTTCCAAGACAGAAGTAGTCCAGGGAAAGACAGAAAGAGTAGTTTGGAAAAGAGGTCAGCATCCAATTGTCAGGCAGTTTATTTCAACCTTAACTCTTTTTCTTTTCCCATTATGCCTCACCTCTCTCTATATTAAGCAATTTCTAGTTCTCTGAACACCACAAATTGCACCCCTTATACCATTACCTTTAGACATGCTCTTCCTCCTTTTTTCCTATATGCTCAGCTCACGGCACTCTATTTTTTTCTTTTTGGTAGTGGGATCAATCCCAGAAGCACTTTACCACTTAGCTACACATGCAGCTCTTTTCAATTTTTTATTTTGAGACAGGAGCTCATCAAGTTTCCAAGGCTGGCCTTGCTTTCCATCCTCCTGACTCAAGCCTCCTGAATCACTGGAATTACTGGCATGAGCCACTGCACCAGTTCAATGAGACTCTTTTCTGATGCCTTTCCTAGACAATGCAGGTAAGCACAACCACTTGTAATCTTTTCTATCCTCTGTGTACCCTTCTATCTTATGTATATTATAAATTTGCCTGTGATCTGACTTAACAGGTTAAAAATTCTATGAGGGGAGGGAACTTGTATTATCTATAACTAAATATATTAAATATGTATAGCTACCATCCCTTTTTCATAAATAGTGTTATATTACATATATACACCATTAAAAAGTGATCAAGGTGGAAGCTGGGGATGTCTCTCAGTGATACAATGTATGACTAGCATGTGTGAGGCCCGTGGGTTTAATCCCCAGCACTGTAGTAATGATAATAATAATAGACGCAACAACAATACATAAATACTGGTTAATGATGTCTCAGATTTATCCATTCTTCTCCATTTTACCATTATTACTTAATTCAAGTCTTTTTTTTTTTAAAGAATTTTTTAAATATTTATTTTTCAGTTTTCGGTGGACACCTTTATTTTATTTTATGTGGTGCTGAGGATCGAACCCAGCGCCCTGCGCATGCCAGGCGAGCACGTTAGCGCTTGAGCCACATCCCCAGCCCCAAGTCTTTTTTTAATATTTATTTTTTAGGTGTAATTGAACACAATATCTCTAATTTTATTTATTTATGTGGTGCTAAAGATCAAACCCAGGGCCTCTCACATGTGAGGTGAGTGCTCTACCACTGAGCCATAACCCCAGCCCCTAATTCAAGTCTTTATCACGTCTTAATTTATTTCAAGTCTTAGAATTGATCTTCTTTCCACTTTATCCCTCTTTCCTACCCCTTTATTTCCTTACTGCCAAGTTAATCCTTCCTAAGGTATACTACTTTTATTATGTTAATGTTACTCTCTATTAAATATTAAATATCTGCAAAGATTGTCTATTACCTAAAAGGCCTACTATGTTCTGTTGTAGTCCTACTTTATAGTTTTATTTCTTGCTCTTTCCAACAGACCATATACTTAAAAAACATATTTGTTGCACCAGGCATGGATGGGACATGCCTGTAATCCAAGCAACTCAGGGGGCTGACCCAGGAGGATCCCAAGTTGAAGCCAGTCTTAGCAACTGAGCAAGGCCCTTACAACTTAAGAGAGACTTTGTCTCAAAATGAAAAATAAAAGGACTGGGGATAAGTGCTCAGTGGTAAAACACACTGGGTTCAATCCCCAGTACCAAAAATACATGTTTATCTCCTTATTGTCTACCCAACTCTCCCCCATTTACCTTACTAGTCCCTCCACCCATTCCCTTGAAATGTCTCCTCATCCATTCTGCTCAGCCTATAAGATCCAAGCCAAGGCATTATACTTATTTCTTGTGGCTCTAGATAGTAGAATCAGGATCACAGCTAGAAAGGGAAACAGATTTTTAAATCACTGCAGAAATTAACAAAGGCAGCAGTTGGATGAACTAAAAGGAAGACTGGAGACAGAATACTTTTATTTTAGAAGTAAAAAAGCACATTTATTATTTTATTTAACAACTATATAACTAACACATATAAAGCATCTGTCATATGCAAGGTGTCATGTTAGTATATGCATGTGTATGTATGTATGTACATATGCATACACACAAGCATATATAAGAGACAGTAAAAAAGGATCTTGAATATGATAATTTGATAAAGAATCTTAGAGGGGCTGAAGCTATAGCTCAGTGGCAGAGCATTTGCCTAATGTGTGAGGCACTGGGTTCGATCCTTAGCACCACATAAAAATAAACAATAAAAACAAAAAGGCATTCTGTCCATCTACAACTATTAAAAAAAAAAAAAGAAAAAGAAAAAAAAGAATGTTAGAATTCCAAAGGCAGGAACAGACCTTCTTTTTCAACTAAGAAGAGGCAGCTCCTGAGATGGCCATTTCTCAAAGAATTCCTGGTTCAAATAATAAAAAGAGGTGACTATAGAAAGGAAAAAGTAAGGGGATGATACCTGATTGTTTTCAGGGCTAAGACGACCTCCTGTCCCAGGAGTGCCTGGAATTTTTACCACTGTAGTGCTATTAGCCATGGAGCCTTGTGGAGGGGTACTGGCTGGTTCCGGTTTTATGGATGAGAAATTGGAGAGGTTGATTAGTGCTGAGGGGCCAAACTGGTTCATAATCTGCCGAGCTTTGGACTTCAGCTCATAGAGCTTATCAAGATCCTGTTTCTTTTTGGAGCTGTGAGGACCAAGGCCAATCAACTGAAGAAGAAAAACATGAGAATTAGTGCTAGAAACACCTATAATAAAGAATAAGTTTTGAAAGTAAAATTATGTGAAATCTGTCAGGCTTTGAGGACTCTTCAGTATATCTGGGATGGTGACCATTTGATACCTACACATTAAAATGGAGAAAATGAAGAATGTTCATTGCTCTCACCTGATATTTAGAAACCATCTCTTCTCCAAAAGCTAAATGAAATAGTCCACAAAATTGAAATAAGGAAGAAAGTAAATGAAATGAGGAATCTTATATAAAAACACATTAGATTAAGCAAGACATTTGAGGACTTTGAATAAAATACTTGATGAAGTACTACATGCATTATTATTTAAGTATCAAATAATGTTAAATTCAAATAAGTCATGTCACAATCACATACTTAAAACTTAGTCACTAAGTTCAAGAAAACAGATTAGTTCATTTTGGCATTTCAAAACATGCTTGAGCCCATTCAGGGCTATGTCAAATAAACACAATTTTTAGAACTTTTCAAAGTAAACTATTCTTTATCATAAAAAGCAAATTTTCTCTGTGTTAGCAATGCTAAGTACATGCAGAAATCCTAGCCCGAAGCAGCCAAAATTCCTAAATCTTAGAGCCATGGTGTTGACTCTGTGGACATCAGCTTTGGTGTCATCAGGATCAGAAGCACATTCATCAAGTTCTGCCCATAGTGGCCTCAAGGAGCTTACTTACAGCTATCTGAGTGTCTAGATCTTTAATTACATCAGCAACAGCTGTGAGCCCGGTGAAATGAGAGGCAGCCATTTTCAAAAGCTACCTGTAAATGAACAACTAGCATCAAGCACCACCCTTGCCACAGAAGCACTACTGTAGCATGACCTGGTACATCTTCAGTAATCAGGATCCAGGCAAACTATCTCCTTGTCCCTATTATGTGGCAAGAAAAAAATCCCACTCTCTTTTCAAAACAACTTTAAAAATTAATTAATAATGAATATTTTGAAGACTAATGAGAGTACATGCCTGTAATCTGGGACTCAGGAGGCTGTGGCAGGAAGATCGCAAATTCAAGGCCAGTCTGAGCAACTTAGACAGACCCTGTCTCAAAACAGAAAATTTGAAAAAAAAGGGCTGGAGAGGAAATTAGTAGTAAAGCACCCCTGGGTTCAACTTCCCAGTACTAAATAAAATAAAACAGGGGCTAGGAATGTATCTCAGTTGGTAGCATGCTTGTCTAGCATGTAGGAGGCCCTGGGTTTTATCTCTAATGCCATTAAATAAATAAACAAATAATAAATAATAAAAAGACAAGGGATGTAGCATAATGGTAGAGTACCTGAGTTTAATCCCCAATACCGTAAAATAAAAACAAAAATTAATGATGGTGACAGGCATGGTAGGACACGCCTGTAGTTCCAGCATTCTAGAAGCTGAGGTGGAAGAATCACTTGTCTGGAGTTCAAAACCAGCCTGGACAACATAGCAAGACTTTGTCTCAGTGGGGAGGGAATATGTATATATATACATATGTGTGAGGGTGTGTATATACATATATGTACATATATATATATATATATATATATATATATATATATATAATTGAATAAATGGTGCAGCTGGCTGGGACTGTAGCTCAGTGGCAGAGCACATGTTTAGCCACTGGGTTCAATCTCCAGGACCATTAAAGAGAGAAAGAGAGGACTGGGTTTGTGGCTCAGTGGTAGAGGGCTCCCTCACCTAGCATGCATGAGGCACTGGGTTCAATCCTCAGCACCACATAAAGATAAAAAAATAAAGATATTGTGTCCACCTAAAACTAAAACATAAATGTTAAAAGAGAGAGAGAGAGAGAGAGAAACTGAAAAATTAATATGGGCACAGTGATACATGCCTGTAATTCTTGCAACGCAGAAGATTGCAAGTTTGAGGCCAGCCTCAACAACTTAGCGAGATCCTGTCTCAAAACAAAAAATAAAGGTACAGGGATGTAGCTCACTGGTAAAGTACCTCTAGTTCAATCCCCAGTATCAAAATTAAAAAAAAAAAAAAAAAAAAAAAAAAAAGCAGCAGCAGCAAAATTGTGTGATCTGAACCTGCGGGAACCATGTAACATCTTTCAGGATCTGGGAAAGCTTAGCAACCTGAATGTGTCTATTCTACTCCTGTCCCTATTGCTGAGTTCCTCCCCAACATACTATTTAACTTTCTAATATGAGAAAGCAACGTTTGTACATGTTCTTCTGGTTTACTCTAAATAAAAGCAACTAACTGTGCATTGGTTAAATTTAGAGGTCTCTATAAAGGGCTACAAGGAAAAATCTAGGAAAACTGGAAAAGTATATACCAGTTATTTTTTTTTTATTCTAAGGGCCTCCAAAATGCTAAGCAAACCAGGCATGGTGGTGCATGCCTATAATCCCAAAAGCTTGGGGGGCTGAGCAGGATGACTGCAAGTTCAAAGCCAGCCTCATCAGCAACTTACAGATGTTCTAAGCAATTTAGTAAAACCCAGTCTCAAAATGAAAATTAAAAAGGTCTGGGGCTGGGCTGTGGTTTGGCTTAGCGGTCGTGCACTTGCCTGGCATATGGGTTCGAGTCTCAGCCCTCATATAAATAAATAAAATAAAGATCTATCAACAACTAAAAAATACAAAATAAAAATAAAGGGCTGGGCTACAGCTCAGTGGTTAAGTGCCCTTGAGTTCAATCCCTATTTCCAAAGAAAGAAGGAAGGAAAATGCCAAGCACACATCTACCACTGAGTTATATACACAGCCCCATATTGCTTTGACTCCACAGATCCATTTTTAATAATTTATATTACATTGATCTTGTATATGAATAGAATAGTACTATACTTACTATACAGTACATATAAGAAATATCTATCAGGGCTGGAGTTTTGGCTCAGTGGTAGAGCGCTTGCCTAGCATGTGTGAGGCACTGGGTTCAAACCTCAGCACCACATAAAAATAAACAAACAAACAAAAAAATTTTAAAGGAAAAAAAATCTATCAAAGTGATATAGTTAGGGTTGGGTATATAACTCAGATGGTAGAGTGCTTGCTTTGCATGCACATGGCCCTGGATTCAATCCCACCAAAAAAAAAAAAAAAAAGTGATATAGTTAAATAAATTAGGGTATAACTATATAATGGAAGAATGAGATAGTCAGATATGGTGTATACCTGTAATCACAGCTACCTGGGAGGCTGAGGTGGAAATATCACAAGTTCAAGGCCTGTCTCAAATAATTTTTAAAAATAAAGGAAAGGCTGGGCATGTTGCTCTACGGTGGAGCACTTACCTAGCATGCACCAAGACCTGGGTTCAATCCCCATTACCAAACCAAACCAAACAAAAAATAAACAAAAACCAAAAAAATGGGCTGGGGTTGTGGCTCAGTGGTGGAGTGCTTGCCTAGCATGCAGGAGGCGCTGGGTTCGATCCTCAGCACCATATAAATGTAAAATAAAGATATTGTGTCCACCTAAAACTTAAGAATAAATATTTTTAAAAAATTAAATTTAAAAAGGGATCAGGTTGTAGCTCAGTGATAGAGCACCTCAGTATTGGGGGGACCTAAGGATGGAGAATAAGGCAAATGAAAATATAATGCTACATGAAAGAAACCATTTTAAAAAGACCATATGGGCTGTGGTGTGGCTCAGCGGCAGAGTGCTCACCTAGCACATTCAAAGCCCTGAGTTCGATCCTCAGCACCACAAAGAAATAAATAAATAACGGTATTGTATCCAATGACAACTAAAAAATAAATATTAAAAAAGACCATATATTATGCAATTCCATTTACAAGAAATGTCAAAAACAGGCAAATCTATAGTGAAGTAAAGTAGACTAGTAGCTACCTATGGCTAGGAGGTATGGGAAGGTAATAGGAAATGGTTGCTACTGGGCATAGGGGTTTCTTTTGGGGAAGATAAAAATAATCCAGAATTAGATCATGACAACATTTGTACACCACTGAATGTACCAAAAAAGCCCTAAATTGTACGCTTTTCAATTGGTGAACTGTACAATATGTGAATTATACAAATATAAAGCTGTTAAAAAAAAAAAAAACAAGGACAATCATAAAATGATCTCCAAGATACACCATTCAGTGGAGTACTAGGTACAGAATACTAAGAATACTTTAGTATCATTTATTTAAATTCCACATAGGGTCTGGGAGTGTAGATCAATGGTAGAGCAATGGTAGAGTGCTTGCCTAGCATGCTCAAGGCCCTGGATTCAATCCCCAGTACTGAAAAAAAAAAAAAAAAAAAAAAAAAGAAAAAGAAAAAAAAGAAAAAGAAAAAAGAAAAGAAAGAAGAAGAGGAAGAAAACTAACAACCCAACTTTTAAAAAAGGAGCTGGGAAGCCAGGCAAGGTGGCACAGCCTGTAATACCAGTGGCTTGGAAGGCTGAGGCAGGAGGATCACAAATTCAAAGCCAGCCTCAGCAACTTAGGATAAAAGCAACTCAGTAAGACCATCTCAAAATAAAGTAAATAAATAAAAAGGGCTGGGCTCAGGCTAGAGTTGAAGCTCAAGGTAAAGCACTTGCCTAGCATGTGTGAGGCACTGCGTTTGATTCTCAGCACCACATATAAGTAAATAAATAAATAAAGGTCCATTGACAACTAAACAAACATTTAAAAAAATAAAATAAAAGGTCTGGGCTAGGGCTGGGGATATAGCTCAGTTGGTAGAGTACTTTGATCGCATGCACAAGGCCTAGATTCAATCCCCAGCACAACAACAACAAAAAGGGCTGGGTTTGGGATGTATTTTAGTAGTCATCCCTATATTCAATCCCCAGTACCAAAAATAAACAAATAAATAAAAAGGGGGCTGAGGATCTAACTAAGCAGTACAGTGGTTGCTTAACATGTTTGAGGCTCTAGGTTGATACCCCAGCATCACGGAAAAAAAGGGCAATAAAAGCTGCACAACAAAATAGGCAAAGGATCTGAATAGATCCAAAGATAAACAGATGGCAAATAAACCTGTGAAAAGATGCTCAATATCATTAACCATTAGAAAAATGCAAATTAAAACAATGGGATATACCTTTTAGAATAGCTAAAATTACATACACATACAAGTGCTTGAGAGGATACAAAGCAACTGAAACCCTCATACATTGCTGGTATGAACGTAAAAATGATGCACTCTTCTGAAAAGATAGTCTGGCAACTTCTATATATTATATAGGGCTGGGGTTGTGGCTCAGCAGTAGAGCGCTTGCCTAGCACCTGCAAGGCCCTGGGTTCGTTACTCAGCACTACATAAAAATAAATAAAATAAAGGTATTGTGTCCAGCTACAACTAAAAAATAATTTTAAAAAAATACTGATACATGCAACAAATGGATGACTCTCCAAGTGAAAAAGGCAAGACCTGAAAGGCTAATTGATAAATTTATATGATACTCTGAAAAAGGCAAAGTTATAGGGATGGAGAACAGAGATGTGGTTGCCAAAGGGTCTGCTGTGGGGTAAGGTTTGACTACAAATGGGGAACATGATTAAATTTGGGGACAGGTGGAAATATTCTGAATCTTCAATGTTAATGTACTTATATGACAATATGTATGTCTTATTCCCAGCTGTGACTGTACTCTAAAAGAATTTTATTTGTATGTAAATTTGAAAATAAATTTTAAAAATCAAACATCGTTGGGCTGGGGTTGTGGCTCAGTGGTAGAGTGCTCGCCTAGCATGCACGAGGCACTGGGTTCGATCCTCAGCACCACATAAATGTGAAAATAAAGATATTGGGTCCACCTAAAACTAATAAATAAATATTTTTAAAAAAATCAAACATCGCAACCTGATTAGTATGGTCAATGACTCCATGTCCAAATTACCTGTTTACGGATAATTTTCATCAACCCCAATTGTGGATGACATTGATGAAGCCCAATGGAATTAACTGACTGTAAATAACTTGAATTCCATTATGTAATATAGCACAATTGCTTTTCAGCTACTCAAATTTCTAACTCTTGCTTCCTCAAAATGCCAAAAAAATAGGTAGCCAGGTGTGGAAGCACACATCTGTAAACCCAGCAACTCGGGAGGCTGAAGGAGGACTCCAAGTTTGAGGTCACCTTTAGTAATTCAGCGAGGCATTCAGCAACTTAGCAAGATCCTTTCCCTGATGCATCCACTGACCTCCCTCCTTTCTGCTCCTGAACATATACATTAAAATCGGGGTAGGGGTTACTCTAGTCTCGGTGTGCTCAGGCTAGACAAAAAAAAAAAAAAAGATCCTTTCCCCCCAAAATAAAAAGGGCTGAGGATGTGGCTCAGTTGTTAACAGGGATTGTCCCTGTTATCTCCCCACAAAAGAGGTAAAAACAGAAGCATTAACTGTGGGATATTTGAGAAAATAATTATAATAGCTAACCCCTTTTGGTACCTGCTATGTGAATTTTAAGTGCCATGAGATTCACATGTAACTTCAGAAAGTCCATGCCTCAGTGGGCTACAAATGAAAATATTCGGGGCTGGGAAGCCAGGTATGGTGGCTGCAAGTTTGTAATCCCAGGTACTTGGGAAATTAAGGCAGGATATTGACCAAATTCAAGGTCAATATCAGTAATTTACTTAGGCCCTGAGGGCTGCTGGGGATGTAACTTGGAGGTAAAGTGCCCTAGGTTCAATATACAGAAAAAGAGAGAGAGGGGGGGGGGGGAATAGAATACCATACTGTTTTTGCAACTTGTTTACCTTTAAAATGTTTAGGATTTATTTATTTATTTATGGTGCCAGGGATTGAACCCAGAGGCATTTAACCACTGAGCCACATCCCCAGTCTTTCTATTTTTCATTTTGAGACAGGGTCTAAGTTGCTTGAGGCCGGCTTTGAACTCATGATCCTCCTGCTTCAGCCTCCAGAACTGCTGGGATTACAGGTTCGTATCACCGTGCCTGGCAGGAATTTATTTTTTAAACAAAATGACTGTAGTACATGACTGGATTTTCTACCTACCTATTTCTCTCCTTGGCTTCCAATTCTATCTAAAACAGCTCATATTTCCCAGCCTAAAATCAACCACAAAGAATCAATGATTTGTTGTCTATGAGACTTGAAAGCAAAAGAAACAAGGAATTTTTTCCTGTCTGAAGCTAATGCTTGTTTTGGCTAGTGTGAGCCCATGTAGGTGACTTTGACTTAAGAGAAAGGCAATACAGTGCAGTGGGAAAGGATACAGACTCTGGTGAGAATCTCTGAGGTCAAGTACAAATGCTGCCCCTTACCTATATGTACTTAAGCAGTTACCTAATCTGTTTATGAGTCTTTTTATTTATTTATTTTTTGGGGGGGCAGTACTAGGGATTGAAGCCAGTGGCCCTCTACTACTGGGCTATATCCCCAGCAGCCTCAGGGCCTCACTAAATTGCTGATGTTAGCCTTGAGTTTGGGATCCTTTCCGGAAATTAATTATTTTTAATTTTGAGACAATCTTTTGCCCAGACTAGTCTCAGACCTGTGATCTTCCTGTCTCAGCTTCCAAAGTCACTAGGATTACAGGCATGCGCCACCATGCCCAGCTAATCACAGCTACATGGCAGGCTGAGGCAAGAGGATCTCTTGAGCCCAAGAGTTCAAGGTCATCTTGGATGCCATTATAAGACCCTCATTTTAAAGAATAAATAAGGGGCTGGGCATGTAGTTTAGTTGGCGAAGTGCTTGCCTAGCATGTGCAAGGTCCTGGGTTCAATCTTGAGCACCACCAAAATAAATAAATTAATTAATTACATAGATAAATCAAGTTAGCACATGCTGGCAATGCCAGCTACTCAGGAGACTAAGCCAAGAGGATCCCAAGTTCAAGGGCAGCTTTGATGAGACCATGTTTCAAAAGAAAATTTAAAAGGGCTGGGGATGTAGCTTAGTGGTAGCATGCTTGTCTAGCACATGTGTGGCCCTAGGTTAAATTCCCAATACAGCAAAAAATAAAAACAAATAAATGGAATAGTAAATGGAAAATTGTGGAAAACCAAAGTCAAGAGGAGTAAGTGTCAACCAGATGTGGTGGTACATACCTGTAATCCCAATTACCTGGGAGGATGAGACAGAAGGAGGATCCACAAGGACCCTGTCTCAAAATTTAAAAAAAAAAGGGCTGGGGATGTGGCTCAAGCGGTAGCGCGCTCGCCTGGCATGCATGCGGCCCGGGTTCGATCCTCAGCACCACATACCAACAAAGATGTTGTGTCCGCCGAGAACTAAAAAATAAATATTAAAAATTCTCTCTCTCTCTCTCTCTCCTCTATCACTCTCTCTTTAAAAAAAAAAAAAATTAAAAAAAAAAAAAAAGAGTGGGCGCAGCTGAGGAATCTAGCTCAGACATGGGTGAAGTCCTAATTCCAATCTCCAGTAAAAATAAGAGAAGTAGGCACCACCTTTGACTAGAGTTTTTGCACCTATAATTAGGAGCCAGACCAGGAAGATTTTTTTTTTTAATATTTATTAATTTATGGTACTGGTATTTTGGGCATTGCAAAATCCTGTCTCAAAATAAGAAATAAAAAAGACTAAGGATATACTCCACGGTAAAGCACCCCTGGGTTCAATTCCCAGTACCAAGGGTGTGGGGAGGGCGCTAAACACCCCAATGCTACAGCTACAAATGAGTAAAATTGAGTATATTTTGCAAATGTAGATAAAGATGATAACTCAGGAATAAATTATCACTAAACCATCAATGAAATTGTGACACAGGCATGCTTTCTCTCATAATTTGCTGTGTATAAATTCTAACTATTTGTATATAGGTACTTGCAAATAGTATAGGGTAAGTCATGGGAGAAAAATAGCAGTTTCCAACAAATTAGCCCAATTGCCCCAACCATACAGTTTATGTTAACAATTAATTGACAAGTTAATCCAATTTTTATATTCTTTTGTGGTTCTGAGGATTGCCATGCTAGGCAAGTGCTTTACCACTAAAGTATATGCCCACCCTTTTAAATTTTGAGACAGGGTGTTGCTAAATGTCCCAGGCAGGACCAAGTTGCACTTGCTTGACCTCTTAATTTTTTTTTTTTTTTTTTTTTGTACTGGGGATTGAACCCAGGGGTACTTAACCACTGAGCAACATCCCCAGGTCTTTTTATTTTTTTAATTTTGAGACAGTCTCACTAGGTTGCTGAGGCCAGCTTTGAACTTGTGACTCTCTTGCCTCAGTCTCTGGGATTACAGGCATGCATCACTACACCTGGCTTTGGCCTCCTAAATTTAAAATTAAATATACCTAATTCTGCTGGGCTCTATTGTAAGGAAAAACTATAAATGTTTCTTTTTGTCTATCTTGAATTATGCTCTGTGAAAACATAGAAATTTAGTTCTCCTCAAATACCACATTAAATATACTAACAAGTTATAGTCTTTGACATTAAGAGAAATCTTATAAAGAAGGGAGTGCTTTCATTCAATGACATGCTTTATATAACTATTACTTATATTTTGCTGATGGACAAGACAGACATGGAGAGGGAATCCACTTAGAAAAAGTAGAAAAAAAAAGTTTTGGAGACACAAATAACTGGGCTAGGTCACTTGATTTCAGGGAAAGTACTTAACCTCTCTAAACCTATTTCTTTATCTGTACAATGGACCTAAAATACCTAACTCCTGGGGCTGTTATAATTATTAAGCCACACAATACTTCAAAGTACTTAAACCAGGCCTGGTAGTGAATGCCTGTAATCCTGCTCAGGAGACTGAGGCAGGAGGATCACAAATTCAAGACCAGTCTGGTTAACTTAGCAAGACTCTTGTCTAAATAAACAAATAAGATTAGGGGTGTAGTTTAGTGTGGAGCACTTGTTTAACATGTATAAAGCCCAGGGTTGGATCCCCAGTACACAGAAAGGAGGCAGGGGCGGGAAGGAAAAAAAGTGCTTAAATTGTGCCTAGTTAACCTCAGTAGCTTTCAATAAAAAATACTAGTGAAGAAGTGTCTGAAGTGTCTGGTCCAAGTCCATCCTTATCTAAAAACAGCCATCCATAGTAATACTTGTGTCAAAAATATAGGATACAACTTATTTGCAACTTTTTTGGGGGGTGGGTACTAGAGATTGAACCCAGGGTACTCTACCACTGAGCTACATCTCCAGCCTTTTTTTTTTAATATTTATTTTTTAATTGTATTTAGACACAATACCATTTATTTGTTTATTTGTTTGTTTATTATGTGGTGCTGAGGATCTAACCCAGGCCCCAGGCCTTGCACTTGTTAGGCCAGTGTTCTACCCCTGAGCCCCATCCCCAGCCTTCCAGCCCTTTTCATTTTGAGATAGTGTCTCACTAAACTGCAGAGGCTGCAATCCTCTTGCCTCAGTCTCCAGAGTGTCTGGGATTACAGGTGTGCACCACCATGCCTGCTATTTGTGACTTTCTAGTGTATTTTTAAAAAAATTATATTTGGCTTCACTTAAAGGTTTCTTTACTGGTGACATTCACTATTATCTATGTTAATATAGTAATGAGACTCAAAGTATTAGACTCTAAAATAATTTCCTTCTTAAGTCTGAAGGTAAAGATTCCAGAATCATTTATTCAAGGAATGTTAATCACGCATCATATGCTACACAGTAGGATACTGTACCAAATTTATGATCCAACCACTCCTTGTCTCACTGTGATCCTAAACCCCTTTTGGTCTTCTTCTCCTTACATGTAAAACAGGAATTTTAAATAGATGATCTTTTCGGGCCCTTCCATCTCTGAAATTTGGGCTTTGGAGATCTGTGCTCAGTTGGGGTTGATTGGAATGGAATTCAAAGCACTTAGCAAGTATATATCTGAGTTCAAACTGCTTCCAACTTCACATCCAATTCGCAAGAATGAGAAGAAAAACGAAGATTCTTGCATGTGAACTTCCTAGGTTTAAGTATCTGACACAAGAAAAACCTGCCTGCCAAAAACCAAGTAGGCAAGCGCGAAGGAGTCGTCTTCCCCTGAATACATCTTTTATCACTCTGGGCATAGAGACTACGAGGGGGTTAAAAAAACCTGATCGCTTCTTTTCCAAATCCTTTCCCTTTCCCCTTCCAGTGGAGGCTGATCTCACAGTCCCGACCCCTTAGATTTTCCGTATTTTGGAGCCGTGTTCTCACCGCCCCGTTTCCTCAGGAACTCGGGACTCTCTAAAGCCCCGATCCCGTCCCCATAGAAGCCCTAGTCTTCACTGCACGCTTCTGTTCCCTCCCAAACTAAAGTCTTCTCCGCCTGCTTCTGCCCTTCAGGAACCTAAGTCTTCGCTGCCCTGTTTCTGAATCCTTAGGAGCCGGGGTC
Source organism: Spermophilus citellus (assembly GCF_964194105.1). Lineage (NCBI taxonomy): Eukaryota > Metazoa > Chordata > Mammalia > Rodentia > Sciuridae > Spermophilus > Spermophilus citellus. The sequence goes on along the minus strand of NC_138191.1, from coordinate 118,886,440 downwards.
TTCGCTGTCCCGCGTCTGCCTCTTAGGAGGGCAAGTCCTCACTACTCCACTTTTACCTCTCCGGAGCCCGTGTCTTCACGCCCGGTTTCGTTCCGACCCTATCATCCTAAAAGTACCGGACCTCACAATCCTGACCCTCTCAGACCGCGTTCCCTCATGTGCCGGAGAACTCACATTCGTCCCGGTTCCCTAAGTCTCCTTCGGAGCCCGGGTCCCCACAGCCGCGTCTTCTCCGAGCCCGATCCCCACAAGTCCCATCCCAAGAGCCTGATTGCTCACAGCCCAGTCTTCTCCACAACCTGGTTCTTCAAACGCTGACCCACTGTGGGTCTGGGTCCTGACTCCCTCCTCCCACTCTTCTTCCTCAACTGCCAGGGCCCAAGACTCACAGGCAGCAGCGTCTATCTCCCCATGATATGCGGAGACTGCCCCAGTGAAGCTTTCGTCTCAGCAGCCGGTCCGACTGCGCGGCCCTCCCCGAGTACTTCCGGCACCGCTCCCCGCCTCCAACCCGGAAACGCGCGGCTCTTCCGGCTGACGGGCGCGCGCCTGGCTTGCGCAGACGCAGACCGCCCTCCGACACGTGGTCGCTGTACTGGGCTGCAGCTCACCTTTTCGGGTTGTCCCTTCTCCAGCTTATGACTGACTGGTGGTGTGGGCGACTGTGCGTTTTCTACCTCGGCGTTTCGAATCCTGCCCTAGCAGTTTCTTTCCGACTCTTCTCTTTCGCTAGCATGACCGGTAAATGACGCCCTCGGTTGATTTTGAAGTCGCCATTTTTGGTCGGTGCTTTTGTCGTGATATCTGGACGGGAATATCACCTGGGACTGCAGTACCCCATGGTATCCTGTTTGGCCGAAACAGGGGAGTTGGCAGCACAAAAGCCCGAGGACTGGAGAAACCGGTTGTGAAGTTGTAGCTAATAACATTTAATAACAATTGAGCGCGTACTGTCCAGAACTGTTAATCCCTTACTTCCGATGTGTCATTTAATCTTTTCAAGGAAACCTGTGAAAAATTTATCCAGGTTAAGTATAGAGCCTCAATTTGAATAGAGAACTCTCACCCCAAACCTGAGCCTGGCCTGTAATTAAGTTCTGGTCTTTTGAGTTGTTTCATCCAGCAAATGCTTGGTGGCAATTATTGCTTTTTTTTTTTCTTCTTCTTCTTCTTTTTTGCCCTAGTCCCTAGACGTGTAAGCAAGACCCGGTTTCAGCATTTGCGGTAAATGGAATTTACCGAGGTAAATCCTCGGTAAAATGGAAAACAACTTACAAACAATGTATAAAGGTCTGTGACAGCCCAGAGCTTGAAACAGTAGCTGCCAGCAGGAATTGGGAAAAAAATGGGTGCAGCAACTTGCCCTGTCTTTATATCTTCCCATCCTTGACCCCACAATGTTCCCAAACCACCCTCTACCCTGATACTAGAACCAGATTCTCAGATTCAAGGCCTCATCACCATTAGGTGCCAACCTGTTGTCTTGCCTAGCCTTATTTTCCTGCCACTATTCTCTTTGTTCTCTTGGCATGTCAGCTTTTGTTGTCGAACTCCTGTTTGTCTTTTTAATACCCTACTTGAATGTATATGCATCCATTCAACAAATGTTTATTGTCTTATTGGGTGCCAAACCTTTTGCTGGATACATACTAGTGGCTAAGCAGACATCCTTGTCCTTGGAGAGTTCACAATCTAGGCCAAATGCACGAAAGTGTAAAAAAGTACCACAATAAGTTAGGCTTATCTATCTTAGTGATGAAGGTACTTGAGTGAAAGCTCTAGGTTAGGAAATAATTTAGTCAAGGACCAACTCTTAATATGTGACAGGGAGAGACAGTGAGGTTGAATAGGTAAGCAGGAATTCATTTCAGGCCAGACTGTATATTATAGTGGGAATTTGTAATTTTATTATTGTGCAATGGGAAGGCATTGGAGGGTTAAGGAGAGGAGTAAGATGATGGTTTGCATTCATTTTATTATTATTATTATTTGTTTGTTTTGAGACAAGGTCTTGCTAAATTGCCTAGGGCCTGGCCAAATTGAGGAGGCTGGCTTTGAATCACAATCTTCCTTTCTCAAGCACCCCCCTCTAGAATTACAGGCGTGCACCACCACACCCCAGTGATGATTTGCATTTAAAAAGTAATGTAGCCAGGTGCGGTGGTGTACACCTGTAATACCAGCAATTCAGCAGGCTGAAGCAGGAGGATGGCAAGTTTGTGGCCAGTCTCAGTAACTTAGTGAGGTCCTAAGCAACTTACCAAGACCCTGTCTCAAATAATGAAGAAGGGAGATGTAGTTAGTGGTAAAGCAACCTTTGGTTCAATCCCCAGTACCAAAAAATAAAATAACACTGGTAGATTATAGGAGGAGCCCCCAATAATCGACAGCACCCATCTGTATACTTCCCACCAGTTTCTATACTTCTTCCTATTACAATGTAAGAACTATTTCTGTGTCGCCTTGCTCTTGTAATTTCTACTCTAAGGAATAGAAATCTCCATACATTATTAAAATAGATTTTAAAAAAAAATTTTTTTAGTTGTAGATAGACATAATACTTTTATTTACTTATTTTTATGTGGTTCTAAGGATTGAACCCAGTGCCTCACACATGCTAGGCAAGTGCTCTACCACTGAGCTATAGCCCAGCCCCTAAAATAGATTTTTTTTTTTAGAGAGAGAATTTTTAATATTTATTTTTTAGTTCTCGGCGGACACAACATCTTTGTTGGTATGTGGTGCTGAGGATCGAACCCTGGCCGCACGCATTCCAGGCGAGCGCGCTACCGCTTGAGCCACATCCCCAGCCCTAAAATAGATTTTAAAAAGTAAAATCTCTAGCCTGGGGATATATCTAGTTGGTAGAATGCTTGCCTCAGTTGCACAAGGCCTTTGGTCCAATCTGCAGCACCACAAAAAAGAAAAAAAAATGTCTAACAGTCCATGTTCTTCGATATCTTTTTAAAAAATTTGTACATATAAATACAGCTGTAGAAAATATATTAGGACTGGATTTTGCACTGGGGGTGTTCTTTATTATATTTTGGTACTGGGGAGGGTTGCTTTACCACTGAGCTGTATCCCCAACCCTTTTTGTTTTGAGACAGGTTCTTAGTTGCTGAGGCTGACCTCAAACTTGAAATCCTGTCAGCCTTCTGGGTCACTTGGGCTCCTGAGCCTGTGTGCTCTTTCAACATCATTTTTACATACTTTTAAAAAATTAGCCATTGATCTACTTAAGTCATTCCATGTACAATATTGCTTCATTTTTTGTATTAACGGTATCACGTTCTACCTTATTAAAACTTACTGCTTCGAACCTTTGTGCCTGTATTCCCAGTGGCTGGGGAGACTAAGCAGGAGGATCACAAGTTCAAAGCCAACCTCAGCAAAAGCGAGGTGCTAAGCAACTCAGTGAGACCCTGTCTCTAAATAAAATACAAACTGGGGCTGGGGATGTGGCTCAGTGGTCCAGTGCCTCTGAGTTCAATCCTCAGTACCAAAAAAAGAAAACCAAAACCAAAAAAAAAAAAAAAAAACTTATTTTGATGTCTAATTCACTCCGGTCGAAGTGCTGCATATAACATGCCATCATATGAGCACACTGTGACATTATGCTTATCACTTGATGTCACCTGGGAGTTTAGAGTGCTCCCAGTTTTCCCCTCTTAAGTCATGTGATGCCTTCTCTGCACTCCCGCAGAAGCAGATCTAGGGTGACCCAAGTTTGCGTGTTTGCTATTTTGATAAGTCGGGATTCGTATGTTCCCATTAGGTAACCATAACCACCGATATTCGTCTCCTCCTACGGGAGACCCTTCGGGTGAGAAGCAAAAAACCACAGGGAGGAACCCCACTGCGCATTGCTGCTGGTACCACCAACCCGCTTGCGCCTGCAGCGGCTCAGGTTCGCTTCTCAAAGGGCGTCCGCCAAAACCTTCCCAGCAAGCACTGCTCATATTTGCATATTAACTCTAGTCCTTGCCTTTCCTTCTAAATAAAAATCGAAAGGACAGTATTGATTCTGTATGTGAACATTTCCCTCCGCCTCAAAAGATTTTGGAACTTCCTCCTTAGTTTCGGGAGTATAGAATCTGAAGTAATTTGCGCTTTTTTTTTTTTTCACCTTTACCAAAAGATGAATCGAACTACATCGGCTCTCTGGCTTAAAAATGCTAAAGCAAAAAGGGCTTCTGTCGTGAGTGGCACACGTAGGGCAACTCGATTGCTCTTCGTGCGGAATCGACATCAAGAGATTTCGGAAGCATAATTTTTTGGTACTTGGGCAGCTGGTGATCGTTGGTCCCGGCGCCCTTGAATTTGTTACACCAACGTAAGATTCTGTAGGGGACGCTTTTGGTTTTTTTGTTCTATGTTTTAGAAGTCTGTATAGGATTTGCTGTACGCTCTAAAGTTTCCTTAAAAGGATGGTAGCTAAGTAAGATGCAGGTGTGAAACTTGTTACTGTGCTTCGGGAAGTGCTCTTAGATGTTCAAGCCCAAAGTCATCCTCAGCTCTTCGCTAGACAAGGTCTCAGCAATTAAAAATAAGTAGGGCTGGGGATGTGGCTCAAGCGGTAGCGCACTCGCCTGGCATGTGTGCGGCCCAGGTTCAATCCTCAGCACCACATACAAACAAAGATCTTGTGTCCACCGAAAACTGAAAAATAAATATTAAAAAAAAAAAAATAAAATAAAATAAAAATAAGTAGTTTGGGCTGGTGATGAGGCTTAAGCGGTATTACGCTTGCCTGGCATGCGTGCGGTCTGGGTTCGATTCTCAGCACCACATACAAATAAAGATGTTGTGTCCGCCAAAAACTAAAAAATAATAATAATAATAATAATAATAATAAGCCAGTTGGGTCAGGCATATTGGCGAGTCCCGGAGGTGCATAATTTTTGCACAACTCTGGAGACTCCGGTGAGAGGATTCCAAACTTGAGAGTAGTCTCAACATTTAGGGAAATACTATTTTTAAAAAACAAAACAAGGGGGCCTGTAATCCCAGCGATTCTGAAGGCTGAAGCTGGAGGATCCTGAGTTCATTTATTGAGACCTTGTCCAAAAAGGAGAATATAGGGAGGGGAGGGAAGTGTATATATAGTTCCCTTCTCTCAAGGGAGGGGAGGGGGAAGCGGGAAGGGGCTTTTCGCTGAAGCTTAGTGGTAGAAGTGCTTCCCTGGAAGTAATAAAAGCACGGACACCTTATAACTTGGTACAACTTGGATGAACCTTGAAGACTTGTTTAATGAGACAAGTCAGATGCAGAAGGGCAAGTGTATATAATACCACTTACATGAGGTAAATAGAAAAGTCGAATTCAGGGACTAGGAGAGAGGAAAAGGAGAAAAGGAGGTGAGGAGGTGGAGTGGAAGCTACCTTCAATGGATACACAGAATTTCTGTTTGGGATGATGCAAAAGTTCCGGAGATGGAGATGGATATTTTTTGCACAACAATATGAATGTCCTTAATGCCACTGAATGAAAAAATATGTGTGTGTGTGTGTGTGTGTGTGTGTGTGTGTGTGTGTGTATATATATATATATATATATATATATATATATATATATTTCTGTTTTTATCCTTTTTGAATTTTATATTTTTAAATGACTAAAAAACAAAAAAAATGAAAAGGGCTGTGGTGGAATTTGCTCCGGAGTTCCATTTCCAGTACTACTATATACATAGGTTATAAAACAATAATAATTTGCTAATAGGGGCTGGGTTGTATCTTACTGGTAGAGTGCTTGCTTAGCATACATGAGGTGCTTTCCTCACATGTGGAAGATCCTGGATTGGATCCTGAGCACTGCAAAATACATAAATAAAAATGGCTAAATGGCTGGGTTCGGTGGTGCATGCCTGTAATCCAAGAGCTCAGAAGGCTGAGAGGAGGATTGCAAGTTCAAAGCCAGCCTCAGCAATTTAGTGAGGTCCTAAGAAACTTAGTGAGACCTGTCTCAAAATAAGAAAATGAAAAGGGCTAGAGATGTGGTTCAGTGATTAAATACCCCTAGGTTCATTCTCTGGTACTGGGGGAAAAAAGAAAGAAAGTAAGCAAGTTGAAAGCCACGTGTGGTGGGTGCATATCTGTAATCCCAGCAATTTGGGAGGCCGAGACAGGAAGATCACAAGTTTGAGAGCAGCTTTAACTTAGCAAGGACTTATGCAACTCAACAAGACCCAGTCTCAAAAAATAGAAAGGGCTGGCAATGTAGCTAAATGATAAAGGATCTTGAGGTCAATTCCCAGTACAAGAAAGAAAGAAAACAGGCAGAAGCAGAGACTAGTTCAAGGTCACAGGGCCAGCAGGACTTGAGTCTTGTACTCCAGGACTCCCAAACCAGAAATTGGCTTTTTGCTTTGGGTCCTGGTAGTGGACTGGGTGTCAGGGTAGGGCTGGGGCTGGGATGGGGGAGGAGGTGATCCACCTGGGTTTTTTGTTGTTGTTTTTTGTTTTTTTGTTTTGTTTTGTTTTTTTCACCAACTGCCAAAACTTTCTCCCTTTCTCCCTCTGCCTTCTTTTCTGATTCACTCCCCATCTGTTAGTGGTTTCTGGCTTCTGGGAATGTGGATGATGCATTAGGGAAGGGTAAACTGTGGGGGGTGGGGAGACAGACACAAAAGTGCAGGAAGTCCTAAATAAACATTTTTTTTTAGTGTTCTCTGTGTACCAGGCAATGTTCTAGGATCTGGGTGTTATCCTGTGACTAATATTGCTCTAATGGATATTCCATTTTAGAATTTACATTGTGGTGGTGGGGGAACTGGTTCAGACAGGAATGAGCCAGCTAAGGAATGGGTGAGGGCCTTACAAGAGATGCAGAAAGAAACTGGGCAAAACTTGAGACTGTGAGAACAGGGAGGCTCTGGGAGACGGGAGGAGGCAGCTGGAGTCTGGAGGAAGAATATGCCAGGCCTGGGGGACAGTTCCAGCAAGGACCACAGAACCCACATGTTGAAGGAACATTGAGGAGGCATTTGGGACACAGCAGAGGGACACAGTCAAGAGAATATCCCAATGCCAGGTCAGGTAGGGACATGTAGAGTGATGAGTTCAGATTTTATTCTAAGGGGACAGGAGGCTAGTGGAAGGTTAAACACTGAAGATTCAAGGCCGCAGAACAGGAAGTAGGGCGACCAATTCAGAGGCTCTGGCTGAAACCAAGGCAGGTAAGGAAGGTCCAGACTAAGTGGGGTTCAGAAAAGAGGTATTATGGGGGTCTGTGAGAAGTAACTGAGATGGAAGCACTATTCTCTGACGTAGGGGAAATGGGAGGAAAAGCAGGTTTTGGGGGGCCATCCAAGGAGAATGGGAAAGAGAAAGGTGAATTATGCTGTGGGAATGTTGAGTTGGGCGAGTCAGCGGCTGCTCAGGCAGTTGGAAACTGTTCCAGGCTGGAGGTGAATACCTGGGAAGAGAAGCTGCCACCTGGGCACACGAGGTCATTTCTCTTTGTAGATGAGTAATGGAGAACCCGGATGACTTTTTTTTTTTTTTTTTGCAGTATTAAGGATTGAACCCAGGGATGCTCTATCACTGAACTATACTCTGAGATCTTTTTAAAATTTTTATTTTGAGACAGGGTCTTGCTAAGTTGTTTAGAGCCTTGCTTAAATTGCTGAGTCTGGCCTTGAATTTATGATCCTCCTGCCTCAGTCTAAAGGGTCTCCGAAATTACAGGGATAGGCCAATGCACCAGCTGACTCTTGATGTTTGTTCTTTTTGTTTTGTTCTGTTTTTTTTTTTAGTTTTAGGTGAACACAATGTCTTTATTTTATTTTTTATGGGGTGCTGATGATCAAATCCAGTGCCTCATGCATGCTAGGCTAGCACTCCACCACTGAGCCACAGCTCCAGCCCCTATTCTGTTTGTCTTAACTGGGCATCAACATTTATAAATTCAGAGATACCAAATAACATCCAAGATTTCCACCTCCTCTTCCAAATTAAGATACTCTGGCCACAATGGGCACAGAAATGGGAAAGACACAACAATTCAGCAAAGGAGCTGCTTCCTCTCCAGATGACCCAAACTTTGGCTGGTCCCCAACTCCAACAGAATTGCTACAGATCCCACTCAAGGCCCCTGCCAGATTTCTGTTCTCACAACTAAAAGGCTCAGGGGTCACTCCAGTTGAACTGGGCTAACTGGGCTGCGCAAAATAACCACACAAGAGACACAAATACCTTTTTCTTTGGGGTCACTGAGATGGCTCCTCTGACCTTAAGGGTCGACATGGAAGAGAGAGTGAGAGCAGACACTGACCCCTTTTATTGAGGAGAAGCTATTCAAATGAGGCAAGGAGTCAGGTTTCAGGGGGCTGAGTCTATCTTCATGATGTCCACTATCAGCAGATTGACTGACACCTGGGTAGGCCACACCCAAGGGCACAGTAAGAGAAGGGAACACACACAAGGCACTTCCATGGAAGAGTCTATCCTAAACAGGACAAGGGGTTATATTACAAAGGAACAGGTGAGCATAGCTCCACCCATGGGGCTGTAGCAAGACACACCCATGGATGAGACACCAACCCTCGAACCCAAGAAGGGTGGGGAAAGCTCTGCCACATTTCTGCGACTGAGTGCCTCAGCACCCAGCCAGAGAGTGTGACCCAGTCACGTGCAAGGTTGGTCTCCCACAGGCCCCAACCTGGACACGCTGGAGTTTTAACCTCTGGCCTGGGCAAGAAGGAGTTAACACCACAGAAGAGGAAAAGCTGACCTAGAACCAAAGTTGGATACCAGATAGACTCAGCAAAAATGGCAGCTCTGCTGTTTTCCAATCTCGAAATCACCTAGAAGGGAAATTCCCTGTTTGGAATTCCACCTCTGGGAAATTTCCTAACATTGTACCAGCATAGAGAAATGATTCAAGTGATGCTGGCTAATTTTACTCCTAACTCTCTGAGCAGCTGATCTCAGGAAATTGAATGGTCAGGCCATAGCATGAACTACAGCAAGGAGCCCAGATTTTGGCTTAACCACTACTTAGCAACTGTGCAAACTCAGTTTTTCTGTCTGTGAAGTGGAGACACTACTAGAACCTACTTTCTGGAGATAATTTTATATATATATATTAAAAATAGGGCCTGGTGCTCAGGATTGGCTATTATTATTATTGCTGCTGCTCTCATTATTACTTGGCATGTAATTAACGTACTTAAGAGCTGTGGTTCTCAACTTAGTTGGCCATGGCAGTCATCTTAGGGCATTTTAAAAATATTCATAAGCTGTACCAGGTGTGGTAGCACAAACCTATACTCCCAGCTACTCAGGAAGCTGAGGCAGGAGGATCACAAGTATAAGGCCAGCTTGGGCAACTTAGCAAGACCCTGTCTCAGAAGGGGAATAGGAATGTAGCTCAGTGGTAGAGTACTTACCTAATTTATGCAAGGACCTGTGTTCCTACACCAGTACCACCACCAAAAAAAAAAAAAAAAAAAACAAGTGGTGGCTCTTGCCTGTAACCTCAGTGACTTGGGAGGCTGAGGCAGGAGCATCACAAATTTGTGGCCACCCTCAACAACTTAGTCGTAGTGCTCCTGGGTTCCATCCCTGGTACTGAAAAAAAAAAATCATAAGCTAGGCATGGTAGTCCATACCTGTAGACCCAGCTGTCTGGGAGGCTGAGGCAGGAAGATTGTTTGAATCCAAGTGTTCAAGGCCAGCCTAGACTGAAAGGGTAAAGTTTCTAAGCTGTAAAGCCTGAGTTAAAATGTAAAGGACTAGGTATTGTAAAGTTTCTGAACTGCACACAGAACCTGAAATTCCTGAGGAAGTTAAGACAATGCCCGGTACTGACCACTTAGTTGTTTAATAACCTAGGACCCTGTGCAGTTTGGCACATAGGCATTCAGGGCCCAAAACAATCAGTTTGAATGTATCCCCTCTTTAGGAGTGACCAATCACCCCCGCCCGACCTGTTCCTGCCAGTGAATGTGCTAATCATGTATGACAGTTGTTGTTCAATTTTCCCATGCCTCATGATGATTTGTTCTGATGTATGCAAAGTCCCTGCCCTCCCCAAAAAGTGTACTTAAGCACTGCTTAACCTGAGCTCTGGGCTCTGGGCTGCTCTCCCTTCTTGAGTGAGCACGGAGCCCCAGCATGCTGGATTCTCAATAAATCCCCTTTTGCTGATTGCATGAGCCAGTCTCTTGGTGGTCTCTTCCTCCGACATTCGCCCGGACCCTTACAAGACAACAGTGAGACTGGAAGACTGGAAGACGCCACACCACAAGACACAGATCACCAAAGAGGTTTCCACTTTATTACAAAAGGCTGTGTGTTTATATAGGTCTCAGGAGAGGTCGCAGGGCTGAGGTAGATAACAGGTCGCCCGTTTATTGGCAAGCTCTTCCTTATGTCAGTTCCGGAGCCCAAGAAGTTAATTCTAATTGGGGCTAAGGCTTCCCACCAGCAAGGTTTGAACATTGGCGCAGGCGGGAACGTTTCGCGCCAGTGAAAGAAACAAAGAGGTGAAAGAGGGTCTTTAGACGCCATGTTGTTGTTTTTTTTTTCTGGGGTGCTGCCACCGTTATGTTTTCCCAACAGAGACCTGTCTCAAAAATAAATAAATAAATAAATAAATAACTTGCTTCATGACTGTGCCCCATCCACAGAAATCTTGCCTGAGTTCATCTAGGGTGGGCCCTGATATGAGTATTTTTTTTTAAAGAGAGAGAGAGAGGAGAGAGAGAGAGAGAGAGAGAGAGAGAGAATTTTTAATATTTATTTTTTAGTTCTCGGCGGACACAACATCTTTGTTTGTATGTGGTGCTGAGGATCGAACCCGGGCCGCATGCATGCCAGGCGAGCGCGCTACCGCTTGAGCCACATTCCCAGCCCTGATATGAGTATTTTTTACAATATTCCCAAACGATTCTTTGTACAGCTAGGGACAGGCACTTCCAGTTGAGGAGTAATTAGGAGCATGGGCTCTGAAGGGCATGCTCAGCTCCCATCTAGCCACTACCTAGATGTGCAAACATGGGAATGTAGCTTAACTTCTCCAAGACAGATTAATAACAGGACCTGTGAGGTTGGACATCTAAGCATTTAGGGCAGTATATGGAGGCTAGCAAGCTCTCAGCAAGCCTGGGCATCACCCCCCTCAGTCTCTTTGCTGTTGACACACTGGCTTGCAGCCACTGGGGGACCATGTCCAGCTTACACCCACAGGCTCTCTAAGGGAAACTGGGTGTCTTCAACATCCCACACAGAGCTCTTCTAACACTGATGACTTCCCTCACAGGTATTTCACTGTTTGGCTTTTACATTCACCCAAATGAACAGAATCATCTCCTTAACAAAATTAGTCTTTAATCAGACCTATCCCTAGAATGTTGAAGGACAGGAAGCAGACTGGTGGCCCAAGTATCCAAGCATCTTTCATATTGAAAAAGAAGAGGGCTGGGAGTATCTCAGTGGTATGGCACTTGCCCAGCATGCTTGAAGCCCTGAGTTTTGAGCTTCTGGATTTTATCCCCAGCACTAGGGGAAAAAAAGAAAAGAAAAAGGAAGAAACAAAAAAGAGAAGGAGAAGAAAGTTCAATGTTTAGAGAACAGCATTTAGTGAGGGGAAAAAAAGTATAATGTGAAATTGTGTATTTATGATAATTCATCAAGGTAAAAGAAATAATTGCATGGAAAATGGGGCCAGCCCTGGTGGCACAGTCTCTGATCCCAGTGACTCAGGAGGCTGAGGCAGAAGGATCACAAGTTCAAAGCCAGCCTCAGCAATAGGTAGGCACTAAGCAACTCAGTGAGACCCTGTCTCTAAATAATAAATACACACAAAAAAAGGGCTGGGGATACAGCTCAGTTGGTAGAGTACTTGCCTTGCATGCACGAGGCCCTGGGTTCAATCCCCAGCACCAAAAAACAAACCAAAAGTGGGTTAGTGGTTGAACGCCCCTGAGTCCAATCCCCGGTACCAAAAAAAAAAAAAAAAAAAAAAAAAATTGCATGGAAAAAAGATTAAAAGGAAATAGCATCCTTATATATTTTGCAATTTTCTTGGTGCTGGGGATTTAACTTAGGGGCAATTTACTACTGAGCCACATCCCCAGCCTTTTTTTATTTTGATGCAGGGTCTCACTAAGTTGCTAAGGCTGGCCCAGAACTTGTGATCCTCCCGCCTCACCCTCCTGTGTCACTGGGATTATAGTCTTGCACTTGCACTACCATCCCAACTATAGTAAAAAAAAAAAAAAAAAAAAAAGAAAGAAAGAAAAAAATTAAAGAGTTATATCCACTCACTCTCTCTGCACTTTTTCTATTTCCTACCTGATCCTTTATACTCTGGCATCCTCTCCAACCTCAGAGGGGACCCCACCTCTGTTTGTTTGGTTTGTTTTTTTGGTGCTGGGGATTGAACCCAGGGCCTTAGTGCATGCAAGGCAAACACTCTACCAACTGAACTATATCCCCAGCCCCAGGGGACCCTGCCTCTGAAGGATCAGCAATGACCTCTCATTTGTCAAATCCAATGGCTACTCCTTTTCCTTGCCAGGGCACTCTGCAGTTTCTAATATTGGTGTCATCCCCTCCTTCTGGAAACTCCCTGGCTGCCCAGTGGGCTTCCTGTCTCCTCTCTGTCTAGGGATACAACTTTTGGGTTTGTCCTGCAGGTTCCCTAAGTCTTGGTGCTGCCTAGGTTTGAGCCTCTGGTCCTCACCCTCTCTGCACACCCTCCTCAGTGACCCCATCCACTCTTGGGATTGGTTGTCCCATCTACACAACAGGTCCCAAATTCCAGCCTTGGCCTCTTGCCTGAGACCAGTCAATCCAATTCCTCTGGACACCTTCATCTGGATGTCTCAATAGCACCCCAGGCTCCACAGTCTGAAATGATGAGTCATTTCTACCTTTCCTCAATCCCCATCTTGCCAAACCAACTCTTTGTGCTTTGTTCCTTCATTTAGGGTCTTTCTTGACCCTTTCTCACCTCTGCCCCTCAAATCTTGTCTGTTACTAATGCCTATGGTTCTAATTTTGAACAAAGTCTGAAGCACATGGGCTCATTGCTGATATATTCTTCTTAGGCTTTCTTTTTTTTTCTAATATTTATTTTTCAGTTTTCGGTGGATACAACATCTTTATTTTATTTTTATGTGGTGCTGAGGATCGAACCCAGCGCCCCATGCATGCCAGGTGAGCGTGTTACCACTTGAGCCACATCCCTAGCCCCTTCTTAGGCTTTCTTTCCTCCCTCCCCCCTCCATCCCTCTTTCCTTTTCTTTCTCCCTTCCTCTCTCCCTTCCCTCCCTTCCCTTCCTACTCTCCCTTCCTTCCCTTCCTCCCTTCCTTCCTTCCCCAGGGATTGAACCCAAGGGTGCTTAAACACTGAGCCACATGCCCAGCCACCCATGTTTTGTTTATTTATTTATTTTTTCTTTTAAGACAGGGTCTTGCTAAGTTTCTTAGGGCCCTGCTAAGTTGCTGAGGTTATCTTTGAATTTGAGAACCTCCTGCCTCAGCCTCCTGAGTTGGAAGGATTGTAGGTGTACACCTCCACAATAGGCTCTTCTCAGGTTTTAAAGCCTGCAGAGAAAAGGAAGCTGAATACCATGAGACAGTAACATCTCCAAGGAGTATTATTGCAAAGCAGGCAAAATCATCAGTGTCATTTTGACACTGCCACGTTTGGATTTGTAATAAGCTCCAAATCATGCTTGTGGAGAACTCTGGAACCATGTCTGCACCAAATATGAAGGACCCTCTGTCATTGCCACTCTAGCTTAAGATATTTTATTGCTGATGTGCTTTCTCACCTTGTGTTGCATAAGGCCCTTGTTCTTTCTTGCCTGGATGATCATAGCAGTCTTCCTACAGATTCCTTTTCCTGGTCTTTCCTCTTTGCAGTTTGTTTGTTTTGTTGCTGGGGATTGAACTTAATCCATGCATGCTAAGCATGAACTCTACACCTCCAGCACCGCATCCAGACAATATAATTTTCTCCCTTTTTCTTTTTTCAGTACTGGGGATTGAACCAGGGACATCATGTCACCGAGTTACATCCCCACTCCTTTTAATATTTATTTACTTACGTTTTTGGTACTAGGGATTGAACCCAGGGGCACTTAATCACTAAGTCACCTCCCCAGCCCTTGTTAAATTTTATTTAGAGACAGGATCTTACTGAGTTGCTTAGGGCCTTGCTAAATTGCTGAGGCTGGCTTTGAACTTGAGATTCTCCTGCCTCAGCCTCCTGAGACTTTGGGATTACAGGCGTGTGCCACTGTGCCCAGTGTATATTTAATTTTGAGACAGGGACTTACTAAGTTGCCTAGGCTGGCCTAGAACTTGTGATCTTCCTGCCACAGTTTCCCATGTAGCTGGAATTGGGCATGTACCACCACACCTGAGGTCTCATATTTTCTTTCTTAATTTTTCTGCATGCAATGAGCTCTGTTTCAAATATTGGGTGGATAGGTGATAGAGATTGATGTACAATAGATAAATATATAATCTAGGAGATTTGAAATTGTAAGGATTAGCCAGGTGCCATGTCACAGGCCTGTAATTCCAGCTATTCAGGAGGCTCAGGTGGGAAGATAGCTTGAGGCCAGGAGCTGGAAACTACCCTGGATAATATAGCAAGACCCCATTTGAAACAAACAAACAAAATAAAACCTGGGAGATCTGGGGATGTGGTTCAATGGTAGAGCCCTTGCCTAGCATGTTCAAAGTCCTGGGTTCAATCCTCAACACCACAAACAAAAAAACAAAGGGAAGAAATTGTGAAGGTTGTTATATAGGTAAGCAGGGAAATGTGAGAGAAAATAACTAGGACCTGGGGAAGGAATTCTCTCAGATGCTGTCTTTGCCCTGAAATAGTAGGTCCTGATGGAACCAGAGATGGCAATAATAGAGAACCATTTGGGTGGGACCTGACCTGTGCTGGGAACCAGGGAAGGCATGAGAGGAATGAAAGATGAGTACCAGCTCTGAAGACCTGAGGGAGGAGCTGCCTTGAAGAGGGAACAGCAAGTGATAAGGCCCTGAGGGGTTTTTAACTGGGAGGAAACATAATTTGACTTTTTATCTCCTTCACAGATTACTTGCCCTAGGACAATAACATTTGGGGATGGGATGGGTGGGGTGCTAACCACTAGGAAATTTCTGAAGTTCTGTGGGCTGGAGCTGGGTGTTGGCTGTGCAGGTGGAAAGGATTTCAAAATTCCATGAGCCAGGCATGGTGGCAGATGCCTGTAATTCCCGTTACTTGGGAGGCTGAGGCAGGAGGTTGGCAAGTTTGAGGCCAGCCTGGACAGCATAGGCAACACAATGAAATACCCTCTCAACAATAAAAATAAATAACCAAGGGGCTGGAGATGTAGCTCTGTGGCAGTGTGTGTGCTTACTATGTTGGAAACTCTAGGTTCAATCCCTATCGCTTCCCTCTTCAGCTTCATTTCCCATTTCTTTGTCTTTGCATATATTATTAATTAATTAATTTTAATTAATTGAACCCAGGGGCACTTTACCACTGAGCCACCTCCTCTATTTTTTTAAACCTTTTTTAAGAGAGAGTGAGAGAGGAGAGAGAGAGAGAGAAAGAGAGAGAATTTTTAATATTTATTTTTTAGTTCTCGGTGGACACAACATCTTTGTTGGTATGTGGTGCTGAGGATCGAACCCGGGCCGCACGCATGCCAGGCGAGCGGCATGCCAGGCGAGCGCGCTACCGCTTGAGCCACATCCCCAGCCCTCTATTTTTGTTTTGAGACAAGGTTTTGCTTAGTTGCTGAGGCTGGCCTTGAATTTGTGATCATCTTGCATCAACCTCCCAAATTGCTGGGATTACAAGAGAGCATCACGAAGATTTCCCACTCATTACTCTTAATAACAATAGCAACCACCTTCGCAGTTATAACCCTGTACTCTGATGAAAGAAGTTCTTGAGTTTACATCCTGGCTATCCCATTTAGCTTCTCATGTTTTCTTTCGTTTTAATCTGTTAAATGGTAGTGAAAAGAACTTCATCTATTTAACACAGGTTTTGTGAGGCTTATACTAAACAAAGGCATCTCCCCCAAAGCCTGGTCATGGGGTTTAATACTTGTTAGTTATTATTACTGATCAGAAACTTTCCTAAGCACTTCTGATGTATCATCTATTTGTTACATACACATTATGTCTTTTGGAAAACAGGTTTAGAGCTGCCAAGTCACTCCTCCGGAGTCGTTAAAGTTCCAACAGATAAGTCAGGAGTTGAAACCAGAACCTCACAAGTAGGAAAGCCCTAGAACACAAGCCTGAGTCACACCTAAGGGGCTTGCTCAGCCAGATTCCCGTCCCGCGCCCTGCTGGGGATTGAACCCAAGACCTCGCGCACACTGAGCAAGTGCCCTGCCACTGAGGTACATCCCAGCCCTTTTCATTTTGTCTTAAACTGCCCAGGATGGCCTGGAACTTGCACTTTTCCTGTCTCAGCCTCGAGTCACGGGGATTACAGGCATGCTTCTCCCCTCCTCCACCGGATCTTTTGATTCAAATTGATAATTGGATGATAACTTGAAGATCTGATAAGCTATAAACTGCATCAAATAGGATTTGGGTAGGTAAACGGGATAGAGTCCTCCAGAGGAGTAGAGAAACCTGGCTTGTCCCTGATTGTGGATGAGGTTATTCTTTAATTTAGGCCTTAAAAAGTGTGTGTGGGGAGAAGAGTTCCTGGGGTCACTAGCGACCTTTCCAATACTGCCTTTCAAGGGCTGAAGACCCCCTGCTCACGAAAAGCCCATATCCTTCGGCTGAGGTTTATCCTCGGCGGGGGCTGGCAAATAGGGACGCGTCCCCTTTAAGGCGCCAGCTCGCCGGCGGCGGCGGCCGGAAGTGTTGAAGCCCGGCCTGGCGGCGGCGGTGGCGGTAGCAGCCGTGGCGGCCTCTGCGCATGCTCCGTCGCCCGCCCGCCCTGGCCGCTCGCCGCCCGCCCGCCCGACGGAGACGGTGAGGAGGGGGAGGGGTGGGCGCGCGGGCGCGGGGTGGGGTGGGGGCGGGGGGGCGGGCGCGGGGGCCGCGCGGCGGCCGGCGAGGGCGGGCGGGCGCGCAGGGGGCGGGGGGCTGCTGCCTCCGCGGGCGCCTCCCCACGCCCTGTGCGTGCCGCCGCCGCCGCCGGGGAGCGAGCGGACGTCGCGGCGCCGCGGGGGGGTGGGGGGACGCTGCCGTTGGGTCCGCCCGAGCAGCCGGGCCGCCCCCAGCGCGGCCGGCCGCGCCGCGTGTGCTCGGGTCCCGGGGACCAGGCCGACGGGGCCGGCGAGCCCGGCACGGGGTGGGGGGTCCCGCGCCCCCGGACCGAGGGGCCCGGAAGTCCTCGGCCGAGGGGCCTGGAGGGCCAGAGCTACTCCAGACCGAGACGTCCGGGCGCCCGGGACCCGGGCGAGGGGTCGGGGGTGCCCGGGGTACCCCCACGGGCGGGGTCCGTGAGCTCCGGCCCTTCGATGAGTAGCTGGGAGGGGCCTGGCGCCCGCCCGGGAGGAGGCAGAGGGGAGGGAAGCCCCGATGCTGCTCGCGGGAGACCCTCGGAGCGTCGGTGGCAGCGAGAGCCGAGAAGGGGTCCTGCTGAGGAAAGGAGGGTCCAAATTTCATCCGAGGGGCGCGTTTGAGGCCTCGGCTATGCAGCCGAAGGGACAGGAGGCAGGTCCTTTTCCAAGGGCAAGGGACAAGGGAGAGAGCAGGCCCACAGATAGAGTCGGTGGGAAGACACCTGAAACCTGCTGAAGTAGGAACGAGGGGGGTCCATCTCTGAGGGTCGGAATGGAGTGTCTCCGCATGCACGGGCAGAGAATAGGGTTGTCTTCTGTCAGGAAAGAGGGAAACGTATGGTTTGAGGGTTGGGGAGAAGATAATTGAGGAAAAAATGAGGGTACCCCTGCTTTCTGAAATGACCTGGGAATTGACCAAGTGTCATCTACTTGAGGTGCCAGATAGATGAGGGCAGAGGAGGTTATGTGAAGGACTTGGGAGAGGGATCCACCAGACTTGACCTAGGGATCTGAAGAAGGCTTGGTAGTCCAAGAAGCAGGAGAAGCCCCGAATTATCTCAAAATAAGAGAAATAGCAAACACAGAGCAGGCTTCCAATGGTGTCTTTAGGAGAACCAAGAAATTGAGTTTTCTTCCTGTTCTCCTCTCCTCGCCTCTGCTAGTAATTACCAAAGTGCATTTGTGGAATTCTTTCTTTATGTACTGGTTGAAACCAGGGACACTTCCCCAGCCCTTTATTATTTTATTTTTTAATTTTTTTGTGGGGTACCAGGGATTGAGCTCAGGGGTACTCAACTGCTGAGCCACATTCCCAGTCCTTTTTTTTTATTTTATTTAAAAACAGGGTCTTACTGAGTTGCTTAGCGCCTCGCTGTTCCTGAGGCTGGCTTGGAACTCAAGATTCTCCTGTCTCAGCCTCTGGAGCTGCTGGGATTACAGGCGTGCTCCACCAGGCCCTACCCGCCCCCCCTTTTAAATTTTATTTTTACACAGGGTCTTGCTAAATTGCTGAGGCTGCCCTCGAACTTGGGATCCTTCTGCCTCAACTTCCTGAGTTGCTGTGATTACAAGCATGTGCTCCTGTGCCAGCCTATGGGACTTTTTAATTAAGTGGTTAGACTATATTTATTAGTCTGTTAGCCTTATCCCAGTTATGTATATTTACTGTTTACTGGTTTAAATGATGACTTATATTTTACCTCAGCAAATGCATTGAATGGCTAACTTCTCAACTTCATTGGTTTAGTTTGAGCCCTAACCCCTGGACTCTAGTGGAATGACTTGCCAAAGAACTCTTACTCCATTGCTTCCCTAAATACCTATGGTCTCCAATCTGACATATCCAGAACTTAATTTACTTTGGATAATTCCCTCATAGCAGTTCTGTGTGATATGCCTGTTGGCTTCATTATATCTGGTAGCACTCTGCACTCTAAATCATCTATTATAGGCTGGAAAAGGAATAAAGAATGAAGGGGGGTGGGGATTAAAGGATTTCCTCCTTAAATAATAATAAAGTTTCAATTTAGAAATCTCTTTTAAATTTTTCTTCTTATTTATTTATTTTTGGTGTGTGGTACTGCGGACTGAACCCAGGGGTGTTCTATCCCTGAGTATGCCCCAGCCCTTTTATTTTTTGAGACAAGGTCTCCTAAATTATCCTGGCTAGCCTTAAATTTGTGTCTCCTGCCTCAGCCTCCTGAGTCAGTGGGTACAGATGTATGCCACTGAGCCTGGCTCAACTTGGACATTTCTTTAGAGTACACTGTATGGTCTAAAAGTTGCAATAAAGTGTGAAATAAATTATATTCTGGGGTTAGAAAATTTCAGAGTATTTATTATTATTTTTTTCAACCACCAATTCCAATCTTTCTACAGTGATGCAACAACACTTGTGCTTATTTTAACCATCACATCATGCCATATTTTAGACATTGGTTTTCAGGACACACAAAAATGAATTTAATTCAGTAGCCAGTTGTGGTGGCACCTGCCTACAATCCTAGCTACTCAGGAGGCTGAGGCAGGAGGACTGTAAGTTTGAGGCCTCTCAGCAACTTAGCAAGACCCTGTATGAAAAAGTAAGAACTACTGGGGGTATTGCTCAGTGGTAGCATACCCCTGGGTTCAATCCCCAATAACAAAATAAATTTAATTTAAAATAAATTTAATCCAGAGTAAATTTTGTGACAGTATATTCAGTCATGTGCTTACTTACAAAGTGTCTTTTTTGTCTTTGAAAATAACTACCTTTTCTCCATCCTTGCCAAGAAATATACTTTTTTTTTTTTTTTTTGGTACTGGAAATGAAACCCAAGGCCTCACATATGCTAGGCCTGCACTCTACCCCTGAATTACACCCCCAACCCCTGAAATCTGGAAATTTCATGTTTATTTTCTATACACGTCCCTAGAATGAAAGTGTATATTTTCACAAGGAATACTCTAAGGCCCTTTCCATGAAATACACAAAGGATCAACTCATCTTGCTGTAAGTTTTTGTTGCTGTAAACAAGAGATACTTTTCTTTTACCTTTACCTCAAAGAGAAGACTTTGCATTTAATCTGTATAGTCTGTAGGCTGGTTTCAGTTTACTCACTAGAAATATGGTATTTAGGGTAATGAGAGATATTCATCCCAAACTTGCTTCTCTAAAGAATGTGTAACTTGGGCTGGGGATGTGGCTCAAGCGGTGGCGCGCTCGCCTGGCATGCGTGCGGCCCGGGTTCGATCCTCAGCACCACATACTAACAAAGATGTTGTGTCCGCCGAGAACTAAAAAATAAATATTAAAAATTCTCTCTCTCTCTCTCTCTCTCTCTCTCTCTCTCTCTCTCACTCTCTCCTCTCTCACTCTCTCTTTAAAAAAAAAAAAAAAAGAATGTGTAACTGGAGCTGGGGTTGTGGCTTAGCTGTAGAGGGCTCGCCTAGCCCATGTGAGGCACTGGGTTCGATTCTCAGCATCACATACAAATAAATAAAAGTAAAGGTATTGTGTCCATTTGCAACTAAAAAAAAAAATTAAAAAAAAAAGAATGTATGACCTGGCATGGTAGTTCATGCAAGTTCAAGGACAGCCTCTGCAATTTAGTGAGACTGTCTCAAAAAAAGGGCTGAGATTGTATCTTGGTGGTGCCCTTGGGTCCAATCCCTAGTACTGCATATTGCAAAAAAAAAAAAAAGAAAGAAAGAAAAAACGGGTCTGTATGAATTGTATGTTGAATCAGACCCAAGTCTGACTGACACTGAAAACATGTAGATGACTATAATTATCTTCTCTGATAAAGTCTCAGAAAGTTTAGAGAAGGAATCAGAACATTCCTTTTGGGTTCCAGGATGTGGAGGGGTCAAAAGTAGAGTAAAATGTGAGTTCTGTTGAGGAAGGTATTAATCAAGAACTTAGTTAACTACTTATTCAGAATGTTGTGAGGGGACTCAACCTTCAGGTAGAAGGTTGAAATTAGAAGATTCCTTCTAGTTCTGCTTCTGTAACCCATCAATTTACCTAAAGTATTAATTTTATTTATTTTTTTAAAGTTTTTTTTTTTTTAAGAGAGAGAATTTTAATATTTATTTTTTAGTTTTCGGCGGACACAACATCTTTGTTTGTATGTGGTGCTGAGGATCGATCCCTGGCCGCATGCATGCCAGGTGAGCACGCTACTGCTTGAGCCACATCCCCACCCCTAAAGTTTTTTTTTTTTTTTTAATATTTTAGTTTTCAGTGGACACAATATTTTTTTTTTTTTAATGAGAGAGAGAGAGAGAATTTTAATATTTATTTTTTTTTAGTTTTCAGCAGACACAACATCTTTGTTTTGTATGTGGTGCTGAGGATCGAACCCGGGCCGCATGCATGCCAGGCAAGCGCGCTACCGCTTGAGCCACATCCCCAGCCCCAGACACAATATTTTTATTTCATTTTTATGTGGTGCTGAGGATCGAACCCAGTGCCCGTGCATGCCAGGCGAGTGCGCTACTGCTTGAGCCACATCCCCAGCCCCATATTTTTTAAAGTTTTAAACACCTTTTTCTAGTGATAAATTTCACCTGGAATTTATTTTTATTTTTATGTTTATTATGTTTATTTATTTTGTGGTGTTGGGGATTGAACCCAGGATTTTGGTCATAACAACACAAACACTCTATCAACTGAGCTATATCCCTGGCCCTGGAATTTATTTTTTATTTATTTTTGTGTGTGTGGTGTTGGGTATCAAACTCAAGACCTGGCACAGATTAGGCAAGCACTGAACCACTGAGTTATAAGACCATCTCCAGGATTTAAATTTCATATATATTTTAATTTTTAAAAACACTAGTATTGAGCTGGGGTTGTGGCTCAGTGGTAGAGCACTTGCCTATCATGTGTGAGGCACTGGGTTTGATCCTAAGCACCACATAAAAATAAATAAAATAAAGGTCTTGTATCCATCTACCACTTAATTTTTAAAAATCCACTAGTATTTAGCATGTAGCAAGCTTATGGGAATTATTTCTTTAAAAATACACTTACATTTAAATAATAGCTTAGGTAAATTGATGCTTCTAATTTCAACCTTTTACCCTAAGATTGAGTCCCTTCTACAAAATTCTCTTTTTGTTGAAGCAGAGTCTTGCTAAATTACCAAGTCTGGCCTCAAACTCGTGATCCTCTTCTCAGCCACTGGGTCCAGCTTAAGGTCTTGATCTAATAAAGTTTCCTCAATTAAGAACTCATATTTTACTCCTGAGCCCTTTTACACCTTATAATGCAAAAAGAATATTCTGGCTGCTTCTTTAACCTAAGATTTTATCAGAGAAGATAATTTAAATTAAATATATAATAATAACATGACAGTGTTTGACAGTTAATGAATGGCCTATAAATGTTACCTGCTGTTTTTTTAACTTGTTCTACATTTTTGTGACTCAAGTTTTGAAAATATCTACCTTTTCTAGACTTAAGAATTAATTGGTTTAGTTCTGTTGCAGACATCCAGCTAAACAAGTTTTTGATTCTTGCTTTTATCTTCCTAGTTTTTTGTTTTGTTTGTTTGTTTTTGGTTGGTTTTTGTTTATTTTTAATGTGATGCTGGGGATGGAACCTAGTGCCTCACCATGCTAGGCAAGCGCTCTACTACTGAGCCACAACCCCAGCCCCTTCTTCTAGTTTTTTTTTTAATTTTTTTTTATTAGTTCTCGGCGGACACAACATCTTTTGTTTGTATGTGGTGCTGAGGATCGAACCTGGGCCGCATGCATGCCAGGCGAGCTCGCTACCACTTGAGCCACATCCCCAGCCCCCCTTCTTCTAGTTTTGAATTGTAAGTTTTCAGAAGTTCAGATTGTGTGCTATAATATCTCATAAATTCCTTTCTTCCTCTAAGATATAACAGTGTCATACACCTCTTTTCCTTTTCTTGTCCCTGAAGAGCAAGTATTGCTCCTTTTATATCAAGGAGCTAAAATCTGTGCATGATATGGAATAGACTCAGTAAATATTTGTTGAACTGGTCATAATGATGGGCCATAAGCTATTCAACTTAGCCTAGCTGCCTAAGCAAATTTCTATCCCCTTAAGACTTCTAGAAAATTCTAGAAGTCTTTTAGGGTAAGATGTCATTCATTGAACAAAAAATGTATACTTGCTATGTGCTGGGTTTCTTTAGAAAGGCTTAGGTTTGCACTTCTGTAGGTTTAACATTTGGAAACCATTTATTACTCTTCTGTGTCTTGGGTATCGTGATGGGCGCAGGGGAGCCACTGAATAAGTAAAAGGAATATTTAGCTGGGTACAGCAGTGTACACCTGTAGTCCCAGCTACTCAGGAGGAATTTGAGACCAGCCTGAGCAACATAGAACATGAGGCCCCATCTCAAGAAAAGAAAAAGGAAGGAACAAACAAAACATTTGGTGAGGTGGCGCGTGCCTGCAATCCTAGTGATTTGAGAGTCTGAAACAGGAGAATTGCAAGGTCGAGCCAGCCTCAGCAACTTAGCTATACCCTGTCTCAAAATAAAAATACAGAGCTGGGGGAAACAGAGACTGTGTGTGTGTGTGTGTGTGTGTGTGACTGAGGATTTGACACAGGGCTTTGTACATGCTAGACAAGTGCTCTAGCACTAAGCTACACCCCCAGCCCCCAAAAAAGAAAAGGAAAAGAAAGAGAATAAAAGAGAAGCAAAGAAAAGCAGTCCTTTCCCATGAGGTACAATTTGATGGGGAGAAGCTGACAAAGTGAGGTGATGAGGGAGCAAGAACAAGGTTTTTTGCTTTTTTTTTTTTTTATGGTGTTGGGGATTGAACCCAGGGGCCTTGTTCATATAAGGCAAGCACTCTACCAACTGAGATATATCCCCAGCCCGTTTTTTTGTTTTTTTGTTTTTTTGTGTGGGTTTTTTTTTTTTTTTTTTTTTTTTTTTTGTACCAGGGATTGAACCCTAGAGCACTTAACCACTGAGCCACATCCCAGCCTTTTTATTTTTTATTTTGAAACAGGGTCTCACTAGTTTGCTTACAACCTCACTAAGTTGCTGAGGCTGGCTTTGAACCTGTGATCCTCTTGTCTCAGCCTCCCAGGCCACGAAGATTACAGGTTTGTGTCACCATGCCTGGCAGGAACACAAGTTTAAACCTAGACAAGGAGGTCACAGAAGACCTCCCCAAGGAAGTGGTATTTTAAATAAGTCACAAAAATGCTAGCAGGGACTAGCCAAAAGGAAAGAAAAGGGAATTCTAGGTAGAGGAAATAAGTGGGAAGCTTCAGATGAAGAAAAAGAAAAAGGCATATCTGACAAAGTGGAAAAATTTGATCTTAGGAGCCTACTCTGAGAACTATGAGAAATGTTAGCAAGGTGGGCAGAGGACAAATTTAGAGAATTTTGTAAGCCAAATTAAGGTGTTGTGCTTTATTCTAACAGCAACAGGAATACACTGAAGGATTTTTAAGTGGGAAAGTGGCCTCTGGCCTTTAGTAGGATTACTTTGACTGCTATGTGGAGAATGAATTGGAGGAGACCAAGATAGAAATTAGGATAGAGAGAAGAAGCAGCTGGAAAAACCCAGGTAACAAGAGTGTGGTGCCCCAGATATGGTAGTGGCAGCACAGATGGAGAATGGGAGGATGATTAAAAGAGGGAGGTAGAGTGGATAGGATTTGGTGGTTGATTGGATTTAAAGAAGAAAGAGAGGAGTCAAAAATAACTTCTTGTTTTCTGGCTTGTGAAAATGGGTGAAGGGAAGCACCACATACCGAGGCAGAAAATACAAAAGCAGGTTTGAGAAAGAGTATCAGTTCAGTTTAATGTGCCTATAAAATATTGTAGAGGCTGTTGAATACAGGAATATAGAATTCATGAAAAAAAATATGAGGAATTTTAACTAGGTCATATACAAGTGAGGTTGATTGACCCATCATTTATCATTGCCTAAGATGAGCAGGGCAATTTAGCAAGACTCTCAAAATTAAGAAGAAAGGGCTGGGCACATACTTCAGTGGTAAAACATTTGCCTAGCTAGCATGCATGAGCTCCGGGGTTCAATCTCCAGTACTGCAAAACAAACAAACAAACAAACAAATAAATAAATAAAGGTGGGGGTGATAAAACAGTGAGTGGTACAGTGTGTACAAACCAGATGGTAGGGGAATACAGAAAAGAAAAATGGTTTGACAATTAACTTCATGGAGGATAGGCTTTGATTTGGGCCTTGAATAGAAAAGGAAATGAGGGACAAAGGGCTTAAAGCATAACAAGGGCATAGAAATGTGAAAATGCATTAATATGTTCAGAGTATTGAAAGTGGTTGGTATGTGTGAAGCTGAAGTTCTAGGGGTGTGATAGACACAAATAAAACTGGAAAAGTATTTTGAGATCAATGAAGTAAACTTTTTTTGGTGGGGGATGAGGTACTAGGCACTCGACCACTGAGCCACATCCCTAGCCCTATTTTGTATTTTATTAGAGACAGATCTCACTGAGTTGCTTAGCGCCTTGCTAAACTGCTGAGGCTAGGTTTGAACTTGCAGTCCTCCTACCTCAGCCTCCTGAGCCTCTGAGATTCTAGGAATGAGCCCCTGTGCCTGGCTGTCCTGGTCATTTTCACATAGCCATATGTTTAAGTAAATACACAGCTCTTACCTGTGTTCTTGTAAGTGAATCTCTCTTTTCAACTGTGAAGACTAACAACTGCAGAATGTCCAGGTGTCTGTGTTTTTGTTAAGAATGGAACAGTACTTTGAGTTATTTTAGAATTAAAGAGCACATGATGCTGCATGTTGGGTTTCTTCAGTAGCTCTGTAAGGGTGATATCAGCTGAGATCAGCTTCATTCTTTTTGAGGCAAAGAGGTATTAAAAAGTTCCTAGGGGCTGGGGATATAGATCAGTTGGTAGAGTGCTTGCCTTCCATGCACAAGGACCTGGGTTCAAACCCCAGCACCACAATAGATAGATAGGTAAGTAGATAGACAGATAGATGGTTAGATGGATAGATAGATAGATTCTCTAGAAGTTCCTAGAAGGTGGGTGTGTTGGTGTATGCCTGTAATCCCAGTGACTAGCGAGGCTGAGGCAGGAGTATCGCAAGTTCAAAGCCATCCGCAGCAAAAACAAGGCACTAAGCAACTCAGATCCTGTCTCTAAATAAAATACAAAATAGAACTGGGAATGTGGTTCAGTAGTTGAGTGCCCTTGAGTTCAATCCCTGGTTACCTGCCCCCGCTCAAAACAAAACAAGGGTTGGGGCTCAGCGGTAGCACACTTGCCTGGCATGTGTGAGGCACCGGGTTTGATTCTCAGCACCACATATAAATAAACAAATAAATAAATGTCTATAAACAAGTTTAAAAAAAACATTAAAGAAATTAAAACAACAACAACAACAAAAAAAAAAACCAGAAGTTCCTAGAGAAGTTAACTTTTTTTTTAGGTTTATAGAGATTATATATTGAAATTCAACATTTATTAAACAAGTACTCAGTGCAAGTCATCTTCCCCTTCCCATACAACTCAGTTCAGTCAGTCAGCAGGTACAAAGTATTTACAAAAGATGGAGAACTTGATGAGGTGTAATGGCTAGTCGCACAGAAAATAGATAGGACACCTACTTTCCAGGAGCTTACTGTTTAAGATGGACTAGTATGCAATAAACCAGCTCTTCAGAATAAAACCCAAAAACCTTGAATTGTAGTGCTCGTGAGCTTCTGTGGTATTTGTATTCCCAACATTGCTGATCTCAAACTACTACCAACTTGAGATGTCACTACTCAAGAGTTGAGTTGAGAAACACATAGTTGGTTCTCAGGAGCTGGTAGAGCTGGTTGTAGCACATCAATCAGTAAATAACACATATTAAGAAAACCTGCAAGTGGAGTATGGTGGAACACATCTATAATTCCATTCATTGATTTGGTAGACTTGAGGCAGGAGAATAAAAGTTTAACAACTTAGTGAGAATCTCAGCAACTTAGCAAGACCTTGTCTCAAAATAAAAAGTAAAAGCAAAAAAGGACTGGGAATGTAGCTCAGTGCCCTTTGGATTCAATCACCAGTATGAAAGAAAGAAAGAAGGGCTGGGGTTGTGGCTCAGAGGCAGAGTGCTTGCCTAGCATGTGAGAGGCACTGGGTTCGATCCTCAGCACCACATAAAAATAAAGGGGGCTGGGGTTGTGGCTAAGTGGTAGAGCACTTGCCTAGCACACGTGAGGCACTGGGTTCAATCCTCAGCACCACATAAAAGTAAAATAAAGGAATTGTGTCACCTACAACTAAAAAATATGTTAAAAAAATAAAGGTATTGTGTCTACCTACAACTAAAAAATATAAAGAAAAGGAAAAAAACCCTACAGGGCTGGGAATATAACTCAGTGGTAGAGAACTTGGCCTATCATTCATGAGGTCCTGGATTTGGTCCTCGGCACCAAAAGGATGGAAGGATGGAAGGATGGGAGGGAAGGAAAAAAGGGAAAGGAAGGAAGAAAAAAGGGTGTGAGGAAGGAAGGAAGGAAGGAAATCTACACTAGCTAGTGCTGAGGCATTTCTGGAAAGATCAAAGTCCTGTCAGCTCCCTCCTATAATTCCCATCCTTTTCAGAGGACAATGATCTCCAGGGTGCTCTTGGAATTGGTAGTCATTATTTTGGCATTTCTCTCCTATGGTTGCCATCTTTCAAACCAGATGAAGTAATTTGTGCTTCTTGTTTCCTAATAGAAGCCCCAGCTATCAGACTTCATGTGAAAGATGGCTAATGCAGAAGTGAGTGTCCCAGTGGGAGATGTGGTTGTGGTACCCACTGAAGGAAATGAAGGGGAGAACCCTGAAGACACTAAGACCCAAGTGATCTTGCAGTTACAACCTGTGCAACAAGGGTAAGTGGCTAGAAATTTGGTATTCTGAAAATTTTGGGGAGGTTTAAAGGGTGGGAAAATTGTAACTTTATAGTTGTTTAGCCCAATGGAACATTCAACATCAATCAGCTGGCTGAGTTTTCATAGTGATATGTATTGTGGTTTTTTTTTTTTTTTTTTTTTTTTTTTTTTTTTGTGCTAGGGATTGAACCTAGGGCCTCCTACATACAAGGCAAGCACTCTACCCGCTGATCTATATTCCCAGGCCCTATATTTGTCTTTTGTTGTTGCTGCTGGATATTGAACCTAGTACCTTGCATTTGACTGAGCTATTTCCCTAGTCCCTGTATTTGTCATTTTAATATTATTATAACAGTTATCTATTTCCTTGTATCCTTCTTTCCTCTCTGCTGAGAGATTTATTAGGATAAGTTATAGGGATTCCTCATCTTATATAGTAATAGTTTTTTTTATTTTTTTGCTTTTTTTTTTTGTACTAGAGATTGAACCTAGGGCCTCATGCATACTAGGCAAGTGCTCTATCACTGAGCTATATTTATTCCAAGCACTCCCACCCTGCCCCCAGACAGGGTCTTACTAGGATGCCTTGAATTTGAGATCCTCCTGCCTCAGCCTTCGGAGTCACTGGATTACAGGCATGTGCCACTGCGCTTTGCACTATGTCTACACAACTTTTTTTTTTCTTTTTGGTACTGGGGATTGAACTCAAGGGCACTCGATGACTGAGCCACATCCCCAGCCCTATTGTGTATGTTATTTAGAGACAGGGTCTCACTGAGTTGCTTAGCACCTTGCTGTTGCTGAGGTTGGCTTTGAATTTGTGATCCTCCTGTCTCAGCCTCCCAACCTGGTGGGATTATAGGGGTGTGCCATTGTGCCCACCTCAAAAGAGAGGTCTTAAAGGAAAATAAGAATTAGATCTGCACAGAGAAGGAGGGGTAATTCTTCTGTCTTGGAGAATGTATAGAAGATCCTTCATGGGATTAGCAGTGTTCCTGGGCAAATAATACAGTCCTAATCTTTTTTTTTTTTTTTTTAATTGCCCCTCCTGCATCATACAGGTTTCTGCCAATCCTGTTCTAATCTAAGTAATGTACCTTGTCTTAAATATTTCAAATTTCAAATGTAAAGGTTCATTGGTATACCTTTGTAATCCCAATGATGAAGGAGGCTGAGGTAGGAGGTGGTCAAGTTCAAGGCCAGCCTGGGCAATTTAGCATGACTATCCCAAAATAAAACAGATAAAAAGGGGTAGGGTTATAGCTCAGTGGTAGAGTGTTCTTGGGTTTAATCCCTGGTACTGCAAAACAAAAAAAGAAAAAAAAAGTTCAAATATATACACCAATAAAGAAAACATTATAACGAACCCCCCAGCTTCATCAATACATGGTTGACTATTTCATGTCTTTATTTTATTTTATTTTTTTTAATTTAAAAAAAAAATTTTTTTAAAAAGAGAGAGTGAGAGAGGAGAGAGAGAGAGAGAGAGAGAGAGAGAGAGAGAGAAAGAGAATTTCCAATATTTACTTTTCAGTTCTCGGCGGACACAACATCTTTGTTGGTATGTGGTGCTGAGGATCGAACCCGGGCTGCACGCATGCCAGGCGAGCGCGCTACCCCTTAAGCCACATCCCCAGCCCCTATTTCATGTCTTTATCATCCCACTTTTTTTTTTTTTTTTTTAGTACAAGGGACTGTACCCAGTGAGCTACATTCCTATCCCTTTTTTTATATTTTATTTAGAGACAGGGTCTTTCTAAGTTGCTGGGGGTGGCTTTGAACTCATGATCCTCCTGCCTCAGCTTCCTGAGCTGGGATTATAGGCGTGTGCCACTGTGTCCTGCTCTTTATTTATTTATTTTTTTAAGTAAATCTAGATATTTGAATGTATCTTAAAAAAATAAGGATTTTTTTTTTTTTTTTTACTTTGGCAATACTGGGTATTGAATCCAGGGGTGCTTTACCCATAAGCTACACCCCCAGTCCTTTCTATTTTTAATTTTGTCAGAGGGTCTTGCTGAGTTACCTAGGCCGGCCTTTAATTTGTGATTCTCCTGCCTCAATTACAGACTTGCACCACCGTACCCACTTCTTGGCAGCTTTATTGTCTCATGCAGTCCTTATTTCTTCTATCTTTCTTAGAAAGTGTTCCAGTAGTCACTTGTCCTATCCTTATTAGAGAAAAAAAAAATCTATGCTATTAGTCTTAGTTTTTCCTTTTTCTTCTTTTTTTGTGGTACTGGGAATTAAACATAGGGCCTTGCTTATGATAGGCAAGCACTATACCATTGAACTGCATCCCCTACCATTTTCCTGTTTTTATTTCGAGAGGCTTTTGCTAAATTGCCCAGGCTGGCTTGGAACTTGTGATCCTCCTGCCTTAGTGCCTCCTAAATTGCGGGGATTATAGGCAATGCACCATGGTGCCTGGCTCATTTGTTTTTTTTTTAATTTAGTTGAATTCTATTTTTTATTTTCCTAATGATATTGCCTTTTCTGGAAATTCCGTGTTTCTAGATATGGGCTTTTTTTTTTTTTTTGTACTGGTGCAGGGAATTGAACCTAGGACCTTGTGCATGCAAGACAAGTACTCTACCAACTGAGCTATATCCCCAGCCCCTGGGTATCTTTTTTCTTGGCATTTTTTGTTGTTTCTTTTTTTCATTATTTTGTTTTATTTATTTTTTCACCTTATTGATTTTAGATATAGTCATCTTTGTACAACATATATTTACTCCTTAAGCCACTGTTTACATTGAGCTTAGTATATGGGCTAGCGAGTAAACATTTTGAGATACTACATTTTGACATGCCTATAACTGATGATATTCAGTTGATTTTTCTACTTGTATTTTCTAATTATTTGAATTTTTTTTTTTTTTTTTTTTTTGAGAGAGAGAGAGAATATTTATTTTTTAGTTTTCGGCGGACACAACATCTTTGTTTGTATGTGGTGCTGAGGATCGAACCTGGGCAGCACGCATGCCAGGCGAGGGCGCTACTGCTTGAGCCTCATCCCCAGCCCCTTATTTGAATATTTTATTGCATTTTAATCTTATTTTTAAGAAATGAAAGGGGAGCTGGGCAGTAGTGCATGCCTCTAATCCTAGCAACTCGGGAGTCTGAGACAGGAGGATTGTACGTCTGAGACAGGAGGATTGTACGTCCAAGACTGATCTCAGCAACTTAGTGAGACCTGTCTCAAAATAAAAAATAAAAAGGACTAAGGGCTGGGTGCCATGCTACATACCTGTAATCCCAGTGGCTCGGGAGGCTGAGGCAGGAGGATCGAGATTTCAAAGCCAGCCCCAGCAAAAGTGAGGCGCTAAGCAACTCACTGAGACCCTGTCTCTAAATAAAATACAAAATAGGACTGGAGATGTGACTCAGTGGTCAAATACCCCTCAGTTCAATCCCCAGTAATCCCTCCCCAAAAAGGACTAGGGTATAGTTCAGTTGTAGAGCACCCATGGAGTTTAATCCCCAGTACGGCAAAAAAAAAAAAAAAAAGGGGGAGGGGGTTTAAAAATATTGATACCAGTAGTGAGATGTAAAGAACTCATATGACATGAGATAAAGATGGATAGCATCAGGAGCCAGTGTTAAGCCACAATCACACTTAACCTGATTGGCCATGGGTTTATGTAGGAAGGAAAGAAATACTCAAGAATGTGTATAAGGGCTGGGGATGTGGCTCAAGCAGTAGCGCGCTCGCCTCGCATGCGTGCGACCCGGGTTCGATCCTCAGCACCACATACCAACAAAGATGTTGTGTCCGCCAAGAACTAAAAAATAAATATTAAAAATTCTCTCTCTCTCTCTCTCTCTCTCTCTCCCCACTCTCTCTCTCTTTAAAAAAAAAAAAAAAGAATGTGTATAAGACTCTGGGAATATATTGGTGAAGATTCTGTGTAAAGACAAAATAATAACAGATTTTATATAAATATTTTTAGATTTCAATATATAGAACTCCCCTTATGTTAATTTAGCTTTTTAAAAAATATGTATATATGTATACACATATATTTATGTACATATATGTATATATATTAGTTGTAGATGGACACAGTACATTTACTTTATTTATTTTTATATGGTGCTGAGGATCGAACCCAGTGCCTCATACATGCTAGGCAAGTGCTCCTCCACTGAGCTACAGCCCCAGCCCTCTATTTAGCTTTTAAATATATGACATTTTAAACTTTTTCAGGTATTCATTGTATACATATTTGCAGGAATGCATTAATTAGCAAAAGTAGACTATTTCGTAGCAGTCTCCATATAAGCATAGAACCTGACACATTGTATAAGATGATACTTTCATATTAACAGTAGGTTGGCTTTAAAGTATATACACTTTTTAAATTTAATTTAATTTAATTTTTTTGGTACTGGAGATTGAAGACAGGGGAACTTTACCACTGGGCCACATCCCCAGCCCTATTTTATGTTTTATTTAGAGACAGGGTCTCACTGAGTTGCTTAGCGCCTCCCTAAATTTCCAGGCTGGCTTTGAACTCTCCTTCCTCCTGCCTAAGCCTCCCTAGCTGCTGGGATCACAAGTGGGCACCACCACCTAGTGGTAGTTAACTTTTTCAACTAAAATCTCTTTTATAACATACTCAAAAAGTTTCCAGGGGAAGTTAAGGTACCAGGATTTTATCACCATTTTTGAATTTCCAGTTCACTTTGGATTAATTATCGACTTTTAAACATTATGTGATTAGAGTTTTTTTTTTTTTTTTTTTTTTGTGGAACTAGGGATTAAATCTAGAAGTGCTTTACCACTAAACTACATTCCCAGTCCTTTTTATTTTGAGACTGGATCTCACTAAATTGCTGAGGGTTTCACTAAGTTCCCCAGGCTGACCTTGAACTTTTGATCTTCCTGCCTCCATCTCCTGAGTCCCTGGGATTAAAGGCATGAGCTACCATGCCCCAGGTAATCAGAGTTTTAATATTCCATAAATTTATTCAATGTACTGAGTCACTTTAATTTTTTCTGTAGAAGAAATTTAGTCCAAATGTGATAGGATAGTTCAATTTGAGGAGGAGCAGCCCTGTTTTTCCTTTCATGCTGTATCTCTTTCTAGTAGGAAGTTTAGGGTCACAGACTGAGTGGGTAGCTCAGTGGAAGAGCATTTGCCTAGCATGTACAGGACCCTGGGTGTAATCCCTAGCACAATAAACAAACAAGCAAATAAATAAAAGCAAATAAATAAATATTTTTGAAAGTTTAAAGTCAAAGAAGATGTATTAATTCTATCAGAACAATAGGGTACCCCTTAGTTTTTGAGATAGGACCTCACTAAGTTGTTGAGGGTCTCATAAATTGCTGAGGCTGGCCTTCAACTTGTGTTCCTCCTGCCTCAGCCTTCCAAATTGCTGAGATTATAGGCGTGGGCCACTGCATCTGGCCTATTTATTTGTTTGTTTTTATTTATTTTTTCAGTGTTGGGGATCAAGACTAGGGCCTCAAACATGCTAGGCAAATGGTCTATGTCTGATCTGCATACCCATCCCATATTGAGATGGGTGTTTAAGAGTTTTCTAACTTAAAAAAGTAAAGTTCTTTTTCTTTTTCTCTTTGTTTTCTTTTCTTCCTTATACCAAGGATTTGAGGCTTTAT
Organism: Spermophilus citellus; assembly: GCF_964194105.1. NCBI lineage: Eukaryota > Metazoa > Chordata > Mammalia > Rodentia > Sciuridae > Spermophilus > Spermophilus citellus. The sequence goes on along the minus strand of NC_138191.1, from coordinate 118,852,958 downwards.
TTTTATTTATTTATTTATTTATTTATTTTTGGCGCTGGCGATTGAACTCAGGGGCACTCGACCACTGAGCCACATCCCCAGCCCTATTTTGTATTTTTTATTTAGAAGCAGGGTCTCACTGAGTTGCTTTGTGCCTTGCCCTTGCTGAGGCTGGCTTGAACTCCCAATTCTCCTGTCTCAGCCTCCCAAGCCACTGGGATTATAGTCATGCGCCATTGCACCTGGCTGAGGCTTTGTTTTAATAGTGCAGAGAGTTGTTTTTGTTTGTTTTCTTTTTTGATACTGGGGATTTAACTCAGGGATATTCTACCATTGAACTACATCCCTAGCCTTTTTTATTTTTCGTTTTAGGTTTCCCTAAGTTGCTTGTGGCCTCATTAAGTTGCTGAGGCTGGCCTCAAACTTTAGATCCTCCTGCCTCAACCTCCCGAATTTCTGGGATTATAGGCAGGTGCCACCATGCCCAGCTTGGAAGTTATTTTAGACATAATAAATTCAACAAAATCCTGTGGGAGATCCAAATGTATGTATTTACTTAGCAGTTATCTGTTTCCTGGTTTGAAATTCAAAAGGGAAGTCTGTACTATAGGTGTCACCATGGAGTTGGATAGTCATCTGTGTAAAGATTACTCAGGCAGGGCTGGGGTTGTAGCTCAGTAGTAAAGCGCTTGGCTTATGCATGAGGCACTAGGTTCGATCCTTAGCACCACATAAAAATAAATAAATAAAATAGAGATATTATGTCTATCTACAACTAAATAAATATTTTAAAAATAAATAAATAAATAAAGATTACTCAGGCAGTGCTTTCAAATAACAAAGTGTAAGAATTAATGCATCAGGTTTATTATAGAAATTAAGCAAACACATGACAGTAAATTATGTTAGATTATCTGAGCACATGAATGTGGAGACATTTTAGGTTGGTCTGTATTACATAACCGTCCATTAAGTGGTGCCTCTAGTTACTAGTAGTTAATTTGTGCATAGTTTTTTTTTTTTTTTTAATATTTATTTTGTTGTTGTTGTTGTTATAGTTGAACACAGTATCTTTATTTTATTTTTATGTGGTGCTGAGAATCAAACCTAAGGCCTCACACGTGCTAGGTGAATGCTCTATTGCTGAGCCACAATCCCAGCCTGGGCATAGTTTTTTTTTTTTTTTAATCTTACTTTTTTTTCATTTTTTTGTTCATGTTAATAATTTGGTAATGATGCTTTAAAAGATGCTAAAGTGCAGGAATGGGAATGTAGCTCAGTGGTAGAGCACTTGCCTAATATGTGAAGTCCTGGGTTCAATCCCAGCAGCCCTAATACACACAATGCTAAAGTACTAAAAAAAAAAAAAAAAAAAAAAAAAAAGCTAAAATATCTAGATTTCAACAAAATACATCAATTTCTGTGGTCAACATGGTTCTTCCTGTCTTGAATTATTTATATTCTTCTCAGGTGAATTCTATGATTTCGTCTTGTATTTGAAGCAAAACTTAAAAACAAAATTTTTTTAATTAAAAAAAAAACTATGTGGGGCTGGGGATGTGGCTCAAGCAGTAGCGCACTCGCCTGTCATGCGTGCGGCCCGGGTTCGATCCTCATACCAACAAAGATGTTGTGTCCGCAACTAAAAAAAATAAATATTAAAAAAAAAGATTAAAAAAAAAAACTATGTCATGAACATTTTCAGTGATGTGATACAGGGAAAAGGCTGGTGAAATAAAATAGCAAGTGGAGTATACTAGCAAGAATTACTTTCCTTTGAAGTGAGGAAAGTTGTTGCTGACTTATTTCCATGGTAGTAGCTAAGCAGTCCTTCGAAGCTTGAAGTTTAAGTACAATGGGAAACTAGTCAAAGTACTAACATAGAATTGTTAAGTATATTTATTTTATTCCTTTTGAGATAGAGTAAAAACAAATTTCTTAACCCCATGCTGTGAATATTAATTTTTTCATGATTTATGTAGTTTGTTTATCGATGGACACTTTTACAACAGGATTTATGAAGCTGGGTCGGAGAACAACACAGCAGTTGTAGCAGTAGAAACTCACACAATACACAAAATTGAAGAAGGAATTGGTAAGTCTTTGTTTTTCTAGTACTTTTGACCTTTGCTTCCTTGGTTGAGCTGTTTTGCCTTTGTGTGTGTGTGTGTGTGTTGGGGGTCAAACACAGAGATAGCTTCACCTGTGCTAGGCAGATACTCATTAAGCTACATTGCCAGCCTGAGATACCTTGCCTACCATGCCTTATGTTTTCCTTACACCTAGTGTGCCTACCAATACTGCAGCCATCAATTTGATGGAAGCATAATTAGAGACTAAGACCTACTGACTAAGATGTCAGGGCTGGCAGATGATTATTTAATATCAGTATGATAGGGTAAATGAAAGATTATTCATCTATAAAAATCCCACAAAGATAGAAGCTTGTCTAGCAAACCCCAGGCCCTGGTTCAATTCCTGCTACCATCCAAAAAAAAAAAAAAAATTCCCACAAAGAACAGAGTCTTAAGTTGATACCTGTCATTAGAGAAATTGCCGATAAGGATTGATGAGGTGTTGACACAAAGGCTGTCAGGAGAAAGAAACTGGAAAGAAATTTTGAAATCAAGCAAACTTAAGTTTGAATCCTATTTTCTCACTTTTTTTTTTGGTGGTATCAGGGATTAAACCCAGGGCCTTGCACATGTTAGACAAGTGTTCTACCTCTACTACTCATCTATGCCGCAAGCCTTTTTTTTTTTTTTTTTTTTGTATTCGGGATTGAACTCAGGGGTACTTGACCACTGATCCATATGTCCCAGCCTTATTTTGTATTTTATTTAGAAACAGGGTCTCACTGAGTTGCTTAGTGCCTTGCATTTGCTAAGGCTGGCTTTCAACTTATGATCTTCCTGCCTCAGCCTCCCGAGGTGCTGGGATTACAGGCTTGAGCCACCATACCTGGCTCCAGCAGCCTTTCTTATTTTATTTTGAGGCAGGGTCTCACTAAGTTGGCCAGGCTGGCCTTGAATTTGTGATTCTCCTGTCTCAGTCTCCTGAGTAACTAGGATTACAGGGAGCCACTGTCTAGTACTACTTTGTCACTTTTTAGCTGTGTGTCCTTGGAAAGTCACTGATTTTTCTGAGGCCCATAAACTTATATGAAAAACATAGCAAACAATTACTGCTTCACATGATTTTATAAGAGCTAAATAATACTAAGCATGTAAAGCAAATACAGGGTGTTGTGGCACATGCCTATAGTCCCAGCAGTTTGGGAGGCTGAGGCAAGAGGATATAGCTCAGTGATAGATTATCCCTGTATTTAATCCCTAGTACTGCAAAACAAAACAAACCAACCAACAAACAATACACATATATGTTAGAGTGTCTAGCACATAGTAGAAGATAGCTGTTATGCCAAACTTCTGGAGGATTCCTAAACAATACTAGCAAGAATGAACTATTAGATCCTTAGGGAGAGTAGGAAACTAGTAATTTGGAATTTAAAATTTGGTGAAGGACTGGAGATACAGCTCAGTTAGTAGAGTGCTTGCCTTGCATGTACAAGGCCCTGGGTTCAATCCCCAGCACCACAATAAAATAAAATAAAATAAAATTTGGTGAAGACTTGTTTATTAAATAACTGACTTTTTTTTTCCATTTTCAGATGCAAGCACTATAGAAGCAAATGAGGATATGGAAATTGCTTACCCCATAACTTGTGGAGAGAGCAAAGCCATTCTCCTCTGGAAGAAGTTTGTATGTCCAGGAATAAATGTGAAGTGTGTTAAGGTAATTGTCTTCTTGCTGAGATGTTTCAGGACTTTTCCTTTTCAAAGGGTGTTGTTTCAGTGCCTCCTCTCTCTCTTCCACCAAATCTTTTTTTTTTCCTTTTTCTGCAGTTTTGGGGATGCAACCCATGGCCTTGAACATGCTAGGCAAGCTCTACCACTGAGTTACACTCCCAGCTCCTAATCAGTGTTTTTGATTTTATAGCTGTTGTTCTATCATTTCACAGTAGAAAAAATAAGGGTTGACCTGTATTTAAGTCCTATTGGAATATAAGTCCTATGAGAGTAGAAGACTTACCTGTTTTGTTCACTACTATAAATCCAACCTTTAAAAATGTTCCTTTTTTTTTTTTTCCTTCCTTTTTGGATCTGGGGATCAAACCTAGGGCCTTATACATCGATAAGCATACAACTACCACTAAGCTATATACCTAGCTTGAATGGTCCATGATGTATAATAGATAATCAATAAATATTTGTTCAGTGAATGACTAACTGGATGACCTTGACCAAGTTTTTTTTTTTTTAATTATTGATTGACCTTTATTTTATTCATTTATTTGTATGTAGTGCTGAGAATCGAACCCAGTACCTCACACATAATAGGCAAGTGCTCTACCTCTGAGCCACAACCCCAGCCGTTGACCAAGTTTTTTAATATTTCAGAGCCTCATCCTAAAATCGAAATAATCATGTGTGTGTGTGTGTGTGTATGTATGTATATATACACGTACATATGTATTTTTACACATATCAATATCTATAATGTAAAACTGCTAGTTTAAATCAGATAATATATGTAAACACCTTATACTAGTATGTATTATGGAAGAGTTTATTCAAAATTATTATTTATAAAAATAATCTTTACAAGAGCATAATGTGAACAGAATTGTTCATTCTGTCTGTCACCAATAAAGACAGAATGAACAATTCTGTTCACATTATGCTCTTGATTGGTGGCTATATCAGTATCCATAGATACTAGTTATTACAATGGCATCATCCTAGATTAATTAGGATTACAGAATTTCAAGGCTCTGCAGTGCTGTTGTTTTCTACCACACTTGTTCTTTCCACCATCCTGAATCTTGACCTTTAGGCTAGATAGATTATTTCAGTTAATATCCTCAGCCTTTCCAACACTAGAACAAACTTCTGGATTCAAAGTTTAAGTCAATAGTAGATACTAATCAATTCATTTTCTATCTGGGCATTGTTTTGTACGTAACAAATAGAGTTATCATTTCATTCTTTTCCCTCTTGACTTGCCTAAATTGACATTGAACTGCTTTGGACTTTTTTTTTTTTTAAACTTTAGTTCAATGATCAGTTGATCAGCCCCAAGCATTTTGTTCATCTGGCTGGCAAGTCCACTCTGAAGGACTGGAAGAGAGCCATTCGTCTGGGTGGAATCATGCTTAGGTAAGATCTAGCACACACCTTTCAACAAACTTTGGGGCACTTAATTGTGGTAGGTCTTTTCCTCTTTACTTTGAGGTTTGTATTCTGTCTGAAGGATTGGCTTGAACATTCCATGCATTATTTGTTCTTTGTCAATTTGTTGTGTTTTTTGGGGGTGCTGAGGATTGAACTCAGGGGCACTGTACTACTGAACTACATTTTCAGACCTTCTTTTTAATATTTTTTTAGTTGTTGGTGGACTTTTATTTTATTTATTTATATGCAGTGCTGAGAATAGAACCACGTGTGTTAGGCAAGGGTTCTACCACTGAGCTACAACTTGCTCCCAACACCTTCTTATTTTTTATTTTGAGACAGGGTCTTTTTTTTTTTTTTAAATTTTATTTTATTTTTATGTGGTGCTAAGGATCGAACCCAGCGCCCCACGCATGCCAGGCAAGTGCGTTACCGCTTGAGCCACATCCCCAGTCCTTGAGACAGGGTCTTGCTAAGTTGCTTAGGGGCTCACTAAATTGATAACACTGGCCTTGAACTTGTGATACTTCTGCCTCAGCCTCCTGAGTCTCTGGGATTACAGGCATTGGATACCATGTCCAGCTCATCGAGTTGTTCTTTTTTTTTTTTTTTGCTGTTGAACCCAGGGGCACTTAACCACTGAGTCACATCTCCAGCCCTTTTTTTTATTTTATTTAGAGACAGGGTCTTGCTGAGTTGCTTAAAGCCTCACCAAGTTACTGAGACAAGCTTTTAATTATCAATCCTCCTATATCAGCCTCCCAGACTGTTGGGATTATAGGCGTGCAACACTGTGCCTAGCTATCAAGTTGTTCTTAATCCTTTTTCTTTCTTTTTTTTTTTTTCTTCTTCTTTTTTTTTTTTTTTTGAAGTGCTGGGGCTCAAACCAGATCCTCATGCTTGCCAGGCAAGCCCTCTATCACTGACCTACTTCTTCTCAGCCCCCAACTTGTTCTTAAATCTCTGAGAGAGTCAGGCATAGTGGCATACACCTGTAATCCTAGAATATTAGGAGGCTGAGGCAGAAGGATCACAAGTTTGAGGCCAGCCTGGGCAACTTAGTGAGACCCTATCTCAAAATAAAATAAAAAGGGGTGGGAATGTATTTCAGTGGTAGAGAGTCCCTGAGTTCAATCCCCAGTGTTACCAAAAAAAGAAAAAAAAGTTGGATAGATCAGATACTCTCTTGGCAGAGAAGCTCTGAGTAGATGACAGTCCTGTTTGAATCCACCAAACAGAGAAGTCAAAGAGCAAGTGAAACAACCATGCAGCAGTGTAGGCTGTTCGACAAATCCTAGGATAATCTGGTGAAGTAGAAGGGTGCTTGAGCATTAACAGTTACACACAACAAATGCAATCCTCACCATCGATGTACCCTAGAAATAAACATCAGAATGTGTAATATTCTGCACTCTCACCCCTTTTTTTGTAAAAAGTTTACCATTGTAGTTTTTCCCTCTTGAATATTAGCATTAGTTGGTATTCCTGGAACATTAATCTGCTGATAGAAATTTTTTTTTTTTTTTTTTTAAGAGAGAGGAGAGGGGGAGGGAGAGAGAGAGAGAAAGAGAAAATTTATTTATTTATTTTAGTTCTCGGTGGACACAACATCTTTGTTGGTATGTGGTGCTGAGGATCGAACCCGGGCCGCACGCCTGCCAGGCGAGCGCGCTACCGCTTGAGCCATATCCCCAGCCCAGAAAAATTTTAAATGTCAAGAATTACAAGTTGTCTATAGAACATGTATCAAGAGCCTTGAAAATATCTTATCCTTTGTCTTTTTAATTATTTTTAAAGAAATCTATCCTAAGGAAAATCTATAATCTTTGTAAAGATTTAAGCATAAATGTTTTTATTGTAACATTTTTTATGGTAAAAATTATAGTCGGGGCTGGGGATGTGGCTCAAGTGGTAGCGCGCTCGCCTGGCATGCGTGCGGCCCGGGTTTGATCCTCAGCACCACATACCAACAAAGATGTTGTGTCCGCCGAGAACTAAAAAATAAATATTAAAAATTCTCTCTCTCTCTCTCCTCTCTCACTCTCTCTTTAAGAAAAAAAAATTATAGTCTGCTTTAATATATAGTCAAGGGACTTCTAAAGTAAATTATGACTTGTCAAAAATCTGTATGAGTGTATATTATGGATTGTTTTTCAGTCATTAAAATATATTTGAAGAGTTTCACATGGAAAAATGCTTATGAAGTAATGTGAAAAAGACAAATATAAAACTGACTAAATGGGATATGGGGTGTAGCCCAGTAGTAGAGCACTTGCCTAGCATACATGAGGTCCTGGGTTCTATACCCAGCATTGCAAATACTTTTTTTTAAAATAAGGATAAGGAAAATTGCCAGGCACGGTGGTGTACACCTCTAATCCCAGTAGCTCAGGAGGCTGAGACAGGTGGATTGTGAGTTCAAAGTCAGCCTCAGCAAAAGTGAATTGCTAAGCAACTCAGTGAGACCCTGTCTCTAAATAAAATACAAAAATAGGGCTGGGTGCTGCTGGAGTTGTGGCTCAGCACTAGAGCACTCACCTCGCATGTGCAAAGCCCTGAGTTCTATCCTCAATATCACATAAAAATAAATAGAATAAAGGTATTGTGTCCAAATACAACTAAAAAATAAATATTAAAAAAAAAATAGGGCTGGGGATGTGGCTCAGTGGTCAAGTACCCCTGAGTTAAATCTCCAGTACCCTCTCCCCACCCCCCCAAAAAAAGAGAAAAGATTAAATATGTGACTTATCAATGTTAAAACACATACACAGGGGCTGAGGTTGTGGCTCAGTGGTAGAGCGCTTGCCTAGCATGTATGAGGCACTGGGTTCAATATCCAGCACCACATTAAAAATAAATAAATAAATAAATAAATAAAGGTATTATTTAAAAAAAAAAAAAAAACATACACTGAGCTGTGGAGTTAAGTGGTAGAGTGCTTGCCTGGCATGCACAAGGGCTTGGATTCAATCCCCAGCACTGCAAACAACAAAAGCAAATAATAATAATAATAAAAACCCCACATATTTACATACACATAAGTAAAACTTAGTGGCAGAAATTATGTGGAAATACTGGGGAGTGATATTGGCCAGGTACTGTGGCATATGCCTGTTATCTCATCAACTCAGGAGCCTGAGGCAGGAGAATTGCCAGCTCAAGGCCAGCCTCAGCAAGTTAGCAAATCCCTATCTCCAAATAAATAAAAAGGACCTATGATGTTGCTCAGTCATAAAGTATCCCTGGGTTCAATTCCCAGGACCAACTAAAAGAAAAGAAGAAAATATGCTAAAAATGTTGACATTGTCTGTTTATGAATTTAACCCAGGGGTACATTATCACTGAGCCACATCCCTCCCCCTTTTATTTAATTTTATTTATTTATTTATTTATTTTTTGGTACTGGGGATTGATCTCAGGGGCACTCAGCCACTGAGCCATATCCCCAGCCCTACTTTGTATTTTATTTAGAGTCTCACTGAGTTGCTTAGTGCCTCGCTTTTGCTGAGTCTGGCTTTGAACTCATGATCCTCCTGCCTCAGACTCCTGATCCCCTTGGATTACTTATTATTTTTTTTTTAATTTTTTTTTTTTTAAGAGAGAGAGAGAGAGAGAGAGAATTTTATTTATTTATTAGTTTTTTCGGTGGACACAACATCTTTGTTGGTATGTGGTACTGAGGATCGAACCCGGGCCGCACGCATGCCAGGCCAGCGTGCTACCACTTGAGCCACATCTCCAGCCCCTACTTATTATTTTTGAGACATGATCTTACTAAGTTAATTGGGGCCTTACTAAGTTACTGAAGCTGGCTTCGAACTTGTAGTCTTCCTGTGTAGCGTTTTTTTTTTAAAAAGGCAAGTCATTTTCTTTATAGTTTTCTATATTTTCCATGGAAAATATTAATTTTTTTCCTTTGTGTTGCTGGGGATTAAACCCAGGGCTATGTGCATGCTAGGCAACTGCTCTATTTCAGAGCTACACTCCCAGCTCATATATTTTCTTCATATATTATTTTTATATTCAGAAATACATAATCATTTTTAAAAAATTAATTCCAAGGAGCTGGAGTTGTGGCTCAGCAGTAGAGCACTCACCTAGCATGTCTGAGGCCATGGGTTCAATCCTTAGCACCACATAAAAATAAATAAATAAAGCTATTGTGTCCAACTACAACTAAAATATAAATATTAAAAAAAAAAAGTTAATTCCAGGAATAAGCCAAACTCAGAAGGTCAAGGGTCATATGTTTTCTCTCCTGTGGAGGCTAAAGAGGAAAAAGGAAAAGAAAGGTGGAAGGCAGGGTTCTCAAGAAATCAAAGAAAGGGCTGGGGATGTGGCTCAAGCGGTAGCGCGCTTGCCTGGCATGCGTGCGTTCCGGGTTCAATCCTCAGCACCACATACAAGAAAGATGTTGTGTCTGCCGAAAACTAAAAAAATAAATATTAAGAAATCAAAGAGAGGGCTGGGGCTGTAGCTCAGTGGCAGAGCGCTTGCCTAGCACATGTGAGGCACTGGATTTGATCCTTGGCACCACATAAAAATAAATAAATAAAGATATTGTGTCCATCTACAACTAAAAAAAAAAAAAAAAAATCAAAGAGGGCTGGGGTTGTGGCTCAGCAGTAAAGCGTGTGCCTAGCACATGGTGTGGCCCTGGGTTCAGTCTTCAGCACCACATAAAAATAAAAAAGAAAATAAAGGTATTATGTCCAACTACAACTAAAAAATAAAAATATTAAAAAAAAATCAAAGAGATCAGTAAGGAAAGGATTCAGAGGATGAAAGAAGGGGAGGAAGGGATGAAGTACCAGGAAGTGATACTGGCCAAATTATATTTTTATATTGTGTGCATGTATGAATATGTAACAATAAATCCTGCCTTTATGTAAAACTATAATATACCAATAAAAAATGTTGAAAGAGCCTGTAATTCCAGCGGTTCAGGAGGCCAACTTTGATCGCAAGTTCAAAGCTAGCCTCAGCCAAAAAGCGAGGCGCTGTGCAACTCAGTGAGACCCTGTTTCTAAATACAAAATAGGGCTGGGGATGTGGCTCAGTGGCTGAGTGCCCCTGAGTTCAATCCCTGGTACCCAATAAGAAAAAGGTCTGGGGATATAGCTCAGTGGCAAATCCCCCCTGGGTTTAATCCAGAGTAACCCCCACCCCACACACACAAAAAATAAAATAAAAGAAGAAGAAAAAGAGAAAGCCAAGTGACATTCTGCCATAGAGTTTACTATAATTAAAATACCCTATGGTTTTTGCTCATGGCCTATAATAACAATGTCTGTGGATACAGTTATAAGGACATTTTCCAGAGAGTGTTTAGCATAATCAACTTTACTCTTTATTTCTAGGAGAGTTGTTGTCAATTTTTTTTTAATTTGATTTATTTCTCTTTTCACTGTGCTGAGGACCAAACCCAGGGCTTCACACGAAGTAGGCAAGCATTCTACCACTGAGCTACATCTCCAGCCCCTATTTTTTCTTTTTCTTTTTGGTACTGGGTATTAAACTCCAGGGCACTTGACCACTGAGCCACATCCCCAGCCCTATTTTGTGTTTTATTTAGAGACAGAGTCTCATTGAGTCACTTAGCACCTCACCATTGCTAAGACTGGCTTTGAACTCCCCATCCTCCTGTCTCAGCCTCCCAAGCCACTTGGATTACAGGAGTGTGCCACTCCCCCAGCTCTTTTTCCTTTTTTTTAATGAAAGAAGTGTACCGAAACTTTATGTCTCTAAAAGTAGTAACAAATTTTTCTAGTCTAGTATTACTAACATGTCAGAATCTCATCCAAAAATTCAGATATCCCTGAGGCATTTCTCAGTTGTGCTGAGATTTGAACTAGTATTTTCCCTTTTCAGATTTGGTTTCAGTGACATTCTTAGTATATACCTGAGCTTAGTGATTATAGCAAGTAAAAGAGAGTATTCAAAATTAGTAAACTCAGAAGAAAGGTGCTGATAAATATGGGCAGGCTCAATGAAAAATTTGTAGTCCCAATTAGAATTTTTGCAACCTAATGATTTCTAATACTGTTAGGTTTTATTAATTTACTTAGTGGGCTAAGCAGTGTTGTCTCTATTTGTCCCTAAGGCCCAGGTTTTTGTTTTTGTTTTTTGATACTGGGGATTAAACTCAGGGGCACATGGGGCCCTTGACCACTGAGCCCCAGAGCCACTGAGCCCCACAGCCACAGAGCTGCAGAGCCACAGACAGGGTCTTCCTGAGTTGCTTAGTGCCTCGCCATTGCTGAGGCTGGCTTTGAACTCGTGATCCTCCTGCCTTATCCCTCTGAGCTGCTGGGATTAAAGGCATGCGCCACCATACCTGGCCAGTTTTTCTCTTTTAAATGAAGTGCAGGCTAAACTGGTACTTATTTCTCTTTCCACAGGAAAATGATGGACTCTGGACAGATTGATTTTTACCAACATGATAAAGTTTGCTCCAATACCTGCAGAAGCACCAAATTTGATCTTCTGATTAGCAGTGCAAGAGCTCCAGTGCCAGGACAGCAGACAAGTGTGGTGCAGACACCCACTTCGGCCGATGGTAGGGGGTAGGAAACCACCTGAAAACCCGCTGTGTTTTTCAGTAGTACTTTCCCTCTCTTTTCTCCTTTGTGTTTCTTAATTTCAATTCTTGTGAGCATTGATATGCTTTGTGCTAAGGTATGGTAATCTTGGATGGGATTCTATGTCTTGGAAACAGATCTCTTTTTTTTTCCTCTAAATAATTCTTATTGGTCAGATCTTCTTCCTTGTTTCTTCTTAGAATGCATAGTAAGCATTAGAAAGATGGTTCAATAGTTAACACTTATCCAGTGGTTTCACTTTGGTGCCTCTGGGCATATCAAGGTTGAAATTAGACTGTTCTGAAAATCCTTTGCACTATTATTTTTTTTCTTTTTTAAGAGAGAGAGAGAGAGAGAATTTTAATATTTATTTTTTAGTTTTCGGCGGACACAACATCTTTGTATGTGGTGCTGAGGATCAAACCCGGGCTGCACGCATGCCAGGCGAGCGCGCTACTGCTTGAGCCACATCCCCAGCCCCCTTTGCACTATTAGAGGTGAAGACAGCAGGGTAGATTAGAATGATGAAAAGTTTTCAACTGTTGAACTGAGATTTATCAGTGTGTCATTGACTGGGCTGGACTATTGAAGAGCCTGCCACAAGTCTCAGAGAGCTCTGCCTGGGTGGGCTCCAGATTACCAACATGAGGCTTCCTCACAGATGAATGGGATGGGCACACACTTCAGTCTTTTCGAATTTGGACCTAAGGCTCCTAGCCATCCAGCAAAGATATAACTTTATGGGAAAGATTATTCAAAAGGATTTAATCAGCCCAACTGGAGACTTAGCCATATAGTTGAATAAAATCTGTCTCAACTACTATCATAAACTTATAGATATGCCTGATAATAATCACAAGAATGCTCAAGGATCTAAAAGGTTAGGGAAGTACTGTTTTTGAAAAATGATCTCTTGGGCTGGGAATGTGGCTCAAGTGGTAGCGTGCTCGCCTGGCATGCGTGCGGCCAGGGTTCGATCCTCAGTACCACATACCAACAAAGATGTTGTGTTTGCCGAAAACTAAAAAAATAAATATTAAAATTCTCTCTCTCTCTCTCTCTCTGTCCTTCTCTCTCTTAAAAAATATTTGGATTGGTTCACATTTACCATTCCTTTCATGTATAAAAAAAAAAAAAAAGAAAGAAAGAAAAATGATCTCTTTACTTTTAATTTTGGCCAGCCCTAATATTGTATGAGTAAACACTGGGAAAGTAGAAGACAAATCTCTTGGAACCTAAATTCCCTTCAAAAAATATAAAATATCTAGCAGTTTGTATTTTTGCACACATGACTCACTTGAAAAGCAAAAAATGCTTTGAAATGTTTTCGTTTTATTTGGCCCAAACTCCTTTACTTATTTATCCATATTAACATTATTCTTTTGTTTGATTATTGATATCCTCCTGTGTGTATAGTCCACACTTGTCTATATTGCTTGCTAGATTAATTTGATTTTTCTCCATTCTCTTTGTTTTAAAGCAATTTATAGCGGGGATTTTGTTCTTCTCTATCAATCTGTTGTTCATGGATCTCTCTCTCTCTCTCTCTCTCTCTCTCTCTCTCTCTCTTTTTATTGGTACTGGAAGTTGAACCCAGGGATATTTTACCACTGAGTTAGATCCTTAGCCCTTTTTATTTTTTGAGACAGAATCTCTCTTAAGTTCTTAGGGCCTCACTTAATTGCTGAGGATGGCCTCAAATTTGGCAATCTTGCTTTAACTTCCCAAGTCACTAGAATTATAGGCATGTACCACTGCACCCAGTGGATCTCTTACCTGATTTCTTGAGTCTCCATTTCTCTTGCCTCTTTTTCACAGGCTGATATAGGTAAGCAGTAATAAACTTAGATATTCTAAATGCTTAGTATCAAATGTGTTTGTAGGCAAAGCTTCCTACTTTTACATAATTTAAGGTTCTCCTCATCCAATTAAGTGGGTAGCCTGGTGATCATGCTTATATTCAGTCTCTTTCAAAAGCAGATTGCCCTTTTGTGATTTTATTTTTTCATTTTATTACTATTATTATTATTATTTTGATACCGGGGATTGAACCCAGGGGCACTTAACCACTAAACCACATCCCCAGCCCTTTTTTATATTTTGTTTAGAGATAGGGTCTTGCTAAGTTACTTAGGGCCTCACTAAGTTGCTGAGGCTGGATTTGAATTTATAATTCTCCTGAGCCACTGTGATTACAGGTGTGTACCACTGTTCCCAGCTTCCTTTCATGATTTTGTAAGTTATCTGCCTATCTTTCCCTCCTACCCCATTCTTTTTTCTTTTCTTTCTTTCTTTTTTTTTTTTTTTTTTCTGTGCTGGGGAATGAACCTAGGGCTTCACACCTGCTAGTGCTAGGCAAGTGCTCTGCAATTGAGCTACATTCCTAGCAATCTTTCCCTTTGTATTCAGAGTAAAAATGCCTTTCTTTTGCAAGGCAGGTTTTCTTTAGAAAATCCAATAATCATCCTAGCTTGCTTAAGAGTCTAGTTCTTTTTTTTTTTTAGTACTGGGAGTTGAATTTGGGGGCATTTGGCTACTGAACCACATCTCTAGCCAAATTTTGTTATTTTATGTAGAAACAGGGTCTCACTGGATTGCTTAGTGCCTCATTTTTTAAAAAATATTTATTTATTTACTTTAGTTTTAGGTAGACACAATATCTTCATTTTATTTTTATGTGATGCTGAGGATCGAACCCAGTGCCTCACTCATGCTAGGCGAATGCTCTACCTCTGAGCCACAACCCAAGCCCAGTGCCCCACTTTTTTGCTGAGGCTGCCTCAGCCTCCCCAGCTGCTGGGATTACAGGCGTACACCACCATGCTCAGCTAGGAGTCTAGTTCTTAAAGCATGGACCTGCAGGCAAGAAGTGAGCATGTTTGTTTGTTTGTTTGTTTGTTTATTTATTTATTTAATACCACGGTGAACCCTTGGGTGTTTAACCAATAAGCCACATCCCCAGCCCCTTTTTTTTTTTGTACTGGTGATTGAACTCGGGGGCACTCGACCACTGAGCCACATCCCCAGCCCTAATTGTGTATTTTATTTAGAGACAGGATCTCACTGAGTTGCTTAGCGCCTTGCTAAATTGTTGAGGCAATTGTGATGCTGAGGCAATTGTGTTGAGGAACTTGTAATCCTCTTGCCTCAGCCTTCCAAACCACTGGGTTTATAGGTGTGTGCCACTGCGCCTGGCCTTATGTTTTATTTTGAGACAGGGCCTCGCTCAGTTGCTTAGGTTCTTGCTAAGTTGCTGAGACTGGCTTTGAACCTGTTATCCCCCTGCCTCAGGCTCCTGATTCAGGCATATACCACTGCACCTGACAAGGCGAGCATGTTAAAATAACATGGGCTGTGTGTCTATATAAGATAGAAGGTAGCTATAGCTTTTGCATAAAATTCACTGGCCTCACATGTAACGGACTTCTTTTAGGTAGCATCACACAGATTGCCATCTCAGAAGAGAGCATGGAAGAGGCAGGACTGGAATGGAACTCAGCTCTCACCGCTGCTGTCACCATGGCCACAGAGGAGGGTGTGAAAAAAGACTCTGAGGAAATTTCAGGTACTTTTCCATATCTTGTATGGGGTTTTTGTTTGTTTGGTTTTTATTTTATTTTATTTTTTGCTACTGGGAATTAAACCCAAGGGAGCTTAATCACTGAGCTACACTCCAGCACCTTTTATTTTTTATTTTGAGACTGGATCTCACTCAGTTGCTTAGGGCCTTGCTAAATTACTGAGGCTGGTCTTGAACTTGTGATCATCCTGCCTCAGCCTCCCAAGTTGTTAGGATTATAGGCATGCACCACCATGCTAGTATCCTGTAGGTTTTTATGACCCTTACCATCACTATGATTATGGACAAAGAAGGCTTTTTTTTTTTTTTTTTTTTTAATAGAGAGTGAGAGAGGAGAGAGAGAGAGAGAGAGAGAAGAGAATTTTATTTTTAATATTTATTTTTTAGTTCTCGGCGGACACAACATCTTTGTTGGTATGTGGTGCTGAGGATCGAACCGGGGCTGCACGCACTCCCAGGCGAGCGCACTACCAGTTGAGCCACATCCCCAGCCCAGAGAATTTTTTAATATTTATTTTTTTTTAGTTCTTGGCAGACACAACATCTTCGTTGGTATGTGGTGCTGAGGATCGAACCTGGGCCGCACGCATGCCAGGCGAGCGCGCTACCGCTTGAGCCACATCCCCAGCCCCCCAAAGAAGGCTTTTTAATATGAATAATACTAACCATAGTTAAACATCTTATTTTAATCCATGAAGTTGCCCTTCAGAGTCACATTTTATACATGAAGATTTGGAAAGATTCAGCAGCTTGCCTAAGATGAGCCACACAACCAATAGGTGTCAGAGCTGAAATCAGCTGTTTGACTCTGTGTTCTATATTTTCCCTCCTATCAAATTGCCCCCAACTTTGGCACATTTCTTCAAACTTAAGGATGTCCAGAGGAATCAGTGGCACATGCCTGTAATCCCAGCAGTTTGGGAGACTGAGCAGTTTGCAAGTTCAAAGCCAGCCTCAGCAATTTATCGAGGCCCTAAGGAACTCAGTGAGACCCTTTCTCCAAATAAAATAAAATTTAAAAATGGGGTGGGGTGGGGCTGGGGATATTGCTCAATGGTTAAGTGCCCCTGGTTCAATCCCCGATACAAAAAAAATAAAGGATCTCTGAAGGCAAAATTAGATAGCGGGTGGTGCAGAGGATGGGGATTAATGATTTACTTAGAGGGGATCAGAGAGGCTTAATATCGTTCTTCATTTATTAATTCATCTAATAAATATTTAATTGGTAATTATGTTGCAAGATTCTAGGTGCATAAATGAAAAGACATGGCAACCTCCCTCAGGGAACTTTTTTTTTTTAATATTTTTTTAGCTGTAGATGAACTCAATACCTTTATTTTATGTGGTGCTGAGAATCAAACCCAGTGCCTCACATGTGCTAGGCAAGCGCTCTACCACTGAACCCACAACCCCAGGCCCCCTCGGGGAGCTTATAGTGCTATCTATCCAATAAGGGAGAGTATATCTTTTAATTAATATTTAGTTTAATATCTTTATTATTTTAACTTAATAATATTAAATATTATCCAACTTAAAATTAAATTTGAATGTAATCAATACTTAATAATAAATATTTAATGTTTAGTATTTCGCTTACTCTCTTTATTAGAAGAAAATATCTTTTTCTTTTTTGTTTTTTAATTTTTTAATTTATTTAATTATCTGTTTTTATAGACAGAGCCATAACAAAATAAGGGTATGACAAATTGAGGCAAGCTCCTAAGTGACTGAAGGGGCCAAATAATTAAGTAACAACTCAGGAAAGCAGCTGGTGTCCCAAAGTTCTTTCCCTTTTTCCAGTAACAACCCAACAAGAAATCCTTTTGAATTGAAATAATTTTGAATTAAACATTGTAGAGATGTGCCTAGGTAGCTTTCTGTGTTTACCCTCTATCTTATCCTCTTGTGCCAGAGGACACGTTGATGTTTTGGAAAGGAATAGCTGATGTAGGCCTGATGGAAGAGGTTGTCTGCAACATACAGAAGGAAATAGAGGAGCTCCTAAGGGGAGTTCAGCAGCGGCTCATCCAGACTCCCTTCCAGGTCACAGGTGAGTGCACTGATCCTAACAACAGTGGTCATTTATCAAATACTCAACAACTGTGGGCAGGTCCTTTTAGTCTCACAGCAACTCTGAAGTACAAATATCATTATCTCCATTTTACAGATAAGGAAAATAAGGCTCATAAAAATTAAATCACTTGTTTAAAGTTCATAACTGGGTTTTAAACTCAGGTCTGGCTATGTTTTTTCTACATGTAGTTTTTCCTTTATAAATAGTGCCAGAAAGAAGCACTTTCTCCATACCCCTGCCCCATGTTCATTCTCTAACTCACGAGCTCTCTCTCTATTGTATATATATATGAATGTGTGTGTGTGTGTGTATGCTTGATCTTAGCCAAAAGGCTGAGAAGCAATGTGTGTATATGTGTGTGTGTGTGTGTGTGTGTGTGTGTGTGTGTGTGTGTGTGTAAGTCTGAAAATTAGAAAAATCCATCTGGTTTTAGATGATGATGATGATGATGATTAGTTTTGGTACTGGGTATTGAACAAAAGGTACTTTACCACTGAGCTACATCCCCAATCCTTTTTAAACTAGGTTTCACTAAGTTCCAACTTGTGATCCTTTAGCTTCAATAGAAGTAGTCAGAGTATGAGTAGTAGGATTTATATTTTTAAAAGATCACTCTGGTTGCTCTCTGGAGAGTTTATGGGTCATAAGTGGAAATAAGAAGATGAACTGGGAGAGTTTAAAGGATTAGTCCAAGCAAAAAATGAAGCTGAGGGGCTGGGGTTGTGGCTCAGCAATAGAGCACTCGCCTAGCATGTGCAAGGTCCTGGGTTCGATCTCTGGCACCACATATAAATAAATAAAATAAAGCCATTGTGTCCAACTACAACTAAAAAATAAATATTAAAAAAAAATGAAGCTGAGGACTGGGGCTATATCTCAGTGGTGGAGTATTTGCCTAGCATGCACAAGGTCCTGGATCCAATCCCCAGCACCAGAAAATAAAAAGAGGAGAAAAAAGAATAGAGGAATTCTATGGATTCAGTGCAATCTCAATAAAATTCCAGTGGGATTTAAAAAAATAAATGAAGCCAGGCATGGTGGTACACAACTGTAATCCTAGCAACTCAGGAAACTGAAGCAAGAGGATCACAAGTTCCAGGCCAACCTTGGCAACTTAGGGGAGACACTGTCAAAATTTTAAAATTTTGGGGGCTGGGGATGTGGCTCAGTGGTAGAGAACTAGCCTAGCATGTGCAAGGCCCAGAGTTCATCCCCAGCACTGAAAAAAAAAATCAAATATTTATGTATTTATTTTGATCTATTTTTAAATTTATATTTATTTATTTATTTATAAAATTTTGGTACCCCAGTGCTGCTTAATCACTGAGCCACTTCCCCAGCCATTTTTTTTTTTTTAATATTTTATTCAGACACAGGGTCTTGCGAGTTGCTTTGGGACCTGACTAAATTGCTGAGGCCGGTTTGAACTTGTGGTCTTCCTGCCTCAGCCTCCTGAGCCACTGGGATTATAGGTGTATAATCACACCCAGCCTAACAACTCTTTTTACTCCCTGCAATACTAGGGATTGAACCCAGGACCACATGTATAAGCTATGTTTCCAGCCCATTTTACTTTTTTTGTTTTGAGAGAGTCTCGATAAGTTGCCTGGACTGGCCTTGGACTTATAGTCCTCCTTCCCCAACCTCCCAAGTAGCTAGGATTGCAAGCATGTGCCACACCCAGCTACAGACAAAATTTTCAAGAACTTTTATAGACCATGTAGGCACAGTGACTCGGAAGGCTAAGACAGGGGGATTGCAAGTTTGATGCTAGCCTCAGTCCTTTTTTGTCTCAAAAAGGACTGGTGATGTATCTCAGTGGTAAAACACCCATGGGTTCAATTTCCCGTTTCAAAGAAAAGAAAAGTTTTCTAAAAGGGAATAGAGATAATACTTTGTGTGTGTGTGTGTGTGTATGTGGGGGGGGGGGGTATTGGGGAATGAACCCAGGGCCTCAAGCATGCCAGGCAAGCACTCTACCACAGAACTATATCCCCAGCCCCAGAAGTAATACTATTAATAATAATATTGGGGGCTCAGGTTGTGGCTCAGCGGTAGAGTGCTCACCTAACACATGCGAGGCCCTGGGTTTGATCCTTAGCACGGCATAAAAATAAATAAATAAAATAAAGGTATTGTGTCTAACTACAACTAAAAATAAATAAATATTTAAAAAATAATATTGCATATCTGCTAGAGTTAGTGATGCATGCCTGTAATCCCGGTGGCTTGGGGAGCTGAAGCAGGAGGATCACAGGTTCAAGGCCAGCCTCAGCAACTTAGCGAGACCTGTTCAAAATAAAATATTAAAAAAGCAGCTGGGGAGCTGAGGATATAGCTCAATTGGTAGAGTGCTTGCCTTGCAGACACAAGGCCCTGGGTTTGATCCCCAGCACCCCTGCATCACACACAAACAACAACAACAACAAAAATGCTGGAAATGTGACTCAGTGGTTGAGTGCCCCTGGGTTCAATCCCTAGTATCAATAATAATAATAATAATAATAATAATAATAATAATAATAATAATATTGCATACCAGTCCTCACATGTGACACTTAAAATATATTTCTAATCCTCATATCTATTTTACAGAGTAAGTATTTACAGAGTAAGTATTATCAGTTCTATTTGTTTCAGATGGGAAAACTGAGGGAGTGAAATGACCTACCGTAGGTCACACAGATAGTAGCAAAACTAGAGTCAGTGCTTAGCAGGGGTGAGGCCCTAGGTTCAATTCCCAGTACCAAAAGAACAACCATAAAACTAGCAAAACTAGTTTTCAAACTTAGGTCTTGGGGGCTGGGGATATAGTTCAGATGGTAGAACGCTTGCCTTGCATGTACAAGGCCCTGGGTTCTATCCCCAGAACCAAAAAAACAAAACAAATTTAGGTCTTATCTAGTCTAGCCACAACATTTTCTTTCTTTCTTTCTTTTTTTCTTTTCTCTTCTCTTCTCTTCTCTTCTCTTCTCTTTTCTTTCTTCGGATTGAACCCCAGGGCACTTAACCACTGAGCCCTATCTCCAGACCTTTTTTTGTATTTTATTTTGAGATAGGGTCTAAGTTGCTAAGGCTGGGTTTGAATTTGCAATCCTCCTGCCTCGGCTTCCCAAGCTGCTGGGATTACAGGCATGTGCCACCATGTCTGGCAAGCCACTGTGTTTTCTATACTGAAAGTAAAAACTTATAACCAGACAAAGGATACATTTTTCTGATTTCTTTCTTTCTTTACATGGAAAGACATAGGTATAACAATTAAATAAAAAAGCATTTATATATGTGATAAATCTTTGTATAGAAATTATTAAAATGCAATGAGGAAAATTTCATAATGTCTGGATTGTTTCATATTTATCAATAGCACAACAGGAAGCTGGTAGAACATTTGTTTTTTACTCTACAGGCATGTATTTTGTTTTAAATAGATGCTGCTGTTCTCAACAATGTGGCACATACCTTTGGCCTAATGGACACAGTTAAGAAGGTTTTGGACAACAGAAGGAACCAAGTAGAGCAAGGGGAAGAGCAATTTCTCTATACTCTGACAGGTGTGTATTTCTCTCCTTAGTACATATACTAATGTCCTTGAATCTTGCCATTTCCTTGTTAATGTTTGTTGAGACTGACTTTTTTTTTTAAATTTTATATATCACATTTTGCTTTTTGCTTTTTGAAAAACAAACAATCCACCTGAGGGAAGGTGGATTAAAACAAAGGAAAAAAGAGGGAAGCCAACATCATGATCCTTCTGTATCTTTTGGAGAGGAGTAAGATGTCTGCTAGATTGCTTCATTAAATAATGTTGGTGACAGAAGACACAAATTAATCTTTGTCATTTTTTGAAACATTTTTCTAGTTGTAGATGGACACAATATCTTTGGATTTTTTTATTTATTTTATTTATTTATTTTTTTAATATTTATTTTTAGGTGTAGCTGGACACAACACAATGCCTTTATTTTTTTATGTGGTGCTGAGGATGGAACCCGGGTCCTGCCCATGCTAGGCGAGCACTCTACCGCTGAGCCACCATCCCAGCCCTTGGGTTTTTTCATTATTTATTTATTTATTTATTTTTTTAAAAGAGAGAGTGAGAGAGGAGGGGGGGGGGAATTTTAATATTTATTTTTTAGTTCTCGGCGGACACAACATCTTTGTTGGTATGTGGTGCTGAGGATCGAACCCGGGCCTAACGCATGCCAGGCGAGCGCGCTACCGCTTGAGCCACATCCCCAGCCCCCCTTGGGTTTTTTTAAATATTTATTTTTTAATTGTAGTTGGACACATATTTTTATTTTTTTAAATTTATTTTTGGGCTGGGGATGTGGCTCAGGCGGTAGCGCGCTCGCCTCGCATGCGTGCGGCCCGGGTTCGATCCTCAGCACCACATACCAACAAAGATGTTGTGTCCGCCGAGAACTAAAAAATAAATATTAAAAATTCTCTCTCTCTCTCCTCTCTCACTCTCTCTCCTCTCTCACTCTCTCTTAAAAAAATATTAAAAAAAAAAATTTATTTTTATGTGGTATAAGGATCAAATCCAGGGCCTTGAACGTTCTAGGCGAGCACTCCACTGCTGAACCACAACCCTATTTATTTATTTATTTATAAATTTAGAAACTTATTCTGCTTAATCCATGAGCTTTATATAGCTTTAGTTTAAAAAAAAAAAAAAAAGAGAGGGTTGGGGATGTGGCTTAAGTGGTAGCGCGCTCCCCTGGCATGCATGCGGCCCAGGTTCAATCCTCAGCACCACATACTAACAAAGATGTTGTGTCCGCCGAAAAACTAAAAAATAAATAAAATTCTCTCTCTCTCTCTCTCTCTCTCTCTCTCTCTCTTAAAAAAAATAAAAAAAAAAAAAAAGAGAGAGAGAGAGAGAGGAAACAAAAATAGTGAAACCAAGACACTATTTTCAAAGTCTGGGCTCTTTTAGCCTTCCAAATACAAGAGCTCTGAAAGTTGTATATAGCAATTGGAAGAACAAGACAAAAATATGAATGGATCTGTGACATTTTATAAAACAAAATTTTAGGTTAACTGAAGGATCCTTCCTCAGTTTAATAATTGCTAGGTTGAAGTTTACCATGTAAAAAAAAAGAGGGGGCATGAATTTACATTGCAAAAGGTGTCCACAGTGTATTAGTGACATTCTTTTATTGACCGCTGACATAAATTCATTTAGAGTGAAATATTTTAAGCCAAAAAAAAATCCCTTTTTAAAAAAAGGGAGTTTAAGTATTGTTGGCATTCTCATGGTTCCTCTACACTCTCATGGCTGTTCCCACAGGTTTGTTTTTTGTTTTGTCTTTTTCTCTCTTTTTTCCCCCCTCTCTTTTTTTCTTTACTTTTTCTCATTTGAGTCTTACCACCATTTAAGTTATGCTTCCAACTTTGAATGGTTTGTAAGCTTTCCCAGAAATAAGACCACTGCTGAACTACCACAAAAGTATTAATTTATATTTTTATGGGGTACTGAGAAGTGAATACAGTGCCTCATGCAGGTGAGGCAAGAGTTCAACCACTGAGCCTCAGCCCAGCCCAAATCTTCGTCATTTTACATTATTATTTTTTTAGAATAAACTGCATTCATAAAAATAAAACTTCATAAAAATATGGAATGCTTTACAGTCCTTATGCAGGGGCCATGCTAATCACTAATCTCTATATCATTCCAATTTTAGTATATATGCTATTGAAGCAAGCTCATTTTTACATTATTGATACTGCTTCTTTTGGTAGATATAAATTTTGCACCTTCACCATTATTTATGGTAGTCAGAAATTACAAGCACCTAGGTAATTTAACTCTTTTTACAATCAAGATTTTGTGATCATCTTCAAATTAGATCTTGTTTTTCTTTTATGGTACTGGGGCTTAAAATATTTTAACATTGACATGTTAAAATACCATTGTTTTAAAAACATTTTTTAATGGAGCTGGGGCTATAGCTCAGTGGCAGAGCACTTGCCTAGTATGCGTGAGGCACTGGGTTCAATCCTCAGCACCACATGAAAATAAACAAATAAAATAAAGGCATTCTGTCTCTACAACTACAAAAAAAAAATTTAAAAAACCAAAATATTGTTTCAAGTTTATTTTTTTACATCTAGTTTATATATTTGTCATTGTTGTTGTTATTTGGTACTGGGGATAGAACTCAGAGGCCCTTTAGCACTGAGTCACATTCCTAGTCCTTTTTCACTAAGTTGCCCAGGCTGTTCTCAAACTTGCAGTTCTCCTGCCTCCATCTCCAAAATTACTGGGATTACAAGTGTGTGCTGCCACACCCAGATCTAGTTTGTATTTTAACTTCAGTTCACTGAGTTTTGTTCCCCCTGAGAATGCTAGGATGATCATTCTCCCTCTTGACTCTGTATAGATAATTGAGAGGATAAATGATCTGACAGAAAAGCCTAGAGTAGATCTCTTGTCATTTTACTACTAGCCTGGCACTTTCTTTTACCTTGAAACTTTAATCTATCAGCAGAATGGGTTTTTATTTTTTTGGGTACCAGGAATTGAACTCAGGGGCACTCAATCACTGAGCCACATCCCAGCCCTTTTTTTTTTTTGTATTTTTTTATTTAGAGACAGGATCTCACTGAGTTGCTTAGCACCTCACTGTTGCTTAGGCTGGCTTTAAACTCACAATCCTCCTGCCTTAGCCTGCCAAGCTGCCATGTTTACAGGGGTGTGCCACTGTGCCCAGCAGTGGAATGGTTTTTGTTAGAAATGTGGGCTTTTGTTGGGCAT
Source organism: Spermophilus citellus (assembly GCF_964194105.1). Taxonomy (NCBI): domain Eukaryota; kingdom Metazoa; phylum Chordata; class Mammalia; order Rodentia; family Sciuridae; genus Spermophilus; species Spermophilus citellus. The sequence continues at coordinate 118,828,750 of NC_138191.1, read as the reverse complement.
GGTAGTGCACACCTGTAATCCCAGCAATTTGGGAGGCTGAGGCAGGAGGATAGAACTGTTAAGACTTCTTTCAGACTGGGGATATAGCTCAGTTGGTAGAGTGCTTGCACAAGGCCCTGGGTTCAATCCCCAGCACCATAAGACTTCTTTCAATTCTGTAATTCTTAGAGAGTTATTCTGTAACTCACTTTAGACATCTCTGGGTTCATGGTAGACTGGCAATTTGGGTCACCAGCAAAGGAGTTTTCCAGTCAAAGTAGTTTTCCATCAAGGTAATCTTGATTTGAAGGACAGTTTGAGAGCCATTATGTTTTTAGAATGATTCCAAATGTATTTTGCAGATACTTCTTATTTCATCTATAGACCTAGGCAGAAATATTTAAGCCAGAACACCAATTGGATGATCTTAGAGAAGTAGAGACTAGAATAGTGGTTGCCAGAGTCTGGGAAGGGTGTGAGGGAAGGAGGGTTGGAGAAAACATGGTTAATGGGTGTAGGGGTGCACTTGGATAGGAAAATAACTTCTAATGTTCTGTGGCACAGTAGGATCATTATGGTTGAAATCCATTAATTGAAATTTCAAAATAGTGAAGAGAGGAATTTTCTGGGGGGCGGGAGGTACCAAGGATTGAATATGGGGGCACTTAACCACTGAGCTATATCCCCAACCCTTTATTTTTATTTAGAGACAGGGTCTCACTAAGTTGCTTAGCGCTTTACTAAGTTGCTGAGGTTGGCTTTAAACTTGCAATCCTCCTGCCTCAGCCTCCTGAGCAGCTGGGATTACAGGCATGACCCACCATGCCCAACTGAAGAGAAGATTTTGAATATTTCTTTTTTTTTTTAAAGAGAGAGTGAGAGAGGAGAGAGAGAGAGAGAGAGAGAGAGAGAGAGAGAGAGAGAGAGAGAGAATTTTTAACATTTATTTTTTAGTTCTCGGCGGACACAACATCTTTGTTGGTATGTGGTGCTGAGGATCGAACCCGGGCCTCACGCATGCCAGGCGAGCGCGCTACCGCTTGAGCCACATCCCCAGCCCCGATTCTGAATATTTCTAACACAAAGAAATGATATCTCTCTGAGGTGATAGATATGCCAATTATTTAATCTGATCATTGCATATTGTATACATGTACTGAAATACCACCAGGACCCCATAAATATGTACAATTAGTACATATCAATAAAAGAGACTGGAGAAATAGGTCAGTTTTAGAGCATGTGCTTAGCATGCTTGAGGCCTTGGGTTTATCTTATTGGCACTCGGCATTGAACCCAGGGCTGCTTTAAGCTTGAGCTACACCCGTCATTTTTGTTTTTAAATTTTGAGATATGGTCTTACTAAATTACCCAGGCTGGCCTCAAATTTGGCACTCTTCCTGTCTTAGCCTTCCAAATTGTTGAGATCGCAGGTATACATCACTATGCCCAGCTAAAGCCTTGGATTTAAAACTTGTACTTGTGAAAAGGAAAAGAGAAAAAAAAAAAAAAAGACCAGCTGGAGTCTTCTTTGGTTTGCATTTTGGTGATAGCTGACAAAATGCTGGAGGAGCTTTTAGAATTGAAAGTAGGATCACAGCTTGAAAAGATTCTGAACTGTTACCCTTCCTATAATTACACAAAGAAATGTAATTGCTGGAGGGGTTTTAAAATCATCCAGTCTAGTCATTTTGAAAACAGTGGAGTCTCTTCTCTGAGGCTACATAGTGAATAAACCAGGGCAGGATTCCATGTCTCTTTATTCCCAGTTTAATGTTCCGAAGATTATACTTCCCACCACACAGTTTTTGTTTTTGTTTTTTAACCCCATAGACTTGGAACGCCAGTTGGAAGAGCAAAAGAAGCAAGCCCAGGATCATAGGCTGAAATCCCAGACAGTTCAAAATGTGGTACTGATGCCTGTGAGCACTCCTAAGCCTCCAAAAAGGCCTCGGCTCCAGCGGCCAGCCTCCACCACCGTCCTGAGCCCTTCTCCTCCTGTGCAGCAACCTCAATTCACAGTCATCTCACCCATCACCATCACCCCAGTGGGTCAGTCATTTTCCATGGGCAATATTCCAGTGGCCACCCTCAGCCAGGGCTCCAGTCCTGTGACTGTCCACACACTGCCTTCTGGCCCTCAGCTCTTCCGATACGCCACAGTGGTCTCCTCTGCCAAGAGCAGCTCACCAGAAACAGTGACCATCCACCCTTCATCTAGCTTGGCACTACTAAGCTCTACTACCATGCAGGATGGAAGCACCCTAGGCAACATGACCACCATGGTGAGCCCTGTGGAGCTGGTAGCCATGGAGTCTGGCCTGACCTCAGCACTCCAGGCAGTTGAAAGCACCGCAGAGGATGGGCAGACCATCATTGAAATTGACCCAGCCCCAGACCCTGAAGCTGAAGACACTGAGGGCAAAGCAGTCATCTTGGAGACAGAGTTGAGGACTGAGGAGAAAGTAGTGGCTGAGATGGAAGAACACCAGCACCAAGTCCACAATGTGGAGATTGTGGTCTTAGAGGATTGACTGGGGATCTCGGGGCCAGGAGATATGTTTTGGTTTGGAATTTTAATTATTTGTTTATTTTTATCATTGTCCCACTCATTTCCACATAGGATCCTTCCTTTTTTTTTTTTTAAGAACAAAATTTCATTGTTATAACTGAAAATGTTGATTCCTCCCACTTTCTCATTGAAAAATGGACAAAACAAACTGCCCTTCCACAGTTGAGAGAGAGTAGGTCGTTCAATGTCTTAATCATCTTACTCCATGAAAGTTATTTTTTTAGGGGAGGCATCAAAATAACCAGAAACCCTTTCCAGACTAGTCTATCTGTGTACGCATGTGGTTTTATTCTTGTAAAGATGATTGACCAAACTCTGGAACACAGATCTGACACTGGAAGGCAACCCATTCACATGTGGATGCAGAAGTATGTTTTTTTGTTTGTTTGTTTGTTTTTTTGTATCTTGGAAAGGATTCTCAGAGGGCAGTGCAAAACTCTGAAACAAAAAGAAGTTGAACTCTGCTTGGAGGGGAAGGTAGCATGCTAGCTGCAGCTTAAAAAGGGAAATGCTTTCACAAGGATAGGGCAAGGGAATTATCTTACCTACAAAGGTGCAACTGATATCACTTAAGATCTCTGAGGGTTGTTACTAGGGGTACCATTTGAAAAGAGGCCAGTAATAAGTGGAAGTGTACATTTTCACAGAGTAAGTGATAACAGTGGCCTGTGGCTTTGCTGAAATAGAAATCAAGGGACACTACAGCTGTGCTTTAAAGTTCAAGGTGATAGCTTCCTTGCCCCCCACTTTGTAGAAGCACTTACCCTCCTAACCTAGGATCAGTTCTTTCATTTGCAAACTGTGTGATGTGTAAATTGCTCTGGTCCTTAGAGTGTGGCTGCCTGTGGGTGGGACTCCAAGGCCATCATTTTTATTGCATGACTCCAGGAACAGGGGGAGTTCCTCATTCAGACCAGCTTCCATCTTTGATGGGGCCTTTCCCCCTCTTCCTCCTTGGCTTTGGAACCAAAAGCAGTCACTCATTTGGTGCTTCCTCTTGTTCTCCCCTCTACCCTCAATTCTTAATGACATCTGTCTTCTGGATCCCACGCTCTTCAGCTTTTTGGCTGATTTGGAGATCAGTGACAGGTGCCTGCCTGCCTTCATCTCCTTTTAGATTCATTTATACCACAGATGTTTCTGTAAGATACAGAGCTCATAAAAAAGCCTTAGGCTTGGCAGGGAAAACTGGTAACACCCCCAGTCTTTCCTGAGACACCAACTAAATGTCTCCTCTTGAGTGAGCTGGACTCCCTGGGAAAGAAACATTATCTGTGACATTATATTATAGGAAATGTACCAGGAATGTCAATAGTAATGTCTTAGTTTTTTTTTTTTTGTTTTGTTTTGTTTTGTTTTCCTAAATGTTGTTTGTATATTTAGAGCTGGCAATTTTTTTTTTTTTTTTTTTTTTTTTTTTTTTTTTTTTGTGCTATGATTCCTTCTCTTTGACCGGTCCTCTTCAGTGTTTGGGATAAGAGTAGACCCTGTTTTTTTTTTTTTTTTTTTAATTTCTTTGACTGCATTGTTTACTGCACCAGGATAACATAGGGAAACTACAGGCAACTTTAATGAAAAAATAGGTCAAAAAAAAAAAAAAAAAGCACACACTTTAGGAATGGGAGGATTTTTTTTTTTTTTAATTAAAAGCAAATCTTTGACCTGTAGTTTCTTTCTTTTTTTCTTTCTTCTTTTTTTTTTTTAAAGAAGGCTTTTCTCTGAAGGTGTGTTTTTTCCCAACAGATGTTGGAAACTGTATCAAAGCCAGTGAAAATTGTGTTCTGCCATCCCTCAGATGGCTGCATATAGCCAGAGAAGCCCTCTAACTGGGGAGGGTCAATCTTAAAAGTTGTAAGAGTGAGACTTCTGAACTCTGTACAAGTAGTGGTTTCAGCTTTAAAATTAGGGTTTTATTTTTCTTTTCAAAATATTTAATAGACTTAGCATTTCAGTTTAGAAAAAAATCTTTGGCCTTTTACATATCTTTAGTGAGGGAAGTGGCTTCTGTTATCTGCTTCTTTAGTTTTTCTCCTGGTACATAAACAAAAACAAAATCTCTGTCTAAAGACTGAAGCTAGTACTTGAATCTAGAAAGGCACGTCTCATCCCTATTGTGATCTTTAGGGATACTTTTCTCTTTCCCAGAAATGAGAGGACCAATTCAGAATAGCAGAGGAACCCTAAAGATTCTGGTGAGCTAGCTCAGGTTCCTTTCTTTTCCCCATCAGAGCTGTTGGTAGTGTATAAGGTAGCATGAACATCATGCTTCCAATGTCAAGAGATCTCCTGAAGACACAACCTGTTGACTTTCTGAATATTCCAGCTGGTGAAATACATGAGCTTTACTGTTTTGCTGGTCTTCCAATGACCTGTCATTATTAGCTGCTGTGGTAGCCATTGCTCTGTGTGAGTTCCCTGACTCCCTGGTCTAGGTGATTTTAACTGGGGTGAGACATCAGCAAGCCCCTAATACGTGCATAAGCAGCTGCAATGAATCTCCTCAGGCTGATTTGACAGGAGCCATCTATCTTTCTATTCATTCATTAAATAAACATTTATGAATACCACTTATGTGCCAGGCTTTGTGCTAGGCACCAGAAGTGCAGAGATGAAGACAGTGCGTACATTCAAAGAGTTACTTCTCCAAACCTCTGGAGTTGCGGACAATCTTCCAATATATTTGGTTTCTTTTGTAATCCTATGTATCTTATTTTATGCATTGAAAAACATTCTGAGAATTGGTCCATAGATTTCAGGATTGTGCCAAAGAAACAAAAAGGTGAGAAGCCACCTCCAATGAGATACTGAAACATGGAGGTGAGTGCAGCTACAGGGTTGTTGGCCTGGAGATAAGAAACCAAAGGGTCAAGCTCCTAACTCAGGGCGGGGTTCATAAAAGAGAAAAAAATCTTTAATCTCTTGCTGCTTCTGCCTGCAGAGGCAGGCAGAGGCAGTGGATGGGCAATCTCCTGAGAGTGCCTCACTGGAGAAAAATGAGTGTACCTGGGCTTCTCCAGGTTTCCATCAAATGAAACCAGGGCTGAGTCTGGTGTAGGACTGGAGTCTAGCTGGTAAAGGGGAAATGCTCCAGACTCTGCCGTGTGGTTTCTCCAAAGGCCTGAGTCAACTGTACAACTGTCTTGTCTTGGTGTCCCTGTTTGGTCCGTGCCTTATTCCCATATCCTTCTTAATTTCCATATCTAACCTGCCCTCCCAAAGTAGTGATTCTGAAGTAAAAATGGACCATAGACATGAATATTGAAGATTCAAAGTCACTTCAGAGTGCATTTTTTACACACCTATGTTCACATTAGGAAAGGAGGGTCAGTGTAAATTCAGCTGTGTTAGAAATTAACAGTTAAGGTGGCTTTGATATTTTTTAATGGTGGCCATTTACCCTGTGTCAAAAGGCAGTACAGGTGAGTATATGGTGGTGAGTACAGAGTTATAACCATAGCAAGATTAAAGCATGAAATATGGAATTACTAGTTGACTGAGTTATAACTGACCCAGGTTTTAAAACTCTCCAGAGTTAGAAAGGAAAAAAAAAAGGTTGAATCCTGAAAATAGACATAAGGTTATAATTCACCTTGGACAATACTACTGAGGAAATAGTTCTCTCAGTCAAAAAAGGGACACCAGCCTAGCTCCTGCATTTCAGACAACTTTCCTAATACAACTGATCACTTCCCTGGAGGTAGGACAGATCCCTTTCACTTAGGATGATCCCTCCCTGGAATTTTTTTTTTTTTTTTTTTTTTTTTTTGCACAGGCTAACCAAGTGCTCCAACAATTGAGCTATATCCCCAGTCTCTCCCTGAGAAATTATTGGGTAGTCTATAATGTACTTTCATAAGATCCATGGTGGTCAGGGACCCCAAGGAATTGGTTCTGCCAGATTTAGACTCTGTCCCTTGAATTTCTGTTTTAGTACCATTTGAGTTCTTTCCAGGTTTCCTTCCCAAGACTGGAACACCTTTGCCCTTAGTTATGCAATTTGACTTACTCTATTTTTTTTTTAAGAGAGAGTGAGAGAGGAGAGAGAGAGAGAGAGAGAGAATTTTTAATATTTATTTTTTTTAGTTCTCGGCGGACACAACATCTTTGTTGGTATGTGGTGCTGAGGATCGAACCCGGGCCGCACGCATGCCAGGCGAGCGCGCTACCGCTTGGACTTACTCTATTTTTAATCCCCTCTGTATACACTCCTTCATCCTTGTCTTTTTCTGCTTCATTAATTCTGCCTTTCTGCCAGGTCAGTGCAGTAACTTTCAACTCTTTTTTTTCCCCAATACTGGAGTTAAACCAGATGCTTTACCATTGAGCTACATTCTCAGCCATTCTTATTTTTGACAGGCTCTAAGTTGCTTGAACTTGCAATCCTCCTGCCTCAGCCTCCTGAGTGTTGCTTAGATTACAGGTGTGCACCAATTTACCCTGCAATTTCCTACTTTTTTCTGGAGGGTTTCGGGAGTAGGGATTGAATTCAGGGGCATTCTATCACTGAGCCAAATTACTGGTCTTTTTTTTTTTTTAATTATAATTTTGAGACAGGGTTTCATTAAGTTGCTGAGGCTACCCTCCAACTTGTGATCCTCCTGCATCATGCTTCCTAGGCAGTAAGACTACAGACCTCTATCACCTTGCCTAGGTAGTACCTGAAGTTTGTATTATGTCTTCTGAGCCTTTCAACATAACAGAACCCACACCCTGCATTCTGCATTGTGAAATTGCTCTGGGCTTTCCTCATGTTATCTCTGGTTTCCAATTCTGTACCACTACTGGTAGTCATGTCTTGGAATATGGTATATATGGATCTATCTTTGTAGTTTGAGAACATGAATAAATAGTGGGTTTGGATTACAATAGAGTAAATGTGGGATTGGGCATGTTGGCACATGTCTGTAATCCCAGCCACTCCAGAGGATGAGGCAAGAAGGTTGCAAGTTCAAGGGCAGCCTGAGCAATTTAGTGAGACTCTGTCTCAAAATAAAAAGGGCTGGAGATGTAGCTCAGTGGTAAAGTGCCCCTGGCTTAAATCCTCAGTACCTCAAAAAAAAAAAAAAAAAAAAAAAAGGATGGTGAGTGAGGATATTACCCCGTGATAGAGATGTTTGCCTAGTATATGGTAAGCCCTCGGTTCCATCCCCAGCACCACGGGAAAAAAGAAAGAAGAGAAAATGTGAGGCTTGGTGAGGACTCACAAACACAGGTTCCCCATGGGCTTCTCTAGAAGGCTTTAATTGCATTTCAAAATGTAGATATATTTATTTGCTTTTTTTTTTTCCTCTCTCTAACTTGTTTTCTCTAACAAAGTCTGTAAACTATAGAGCAAACCGGAGACTCACAGCAATGTTTCAGCCTGCAAATTTATTTCAATTCACATTTCTGTTTTATTGAATTTGCATATGGGAAATCATAGATGTATAACTTGATAAATTTGACAAGCTGAACACACCCATGAAACCAGCATGCAGATCGAGGAAAGCAAACATTACCAATACCTCACCCTGCAAGGGTAACTACTCTTCAGTTCTCTAACACAGTTTATTTTTGCTTCTTTTTGAACTTTTTTGTGAGTGGATTTTTCACTCAACATTGTGTTTATGCCACTCATCCATAATATATGAAGTTGTTAGTTTTTTCTCATTGCTCTATAGAAACTAGCTATGTTGGAACTGAAGCATTTGACCAATAATGAGCACTTGGGTAACTTCCATCTTGGAATGATTATTAATCATTCCTCTGTGAACTTTTTTTTTCCCCCCTCAGTGCTGGGAATGGAACCCAGGCCTTACGTATGCTGGGAAAATGTTCTGTCACTGACTATATCCCCAGCCCCAACCTTTTTATACATGTCTTTTGAGAAATATAAATATGCAGTCGGTCATGGAGGCATATACCTATAATCCCAGCAACTCAGCAGGCTTGCTGCCAAAAGCTCAGTCCTTGTCTGGATGTCAATCCAATAATCAGGAAACTGTTTTGAGAAAAAGGAAAAAGAAGGTTTATTGCTTTGCTAGCAAAGGAGAAATGCAGGGGATTCCTGTCCCAAAGGCTGTATGATTCTGCTCATCAGCAGGAACAGGGGGCTTTTATAGAGGTGATTCAAAGAAAATGAAATTAGAGAGGAGAGATCAGGAAGAAGTTTAGGCAAAAGAAAATCAGAGAGGAGAAGATTTAGGGAGAAAAGATTGCGAAAAAGAACAAAGCCACAGGGATATAGTCAAAGCATCAAGTGAACCCCTGTTACAGGCTGAGGCAGGAGAATTGCAAGTTCAAGCCCATCCTGGGCAATTTAGGGAGAGTGTATCTTAATGAAACTAAAAAGGGTTGGAGATATAGCTCAGTGGTGGCAGAACATCCCTGGGTTCAAATCCCTAGTACATCAGATATATATATATATGTCGAGTTTCAAACATTAGGATGGTTCATATAAAAAAAAGTCAAGATACAGTTTTTCGGGCTGGGATTGTGGCTCATCGGCAGAGCGTTTGCCTTGCATATATGAGGCACTGGGTTCGATCCTCAGCACCACATAAAAATAAATAAATAAAGGTATTGTGTCCATCTACAACTAAAAAAATATTTAAAAAAGATAGTTTTTCTTTTAAAATATTTTTTAGTCATTAATGGGCCTTTATTTTACTTATTTATATGCAGTGCTGAGAATAGAACCCAGTGCCTTACACATGCTAGGTGCTCTAACATTGAGCCACAACCCCAGCCCCAAAATACAGTTTTTGTTAAATCAAAACAAACCCAACAACATCAGTAGTTTTCTTACAAAAGTTGATTCACATTTCCTTATAATAACTCTTGACTGGAACTGAGGCATATCTTCAGTATGGCTTCTTCATCAACCCCACAAACTCCCTATGACAATCCCAGATTGACTGACTGACTTAAGTAGTGGTGTTTGTTGTTGTCTTTTTTTTTTTTTTTTTTTTTTTTTTGGTACCAGAGATTTAAATCCCTTGGGTGGGCTTAACCACTGAGCAACATCCCCAGCCCCTTTTGTGTTTTTTAGTTTTGAGACAGCCTCACCACTAAGATGCTGAGGCCAGCTCTGAATTTACAAGCCTCCTGCCTCAGCCTCCCAAGGTGCTGAGATTACTGGCATGCACCACCACACCCCACCCAGCTGCTTAGGATATCCTTCCCCCAGATAACTACAAAACTTATTTCCTCACTTCCTTCTAGCCTCTGTTCACATGCCACCTTATCAGGGAGGACTTTCCTAACTACACACCCTATAAAAAAATGGCAATTTCCCCCTGTGCTATGCTTCCTATATTCTACTCTCCTTTCTTTTTCTTTGTTTTACTTACCTGACACATTTATTTTCTCCCCTCTAGAATAGAAGCTCCTTGAGCAAGAAACTTTCTTGTCTAAATATGTAGTTTCCACAACTGAAACAGTGCCAGACATGTAGTGGAAGCCTGATAAATATCTGATGCATGAATAATTATATTAAGGGCTAGAGATGGGGTTCAATGATAGAGTACTTACCTGGGATACATGAGCCCCTGATTCCGATCCCCAGCACTGCAAAAAGTAAACAAATAATAATAATTATAGACAGTGTTCATTGAAGGGGATTATGTACCACGAATTGTTCTAAAAACTTTTTTTTTTTTTGAGAGACAGAGAGAACTTTAATACTTATTTTTTAGTTTTTCGGCGGACACAACATATTTGTTTGTATGTGGTGCTGAGGATCGAACCCGGGCCGCACGCATGCCAGGTGAGCGCGCTACCACTTGAGCCACATCCCCAGCCCCTGTTCTAAGCACTTTACACATGCTTTTTCTTAGTGAGCTTTTTCTCTGCTGTGACCAAAAGACCTGATAAGAACAATGTAGAGAAGGAAAAGTTTATTTGGGGCTCATAGTTTCAGAGGTCCCAACTCCATTGCCAACTCCCTTGCCCTGGACCTGAGGCGAGGCAGAACATTATGGTGGAAAGCAGCTCAGAACATGTCAATCAGGAAGCAGAGAGAGAGCTCTCGATTACCAGGGACAAAATATAAATCCTAAAGGCATGTCCTACCTGCCTACAGTCACCATCAGTTAATTCATTCAAGTGGATTAATGCATTGATTAGATTAAGGCTCTCAAAACCCAATCATTTCACCTCTAAACTTTTTTTGCATTGCCTCACACATGAGCTCTTGGGAGACACCTCATATTTAAACTGTAACACCTTTCTTTCTTTCTTTCTTTTTCTTTTTTTTTTTTTTTGTGCTGTGCCACGGTTGGAACTCAGAACTTCACACATGCTAGCCAAGTATTCTGCCACTGGTCTATTCTTCCAGGCCCAATGTGTTTGTTGTTGTTTTAAAATTTTTTTTTTATCTCAACATATGTTTGATCCTCACAGCTATCCTATGTGATAGATGGTATTATTGACTCCATTTTACAATGAAGAAACTAACATATTCATTCTGAACAGTAGATGCTTTGTTTTCACTTTTTGATGGTGCAGAAGATGGAACCCAGAGCCTCCTCACATATGACAATCTACACCTCAAGCTCCATGTAGCTCAGTGGTAGAGTACTTGTGGGTTCAATCCCTAGTACCACACACACAGAACAGAGCATCTTCTTTTTGCTTGGAGGAAGAAATGGGCTTCGTCCATCATGATATTGAAGGACCGGTAGCAGATGGGTAGGGAAGATGACAAGGTCACTCCAGGCAGAAAGAACAGCGTGTGGTATGAAGAGGCTGGGGGTGTCTGGGGGTATATCTTAATGGTAGAGCCCTGCCTATCGTACTTGGGACCCTGGGTTCCATCTCTAGCACCAAAATGGGTAAGTCAATGCATAAATAAATAAAAGAACTGCATGTACAAACTCATAGGCTCTAGAAAAAAATGCATATTTGGCAACAAGTTCAGTGGGACATAGAATGGGGGAGATGTGGCAGTTGAACTTGAGAAATATACAAGGGTGGCTTGGTTTGTACATGGTGTGGAGTACAGAGAACCAACAGAAATTCTTATTTTTTTAAATTTATATATATATTTGGTACTAATATTAAACCCAGTGTTGCTGAAGGCTTGGTCCTTATCCCTGATGCCAATGCAATAACAAGGACACAGTTTTGAGAAAAAGGAAAAGGAAGGTTTATTGCTTTGCTAGCAAAGGAGGTACACAAGAGATTCCTGTCCCAAAGGCTGTGATTCTGCTCCTCAGCAGGAACAGGGGGATTTTATAGAGGTGATTCAGAGAAAATGAGATTGGGGAGAGATCAGGAAGGAGAAGATCAAGGAGGAGAAATTTAGGGAAAAGAATATGAGAGAAGATCAGGGAGGAGATCAGGAAGGAGAAGGCTAGAGAAAAGAAAATTGGGGAAAAAGAAAAAAAAATGTAAGTTGCATAGTCACAAGGGATCTAATCAAAGCATCAAGTGAACCCCTGTTACACCAAGGGTGCTTAACCTCTGGGCTATACCCCAGCCCTTTTTATTTTTTATTTTGAGACAGGGTCTTGCTAAATTGTTTAGGGCCTAGCTAAATTGCTGAGGCTGGCTTTGAATCTGTGATCCTCCTGCCTCAGCCTCCAGAGTTGCTGGGGCTCAGTGTTTCCATAGCAACATTTGCAGTATGCTTAGTGTTTGCACACTGATTCAATCCCTAGATCCACGGGGGGGATAAAAGATATGGAATGCTTCATCCACCCAGTGGCAGAGCCAAAACTAGAAAATAAACCAATTCCCAGTACAGTATTATATTTTCCTAGCCATAACATGATATCACACATTCCATATTTCCCTTCCTTCTTCCTAATCATTAAATGTATCAGTCTTGTGTATTCTGTTTCTACAGGAGCCTGTTAAAGCCAATGTGGTACACTAATTCAGGTTTAGAGATTGCCCTTTCCCCAAGGATATTTGCATTTTAACTGGGGACTACTGGAGAAAAGGCAATCCCTAAGGAACTAATCAAAATTTCTTGTATCATGAAGATGTTATTGGAAATAAGGAGTTTTTACTTCTCTCTCTTAATGAGATCATAGGAAAAATATGAACAGTTGCCTTTTTAAAAAAATTTATCTTTGCAACAAACCTGTTAGGTAGGTATTATTAACTCTTTTTTTTTTTTTTAATTGTGAGAGTCTGAGAAGGGTTTAGTAATTTTCCTAATGTTGAACATCTGGTGGGGAAACCAGTGTTTAGACTCTTCCTATGTAGTATATGACTCCCAGTCTAATCCTCTTTTTACAACCCCATGCTGCTTCCAAGGGTAAATGTAGGCAACAGCTTACACAGTTCATATATAAATCTGGGCCATGGGGTTAACTGGCAAATTATCTTTAATAAAAAGTCTTAGTAGGTTCATTTTATTCCATTGGTGGGATCTAACCTTGGAGACTTGACATTTTACCATCTCCACTAAAAGTCTTTCTCCTTTAGTGCTTGACCTCATCATTCCAACCATAAGTGTGATTGTAGGAAGGAAAATGCATTGAGCACTTCGAGCAAAATAATAATGTAAAATCCAAGATGCCATTTATTTTATTCCTTAGTCCACCAGTCTTCCGTATTGAGCGAGAGGATTATGTTAGGTTGACAACTAATAGTGCATTACTTATATGTTTACTACTATTTGCAGTAACAAAAGCAGGTATTGAGTCTTCCTAGTATCAACTATCCCTGCATGAGGTGGGGTTTCCCCTGACTAAAAATGCTTCTGCCAATTCTTTTTTTTTTTTTTTTAAAGAGAGAGTGAGAGAGAGAATTTTTTAATATTTATTTTTTAGTTCTCGGCGGACACAACATCTTTGTTGGTATGTGGTGCTGAGGATCAAACCCGGGCCGCACGCATGCCAGGCGAGCGCGCTACCGCTTGAGCCACATCCCCAGCCTCCTGCCGATTCTTCTTGATTCTTCGAATCTCCTCTGGATTCTGGGTCCTGAATACACGATTTCTTTATCAAATGCACTGTCTATTAAATAGCTTTGTAACCTTGGGCAGATTAATCTGTTTTCCCAGTTGTAAAATGGAGAGACTGATAGCTATTTTGTTGTTGAAAGGCTTTAATGTGTTTCTGAGAGCCTTTACTGACAAAGTGTGGTCCATAGCAGGGTTCGCATGGTGTTAATTTTCTTCCTGCCCCAGGTCAAAGGCATTCTTTGCTTTGAGGGGGGGGGCGGGCGGGGCGGGAGAGGTGTGCACCCGGGCGCTCCAACCCTTCAATAAATTTTCTTGGGCTTGAAGTGTTGAAGCTGGCCTCCAACTTGGGACCCTCCTGCCTTAGCCAATTGAGTTGCTGGGATTCACAGGCGGTGCCCCACCCCACCCGGGGGAATGTTCTTTTTTTTTTTTTTGGTACTGGGGAACTGGGAATTAAACTCAGGGGTGCTTAACCACTGAGCCACATTCCCAGCCCTTTTAAATATTTCATCTAGAGACAAGGTCTTTCCGAGTTGCTTAGGGCCTCGCTAAATTGCTGAGGTTGGCTTTGAACTCGCGATCCTCCTGCCTCCACCTCCGGAGCCGCTGAGTCTGTTGGGATTACAGGCGTGCACCACCTCGCCTGGCTTTGAGTTCCTTCTCAAGGTCCATGGATTTATAGGTTCTCTGGACTTATTAGAAGTACTTATAAAATGTGATGTGTGAGGTGTATTTTTTCCTGGAAATAAACTTAACACATTTTGGGGTCAGCGATTTCTCTGAAAAGGAATCCCCTAATGCCAAGGTGTGACTACTCTATTTTGTGGGGGGGTGAGGGAGCAGGGTTTTTGTGTGTGTGTGTGTGTGGGGGGGGGCTGCATCGCTCTCTTGGGTACTTTTTTTGCAGTCTAACAGGGGATGACATATTCCTGAGAGAGATGGGTACTTGATGTCCCTCCAAGCCAGGTTCCATTAAGTTTCCCTGGGGCGGCGGCGGTGGGGGACGCGCGCGTTCAGTGAGGAGGGCTCTCAGGTTCCCTCCAAAATGGGGGTGGGGTTTCATTTGTAGTTGGGAAGCGGGTTCATTTAAGGTCTCGAGGGCTTCAACTGCCGCTCTTTTATTGAGAAACCGGCCATTGTGGGTTTCCTCAAGCTAAAGATCCTCTCTTCAGGTGTTAGTCAAAACCTCGTGGCGCTACCCGGGTTGCCCGCATCCTCCTAGGCCCAGTCCCGAGGTGGTGGGGGTGGGGAGGCCGCTTCCGCTCCTCCAGTCCACCAGAGGGCGCTGCGGCCCAGCCTCTTCCTTCCCGGGGTGCTTCGCGCCGGGCCCTTCCGCGTGGGTGAGTGAATGTGAGAGTCAGCGCTCGCGCCGCGCGCGCCGCCCGCCTCCGCCGCTCGGCGCCCTTATTCCGGCTGTGAGGGGCGGGCGCGCGCTTAAAAGCATAGAGACGGGCGTTGAGTTCTCAGGCTAGAGCGTCGCCGAGTCGGAGCCGGAGCCCGAGCCGCGCGCTGTGTCTCCGCTGCGTCCGCCGAGGCTCCCGAGTGTCAGGGACAAAAGCCGCCGCCGCGCCGCCTGCTCCCGCCGCCGGGGCTCATTCGCCGCCGCTGCCGCCCTGAGGAGAGTCCACTGCCGTCGCCACCCGTGAGGATCCGAGAGCCATGTCGGCCAGCAGCCTCTTGGAGCAGGTACAGGCCCAGCCCGCATGCCTCGGCCATTGTGTGAGGCGAGACGGAGCCCGACTAGGCCCGGGCCCGCCGCCCCCGGTCTGGCCCAGCCGCTCCGGCGCTTCTCGCGGACTGGGTTTCGGGCCTCTCGGGCCGGCCGCGCCCAGCGTCTCGCGCCTGGCCCGCTCTTCCCGCTTCTCCCCGGGCCTCGGAACCCACCGGCCGCGCCGCGCTCCCTCCCCTCAGCGGGCCTGGTTTTCCTTCCTCGTTTCCTTCCCCTTCCTTGAAGCCCTGGCTCCCTCGCGTCGCAGCTGGCGCGTCCCCCGCTTTTTCTCCCGCGGCCGCGCCGGCCTAGCGCTTTTCCCCGCCTCCCGCTTTCAGCCTCCCCCTCACCACCATTCCTGACGCCTCCCCTCAGGCCTGCTTCTTTATTCCCTTCTCGGGCCCTGCTTTCATTTGTCTTTCCCTTTTTTTTCCCGGACAACTTGCTGCTCCGCGACGTTCCCTTCGTCCGCAGAGACCCAAAGGTCAAGGAAACAAAGGTAAGCCCCGCTCCGCCGGTGGCCCCGGGCTGGGAGGGGGACCCCGCGGTGGGGGCGGGGTCTCGGGACAGCGCCCCGGGGAGGGGACCTCTCGGAAGCCGCTTAGTTCACAGGTGCCTCCCGCTTAAGTGTTTTGACCCTTTCCGAGGGTTCTTGCAGCTGGCGAACAGCTTTTTCGCTAACAAGGAGTAATTCATTCAGGGTGGGGGTGGATTTGGTTTTGAAATGCCCCAGGTCCTTAGTTTCCTGTAGGTCTTACAAGGCCTTTGTTTTTCATCCTCGTGGATCACTTTCTGGAAGTAACTCACACGTGATGGGGGAGGGGAAGCGGGAAGGAATTGTAATCTAGAAGAGCCAATAAAATGACCTTTTTTAGATCAACTTGTGCTGGGTGGAGGGAGGCGTTTTCACTCAGGAATCTTGCCTCGGCCCTCTCATCTTTATCCTTTTGAAGTTCAAACTTATTTGCTGTCTGAACTAGTTATGTTTTTCTCTGGCTAGGATATATTTGACTGACTTGGGAGGGAGATTGTAGAATTGCTACACTTGTTAATTTGCAGTTTTTTTCTTTAGTACAAAATGGATCTGTACATCAAAAGGATGGATTAAATGATGATGATTTTGAACCTTACTTGAGTCCACAGGCAAGGCCCGTGAGTAATTGACCATTTACATATTTGATCAAAGGGTGTAGCATAATGTTGGTCTTTCTCTGTCCTGTCAATCATTTTGAGGGGAGAGTCACTTTCTTAATACTTATTAGTGTTATTAAAACAGTTGTTACAAATGTTATAGTCTGTAAGTTTCCTAGCTCTGTATTATCAGCAAACAATGTACTGAGACTGTACTACTTTGGTAACATTTTACTGTATACTAACTGCAATACCTGTTAGAGTAATTGGTCTTCCAGTGCAAAGCATGAGACTACTTGTCAGTGCTAAATTTTCTGGAAAAATTCCAGAAAACTGTTTTAGGAAAATTGGGTTAATAATGGTGTTAGAATTATTATTATTATTATTTTTTGTACTAGGAATTGAACCCAGGGGCCCTTTCCTACTGAGGTACATTCTCTGGCCTTTTTATTTTGAGACAGGGTCTCCCAAGTTTCTGAGGCTGGCCTTGAACTTGGGTACCTACTGCCTCTACCCATGGGAATAATTCTAACAAAATCACCTCAACTTCATTTAGAGCTGGCTTCTTTCTTTCTCTGTAGTTCTAGTTAATGGGCTCTTAGTTTATCAGAACTATTTTGGATTTTAATACTTATTTTTTTGGGGTGGGCATGGGGTACTGAGGAACTTAGGGCCTTGTATATGCTCAGGCGAGTGCTCTACCACTGAGTTGCATTTGCAGATACTTGGTATTTTGAGATATACTTAACATCTACAGAGACAGACTTTGTATACCTTTCATTTCTCACTGAAAGGAGCTGTAGGATTTATGAAATAAAGTGCTGCTTAGCATAAACTAAAGTCAGACTAAGAATGATTGAGTAAAGACCAAGCTCAGTTGTAGAGGGCTTGTGCAAGAGTTGTGCCTGGGGCTGGGGCTGTAGCTCAGTGGCAGAGCACTTGTTTAGCATGTGTGAGGCTCAAGTTCGATCCTTAACACCACATAATAAACAAGTAAAATAAAAGCATGCTGTCCATCTACTACTACGAAAAAAATAATAGAGTTATGCCTGTATTATCCTCTGTACCACCACAACCCCATTCCCCAAAAATGATTCAAGTTTTTGCAGTGTAAAGCCTTGTAATGGGAAGATTAGTTGCATGTCTGTTCACATACTGTTAATATGACCTGTGCATGTAGAAACTTGTTTGATTCAATAGTTCTTTTGTATTACTATTTCAGGTCCCAGAGGGACTCAGAAAATTTTAGCTAATATAACTTCAGATTAATAGATCAAAAGGAGAAAAGTCAAGATCTCTTCTAAGATTGTAAAAGATCAAGAAGTTCATGGAACATTTGTATAAATTCTGAACATATGCTGTATGAAATGCAGTTGGTAGTGTTCAATAATTGACATGTTAGTGCGGAGCCATATTTGGACCTGATACTTACTTACATAAAGCTTTTAGATTTCCTCTAAGATTTTTTGCATTGGAAGTATAGAAGTCACCTAAGTAGGGCTAGGAATCTGGTTCAGTGGCTGGCATACATGAGACCTTGGGTTTGATCCCTAGTGTTGCAACAAAATAAAACCTCCTAAGTGATTGGAAAAAATTTCAGAAAAGGCATCCAGTTAATCAAGAAAAATAGGGAAGGAAGTAGAGGAATGAACTACTAATAGATTCCTGATATTAAAGTAGTTTACTTATATAATCATTATAACAGGGAGAGTGGGAACATTTAGAAACATAATTTGAGGTAATTCTTGTAAAACATTGCATAATTCAGATTTTTTGAGGGTACATAGGAACCTGCCAGTTCAGGTGTAGGCATTCAGCTATAGTTTGGCATAATCTGATATTAAGTGCATTTAAGTTTTCTTTAAAAGCTTAAATGCCTGTTTTTTAAAAAACGGGGGAGAAATAGAAATGTTGAATGAGTAGATGAAGATTTTTTTTTGTAGTTTATCAAGAATAGTTTTGTGTACTTCTTTTGGCATGGGGCTGAAACGCAGGGCTTCACACATGTTACTTCATTTACAACTTTATTTTTTATGTCCCGCCCCTTTTATTTTTTATTTTGAGACAGTCTTGCTAAATTGCCTAGGTGGGCCTTGAACTTGGAATTCTCTTGTCTCAGCCTCCTGAGTACTGAGTTTCTTATACTTAATGGATTTGGGTCTGTGTTAAAATTTTAACACTGTCTTGGAGAATTTTTAAATTTGAGAGGAAATGTGTGGAAAGTTTTAACTTTGTCTTTAATGACAAATTTAATTGGCCAAGGAAAACGCAGCCATTTTATCATATCCCATTAGTTGAATTTTTAAAAAAACATTAGTTATACATGGACACAGTATCTTTATTTTGCTTATTTATTTATTTAAATATTTATTTTTTAGTTTTAGGTGGACACAATATTTTTCTTTTTTCTTTTCTTTTTTTTAGTGAGAGAGGAGAGAGAGTGAGAGAGAGAATTTTTAATATTTATTTTTTAGTTCTCGGCGGACACAACATCTTTGTTGGTATGTGGTGCTGAGGATCGAACCCGGGCCGCACGCATGCCAGGCGAGCGCGCTACCGCTTGAGCCACATCCCCAGCCCCTGGACACAATATTTTTATGTGGTGCTGAGAATCGAACCCAGGGTCTCACGCATGCTAGGCGAATGGCTACTACTTGAGCCACATCCCCAGCTCCTATTTTGTTTATTTGTATGTGGTGCTGAGGATCAAACCCAGTGTCTCATGTGCGATGCAAGTGCTCTGCCACTGAGCCACAACCCTAGCCTTGGAAATTTTTAATATTGAAGAGATGTGTTTTTTATGGCTAAAGAGTATTATTGACCTTGGTAATACAAGCTTAGGTAGATACGTTTATCTTAGACTCTTATTTAAGATTCAATTGACTAGTTAAAAATCACCTAACTTAAGGATTTATTATCTATGTCAAGGTATACATACTTCTGGCTTTTCACTTAAGGGGTGTCCTGTAAGCTCTTAAGATTTATTTAAAAATTCTGTTAGGCACAAACTAAAGATCTAGTGATTGAGGTTTTTGTAATAAAATCTATAACCTAATATGAAGATTAATTGTACATGAAATCATATTTTGACTACTTGTTTTTTTTAAAGGAGTGTGGATATGTTGTCTTTAATTATACTTTTCCTATTTCTGATAGAAAATTGTGCATCTCAAGTTACAGATCTTTGATTTTATAGGTGAAATAAAAGTTTTCTCATTTTAAGTCCTTTGGAAGCCACTGAACATTTTCTTTCCAGGTTATAATTATAGTGGCATTTTTTGACATTCCTAGATGGTTTTCCAAGAGGATAGCACAAAATTTTATGACTGATGCTTGTGTTAGATCTTAAAATTCCCAGTCTCCCCCCACCCCCATGGACCTATTAATCTGGTTTTGGTAGGAAACATAAATACTCCTGCTCTTCCAAAAGTCCCACTCCTTAAATCCAAAGATAATTATTATTTTTTAAATGTCTTGTTAATGCATTATAGAGAATAAAGGAGTTTGTTTTGACATAATCATATATGCATGGAATATAATTTGTTTTATTTTATTCCTCAGTGGTTCCTCTCCTCCCTCCCTCTGATAGTTTTTTTTTTCTCTTTCTAAATTGATAATTGATTTTAATAAAAGTCTCAGTCCAACACTTAACATAGAGCAAGACATAACTTTTGATGAAATGGGTGTTTTTTTTCTGAATGTAGTAAAGTTAAGGTTCATATTTATTTTATGTATCAGCTTAATTATAATGCTTAAACATTTCACTTAACGTACCAAAATTCCTTAGTATACAAGGACACCAGTGAGTTTACAGAAAGATTATTGAATGTGCTGTTCTCCTGTTTTTTTATGGTAGATTTGGCTGAAATACTTGATTAATGGGGGAGAAAATGTCCTGTTATTTTTTTGATTGATTTGCCTCTTTCTTTCTTCCACAGAATAATGCATATACTGCTATGTCAGACTCCTACTTACCCAGTTACTACAGCCCCTCCATTGGCTTCTCCTATTCTTTGGGTGAAGCTGCTTGGTCTACGGGGGGTGACACAGCCATGCCCTATCTAACTTCTTATGGACAGCTGAGCAACGGAGAGCCCCACTTCCTACCAGATGCAATGTTTGGGCAGCCAGGAGCCCTAGGTAGCACTCCATTTCTTGGTCAGCATGGTTTTAATTTTTTTCCTAGTGGGATCGACTTCTCAGCATGGGGAAATAACAGTTCTCAGGGACAGTCTACTCAGAGCTCTGGATATAGTAGCAATTATGCTTATGCACCTAGCTCCTTAGGTGGAGCCATGATTGATGGACAGTCAGCTTTTGCCAATGAGACCCTCAATAAGGCTCCTGGCATGAATACTATAGACCAAGGGATGGCAGCTCTGAAGCTGGGTAGCACAGAAGTTGCAAGCAGTGTTCCAAAAGTTGTAGGTTCTGCTGTTGGTAGTGGGTCAATTACTAGTAACATCGTGGCTTCCAATAGTTTGCCTCCGGCTACCATTGCTCCTCCAAAACCAGCATCTTGGGCTGATATTGCTAGCAAGCCTGCAAAACAACAACCCAAGCTGAAGACCAAGAATGGTATTGCAGGGTCAAGTCTTCCACCGCCCCCAATAAAGCATAACATGGATATTGGAACTTGGGATAACAAGGGTCCTGTGGCAAAAGCCCCCTCACAGGCTTTGGTTCAGAATATAGGTCAGCCAACCCAGGGGTCTCCCCAGCCTGTAGGTCAGCAGGCTAACAATAGCCCACCAGTGGCTCAGGCATCAGTAGGGCAACAGACACAGCCATTGCCTCCACCTCCACCACAGCCTGCCCAAATCTCAGTCCAGCAACAGGCAGCTCAGCCAACCCGCTGGGTAGCACCTCGGAACCGTGGCACAGGGTTTGGTCATAATGGGGTGGATGGTAATGGAGTAGGACAGTCTCAGACTGGCTCTGGATCTACTCCTTCCGAACCTCACCCAGTGTTGGAGAAGCTGCGGTCCATTAATAATTATAACCCCAAGGATTTTGACTGGAATCTGAAACATGGCCGGGTTTTCATCATTAAAAGCTACTCTGAGGACGATATCCACCGTTCCATTAAGTATAATATCTGGTGCAGCACAGAGCATGGTAACAAGAGACTGGATGCTGCTTATCGTTCCATGAACGGGAAAGGCCCCGTTTACTTACTTTTCAGTGTCAACGGCAGTGGACACTTCTGTGGCGTTGCAGAAATGAAATCTGCTGTGGACTACAACACATGTGCAGGCGTGTGGTCCCAGGACAAATGGAAGGGTCGTTTTGATGTCAGATGGATTTTTGTGAAGGACGTTCCCAATAGTCAACTGCGACACATTCGTCTAGAGAACAACGAGAATAAACCAGTGACCAACTCTAGAGACACTCAGGAAGTGCCTCTGGAAAAGGCAAAGCAGGTGTTGAAAATCATAGCCAGCTACAAGCACACCACTTCCATTTTCGATGACTTCTCACACTATGAGAAACGCCAAGAGGAAGAAGAAAGTGTTAAAAAGGTAACCAGCTTACCATTCTTAAGATTTTTAAGGAAGGAGGAGGGACTAGAGAGAACAGGAGAGGTATTATAGTGAATGCTAATAAAAGCTCTGTAAATAACATCACTTAACAGTTCAAGGATTTATGGAAGTATAATTGGTCTTAATATTTGAATCCTAGTGTGAAGGAAGGTGAGAACATTCATGGGAGACAAATATGGACTTAAACTGCCAAGAAATTGTACTTGTTTGATGCAGAAAGGTGAAATGCAAAGGGAATAATTGAAGTGATAGAATGATTAAAGTAGAAAGACATTAAGGTTGTAATATGGGAGAGAAAAATATGGAAGTTCTCCATTGGAATTAATTATTGGCTTGGTGGGGTTTTGTGGTTATTTTTAAGAATTGGTGTGTTACCAACCCCTGAAATCTTCTGGCTTTCCTGTGACAGTTGGCAGTGTTTTTCAGAACTTTCTTGTTCTGTTCTTTGTGATCTTCAGATCTTCTCTGCTCTCCAGAGTGCTGGGGATCAAACCCAGCTAGGCAAGTACTCACCACTGAGCCACATCTGCAGCCATAGAAACTACTTTTTGTATATAAAACTTGGTAAATAGATATTCAGAAAAATCTCATCTCCTGTTTCTGACATTTTTTTTTTGTATTCCAAGAATCACTTTTTACTGATTCCTCTGTAACATGGGAATCTTGGGCAGAATAGAGAATGAATCCAAACTGAAGTGTTTATTTGAGAGAGTTGGTAATGCTTGTTTTATGGATATTACTGAGTAAATGTAAACTTTTGAGACCATGATTAAACAAAAAAATACTGGTTGGGCAGATTGGATATTATCTAGTACTTAGCCTTTTTGCATGGGGAGGAGGTGGTAATCAGGGATTGAACCCAGGGGCACTTAACCACTGAGCCATATCCCTAGCCATTTCTCATTTATTTTTGAGACAGTATCTCACTAAATTGCTGAGGCTGTCCTTGAATTTGTGATCCTCCTGCCTCAGATTCACTAGTCCCTAGGATTACAGTTGTGAACCACCATGACCGACATAGATTACTCTTTTTTAAAAAAAAATATTTATTTTTTAGTTGTAGTTGGAAATAATATCTTTATTTATTTATTTTTATGTGGTGCTGAGGATCGAACCCAGGGCCTTGCACATGCTAGGCTCAGTGCTCTACCACTGAGCCACAATCCCAGCTCCCACATAGATACTCTTAAATGGAAGAAAATAGATGAAAAGATTATGGACAAAAGAGAACATTTTTCTGAGAGTCCTGGGTTGGTTAACTTTAGATATTAAAAAAAAAATTACTAAGCTCATGTAAAAGTATTTTCCTTAAATTTGTATGAATTCATACGGATCTTGTATAAGGTATAGGATCTGAGGCCTCATGCCTCAAGATTATTAATAATTCCCTTGAGCAATGGGTGAAGGGCTCTTTGGTAGATATTATTTGGAGGTGCATAATTTTCAACTAAAGTAAGGATAGTTGCCATCTTGCTTTCTAGTATAAACAGATGAATAAGAAATGGAGATAACACTTGTCATGACACTAAAAGCATTGGTAGTGGAGTGCCAGGTTATTGAAAAGTTGATAGCAAAAACATTGTCTGATAGTCCTTTGAAGTCCTCTCTTACCCCAAAGTGGTTTTTAATTTTGAGATAGGGTCTCACTATAAGTATTAAAAAGTGTCTTGTTGAGTTGCTGAGGCTGCCCTTGAACTTGGAGATTCTGCTTTAGCCTCCTGAATTGTTGGGATTATAGGTGTGCACCACTGTGCCTGGCTCTTACCCCAAAGTTTTAATAGTTTAGAAGTTAATGTAAGGTGGGAATCATGAACTGAAATTGAATTCCATGCGAGTATGGGTTTGTTAGGATATATCTGCTATGTATAACTATAAAGCTCATAAAAAAATATAATCTTGTAGAAAATGATAGTTTACTGATTCTGAAGGATTTTAAAGATATCTTCTCAGGCTCCTGTTTCTAAAGGATAAGAAGATAGAAGGTCATGATTTTCATAGGTATCATGTAGTGGCATAGCAGATTATTATGAACATCTATGAGGGCCTTTTAGATGCTTGGTTTAACCACTTGAAAATTTTACCATTTCAGGGCTGGGGATGTGGCTCAAGCGGTAGCGCGCTTGCCTGGCGTGCGTGCGGCCCGGGTTCGATCCTCAGCACCACATACCAACAAAGATGTTGTGTCCGCCGAGAACTAAAAAATAAATATTTAAAATTCTCTCTCTCTTAAAAAAAAAAAAAAAAAGAAAATTATACCATTTCAGGGGCTGGGGATGTGGCTCAATGGTAGAGTGCACACCTAGTATGCATGAGGCACTGGGTTTGATCCTCAGCACCATATTAAAAAAAATAGATTGTATCCACTTAAAACTTAAAAAAAAAAAAACAATAATTAAATTAAAAAAAGAAAATTATACCATTTCATATTAAGAATCTTTACTTGTTGGCAGAGTTCTTTTTTTTTTTTTTTTTTTCTTCTTCTTCTGTGGATTAAACCCAGGGGTGCTTTACACTGAGTTACATCCCTAGCTCTCTTTATTTTCTATTTTGAGACAGGGTCTCCTTGAGTTGCTTAGGCTGGCCTCAAACTTTATTACTCCTGCCTCAGCCTCCCAAGTCGCTGGATGCAGGAGTGTGCCACTGTGCTTGGTTTGTCCTACCTCTTATTAAAAGCAGGAAGGCAAAGAGGAAAGTGTTATTTATTTGTTTTTAAAGGAATGCATAGTATAGATGTTAAAGGTAAGTTCTGTGTGTTATGACCCAAAGGGGAAACCTGGGTTTCAAAATGAAGTTTGGGGGGCACCAAAAACAAACTTGGGTACTGTTAATTAATGTTGACTCTTATTTAAAAATTTTGCAGCACTAGGAATTGGATTTAGGGACCACAAGTACTCTACCACTGAACTGCAACCCCAATCCATATATATATATTTTTTAACTTTGTGGTACTGGAGATTGAACTTGGGGGGGGGGCCCTACACTGAGATGCATCCCCAGCCCTTTTTTTATTTGAAATGGTCCAGCTAAGTTGCCCAGGCTGGCCTCAAACTTGTGGTTGCCTCAGCTTTCTGAGTAGCTGGACCTTGCTACTTAGTTGATATATTTTTTTTTTAATATCATTTTACTTTATTTAACTGTCATTTTCAGAGCTGCAAACAAAGTTGGAACCTGATTCAATAAATGGTGTCATATTTAAAAAGGCCTTTCAGGTTTTTCTTCTGAAGCTATAACTTTTTATAGGATTCTATCATGGTATTTAGGCATTTCAGTTCTGTTTTCAACTTGAAATTAGATTATTTCCAGTTTCTTGGTGTAAAACATCAACTATATGTCAGGTCTACTTAGTTGATATAAGGATGTGTTTGGATTAAATTCTCGAGTGATTCAGTGAATGATAATTGAACTTTGTAAACAGGCATGGGGCCAACCAAGTTCAGTGTTACATGCCTGTGTTCCCATCTGTTTGGGAGGCTGAAGCAGGAGGATCTTAAGTTCAAAGCTAGCCTGGGCAACTTGGTGAGACCCTGACTCAAAAAATAAGTGGTAGGAACGAAGCTCAGTAGTAGAGTACCCTTGGATCCAATCTTCATTTACCTCCTACTCCCCCCACCAAAAGTAGACATATGTTAGAATTGACCAGCTTTTTTATGTTTTCCTGGAAGAGTTGTAATAATGAAAGTTTAAGGTCTTTATTTTTTTTTATTTTATTTTTTTTTAAATATTTATTTTTTAGTTATAGGCGGACACAATATCTTTATTTTATTTTTATGTGGTGCTGAGGATCGAACCCAGTGCCTCATGCATGGTAGGCGAGCGCTCTACCTCTGAGCCACAACCCCAGCCCCTTAAGGTCTTTATTAAAAGATAACTAATTCTTAGACCTGGGGATGTAGTTCAGGGGTAGTGTTTGCCTTAGCATGTGCCCTGCTTGGGTTCAAGGGGGAAAAAAGAACTTTTGGGGTGTGTTGGGGGTGTTTTTTTATGGGTCTGTTATTAATAGTTCTTCAAAAACATTTAATAAAGACTGTTGATCAGTGAATATCTCAATTTCTCTTGGGCTGGTAAATAAATCACCAAACAAAAAATTAAATTTTTTATACTCATGTCAGATTATATTTTAGTTTACTTTCTGTAAGAAGAGCTGCTGGGGTTTCAGGAAGGTGCTTAAGATTACTTCTAAGCCCAGTTACCATTTCATTCAGTATTGCCTTACTTTTCTTATTGGTTACTAGTATACTTAACATTCTTACAATAACTGTTCTTAGATTCTTTAATTAGGCTTCTAAGAACAAATTTCATAAGAATGGAACTTAGCTTAATGAGGCATTAAACTCACAGATAGGGTGTTTGTATGTACACCTTTGTATTATTTACAAGTGCGCAAAAAAGGTATTCATGACAAATAGGAACAGTAGCTCAACAATAAGTAGGGAAGAAATTAAACTTGATCCTGATGATGATGTCACAGTTGTCTAAAATTCTGTGATTGAGTTGCTTAGGCTGGACTAATTCTATGATTGGACTGGTGTTTTGCCAAAACAAACTGAAGCAGTCAGAACCACAGCCATTTTAATCTATTATTACTGACTTATTTTGTCATATATTCTAATTCAGTGGATCTCTCTGGCTTGATATTTCCAGTGAATTTCAGTGACATTTTTGATAGTTATTTATTTGGTATTGTATACCACAGAAACTGTTTTGTAACCTGCTTTCTGTATTTTTAAAGAACATTTTCCTAATTTTTTTTCTTACGTTATTGATGGACCTTTGTTCTCTTATTTATATGCTGTGCTGAGAATAAACCCAGTGCCTCATCCTTTAAGCAACGCTAGCCTCTCTTAATTGTTAAATATGATTTTGTGACATCACTTTTGATGACCTCATAGTGTTCTGTCATAGATTTGCTATAATTTACCGGTCCCTATAGTTGAATGCCAGTAATTCATATTTTGTAATTTTTACAACTTTTTTTTTGGTACGAGGGGTTGAACCTTGGTGCACTTAACCCCTTAGCCACATCACCAGCTCTTTTTATTTTGATACTAAGTTGTATCACTAAGTTGTTCAGAGCCTTGCTAAATTGCTGAGGCTGGCTTTCAACTCCTGATCCTCCTGTCTCAGCTTCCCGAGTTGCAGGTATACACTGTGCAGGGCTTTTCTTTATAACCTTTTCCAGATAAAATAATACAGTGAGTATCTTTCTGTGTTAATATTAATTTTTTTTTAGGCTAGGTCCAAGGGTATATGCTTTTTGGAGGTCTTGGCTGTCATATATTGATATATGGGTCTTTTTGTTCTTACCACATTTTTTGTTGTTGTTGAGGACAAATTATTATCCAGAAGATTAATAACAAATTAATATCCAGCTATTATCCAGAAGACAATAGTAAGAATATTTTGCGTGTCATCCAGTGATTTGGGAGGCTAAGAGAGGAGGATTGCAATTTGGAGACCAATCAGCAATTTAGCAGACCTCTAAGTTAAGACCCTGTCTTAAAATAAAAAGGGCTGGTTATGTCACTCAGTGATTAAGCACCCCTGGCTTAAATCCCTGTTACAAAACCTTCTCTTTTGACTATTCTTTTTTTTTTTTTTTTTTTTTTTTTGGGTACTGGAGATTGAACCCAGAGGTGCTTAACTACTGAGCCATATCCCTGGACCTTTTTAAAAAATATTTTATTAGAGACAGGGTCTCGCTAAGTTGCTGAGGCTGGCTTTGAACTTGCAATCCTCCTGCCTTAGTCTCCCAAGCCACTGGGATTATAGGTGTGGGCCACTACATCCCACTCTTTTGACTAACTTTGGGATAGTCTGCCAGCAAGAGAATCTTATTCTGTCCATTAATGATGGCTTTTTAGAAACATCAGAAGTTGATTTAATTTATGTTTTGTATTTCTAGCCTTCTACAGGTTAAGAATAAGGGAAGTACTCTAGTAGAGGGAGGAGGTAGTAGGGAGTGTACTTCTGTTATGTTAAAGCCTTAGGTATATAGGTAAGTTATTTTCTGAATGACTGAAAAAGTAATTTGGTTATGACAGCAACAGCTTGAAGTTTATAGTATTTAAAATGTCATGTTTTATTAAGTGGAAATGGAAGAATTTCCTTAAGACCCAGAATTATTCCTATTTTCACGACCTAAAAATGGTGATTTGGAAGTGCTTTTAAATATATTTAATTCTTAAATAGCCTAATAAAATGCAAGATGGAGCTATTTAACTTTTCTTTGAACATCTTTGCTGGGACCTAGACACTGCAGAGAAAATGAAGAATGTATTGTCAGGGAACCTTATGTTATTAGTGGTGGATAATAGTACAAAATATAAAGTTATTTTTTTAAGATTTTACCTGAAGTGCCAGTATGGAAGCTTGAAAAGGAGGTTGGTTGCCTAACCCAGAATGGGGTATAGGTAAATTAGTCATAGAACAATCTTAGAAGTGGCCTCAGAATATGTCAACTATTGATAGCTACAGGTGTTTTGTAAAGAGTGAATATGGGTGCAGAACAACCCAAATCTGTTAAAGTGTATAGATGATACTTGGAACAGAAAATAGTTTATACTAGTTTAAGAACAAGTTTAATTGTGGCATTGTGGAATGGGTATACCAAAGGAAAGTTTGGAGGTCAGATTAGGAAAAAAAGATGGTAAATGAAATATTCATGCAGCTAGTTTGATACAGAAATCTGTCAATAGGTACAAAGTTGGTTTTTAAAAAACTATGGGGCTGGGGTTGTGGCTCAGCAGTAGAGCGCTCACCTAGCATGTATGGGGTGCTGGGTTCGATCCTCAGCACCACATAAAAATAAAATAAAGATATTGGGTCCAACTACCAACTAAAACAATATTTTAAAAAAAAATTAATGAAAAAACTAGAGGGTGAAAGGACAGGAGTAAAGATAATTTGAGTCAGGGTGGAGGAATTTCTAGATGTAACCTTTACAGGAAGGCAAGGAAAGCTTGTAGAAGTAGAGGTGAACCAACATGAATATATAAATATATAATAATAACTTCAGTGAATACACAGCACACTTCTTTTTTTTTTGTAAATTTTTTTTTGAGAGAGAATTTTAATATTTATTTTTTAGTTTTCGGCGGACACAACATCTTTGTATGTGGTGCTGAGGATCGAACCTGGGCTGCACGCATGCCATGTGAGCACGCTACCGCTTGAGCCACATCCCCAGCCCCACAGCACACTTCTTACCACATTGTTTTATAAATGTCTGTTTCTCATAATAATGTCTTATGAAGGGCAAGGTTTTTGGTTAAAAAAAGATAGGATGGGAATAGGTATTTGTTTTTGCAATATTGGGGATTGAACCCAGGGCCCCCTGCTTACTAGGCACGTACTCTTACCACTGAGCTATACCCTAGCACTGGAGACTGAGCTCAAACTCCTAAGGTATGTGGATCACCACACCCTACTCTTTAAATTTTTCTAATAAGCAAGTCTTCAGTGCAATTTAACTGGTGTTTTTTTTTTTTTTAATATTTATTTATTTATTTATTTATTTATTTATTTTTTTTAATTTTAAAGAGAGAGAGAGGAGAGAGAGAGAATTTTTAATATTTTTTTTTAGTTCTCGGCGGACACAACATCTTTGTTGGTATGTGGTGCTGAGGATCGAACCCGGGCCGCACGCATGCCAGGCGAGCGCGCTACCGCTTGAGCCACATCCCCAGCCCCTTTAGTACAATTTAGATGACCATTTTTTCATTAATAATTGTATAGTGAACGCCTTAAAAAATTATCCACATGCCAAATCTGTTGTTGAATTCACTGGGGATCAACTGATCTTTTCTTTCATCATGTTCTGCTGGGGATTGAACCTTGGGCCCTCACACATGGTAGGCAAGCACTCTAACTTTGAACTAAACCCTCAGGCCCTTATTTCTTTACTATATTTAATATATCTACTTCGGTCAGAAATTATAGAAAGGAACCAATAACTTTTTCGGGGTGGTGGTGGTGTGGGTACTTGGCTACTGAGCTATATCCCCAGCCCTATTTTGTATTTTATTTAGAGACAGGATTTCACTGAGTTGCTTAGCACCTCACTTTTGATAAGGCTGATTTTGAAAGCGATCGTCCTGCCTCAGCCTCCCAACCACTGGGATTACAGGCATGTGCCATTGCACCCAGTGGAAATGATAACTTCTTAAAAGACCTGTTTAACTTGGTGTGGTGGCGCATGCCTGTAATCCCAGAGGCCTCAATCTGAGGCAGGAAGATAACAAGTTTGAAGCCACCCTCAGCAATTTAGCAAGGTCCTTAGGGACTCAGACACTGTCTCAAAAAGGCCTGGGGACAGTGGGGTGCTATTGGCGCATAACTGTAATCCCAGTGGCTCAGGAAGCTGTGACAGGAGGATTGCGAGTTCAAAGCCAGCCTCAGCAATGGTGAGGCAATAAGCAACTCAGTGAGACTCTCTCTAATAAAATATTAAAAGGGGCTGGGGATGTGGCTTACTGGTCGAGTGCCCCCTGAGTTTAATCTCTGATACCAAAAAAAAAAAAAAAGCCTGGGGACACAGCTCAGTGGTTAAGTGCTCCAGGGTTTTTAGGCTCTGGTATAAAAAAAATTAAAAAGATTAAAAAGACCTTTTTAATACTGTCCATTCCTCTTCATGAATTTCCTGTCATCTTGAGTCATCTAAGCCTTGTTCATTCTTGGTTTCTGATCTGGACTGCCTCATGTATGAATCCCCTCTGTAGCATAACTATTGAAACTTTTTTAGTCTCTACTAGAAACTTTTTCTCTGCAAACACTGGGGAATGAACCCAGTGGCATTCTTCCACTAAGCTACAGCCTTAGCCTTTATTTATTTATTGAAACAGGGCCTCACTAAGTGCTTAGGCTGACCTCAAGCTTGCAATCCTTCTGCCTCAGCCTCCCAACTATTCTAGGATTGCAGGTGTGTGCCACCACTCCTAGCCCCGCCACTGTCTTATTCATTCATTCATTCATTCATTCATTCATGTGCGGGGGGATTTAACCCAGGAATGCTTTACCACTGAACTACATCCCAGCACTGTTTTAAATTGCCTCTTGAGGACTGGAGTAGGCATCCTGTTCTTTTCATGTGTTTATAGTTTGTTCATTTGGTGTTTTTGTTTTTTACACTGTTAGGGATCAAACATGAGCATGAGTCCTACCACTGAACCATACCCCAGCTCTGTATTTTTGTTTTTAAATGATATGTAGCAATTATACATACTTAGGGGGGCTTCTGTTTTAATTACAATGGTAAACTGAGCATTTTTTGTAAAATTCTGAGGCTCTCTGCTGCTCTTTTGTAGATAAACTTGTCTCCCTGATAAAAGGGTTGAGGAAATTCTTTGATTTCCTCATCATCTTTCTTTTTTGGTGGATAAAATGGTCTTCTGCAGCCTCCTTAAATGAAGACTACAAGACAATAGATGATGTTGAATTTGAATCCATCTTTGAATTTGTATCCATCTTTCCACAAGTGTTTGTATTAATTGCTAGGATAGAAGAGATAAACAAGGCATCCTCTTTGCCTTAGGAGCAGGCAAATATTAAGACCAATGAAATGGATAAAATATGACATAAGAGCTGTAATAGGAGAAAGAAGAGATTTTTGAATTTGTGGAGGAGAGTGATAAATTTGAGGGGAAGTTAAGATTTACAGAGGAGGTCATGCAGAATAAGTAATAATAAGAGTAAAAAGCACTCAGGTAGTAGCACAGTGCTGGGCACATTGTGCACACAAAAGTTATTTTGGGACTAGGGGTGTAGTTCTGGTAGAGTACATGACACAAGGCACTTGATTTAATCCCTGCCACTAGGTAAACCGGAACCAGAAATTTAGGTTTTTTTTTTATCTAATACTATCATTCTCTGATTTCTGATGAAGGAGAATCAGAAGAAGTTATTTATTTAATATCTCACAGCTAGCTAGACGTAAGTTTTCAGTGATGTTTTAGAATTGGATGGTTGCAAGCTAGCTGTTTAGCTTTTTCAAGAATCTTAGGAGGGCTGGGGATGTGGCTCAAGCGGTAGCGCTCTCGCCTGGCATGCGTGCGGCCCGGGTTCGATCCTCAGCACCACATACAAAGATGTTGTGTCCGCTGAAAACTAAAAAAACTTAGGAGCTGGTTCAAAGTATAGTCATAAGTAAATAAGTTATAATTAAGTACATTGTATTGAAAGGAGTTTAAATACATTATGTTAAATTACATTATAAGTTTGTAATATTCAGTTTATAGTTAAATTACATAAAATTAAGTATCATTGCATTAGGAAAAAATATTCACCAAGGTGGGGGGTGATCCTAGTAAAGGCAGGCTTAGGCAGGAGAAGGGCAAGTTGGAGACCAGTTTGGGTAGCTTTGCAAGACCCTGTCTCAAATAAAATGAAAAGGACTGGGAATATCAGGATGTAACTCAGTTGTAAAGTGCTTACCTATAAAGCCTTGAGTTCAATCCCCAGAACTGCACCCCCCCCCAAAAAAAAAAGGTGGAGTGCAGGATGGAGAAAATATTAATGCAGACAATATTTAAGTCTGTAATTATTACATTTTTTCTGAACAAAAATTTGCTAGGCAAGTGCTTTACTACTGAGCTAGAGTTATATCCATGGTCTTCTTGTTCCCCCTCAATTTTGAGATAGGGTCTTGCTAAATTGCTGAGGCTGGCTTTGAATTTGTGATCTTCCTACCTCAGTCTTCTGGGATTATAGGGGTGTGTGTACCACAATACCTGAGAAGGCCTGTCTTCTTTAAAACAAAAACCAAAAAAAACCCAGTAATGGTCAGGTGTAAGTGTATCTGTAATCACAATGGCTTTGGAGGCTGAGACAGGAGGATTGAGAGTTTAAAGTCAGACACAGCAGCAGATTAGCGAGGCCCTAAGCAATTTAGACCCTGTCTCTAAAGTGTTAAAAAAAGCGGGGGGGGGTGGTGGCTGGGGTTGTGGCTCAGTGGTAGAAACCTCGCCTAGCCCATGTAGGTGCCAGGTTTGATCCTCAGCCTAGCCCATGTGAGGTGCCAGGTTTGATCCTCAGCACCACATAATAGTAAATAAAATAAAAAGGTATTTTGTCAAACTATAACTAAGAAAAATATATTTCAAAGAAATGGTTGGGGATGTGGCTCTGTGGTTAAACGTCCCAGATTTAATCCCTGGTACTAAAAATATATATATGATAATAGTAATTTGAGGAACTACTCTTACAGCGTTTGGGAAATCATTTTCCACTTTAATAGAAGGTACTCAAAAGATTGAATTAAGAGTGTGGTGGCACATACGGTGTAATCCCAGCAGCTGGGGAGGCTGAAGCAGGAGGATTGTGAGTTCAAAGCCAGCCTCAGCAAAAGCAAGGTACTAAGCAACTCGGTGAGACCCTGTCTCTAAATAAAATACAAAATAGGGCTGGGGATATGTGTAGTTCAGTGGTTCAGTGCTTCTGAGTTCAATCTCTGGAACCAAAAGAAAAGGGGGGTGGTGGCTTGGAATGTTGCTCAGTGGTAGAGTACCTCTGGGTTCCATCAGTACCCAAAAAAGAAAAAAAAATAGTCTTATAAATAGCTTATAGATAGTCTTATAAATACTTGTGACATGTTTGGAATGATAAGTTTAATATGATGTAGAATGATAAGTGTTAAAATTTAAAATAGGAGAGGTTGCTTAGGCCCAGTATATGAAAGGTTTGGATTTTTTTCATATGCTTTTGTTTTAATTGGATTGTAAAGGAGGTAGTTAATTAGGGAGTGACAGTTTGGAAGCTGGGAAGATTGAAATACTTTGTACATTGACTTTGGCATCCTGCTAGGCATTTTCATTGTTTTTGTTTAATCCTCCACCCCTTGGAGGCAGTATCACTTACTTATAGATAAGGAAGTTGAAATTCAAGTTAGCAGCTTGTTGAAACTTAAATACATAAAATGAAGAGAGGTAAATAGGTGGTTCAGAGTAACTAAGACACATTAATAATGTTCTGGGAGGAAAAAAGGCAAAAACCTGAAGCAAGATAATGGGAATGAGAAGTTAGGAAATATGTCTAATCACATTCTTCAAATCTAACTAGTTTTTTTTTTTTTTTTTTTCCAAGAGAATATGGGAGAAGCAGCAGTTTAGGGTTAGGATTTGGAAATGTGGCACACCCCCACCCCCACCCCCAGTAGGGATTGAACCCAGGGCCTTGCATATGCTAGACAAATGCTTTATTACTGACCTGCATTCCAGCCTTGTTTGTTTACTTATTTTTATTACTGGTACCTGGGATTGAATCATTGCATTTAAAAAAAAAATATTTATTTATTTATTTTTTTAGTTTTCGGCAGACACAACATCTTTGTTTGTATGTGGTGCTGAGGATCGAACCCGGGCCGCACGCATGCCAGGCGAGCATGCTACCATTTGAGCCACATCCCCAGCCCCGAACCATTGCATTTTTTATTTTTGGACAGGGTCTTACTAAGTTGCTGAGGCTGGCCTCGAACTTGGGAATTCTTTTCTTAGCTACCTGTTGCTGGGATTATTGGCTGTGCCACCATTCCCAGCCTTTGTATTGGCTTCTTGAAAGAAGTATTGGTTGCCTGTGGGACAGGAACAGTAACGATATATATGTTAAGGATGGGGATCTGGAGCTGCTGATGGGAATTTGGAAGTTTTTGGCTGTGTAGGAAAAGGCATAGAACATTTATTCCATGATGATTCAAGAATATTGATAATGGGGGCTGGGGATGTGGCTCAAGCGGTAGCGCGCTTGCCTGGCATGTGTGCAGCTCGGGTTCAATCCTCAGCACCACATACAAACAAAGATCTTGTGTCTGCCGAAAAACTAAAAAATAAATATTCTCTCTCTCAAAAAAAAAAAAGAATGTTGATAATGAAAATGATGAGTAACAATACTGAATAGTTAATGTAGAATACTAGCTGGAATACTATGCATTTTATGTAAGTTTTCATCCTTGTGTTCTTGTGAAATAGGTACAACTTTCTCAATTTTATAGATTAACACTAAAGCATGGAAAAGAGTGAATAATTTTTTATAAAGTCGCACAAATTCAGAAAGCAGAGCTGTTAGGGCTGGGATGTGGCTCAGTGGTAGAATGCTTGCCTGGCATTTTGGAGGATCTAGGTTTGAACTTCAGCACTAGAAGGAAAAGAAAAAAAAAAAAAGAAAAGCAGAGCTGGTGTTTTGAATATATAGAATGGTTCCAGAGTCACCATGAGGCGATAGAGAGAATCCCCAGAAATAAAATTCAAAGGATAAAGAGGAAACAAATGAAAGAAATGAGAGGGAGTAGTCTGAACTTAAGAAAGAACATGGAGGTATACTCATCGTATTCAGAAGACTGCACAGAGGTTACAGATGCCAAAGTAAGATTGTTTTGCTGTTAGGGATGTGAAGGTTTGATCTCTACACTTCATTCAGTAGCATTTGTTGTTTGTGTATCCTTCCAGCT
Source organism: Spermophilus citellus (assembly GCF_964194105.1). Taxonomy (NCBI): domain Eukaryota; kingdom Metazoa; phylum Chordata; class Mammalia; order Rodentia; family Sciuridae; genus Spermophilus; species Spermophilus citellus. The sequence goes on along the minus strand of NC_138191.1, from coordinate 118,793,485 downwards.
CTTCCCTATGTGCTGGATCTTTCCACCTATCTGTTTGAAGCCTTAATGAGAGAAGTAAGACTACTTTTTGTTTCACTAGTATGGACAATTTGCATAATTTAGTCTATGTAACAATGTTTCAGGTACAACTGATATATATTCCTTTGCTTTGTTTTCCAATGCTGGGGATCAAACCCAGGACCTTTAGAATGCTAGGCAAGTGTTCTACCACTGAATTATAAGCTTGAAAAGGCTAAAGATTGATCCAGAAAGAACTGCTATTTTTCTAAACTTAACATTTGTAGGGCAAGAGCTAATTGGCAATGCTAGAATAATTTAACCTGTACTCGGAATACATTGAACTAAGAACCACTTAGATATGAGACATTCTACTTTTGTCAAAAGTAACTTTATTCCCGTTAGCAGTTTTTGTTTTGCTTTTTTTTTTTTTTTTTTTGTACTGCGTTGTTTTTGTTGTACTGGGTTTTGAACTCACTGAGCTATATATATCCTAGCCCTTTTTAAAATTTTGAGACAGGGTCTCATTAAGTTGCTTGAACTTGAGGTCCTTTTGCTTCAGCCTCCCCATTGAGATTATAAGTGTTGTTCACCATGCCTGGCCTATTTTCATATCAGTTTTAAAACTTTCTAGTCTTGGATTAGTAATGGATTTCTCCCACCCCAACAATACTTACAAGGACGAATTTTACATGCACAGCTTGATTCTTGAATCATCTCTTCCATGAAGCATAGTTTAAAAAACACTAGATGACATGAAGTTTGGGGTGGGAGGAATGGTGCCTGGAAGTTGATCTGAGAGGTGGGGAGTTTGTTTTGAAATCAAGTGAGGATTCTGCAAGTTCAGCATTTCTTCAAGTTATGTTGTGATGTTTAGTTGGGGCAAGGATGTGTTAGGGGTGAAGATTTACTGCTAGAAGAGAAGAAGAGAAAGGCTTCAGTTTGAATGCTGTAGTGTAAGGGACAGTGAGATAAATTTACTTTCTTGTATCTTGAAAAATTTCACGTACAGAAGAAAAAGTTCTGTTCCTGAATTAGGGCAAACAAAGGTGATCTCTTTTCTGCTTTTGTAAATTCACTATTGAATTCTGTAAGTTTGTAAATGAGCAAGGAGAAAGGTTGAGTGTGGCAGCTCAGATAATCCTTTCTGGCTTTCTCCTTTGAAGTAGGTAGCGGTTTAAATTGGTATACCGCCACCACCTACTGGACACAATTCCAGTGCAAGCAAAACTAGTTCAAATAGCACTCTAATGTTTTTCATTCTTGTTAAATAAATAGTTGCTAGTTGAACTGATTCAAGTAGAGTAGTTATAGAAGATAGCAAGGAATCATGACATATCAAATGAAACCATGTATATTAGAGTGCTAATTTATAATATGACACTGAGAACAGAAGAGAATAGCAAGGCCAGTTAGGGCTACAATCATTAGGAATTTTTTATGGAAGACTTAATTGTAATTGGGTCTGGAAGAAGAATGGGTGTGGAAAGAGTGGAAAGACGAAGGAAAATACAGGCAGTTGCGCATCTTTCCAACTCATTTGCACTTACACTTACAGGCTTGCTGTATCCAAGGATTCTGCTTCAGTAATTTTAACCAACTCTGGATCAGAGATATATGGGAGCTGGGCCCACCAGCACACACCTGCAATTCTGGTTACTTGGGAGGCTGAAGCCGGAGGATTACAAGTTCAAGGCTAGCTTTGGCAATTTAGCAAGACCCTATCTCAAAACAAAAAAAACAAACAACAACAACAAAAAAAAAAAACCCACAAAAAAACCAAAAACAAAACACCCTAGGGATGGAGTGAGTTCACCTTTGTTTCAGTCCCCAGTAATGGAGATGGGGTGAAGGAAATCTTCTGTACTGAATATGTACTAGATTTTTTTTGTCATTTTCTTAAACATTATAGTATATGTAACAACCATTTATACAGAATTTGCATTCTGTTGAGTAACATAAGCAATCTAGAGATAATAAAGTATTACGGAGGGGGGCTTGGGTAATGGTAGTGCTTGCCTAGCATGTGCCAGGCCTTGTGGTCAGGGGCACCATATGTGAGTTTTTTTGTTGTTGTTGGAGGGAATTTAACCCAGAGGTGCTTAACTACTGAGCCACATCCCCAGCACCATTTTATTTTATTTTTTGGTACCAGGGGTTGAACGTGGGGGAACTCGATCCCCTGAACCTTATCTCTAGCCCTTTTTATTTTATTTTATTTTATTATTTATTTTATTTAAAAAAATATTTTAGTTCTCGTCGGACACAACATCTTTGTATGTGGTGCTGAGGATCGAACCCGGGTCGCACGCATGCCAGGCGAGCGTGCTACCGCTTGAGCCACATCCCCAGCCCTAGCCCTTTTTATTTTTAACTTGAGACAGGGTCTCCCTAAATTGCTTAGGGCTTTATTAAATTGCCAAGGCTGGCTTTGAACTAGCCCCATTTTTATTTTTAATTTTGAGATAGGAACTTGCTAATTTGCTAAGGTTTTCCTTGAACTTGAACTCCTCATGCCTCAGCCTTCCTAGTCGCTGGGATTACTAGGTAATACTTGACCATATGAGAGGATTGCATAGGTTGTTTACAAATACTGCACCATTTTCTATAAAGGACTTGAGCATCCTTGGATTTTGTTACATGTGGAGAGTTCTGCAACCAATCCTCCATTGATACTGGTGCCAGCTGTATTTAAGATAATTATTGGTGCTTCTTGAAGAGATAGTAGTGGGCCATCTGCAAATGCAGATTTTAGCCCTGTTATTCAGGAAAAATATGCTAATACAACATTTTGACCCTATGTGAATTTTTTTGGTAAGGTATGGATAGCACATAGGGCATCCCCAGCACTCCAAAACAAAAGTTATATCAGTGAGCTACATCCAGAGCCCTTTTAATTCTTAAGTTTGAGACAGGTTTTCACTATTATTGAGGCAGATCTTCAATAACTTGTAATCCTGTCAGCCTCCAGAGTAGCTGAGATTTTGGATGTGCACCACTGCACTTGGCCCCTTAGAACTTTTATTATATAAAGGTTATATTAATTGTAAATTTTATTTGTCATTATAAAATATTGCAAATTATAAAAAGTAAAAAATTAAAGGGCACAACACTTCTGATAAACCACTCATTGTTTTGGTATTTTTTTAAATCTCATCTTTACCTAAACAGTTGATTATGATATAGTCTTTTTAATATATAATACTTTATATAGTATTTACCTTGCCTTTTCCCTCTTTACACTTGAAGTATTTACCCTTATTTAGATATTTGTTGGGTATCAGTATAAAGGCCCTTTTCATATATCTTCATTTTCTTGTAATTATCCTGTAAAACAGGTCAAATTATAGTTCAGTGGTAGAATGTTTGCCCAGCATGCTCTGGAGTATGTGTTCAATTGCGATATCATCAAAAAAAAAAGATCATAACACACTCGAATCAATCTGTGAAATATGGTATATTAAGAACTATGTAATGTTTTGAACAACCAACAATAAAAAAAAAAGAGTAAAAAAAAAAAAGAAAAAAAAGAAAAAAAATTGTTTTGTCTAATTAGGAAACTGAGATTAAAAAATGAATAACTTTCTCATGATTCTTTCCTAGCAAGTAGGATTGAAATTTTTTGCTCCAAAGATGTTTGCTCTTTTGTCATGCTCCTTTACATTTACCACTTAAAATAGCTAATGGACCCAGGCATGGTGGCCGTATTTGCCTGTAATCCCAGCTACTTGGGAGGCTAAAGCTGGAGGATGGCGAGTTTGATGCCAATCTGAGCAATTTAGTGAGACCCTATTTCTAAATAAATAATAAAGGACTGGTGATATAGCCTGGTGGTAGTGTCTCTTGGGTTCAGTCCCTAGTATCACAAAGGATAGGGTTAAAAAAAGAAAACAAACAAAACAGTGGTTCTTATCTTCTGTACCTGAAGCCAGTCTGATCTTTGTGGTCATATGAGAACATAATTAATTGAAACTTGAACCTTTAGTGAAGCACTTTAATCTCCCATCACAAGATCCAAATGGAGCAAATTGGATCTACTGTTTATAACTTCCATGACCATTTGCTGAAAGTTGTAAGGGTTGTGGTTAATTACAGGCGTCAAGAGTTCAAATGGTCTGGATAATGTACATTGAGAGGCTATAAAATCGAATTGGAAAGTTTATTCAATTTTGTACACAAGCTGCAAGGTTACTTCCCTTTAATGGCATAGCTAGCATTGACGTCCAGACAAGTTCTTGGGTAATTCTAAGTGATATATGGCAAAAGTTAGTTTGTTTGGGGTCAGTGGACCTCAGAAGGGTGAGGAAGGGAGCAGGATGGACCTGGAGGAGAGCTTTGGAGTACTAATTTCAAAAAATATTAGAGATTTAAGATAACTTTTGAGCTATATGTAAAGTTTGAAAAAAATATATTGGGGCTGGGGATGTGGCTCAAGCGGTAGCGCGCTCGCCTGACATGCGTGCGGCCTGGGTTCGATCCTCAGCACCACATACAAACAAAGATGTTGTGTCTGCCGAAAACTAAAAAAAAAAATATGAAGAAAAATTCTCTCTCTCTCTCTAAAAAAAAAAAAAAAGATACTGTCCACCTAAAACTAAAAAATAAATATTTAAAAATATATATATTGATACCAGGCTGGAGGGATAACTCACTAGTAGAGCACTTCCCTGGTGTGTCTGAGGTCTTCATTCCATTCCTGACATGGAAAGAAAACAAAACAGGCCTTACATTAAGAGTTAATAAATTGGGGCTGGGGATGTGGCTCAAGCGGTAGCGCGCTCGCCTGGCCTGCGTGCGGCCCAGGTTCAATCCTCAGCACCCCATACCAACAAAGATGTTGTGTCCGCTGAGAACTAAAAAATAAATATTAAAAATTCTCTCTCTCTCTCTCTTCTCTCACTCTCTCTCCTCTCTCACTCACTCTCTAAAAAAAAAAAAAAGAGTTAATAAATTACTATTTTACATTTTACCTAGTAAGCATCCTACATATTTCTTATAGGATTAGCAATTATTATTAAAGCTGGTCACCTACAGTCCTTGCTCCTCAGAAGGCTGAGGCAGGAGGATCTTTTTTTTTTTCCTGCAGTATTGGGGATTGAACTCGTTAGGTTCTCTACCACAGAGCTATATCCTTGACCCTTTTTATTTATTATTTTGAAGCAGTGTCTCACTAAGTTGTTCAGGCTGGTCTAGAACTTTCAGACTTCCTGCCCTAACTTCCTGAGTAGCTGGGATTACAGGTATGTGCTAGAATATTCAGCTAAACATGTTAACTATTTTTAGAGTTGTCAGATGATTTTAAACTAGAAGATTTAACAGTCACTAGCCATTCTGAAATTGCTCAAACTGTTAACAGCTGATTTTTAAGTTGGGCATGGTGGTTCACACCTGTAATCCCAAGAATTTTGGAGGCTGAGGCAAGAAGAATCTTAAATTTAAGGCAAGCTTCAGCCATTTAGTTAGGCCTAAAGCAACTTAGCCCCCCTGGGTTCAATTCCCAGTACTTTTAAAAAGAAAAAAGGGGGGGAAAAAGGCTTTTAGCTGGGCCTGGTGGGCCTTGTGACGCATGCCTATAATCCCAGTGGTTTGAGAGGCTAAGGCAAGAGGATTGTGAGTTCAAAGCCAGCATCAGCGAAATCGAGGTACTCAGTGAGACCCTCTCTCTAAGTAAAATACAATTCAGTGAGACCCTCTCTCTAAGTAAAATATAAAATAGGACTGGGAATGTGTATGGCTCAGTGGTTGAGTGCCCCTGAGTTCAATCTCCCGTACTAAAAAAAAAAAAAGAAAAAAAAAAAAAAGGTTGGGGGGCTTTAAGAAGGTGGTCAATTTTGGAATGTGGGGAGAGGACCCTTTAAGTATATTATGTATGATGGGTCCTTTTAAAAAAGATTATAGCCTGGGCATTGTGGTACACATGTAATACCAGTGATTTGGACAATGAAATAGGAGGAGACCAGCCTTGGCAATTTAGACGTTATCTCCAAAAGGGGGGGAGGGGTATTAGGGATGTATCTCAGTGATTAAGTGCCCCTGGGTTCAATCCTCAGTACCATCCCCTGCCAAAAAAAAAAGTGGAGTGGTAGAATTGGATTGTTAGGAGGGTTAAATGTAGATGTATTTATGAAGGATTTGCCCCTCTACATGTTTGATTGGATTAATCATCAGTTTCTTTTTTTTTTTAAGTTATAGGTAGATGCAATATCTTTATTTTGATGTGGTGCTGAGGATCGAACTCAGTGCTTCACACATGGTAGGCGAGCACTCTACCTCTGAGCCACAACCCCAGCCCAGTCATCAGTTTCTTTAATAACTTACATGATATTAATAGTGCTACTGGGAATATTAGGACTGGAGAGTGCACAGAGAAAGTATGTGGCAGAGTTCACGATGTTCAGCTGAGAAGTAATTAATGAAATTATTGTGGATGGTGAGATTGAAAAAATTCAGAAGTGGAGTTGAAGTGAAAAACATTTTCACGTATATGGAAAGTATATTCTAATGATTGCTTCATTCTTATAAATTTACCTATCAACTACAGAGTATCCTTGGGCTGGGGGTGGGTTGGGGTTTGACATACTATTAAAAACAATTGTCTAATACAGTCATAGTACAAGTCAAAGTCAGTATATCCCAACTGTTTTGAGAAATTATTTTGTTGTGAAATTAGTTTCAGTTCAAATGCAGCTCTTAGTGGAGAGCCTAGCAAGCAATTTCATTTGGTTTGGAAATAAGTGTTTTCAAAACTTAGTTTTTAGTTATACTAAAAGAAAACAAAACAAAATCCTAACTTGTCCTTTATTCTCATTTTAGAAATTACTTGCCAGTTTTATTCAGGTACTGAATATTTTTAGCCTTTATTTCCCTTTCAGTGAAATGTATATTGGATTTGAGCTACGAATGAACAATCTTGGAAAAGAATTAGATGGTAGGGAACGTAATTAATTAATGTGTATACATCATCCTGTTGCTTCTGCTTCAGTTTCAAGAACTTAAGTCCAACTGAACGGTCTGGTCTGCACCTAGAAAAACTGAGGAGGGGATGAAAGAATAGACTTTGTAACCAAAAGTATTTTTAAAAAGGAATAGGGAGCTGGGTGCAGTGACATGTGCTTGTAATCCCAGTGATTTGGGAGGCTGAGGCAGGAGGGTTGCAATTTCAAGGCCAGCCTCAACAATGTAGTGAGACCCTAAGGAACTTAGACCCAGCCATAAAATAAAAAGGACTGGGGATGTGCCTCAGTGGCTAAGCGTCCCTGGGTTCAATTCCTAGTACCAATAGATAAATAGATAGGCAGGTAAATAGGACTAGAGCTATAATTCGTTGGTAGAGCACTTTTCCCACTACCTCACATGTGGGAAATCCTGGGTTCAATCCCCAGTACTCCCCAAAAGAAAATAAATTAATATGCTTCAGTTTTACGGTCCATTTAAAAGTAGAAGGAAGAGTGGGGGTATAATTTACTGGTAGAGTGCTTGCCTAGCATGCTCAATGCCCTGGGTTCCAGCACTGCAAAGGAAAAAAGTGGAGGAAGAGGGATTGTAGGAGAAATAAGAAAGGATATTAGACTAAATAGAGGAAAACCAAATGTATAAACTTAATACATTGACATTAAAACCTTTCAAGTTTCAGTCAGGCACTGGTGAATTCCTGTAATTCTAGCTATTCTGGAGACTGCAGGAGGATTGTAAATTTGAGGCCACCCTGAGCAACTTAGCAAGACCCTGTCTCTCCGAAAAAAGAGCTTGTGATGGAACTCAATGATAGAGTACCCCCTGGGTTCAGTCCCTAGTACTTTGGTGGTGGGGGGGGCAGCTTTCAGATTTCTAAGAGGTTCTTGTGTTCCTCCCTTATCTGTGACTTTGCTTTCTGCAGTTTCATTTACCTGTGCTCTTTTTTTTTTTTTTTTTTTTTTTTTTTTGCTTTATTTTTTAATTTGTCTAATTAGGTATCAACTGTGTTCTTAAAGCATTAAAAGGAAAATTCTAGAGAGAACACATTCACATAGCTTCTGTTATATTGAATTATTATGATTATTTTTAGTTATTTTCATGCCTATTACTGTGCCTAATTTAGAAATTAAACTTTCTCATAGGTTTGTATGTGTAGGGAAAAATACATTATACAGGGCTCAGTACTATCATTTCAGGGATCCACTGAAGGGCTTGGAAGGTATGCACTTAGAATGAAGGGCATCAGCTTTTTATATGTATAAATTTGAAGTAACATTACCACATTGTGGTTTTTATGGTATTTTCTCTAGAGACCAAGTTTGTTTTTCTTGGGGTAGGAAGGCAGGGGAATGCTGAAGATTGAACCTAAGGCCTTGTACATGCTAAGCAAGCACTCTACCATTGAACCGTATCCCCAGCCCTATGATCAGGCTTAAAATAAGAAGGGGCTGAGGTGGAGTGAGTAGTTTGAGGAGTAGGCATTACTTGTTATTTAAGCCATAGGCACAGAGGTTGAGAGTTAAAAATGTATTTTCCTTGTTTAAATGCCCCTCCCTCTTAGGGATACTGGGGATTGAACCTAGGGCCACACATTAAGCTAGGCAAGCGCTCTACAATGTCTTTAAATTTATCTTTATTTAAAGATTGGGGCGGGCATGGTGGCATATGCCTGTAATCCCAGCAATACAGGAAGCTGAGGCAGGAGAATTTAAAGTTTGAGGCTTAGGAGAGTTGGAGAGACTCTATCTCAAAAAAAAAAAACAAAAAACATAAAACTGGCTGGGGATATAGTTCAGTGGTAAAGCACCCCTAGATTCAGTCTCCAGTAATCCCCCCAAAAAATTGGGTAGAGAAATTGATCAAAGGATACATAATTACAGATAGACTGGAGGAATAAGTTTAACAGCTCTTCTGCATAGTGACTATGATGATGATACATTGTATGATATTTTTTATTTTGTGTATGATATGTTCTCTCCATGAAAAGGACAACTAGGCCCCTTGCCTAGCATGAGTGAGGCACTGGATTCCATCCCTGACACCATATAAAAATAAGCAAACAAAATAAAGGTATTGTGCTCATCTACAACTAGAAAAAATTAGGGGAAAAAAAATGGACAACCATATGAGGTTGCTTAGGGCCTCCCTAAGTTGCAGGGGCTGGCTTTGAACTGGTGATCCTCCTGTCTCAGCCTCCTAAATTGCTGGGATTGCAGGCATGCACACTCATGACTGGCTTCTTAGCACTTTTTCCAGTTGTGGTGTTGTGTTTGTACATGTTTTGTTCTTTTGAGCTGGTCTTGCTTGGAGCTCATGGTCTCAAGCAACCCTTCTGCCTCTGCTTCCTGAGTAGCTGGAACTACTAGCATTCACTATGGCATATGGCTTCCAGTTTTATTGAGGGGGTTTTTTTTGTACCAGAAATTGAACTTGGGAGTACTCAACCACTGAGTCACATCCCCAGCCCTATTTTCTATTTTTATTTAGAGACAGGGTCTCACTGAGTTGCTTAGTGCCTCAGTGTTGCTGAACCTGGCCTTGAATCTTCCTGTCTCGGCCTACTGAGCCACTGGGATCACAGACGTGCGCCACCACTCCCAGCTTTTTTTTAAAATAACAGTTTTAGGAATAGGTGGACATAATAACTTTATTTTTATGTGGTGCTGAGGATTGAGCCCAGTGCCTCATGTGTGTTGGGCAAGGTCTCTACCTCTGAGCCACAATCTCAGCCTGTTTTTTTTGTTTTTTTTTTTTTTTTTTTTTTTTTTGTAATATACATTTTAGTTTAGAATCATTTTATTTCATGTCTCTTCAGTCTTTTTTTTTTAATATTTATTTATTTTGGGGGGCTGGGGATGTGGCTCAAGCGGTAGCGTGCTCGCCTGACAGGCGTGCGGCCTGGGTTCGATCCTCAGCACCACATACCAACAAAGATGTTGTGTCCGCCGAAAACTAAAAAATAAATATTAAAAAAAAAAACAGTTTAATATTTATTTATTTTTAGTTTTCTGCGGACACAACATCTTTGTTGGTATGTGGTGCTGAGGATCGAACCCAGGCCGCACGCCTGTCAGGCGAGCACGCTACCACTTGAGCCACATCCCCAGCCCAATCTCTTCAGTCTTTTAATCTTCAGTGACTTCAAGAGACATTGTCCTTAGATCAGTAAAGAAGTGCAAAATGTCTGTTTATGTCATTGTTAATGTTAACTTTGATCACTTGTGTATCATCCATAGAACTCTCCACTGTAGTTTTTACTATTTTTTCCTTTAATAGATGGGAAAATATTTTGAGACTGTATAAATACTTGTATCTCCTTAAAGTTTCACCCTTTTCTTTTAGCATTTATTGATAATTCTTGACTGATTCAGGTAATACTGTGATAAGTGTTTACTTACATTATAGATTTAGCCAGTGGAAGGCCCCTCGAATAGGATCCTATTGATTCTTGTTCTTTTCAGTTTGCTTTTTTTAATATTTTTTTTAGTTGTAGATGAACACAATGTCTTTATTTATTTTTATGTGGTGTCTTGCACATGCTAGTCAAGTATTGTACAGCTGAGTTACAACCCCAGCCCCTCAATCTGCTTTTCTTAAAAATAAAAACAATATTTAAAAAAATCTTGGCTGGGGATGTGGCTCAAGCGGTAGCACGCTCGCCTGGCATGCGTGCGGCCTGGGTTCGATCCTCAGCACCACATACAAACAAAGATGTTATGTCCGCCGAAAACTAAAAAATAAATATTAAAAAAAAATTAAAAAATCTTATTTCATTCTTAATATATTGTGAAAAGTTTACAGTTATTTTACGATTCTAAATTCATTTACTTTTCAAGATGATTTGATGTGAATGCTTAACTATCCTTACATTCTTCAAGGAGATGAATGTTAATTACTTTGCTTTTTATATTTTTGCAGTACTGGGGATTGAACCTAGGGGACTATCACTGAGCTATATTCCCAGCCCCTTTTATTTTTTATTTTGAGATGGTCTTTCTAAGTTGCCTAGAGTGATCTCAAATTTGTGATCCTCTTTCTTCAGCCTCCAGAGTAGCTTGGGATTATAGACATGTGCCATAAGTCTGTCTTGAGACTAAAAGTATTTTATTTTTTATTTTTTTTAAAGAAGGAGAAGGAGAAAGAGGGTGTTGTCACATAGTTTTTTTTTTTTTAAAGAGAGAGTGAGAGAGGGGGGGAGAGAGAGAATTTTAATATTTATTTTTTAATCATCGGCGGACACAACATCCTTTATTTGTATGTGGTGCTGAGGATCGAACCCGGGCCGCACGCATGCCAGGCGAGCGCGCCACCGCTTGAGCCACATCCCCAGCCCCTTGAGACTAAGTATTTTAAATGCTGTTATTAAAAGCATACTGGTGAACTTAATGTATTTCTTAGGACTTGGTAAGACAGTATAATAAAGTTTTAGGTTTTCTAATTTAGCATTAAAATTTGTGGCAAATTTAATCTGTATTTTTGAGATTGAATTAAGAAGGCACAATTTCGGGACTGGGGTTGTGGCTCAGTGGTAGAGTGCTTGCCTTGCATGTGTGAGGCACTGAGTTCAAACCTCAGCACCACATTAAAAAATATATATATAGGTACCAAAAAGAATGAAGAAGAAAGACCCAATAAAAAATAATAAAAAGGCACAATTTCAAGGTGTGTGTGTGTGGGGGGGGGCAGTGCTGAGAATTGAACTCGGCCTTACATGCTATAGGTAAGTGCTCTGCCACTGAGTTACTGCTCTGAATTTTGTTTTTCATTATTCTGGGAATCAAACCCAGGGCCTCATGCATGCCAGGCAAATGTTTTACCACTGAGCCACACCCCCAGCACAAGGCACAATTTTATTTAACAAATCTTCTGCTAAACTTAAAAGTAGTTAGTGAGGTTTTCTTGTAGACCAGGTTTTTGCTTTCTAGGAGGCTTTTTTGTGGTGCCAAGGATTGAATTTATGACTTTATACATGGTAGGCAAGTGGTACCACTGAACTAAACTCTTAACCCCTTCCTGGGAGCTTTTGATGTAGTTGTGGCTACCTCCCATGAAACATGGCAGTGCAATTTCAGTTTCAGTTGGGGGTGCAGATTTAGGAGGATGTTGAAAGCTGCAGTGTTTAAAGAAGTCTCAAAAGAAGGGAAAAGAGAGATTGAAACTTTACCTTGAAGAACATAAGGAGAGAAGCAAGACAGTCTTTGCTTAAAGAAAATAAAAGCAGTAAGAATTGAGGAATTGTCAGGTGTTCCATGCCTGCAATCTCAGCTACTCTGGAAGCTGAGGCAGGAGAATCACAGATTCAAGGCTAGGACACTTTCCTATCATGTTCAAGGCTTTGGGGTCAATCTGCAGTATCACCACATTTTTTTCTTTCTTTTTTTTTTTAATATTTATTTTTTAGTTCTCGGTGGACACAACATCTTTGTTGGTATTGGTGCTGAGGATCGAACCCGGGCCGCACGCATGCCAGGCGAGCGCGCTACCGCTTGAGCCACATCCCCAGCCCCACCACATTTTTTAAAAATTTATTTTTTAGTTGTAGTTGGACACAATAGCTTTATTTTTATTTTTTGTGGTTCTGAGGATTGAACCCAGGATGTTGCACATGCTAGGTGAGTGCTCTACCGCTGAGCCATAACCATTATGGCCATTATCACCACATTTTTAAAAAGCAATAGGAATGAGCTGGATGTGATGGCACATGCCAGTAAACCCAGGAGGATTGCAAGTTCAGAGCCAGCCTCAGCAATTTAGTAAGGCCCTAAGCTAAGCTTAGTGAGACCCTGTCTCAAAAAATAAAAAGGGCTGGGGATGTGGCTCAGTGGTTAAGAGTACCCGGGGTTCAATTCCTAGTCCCCCAAAATAAAATATAATGATGTGACTTAATGAAGAAACATACTTGAAGCCTAAGGTGTATAGATGTTGGCAGTAATAGAAGAGGCTAGGTAAGTGGTACGTCTTTGTAGTTTATGAAAGATAAAACTAGGTAGATGAATTTGTTTGAAGTAAAGTGCTGTTGAAAGTTTGACCAACTCCAAAGATTGTTTGATTTTCCTATTATAAATAATATATCCTTTATTGAAACTTGGGGGGAATATATGGGAAGGAAAGGGGAAAAAATGAATACTCCTGCCCAGGAACATCAAAACTTTTCAATTCTCTTAGGTGGGACTGAATTAATTTTCTTATTTGAATGATAATTGATTCCCACAGACTGGAGAATATGAGTGAATTATTAATATTTTCAAAGCAATTTCTTTTAAAAATAATATCCCGGATCTTGGTTTCTCTGAAATCTGGATATGTGAAGTGTGGGACATCACAAAAACATAACTTATTTTTCTGAATAAGCAATTTGCTTTTTCCTCCCTTTTAACATTCATAGAGTAGTAGTCAGTTCATTACAGACTCATTCTTTGTTAATTTTTGTGTAAATATTTGTAATAATGATGTAGAAAGATCATGGATTTGGTAGCCTTGTTGTCCTGGTTATGGATTTTGGTTCCTTTTTGTCCTTGGGCAAGTAATTTCTTTGAGTTTTAGATTTTCTTGTCTCTGAAATAAAAAATAAGCAGGGTGTGGTGGCCCAGGCCTGTAATCCCAAGGGTTTGGAAGAGTGAGGCAGGAAGATTACAAGATTGAGATCAGCCCCGTCAATTTTAGCAAGACCCTTCCTCTCTCAAAAAATGAAAAGTGGGCTGCAGTTGTGGCTCAGTGGTAGAGCGCTTGCCTAGCATATGTGAAGCACTGGGTTTGATCCTCAGCACCACTAAAGGTATTGCGTCCATCTACAACCGTGCCCTCTCCTCCCACAAAAAAAAAGGTAAAAGTGTTAGGTTTGTTGGCCTACACACCACCCGGCAACTCAGGAGACTAAGGATGGAGGATTGCAAATTCAAGGCCAGCCTTAATGACTTAGCAAGGCCCTAAGCAATTTAGTGAGATCCTGCCTCAAAATAAAACATAAAAAACAGCTGGCGTTGTGGTTTAGTGGTTGAATACCCCTGGGTTAAATTCCTAGTACCAAAACAACAAAAAAAGGAAAGGACTGGGGATATAGCTCAGCGGTAAGGTACTCCTGGGTTTATTCCCTAGCATTGCTCCCGTACACGCTAAAAATAAACAGGAAAAATAACAGTCCAAGTAGGGTAATTATGAAGATTGCTGTAATATATATGTACAGTGCCTAGATCTTGGAAACTTAAGTGATAGTATGATTTTTACCAAAAAAGAATAGCAACTGACAGTCAAATCATAGTTACCTGTGGGTAAATGGGAGCAAATGTATAAATTAAGGTCTGTGAACTCCTATTTTCCGCTTGTGGACTTTTTTTGCCAATTCATTTTTGTTGTTGCTATTGTTGTTGTTGTAGATGGACATAATTCCTTTATTTTTAACCCAGTGCCTCACACATGCTAGGCAAGTGCTCTACCACTGAACTACAATCCCAGCCCCATTCATTTTTTAAAAAGTGTATTGTGATGTAATGTGTACAATAGATGCTTTTAGATGAAATTTATGAAGGACCGAGTAATAAAATAAGCCTTTAGGGTTTTTTTTTTCCCAAGGAAAATGCAAATATAATAGTTTTTTAAAAACCCATCCCTAAGTGAATTTATTTAAGCTCTCCCTGGGGGAATGAGGGTGGTTTTCTTGTCCTACCATGGAGTTAGATCTTCCTATAGTCTGTTCATCAGTGTTTCACAACCCTGTGAGGTATTTATCTTTACATTATAGAAAAGAAATTTGTAGTTCATGAATATGTTCAGGTCCCTGGGATTAGTGTAGGATTTCCATGTAGGTTGATCTGACTCTAGTACGCATAGAATTTTGTGTGTCCTATGTATGGTGCTTCCCTTTTCAGACCACTGATGTATGTTTGAAGTTACTTCCATTAGGATGAAGTTACATTAGAATGAAGTTAGGATAATAATTAGCCTAAAATAAGTATAATAATAAAGTGAATCTGTTTAGTCATAAAATAGGACTTTAACGGGCTGGGGTTTTGGCTCAGTGGTAGAGAGCGCTCGCCTAGCGCGTGCCAGGCCCTGGGTTCAATCCTCAGCACCACATAAAAATAAATAAGTAAAATAAAGGTATTGTGTCCAACAACAACAAAAGAATTTTTAAAAAATTGACTTTAAAGTCAAAGAAAAGTAATTTTTATTAATTGGGATGCTTGGGTGTTGCTATCTGTTTAAAATCGAAGAAATATAAGTCAGTTTGCTGAATGTGGTAACACATGCCTGTAATCCAAGCATCTCTGGAGGCTGAGGCAGGAGGATCACAAATTCAAGGACAGCCTAGGCAACTTAGGGAGACCCTGTCTCAAAAAGGGTTGGGGATGTGGCTCAGTGGTTTAAGTGCCCTGGGTTCAATTCTTTGTACAGAAAAGAAATAAAAGCCAGTTTATTTGTGGAAATATTCTATTTAGCATAACTTAAACTTTAACGTATGTTCAGGTAAGTTTTAACTAATCATTTCATTCTTTTCTTATCTTCATAGGAACGTCAAGGTCGTGGAAAATAGAAAGCAGTTCTGAACAGACTGCAGCAACGGTTGCATCTGCATATCCTAAGAGGAAAATTGACCTTCAAGAGAATTAGGACTTTTTTCTTAATTTCATTGACTTCAGAGACATTGCAGACTTGCAGTTTAAGTATTGGAATTTCACAAAAGACATAGGACTTAACTGGAAAATGAAAAAAAAAAGAAAAAAAAGAAAAAAAGTAAACAAAAAATTCCTCTAGGTAGTTTAGGTGAAAAATGTCCCTTTTATTTTGGCTTCGGTTGTGATTTCAGAGCATAATGCTTTGGTTTTTTTGTCTTTTACTATGTTTTTCGGATTTTTAAGTCCGTAAGTGCATACAGTTTTCTCTAATTTTTAAACCCTTTCCTCCTCCCATTTTGACATTTGCACTTGGAGAACACTTGAGTTGCAAAGGTTGGGTGTCCACCCCAGAAAGTGGGAATTTGATTTTTCCCTTCCGAACTGGAAGAACATTTTTTATGAAGAATTTTTGTCTAGGAGAAATTTAACAGTGTTACCCAAGGTTGTGTCTTTAAGGGTGGTTCATTTTCTCTGACCCTTTGTTACTCAAAGTAAAGTACTAGGAGTCCTAAGAAATGTTCTGTTCTTGTACATTATACTGATTAAGTCAGGATTAATTTGATTTCAAAGCTAAGAACAGTGGTAAAAACTCGTTTTCAGAAATGCATTTTGGAAGAGAAAAATATTGTAAAACGTGTAGTGAATGTTTCTTCAGTTTCTTGTTCAGCCAATGAGGAAAGGGCATTGCCTTTCTTTTTACCATTAATCACTTCTCAATAAACGTGAGATCCTGTTGAGCATCACTTTTAGTACCATTTAGTATTATTTGAATCTGCTATATGTTGTGAAAGATTTAGAGTATAAGGAGTTCTAAGAGGCAAGATAGCAACTAATTTAGAAAATTTGTGTTGAGAGGAAATAGTTCAGGTTTGCTTTGTACCTAGGGCTATATAACCATGACCCCTGCAAAGCAAGGTGGGTCAATATTCATAATGCTTTATTTCTGGATACTTTCCAGAGAAGATAGAGCCACTGGTAAATCATTCATTCAACAGATACCTGTGTTTATTAGGTGCCAGGCACTACTAACTCCACAAAACTCTGGCCAGTGATAGTAGGGGAGGTGGTAGCACCCAGTATCCAAGGATATAAGTGTTTAATCTAAAATATGGGTTATTGCTTGGTGGTGCATGCCTGTAATTGCAGTAACTTGGGATTCTGAGGAGGAGGGTCACAAGTTCAAGTCAGTCTTAGTGACTTATGGAGACATTTCTTGAAAGTGCTAGGGCTGTAGCTGAGTGGTAAAGTGCCCCTGAGTTCAATCCCCAGTACTTAAATAAATGAATGAATAAATAGGACTGGGGATATAACTCAGTGGTAGAGCATCTCTGGGGGCAAAAGAAAACCAAAGTATGTTTTATTTAGACAGTATTCCACATGGATTCGTGTCCTAAAAAAATGAAATTCCAGTGAACCCAAGTCTTTGGAGTGACTTATAACCATACAACACTTAATTCATTCTTGTTTTTCCACCTAGATTTGAAGGGCTTCTGTGCCTTAAAGATTTTTTAGCTCTTAATATGTCCCAATTCAGGGGTTGGGAATGTGGCTGAAGAGGAGAGTACTTGCTGGCATATCTGAACCCTGGGTTTGATCCCCAACACCAAAAAAAAAAAAAAAAAAAAAAAAAGTTGGAGAGGTAGTTTGTTTAAAAACATCTGTACTAAGAGAACTCTGAAAATGGGTCTTAATACTTGTCGACACTTTTGCCCTTAAGTGACTCACTTATCCTCTTCTGCATAGCCCAGGCTGCTAAGTCAAGGGTGCAAATGAAGTAAGTCAATGCTGATTTTTAATTAACATTGTAGTTAACACTTAGCAGGCAACAACTTTTTATATCAGGGACACAGTATAATATTCTGGATATTCCTGTCAAGCTTTTTGAAGTAACATTTCTCCCCGCCCCAAAATTACGGAAATCCTTGTGGTTTTTCATTAGTTTGAATTTGCCAGATTTCCCAGTAAGAAATGGGCTGGATGTGTGCTGCATGCTTATAATCCCAGTGACTGGGGAGGAGGCTGAGGCAGGGGGATTTGATATCAGTGTCAGCAACTCAGCAAGGCACTATCTTGAAATAAAGGGCTGAGGGTATAGCTTAGTGGTAAGCCCCTGACCAAGTCCCTGGGTGTGTTGAATCCTCAGAATGGGGCGGCAGAGGGGAGAGGAACACTCACTATTTCCACTTTTAGCCTTAACTTGTGGAACTTCTACAGGGTTCCCTTGGGCTTGTTTTGTATTTTGCTTTCAAGCAGGAAAATAATCCAGAGAAAAGCAAATTTAAAAGCAATTTTACTTAGATTTTCCTATGTTGAATTCAAGTTGGATATATATATTCAAGACTTTTTTCTTTTTCTTTTTGTAATTTGATATGTTAAAAAGTTCAGTAGTTGCTTCCCAGTCTTTGTTTTCATAGTACATATAGAAAATACTCATGGCTTTGGGAATAGACGAAAAGGAACTATACCTCCTAACAATCACTCATTTCACCCTCCTGAGTGTGAGGGGTTCAGGATTGTGTATTTCTGTATTGAACAGAACCCAAAAGCCACATTGGCTTTTCCTTTTCTATTTTTGTAGTGTAAGAAAATTAGACTGTTGACTCTTGGGAGGTTGATTCCAAAGTTGGTTTAGTGAAGGCTCCGAAATGCAGTTGAACTGGTTGTTTACTGAAGACTTGCCACTGGGAATTTTTTTTTTTTTTTAAGAGAGTGAGAGGGGAGAGAGAATTTTTAATATTTATTTATTTTTTTTAGTTTTCGGCGGACACAACATCTTTGTTGGTATGTGGTGCTGAGGATCGAACCCGGGTCGCACGCATGCCAGGCGAGCGCGCTACTGCTTGAGCCACATCCCCAGCCCCAACCACTGGGAATTTTTAACTTTTGACTATTCTCAAGGCTTTGTTCAGAATTTGCTGCTGTTTGAATTTTGTAACGTTGAAGATAGCTGTTAAAGATGAGGGGAAATTGAATCTTATACCATCAGTGTCAAAAATTCAAAGATTTTTAAGACTTCTAATATGAACAAAATACATAAATTTTATATGTACTCAGTTTTATTTTAACTATATTTGATTGGCTCTGTCTTCTCCCAATATGTTCCATTTAAGAAAAAAAAACTTACTTTGAAATAATTAGATATTTGGGGGGAAACATGGGAAGTTCTCATGGGAAAAATAATATGGGAAGTTCTTCACTAAGCTTCCCAAGTGTCAACATCCTTATAACCATAGTAAAATCATCAAAACCAGTACTACTAAATGATCTACAGATCTTACTTGAATTGTGCCAGTTGTCACACTAACCTCCACCCCCCTTTCCTGGTTCTGCATCCAGTCCAATCTAGGATTCCACATTGCATTTAGTTGTCTTTAGTCTCCTATAGCCCATGACAATTCTTTAGTCTTCATACTTGGAGAATACTAGCCAGTTATCTTATAAAATGCCCTCCAAACTATATTTACCTTATGATTTCTTGTTATTAGATTGAGGTGGTTATTTTACAAAAGTACTGTGCCCTTTTCAGTGAATTATATCAGATTACATGTTGATATGAACTATTACTGATAACTGCAATCACTTCATTAAAGTGATGTCTGCCAGATTTCTCTGCTGTAGTTATTAATTTTCCCTTTGTAATTAATAAGTAACTTGGGATATACTTTGAAACTCAATTCTTTGACCAACTAATTCTGGCATCTATGAATTGCTACTGCCTGCAACAAATATTACTGTAGTGTTTGCCTAATTCAATAGTTCTATTCCTTTTGCATTTATTAATTAGAATTCTGTAAGGAGGATGTCACTCATCAATTTTTTTCAGTGATATCACTATGGATTTATGTCAGTGCTATCATTTGTTGCTCAGATTATCCCAGCTTTAACCATGAGAGCATTTTCAAGTTGACCCATGGCTTCTTTTCTTCCTTGCTAGGGATCCAAACGCAGGGCTTTGGGCATTACATTTTTTGGAACTCTTTCTTTGTAGTACTATAGGATGTTTCAGGCTAGTTTTGCATTTCCCCTGCCTAACCCCATTTTCCCAAGCAACTCTGGTTCCTTTTATTGGAGAATATTTAAAATCCATCCATTGCTTTTTTTTTTTTTTTTTTTTAATCTTCAAATTGCAGTGTCTTGTTAAGGTGGGGTTTTGGGTGGTGGTTTGCAGTGCTGGGAGCTGAACCCAGGGCCCCGTGCATGTTAAGCAAGTACTCTTCCACCGGATGTCATCATCCCCTGCCCTGATTTCTTTTGAGACAGGGTCTCACCAAGTACCCCAGAATGCCTTAAAATTTTATGATCCTTTTGCCTCATTTTCCCCAGTAGCTGGGATTACTAGAATTATAGGCTTGTGCCACTGTGACCTGTAAGTTTTTAAAGTGTGTAAATGGAGGATTGGCTTAATAAAAATACTTAATCACTTCATTTTATCCCTTAAATAGCACTATATATGAAAATATCTGGAGTTAAGTCTTTTACTTGGCCTAATATTTAACCTACAACGGGGCTCAGTGCACATGGGTTCATTTGCATCCTGCTCTGACTTCCACCTTTATCCTGAGGTCCCAAACGTTGGAAGTCCTCTCATTAGAGGTGCAGGGCTTAAAACTGTCAGAAAGCAGTCTTTCTGCATTGGGAAGCAATGCCACTATTGCTTGTCACTAGTGGTTTCTGAGCAGCTAGTAAAACTTACCCCTTTATTTGGAAATGTAATCTGCATTACTAAACTGCTGGGTTTGCAAGTGGGAAGCCTGTGGCTTCAGAATTAAGCACCCTCAGCGAGGCAAAGTGAATTGGAGAAGGTCCCACGCTCTTGAGGCCAGTGGGTCCTGGTGTCCGGGATCCTCTCTGGAGCTCCGCCTGAGGCCTTGCTTGGCAACTGGATGGCGTGCACCGCTGTTAGAAGAGGACAAACCTCTCCCTGCTTTCTCCTGGTTAGGTCCATATTCCCCTGCTGTCGCTGCATTCTCTCTGGCTCTTTTGCCATTGCTTTTGCGCCTGCGCAAAAGCCTCCTCCCCGCCCCCTCACCTCTCACCTCCTCAGGTGAGCTGGGGGTTGCGCAAAAAACTGGCTGTTGGGATTTTGCACCACTCTGCCAGCAGGTTACTCTGGTTCATTGCTTTCTTCAGCCCTTTCAATAATGCTCGCATATGAGACTTGGCTAAAGATTGGAAAGCTGTTAGCACCACCTGCTGGCCATAGAGGCTGTTTATGTCCAGCACAAGGAAAAAATTGAGTTCCACTTTAAGGGGCAGCATCCTGAGGAAGCTATTTTATTGCACTGTCCAGTTTAACATTTCTATTTTTCCATCTCTTTGGCCATTCAGTCTGAATTTTCTAAGCTCCTGTGCTAATGATGGCCACTGGGGGAAAGAAAGAAAAAGATTGTAGAGTCCAGTTTGAACACACAGTTTGAAGTTGTGGGAGTTATGCGTAGTACTGTAAGACCAAGAGGGGCATCCACCCAGACTATCCTTTTTTTTAATTGGCTTTTTCTTCATGGCTCCTCCCCACCCCTACCCTCCTTCACAGCTTCAGTTTCCACTCACAGGCACTGTTTCATCCTTAAGGAACTGTGTACGGTGCTGTGCAAATCTATGCATATATGTCTTCATTGGAAAAAGGAAATGACTTCTTAAGCCACTTGTGTTTTTTACAGGGGTTTAAATTAACTAGCAATGCTTTTTAAATAGAAGTTCAGGTTTTTTAAAAAGCACATACTTTGGTTTAAGTTTCATTATCCTTTTAAACGTTAAAAACCTTTTGCTTTATTACACATAAGATCAGTGTGCACAGCATGTGTATGTGTTTTTAATTTATACATACAATTTTATTTTACAAAAATGGAATAACGCCAAGCTATATGCAGGACAACCCTCATCCCCTGCAACATTTTTTAGTTAATGATTCCATTAGTTTTCTGTTCTGGCCCACCATTGAAGGACCTAGAGCTTTCCTGACAATGTAATATAGATAGCCTTTTGGGATCCTGGGGTAAATGGAGCCCTTAGGGCCTGGGGCTCCCTCAGTCATCAAAAGCAATTTGGCAGATGCATATCCTTTTAAATCTTGCTTCCAACCTTGCTCTGGAGCATTAGAATCCAAACTTTTCAGGATTTTTGCTTCCCTGAAGCCGCTCAGTCTAAAGAGTTAGGCACTTAGGTATTAGAGGAATGTTATTTGAGATTTGAGACATTTTGATGCAGAAGTATGGGACATGTCAGGGGGTGTGTGGTCGAGGAGTAAGCCGACCAGGATTGGATAGGGTTGGGGGCTAGTCCATGCCAGGCACAGTTCTATGCATAGACTATGGCAATGGGACTTGCCTTCAATGGGACTTCAATTCTGGTGAACAGATAAAATATTTATCATGAGAAC
Organism: Spermophilus citellus; assembly: GCF_964194105.1. Taxonomy (NCBI): domain Eukaryota; kingdom Metazoa; phylum Chordata; class Mammalia; order Rodentia; family Sciuridae; genus Spermophilus; species Spermophilus citellus. Next base: position 118,771,543 of record NC_138191.1, on the reverse strand, counting down.
GAATACTATATTGAAAAGTAACAAAGTATGAGGAAGGGAAAGCCATGTTACCAGAAGCCCAGAGAGGTGAAGACAAGTTGGGTAAGGTCTTGAAGAAAGCACCCATTTTTGGAAAAAGCATATTTCATTTTCCCTCACTGGTATCTATATCCTTACCTAGCTGAAGTTTCATGTTCCATCATAATTCCACTTTACCCTCAACTCCTCGACCCTTTTTAAATTTTCCTATATTTATTTATTTATTTTTAATATGCTGAGCATTGAATCCAGTGCCTCACTCATGCAAAGCAAGTGCTCAATCACTGAGCTACAACCCCAGCCTTCCTTGACCATTTTATCTCCCCTCCTCTTAGTGCTGAGGATTGAACCCAGGACCTTGCACATGCTAGGCAAGCACCCTGCTACTGAGCCATAATCCTAATTACATTTCATTCTCCACCCACCTACACATATGCAGTTCAAAGTGGCTGAAGAAAATAATTTAACCAGTGTCTAATTATTTTTGGGTGGCACTAGGGATTGAACCCAGGGCCTTGAGCATGCTTAGCACTCAGAGCTACACTCCTAGCTTCCAGTGTCTCATTGTTAACTGATAATCATCAACCTCAGGAAGAAAGTCATTTCTCCTGTTAACTGAATCCTAATGTCAAGAAAAGCATTTCATACCCTTTCCCTTTCCTTAAGTTTTCAATACCTCTTCTCCCACCCCTGCATTCAGTTGATGACTTCCCACACACCCAGCTTACTTCCCTATTCCTCTTTGCAACAAAATCCCAAATAGAAGCTATTATTCATTGATGCCATTTCTCTCCTTCCCATTCTTTTGGACCCACTCCTATCAGGTTTTCATCTCCTTTCAGTGGGATCACTTTTTTCAAGGTCACTAGTTACTCCACATTGCCAATTCTCTGTCCTCATCTTGTTTGACCTATAAGCAGCATATGATGTTTATGCTTCTGTCCTTTACTTGGATTCTAGCACAGCATTCCTCTTGATTTTCCTATTTCACTGATTGTTCCTACTCAAGTCTCCTTGATTGGCAGTTCTGCTCTTTGCCCTATTGGTGGCATAGATTTCATCTAGTTCTGGGACTTTACAAACAGCATCTTCGTACCAACAGCTCACATGTAGGCAGATCAGAGCTCCTGAACTTATGTATTCAACTGTAAGCCTCTACACTGGATGTCTCACCTCCAATCCAGCGCTTCCAAACTCAAAACCCTTCCATGTGTGCTCTCATCAGTAATAAACTCAGCCATTTTTTCAGATCATCTTATTGTTGGCCATGTGTCACCCTGGCCAAGTCACACACTCACCTAGATGATTGCAGTAGCCCCTTGGCTGGTCTCTACTTCCATATATGCCTCCTGGAGTCTCTTCCCTCCACACTGCAACAGAGTGAACCTGTGCAGATGTACATCAGATCAAGCATTTCTCAGTTCACACCTCCTGGCTCATATCTCACTCAGAAGAGGCCAAAGCCTTTAATGATCTACAGACCTTAAACCATCTGACCCCATTCCTGCTCTTGTCACACTTTCACTGTTCCCTTCTCTGCTCATCATGTTCTCCCTATTACTCTTCAGATACACCAGATCACCTGGAGGATCTGTCTTACAGCTGCATCTTCTCCCTGGAATGCTCTTATAGATCTGCAGTGCCCACTCATTCCTTAGCCTCCTTTAGGTTTTTCAGCAGAGATTGTCAACCTTGTCAGGGAGGTCTTCCGTGTCTATATTCTCCACCCCTATCTCCCACACTGCCTGTCCTCCTTGCTGCAGACTGACAATAGGTAGTGATGGACCTAATTCTGTTCACTCTAGCCAAGTCTGTTTCTTTTACTCAGAGATCTGGTGTCAAGAAAGCCAACAAAAAGCTGTCATTTAAAAAAAAATGTATATATCAGTAATTACTAGTTCACAGAATTTCAAAAATAGTTTCTATTCTCAAATTTCAGCTCCTCCTACTTTACTAGGGTGAAAGAACCCTGACATGGGAATCAGGAACTAGGCTTGGATCTACCACTGTGGAGCTCTGTAACCTGTGACAAACAAGTCATTGAATTTGGTCTGCTTGGTAAGTGAGGAGCCTGGACAAAATAATCATTCAGGTGAACCTACCTCCAGTCCATCAGCATGTCCTGTCAGCTCCACTTCCAGGATAAATCCCAACACTGTCAATGTTTCTCCATCCCTGCTACCACCAACCACCCTTCCCATGTTGTTGTCATCTCCTGCCTGGGGGACTGCATCATCTTCCTTATTGATCTTTCTCCTTTCATTTGCCTTCCACATAACTGCCTGAAATTTTATTTATTTATTTTTTACAATATAAATCGGCACCTATCCCTTTCCCTCTTGAACCCTCCAGGGGCTTCCTGTTTTATTTAGAATACCCCCTGTGTTCCTTAGCCTGATCTAGGGCACCCCTTGCCACCTGGGTTTGAGTTTGGTCTGCTTGGGAAGTGAGGGGCTCTCAGCCCTTCCAGGACACTCATTCTTGCATTGGCCATCCACTGTTTCCTTTTAGGACTCAACTTCAGCCCATTTCTTAATTGACCTTCTTTTCCTGACCACCTTACCTAAAATCGAATCTTTAAAAAAAAAAAAAAAGTTGTCCACTTGTTATTTTTTTTTTTTGAGAGAGAGAATTTTTTTAATATTTATTTTTTAATTATCGGCGGACACAACAACATTATTTGTATGTGGTGCTGAGGATCGAACCCGGGCCACACGCATGCCAGATGAGCGTGCTACCGCTTGAGCCACATCCCCAGCCCTCCACTTGTTATTTTAAAATTCAGCTCCCTGGCTGGGAATGTGACTCATTTGTAGAGCACTTGCCTAGTATGTGTGAGGCCCTGGGTTTGATCCTAACCACAAAATTAATAATACATTTTTAGAAGTAAAAATCAGCTTCTTATTTTCTGTTTGCATCATAACATTCATCACAATGTATTTTTGGGAGGGGGTTGGTTACTGAGGATTGAACCCAGGAGTACTCTACCACTGACCTACATTCCCAGTCCTTTAAAAAAAATCTTTAATTTGAGATAGGTTCTCACTAAATTGCTAAGGCTGGCCTCAAATTTGAGATTCTCTTGCTTTGTCCTCCTGAGTTGCTAGGATTATAGGCATGCACCACCTTGCCCAGCAATGTAACATTATTTTATACTGTGCAATACTCATGTAATGGAATACTCTATATCTGTAAAAGATAGGAATCTATGTACTGATATAGAACAATTTCTACAATATGTTGTGAAATAAACCCAAGGTACAATACAGAGTGTATAGAATACCACCATTTGAATAATGGGGGGTATATTTGCTTGTATATGAATGTTATCTCTGGATGGGTGCAGAGAAAACTGGTAACATTGTTTGCCTCTATAGGGGGGACTAGGTGGCTAGGAGAAGGAATGGGGAGCTTTTCACTGTACATCCTTTTGCGTTTTGAATCATAATGTATCACCTATTAAAAATAAATATTTAAAAGTTGCATACTTGCTTTGTTTCCTATTTCCTTAAAGACAATGTTTAAGTTCATAAGAGCATACACCATGTCCTTTCTTGTTCACTATTATTCCTTAGCATTTAACACAATATCTGGCACCTAACTAGTGCTCAATAAGTACTTAAAGAATGAATGAAGATCTCTTCCAGCTCTAACATTGTGGTTCCAATTGTAGGGCTTTGAGAATATAAGAAATAAAGAGCTGGGCACAGTGGAGCATGCCTGTAATCCCAAGGACTTGGGAGGCAAGACAGAGGGATTGCAAATTTGAAGCCAGCTTCAGCAGTTTACTGAGACCCTGTCTCAAAAAATAAAAAGGAGGCTGGGGTTGTGGCTCAGTGGTAGAGCACTCGCCTGGCATGTGTGAGGCACTGGGTTTGATCCTCAACACCACATAAAATAAATAAAATAAAGGTATTGTGTCAATGTACAACTAAAAAACAAAGGACTGGGAATGTAGCTCAGTTGTAAAGCATCCCTGGGTTCAATCCCCAGTGTGAAAAAGAAAAAGAAAAAAGAAAGGAAGAAAGAAAGCCAGGTATAGTGGCACATGTCTAATCCAACCTGTTTGGGAGGCTGAGGAAAGAGTATCATTTGAGCCCAGGAGTTCAAGGCCAGCCTGGGTAACATAGTGAGATTCTGATGGGTAGATGTAGAGGACAGGCCTGATCACAGATATCCTGTTGCTAGAACATGTATCCTACCCCAAGTGAGAGCATATGTAGCCAAAAGAGGACAATAGTCATTTAAACCACACGTTTTAGGGCTTTGGGGTAAGATAGTTCAGAAGTAGGCAAAGAAGCTCTCTTCCCTGTGGCTTCAAGACTTTCAGGATTATAACAGTGTGATTTCAAGACTGCGCCAGATTCTAAACTCCCTGAGGTCAGGAACAGGGTTTGTGTATAGGAACTAGTATACTCAGAGCTTGGCATGGAATGAACAAAAGAATGGATGGGGACATGGATGGGTGAAGGAATGAACAAACACAGGAGTTGAGAGGACTTCAGAACAGAGAAACTGTAGAACCAAGAGATGTCATACTCCATATGGCCAGGAGGTGACACTAGAGCATTTCTGATACAGTATTTCAGCCCAAGCCTTTGAGTCTGAGGTGCAGAACCTTATCTTGACCAGGCAACAGACAGGGTGGAGTTGGAGTGATTTTTAACAAATATATTAAGGAATTTTCAGAAGAGACACAGCTGGGCCAGGAAGGCTACAGCCCCACACAGAATTAAAAGCTATGGAGGTAGACAAGTGCTATTGTTCCCTTAGGAACTCTGGGAACGGAGGACTAAGTTTGAGGCATTTAGGGAAAATTCACAGAAGAGATGACATTCGAATTGAGCCTAAAAATGAGGAGCATTTATGTGGTTTAATGTAGAGAGAACGGACTCGAGGAATATAATAAATTTCCAAGGATGGCTGGATTATCCTGGGATTAATGGGAGATACAAGGGTAGAGAAAAAGTTCTGCTCCCTGAGAGTTCACTTTCTTTCTTTCTTTTTTTTTTTCTTTTTTAAGGTGTTGGGAAATTGAAGTCAGGGCCTCATGCATGCCAAGCATGTGCTGTATCACTGAGATACACTCCCACTCTGAGAGTTACTTTTTTTTTTTTTTTTTGCTGTGTTAAGGATTTAATTCAGAGCCTGGAACACACCAGACAAATATTCTTCCACTGAGCTACAGTCTCAGTCTGAGAATTTACGTTTTTGATAAAATAATAAAAATCTTATGGTTCAATTAATGCAGTGCATACAGAAGGGACCCAAGAAATAGTCAGTGGATTGAGATGTATGTGTCAGGCAGACAGTAGAGGCGAATAAATTTGTTGAATGAATGAATCATGAAACTGGATAGTTTATTTGCTAAATCCTATATCCTGGCCCTGGCTGATGTTTTAAGAGTTTGTTTTCCAGGATTCTTACCCCTATGTGAGACCTTTTTCAGATAACATTTCTTTTTACAAAAGTTGAGAAATCTTGATCCCAAAGGGAAAAGAATTGCAATGACTTGTAAGGTCCCTGGCATCCAGAGCCTTATTACACAAGTCCTGTTGCTAGAACATAGTCTCCTACCTCAAGGCTGCTGAGACAATAGTAATCATATATACATGTGTATCCATATATATATATACACATAAACCATATGTATGTATATACATATATGTGTATATTTGTTGTTTTTAATTTAATTTTTTAAGCAGAGATGGAACCCAGGGGTATTTTACCAATGAGCTAATGTTCCTAGATTTTTTTTTTTTTTTTTGCCAAGTTGATTAGGGCCTTGCTAAATTTCTGAGGCTGATCTTGAATTTATGATCCTCCTGCTTCAGTGTCCTGAGTCACTGGTCATGTGCCACCACATCCAGTGTCATATATATGTGTGTGTCATATATATTTTTATTTATATATTTATTTTATTTTGCTGAGGATTGAACCCAGTGCTTCATGCATGCTAGGCAAGCTCTTTGCTATGGAGTCACAACCCCAGTCTCCACTTGTATTTTTATAAGAACTGATGTCACTCATCATTTCTATGTTGACAAATTCACTGTAAACTTTGACATTCTCATTCTTACTTAATTTAGAGGGCTGCTTCTGTCCTGAAATATTCCCCTTTCTCCGTATGTGACCTTGTATTCTCCAATCTGCCCCACATCTCTTCTTTTCTTGTTTTCCTTTGTTAGCTTCTGGCGACTGCTCACTCTTTTCCTTGTCTCTGGGTCATCTCATTCTGCCCCATGGTTTCAGTTACTGTTTGGATGTCAACAGTCCTTGGAGTTCAGAGCTCTCCCCATAACCCTCTTTCTGAGCTCCAACCCACATACATACCCAACAGCCTACCAGACTTTTTCATTTGGATGTTTTTCAAGGCATCTTAATTTCAATACATGCAAATACTCTTCATATTCCCTATAGAACCTGTTCACCCCCAGGGTTCCAATTATGGAGAATGGCAGCATCATCCAGTTGGTTGCTTAAGCCAGAAGCCTGTGTGAGTCATTCTTGATTCAAGTCCTGATCAGCCCACCCCCTCAAATTATCCTGAACCTGTACTGCTCCCATCTCCACTTCTGTGATCTCTAGCTACTTCCTCTGCAGGCCATTCTCTCCTCAGTAGCCAAAGTGACTTTTTAAAATGCAAATAGGAACATGTAATGTTTCAATACCCTCTCATTGCACTTATGTAAAACCCATGCTGTTAGCCATGACCTTCAATACTGCATGATCTAGGTGATGCCCACCTCTTAAAGTTCCATCTCAAGCTCTTTTATTCCCCCTCTGCTTCAGCCAACTTGAAGTTTATTAAAGCATTCATTGACTCATTCATTCGCTCATGCAGGCATCAAGGTATTTAGGAGTGCCTCACATGAGCCAGGTGCGGTAAGAGGTGCTAGGGTGTGAATAAAGCGAATGTCTCTGTCCTCCAGGATCCCCCAGTGGTCTCTCTTCCTGGCTCAGGGTCTTCTTGCTGCTCCCTCTGCCTGAACTCCCTTCTCTAACACACACACTCTATGCCCCTCATCTACTAACTCCTCCTGCTCCTCATGCAAGTCAAAATTGAATGTCTCTGAAATGTTCCCCAGACCTCTCAAGCTCAGTTAGGATGTTCTGTCATGAATTCCCATGCTCCTCAACCTCCCTTCATGAATCAGGTCTAAATCCCTTTCTGAACCAGAGTTTTCCATAAGACCAAAAACCAGGTCTACTCTGGTCATTGGTGCCTGGAACATTGCTCAGCTCATATCGTGAACTTAATACATACTGTGGAATGAGGAATGAAAGCATGTACCTTTTCACTTGGATCTGCTTTTCTAGAACATTTGAAGATTTCATATATATATATATATAATTTTTTTTCCTTCTCCTTCTTCTTCTTCTTGGTACTGGGGATTGAGCCCAGGAGTGCTTAACCACTGAACCACACCCCCGACCCTTTTTATATTTTATTTTGAGACAGAGTCTTGGTAAGTTGCTTATGGCCTTGCTGAGTTGCTGAGATTGGCCTCAAACTTGTAAACCTCCTGCCTTAACCTCCCCAGTCACTGAGATTACAGGTGTGTACCACTGCACCCCTCTGGGGATGACATCTTAAATGCTAGCACACATATAGCCACCCTAGTCAAAATCTTGCACAATCTACTGCCATGCTTTAAAGGAGACCGATGACCCAGGACATCTTCCTGACAGCCTGCATGAAGATCTGCTGATAAAGCCCTTTCAGAACTCTGCTCTTCCTACAGAAAGGAAGCCCAAGTGTGTCACTCTAAGACTATGGGCTTGAAGCTGAAAGAGAGTCTTGTTTCCAGTCTTCTACTTCCTAGTTGTGGGCCCAGGTCATTCAATGTTTCTGACCCTCACCCTTTCTACCTGTGAAGTCAGGCATGATAATACATGCATTGCTGGGCCACTGAGGAGTTCGTAAGCTGTCTCTGTTACAAAGAACCCTTGGGCCATTCGTATTAGTTTCTTTTCTAACTGCAAGGCAGTATGGGCCAGTGGTTAGGAGTTTGGGTTCTGAGAGAAAGACCATGGTCTGATTCTGTCACTTCTTAGTAAACTGACTGGGGGAATAATATCTCTCAGTCTCTGATTCTTCAGGTAGAAAACAGGACAAAACTGGGTTCATGTGGTGCTTGCTTATAGTCCCAGCAACATGAGAGCCTGAGGCAGGAGAATCTCAAGTTTGAGGACAGCCTCAGCAACTTAGCAAGATGCTGTCTCAAAAAGTTAAAAATATTTTTAAAAGGGCTGGGTATGTAGTTCAAGTGGTAGAATGCTTGCTTAGCATGCATGAGGCTTGGGTTTGATTCCCAGTACTACAAAAAGAAAACAGAGGAGGGGAGGGAGGGAGGGAGGGAGAGTGGGGAGGAAGAGAGAGAGAGAATAAGGACAGAACCATATGTGCATCATGGAACTGTTGTAAGCAGTATGTGGAATTTATGTGTATAAAAAAAAAAAGCTCGGGCTGGGATTGTGGCTCAGTGGTAGAGTGCTCCTCTAGCATGCATGAGGCACTGGGTTCGATCCTCAGCACCACATAAATGTAAAATAAAGATATTGTGTCCACCTAAAACTTAAGAATAAATGTTTTTTTAAAAAAAGAAAGAAAAAGCTCATCCCTGAGCGCCTGGTACTTTAATAAGTGCTCAATAGGTGTGTTCAGCATGTGACAAGGATGATGAGGGGGATAGAGAGAGAAGTTCAATCAGCAGTTTAAACCCTCATTGGTAATTCTTTTTTTTTTTTGGTGGTGGTGGGGATTGAACCCAGGGCCTTCCTTGTACATTCGAGGCAAGCACTCTACCAACTGAGCTATATCTCTAGCCCCAAGAAGAATTCATTTTTTTTTAAGAGAAAGAGAGAGAGAGAGAGAGAGATAATTTTTTTGAAATATCTATTTTATAGTTTTCAGCGGACGCAACATCTTTGTTGGTATGTGGTGCTGAGGATGGAACCCAGCGCCGTGCGCATGCCAGGCGAGCGCGCTACCGCTTGAGCCACATCCCCAGCCCCAAGGTGCATTCATTTTTATGGAACTATTTATTGAGCTTCTAATTTATGAAGGGTCCAACGTGAACCAGGTTGCCAAGTCCAGTAGAGAAGACTTATACACAAGTAAGGAAGATTTCACATGCAAAGTGATAAAGGGCTTAAGAAAACTTTCATTAAAAAAAAAAAAAAAAAAAAAAAAGCACAGGATGCAGCGGTGCAGGTCTGTAATCCCAGTGCCTCCGGAGGCTGAGACAGGAAGATCTCGGGTTCAAAGCCAGCCTCAGCAAAAACTGAGGTGTTAAGCAACTCAGTGAGACCCTGTCTCTAAATAAAATACAAAATAGGTTTGGGGATGTGGGTCGAGTGCCCCTGAGTTCAATTCCTGATACCTTCCGCGCCCCCACTGCCCCCGCCAAAAAAAAAAAAAAAAAAAAAAAAAGCCAAAGGACTCAAAACCTTGTTGAATTAAAGAAGCCCAAAGCAAAAAAGAGTAACCACTGCATGATGCCTTTTATCGAATTCTAGAACTGGCAAAACAAGAATGATTCCTGCTGGGTTTGTTGGAAACCTTCTCTGCCTTAATCTGATAGTGGACACCTGGGTATATGCAAAATATTTCAAAAATTCATCCAACACACTGGGCATGGTGCTGCACAGTGGTGCCTGCGTGTAATCCCAGCAATTGGGGAGGCTGAGGCTGGAGGATCACAAGTTTGAGACCAGCCTCAGCAATTTATTAAGGCGCTAAGCAACTTAATGAGATCTTGTTTCAAAATAAAAAATTAAAAAAAATAAAAAGGGTGGGGACGTAGCTCAGCACCCTTGGGTTCAATCCCCAGGACCCCCCCCCCCAATATTCATCTAATAGTATACTTAAACTTTTTGTACCTTATGTAAATTGTGTTAGGATAAAACAAACGCCAGAGGAGTTTCCAGAAGGGAGCAGTTTTTCCCTTCAGAGAACTGAGCAGGCCTCCTCTTCAGAGAACTGAGCAGGCCTCGTGGTGGGAGAAGGAACTGCAGGGGGGAAATGGGCTCTCACTTGGTGGCTCAGTGACAGAGGATCTAAACAAAGCATTTAAAGTTCCCTTAATGGAGTCAGGAATCATTAGTAAGTGGTTTTGGAGATTATTTGCTGTTTATAATGCAAAACAGAAAAAAAAGAAAAAAGAAAAAAAATGTTTGGGATTATATAATTGCAAAAGTCATGGTCAGGGAGGTAATTATCAAGCGTAACATGAGTGTTCTATTTTGGGCCTTATTGCTAGCTCTTCTGGCCCTTCATTCTCTTTGGCTAATGTGATTGGGAGTTGTTTTGCTAGCTGTCTTCTGTTGGAGGCGGCTGGATGGGAGGCGATGGGTGAGGGGGATGCAGTGGGGAATGATAAATCACATTTCTGCTGGTCTTTCCTGTTCATAAGACACTTGTGCACCCCCAGGAGGGAGGCAGGGGTATTAGGCACGGTGCTGATTGCAAGCAACAGAAACTGATTCTGGGTAACTTAAAAAGAGAAGGAATATGCCAGGAGGTTGTCAGATAGCTCACAGATTCAGAAGGAAAACTGGAGACCTAGGGCAGGAAACAGGGCAGGAATCAAGGAAGACTTATATAAAGCCCTATATTGTAGGGTCTGTGTTTCTTTTCTTTTCTTTCTTTCTTTTTTTTTTTTTTTTTTTTCATATCAGGGATTGAACCCAGGAGTGCTAAGCCACTGAGCCACATCCCCAGACCTTTTTATATTTTGAGACAGGGTCTCACTGAGTTGCTAAGTGTGCTTTTGCTGAGGCTGGCTTTGAACTCAGGATCCTCCTGCCTCAGCTTCCCTTGCTGCTGGGATTACAGGTGTGCATCACTGCGCCTGGCTGGGTCTTTGTTTCTGGAGCATAACTATTTTACAGCTTGGGAATGACCAAGACCTATTTGTTTGTTGTTTGCTTTTTGGTTTTGGTACCAGGTATTGAACCCAGGGGCGATGAATCACTGAGCTACATCTCCAGCCTCCTCTCTCTCTATATATCCATAGTTGTAGATGGACACAATACCTTTATTTTATGAGAGAGAGAGAGATTTTTTAAAAATATTTATTTATTTATTAGTTATTGGCGGACACAACATCTTTGTTTGTATGTGGTGCTGGAGGATCGAACCCGGGCCGCACGCATTCCAGGAGGGCGCGCTACCGCTTGAGCCACATCCCCAGCCCCGAGATTTTTTTAATATTTATTTTTTTAGGGCTGGGGATGTGGCTTGCCTGGCATTCATGCGGCCACATACACCACATACAAACAAAGATGTTGTGTCTGCCGAAAACTAAAAAATAAATATTAAAAAATTCTCTCTCTAAAAAAAAAAAAATTATTTATTTGCCCTCAAACCCGGAGGCAGCAAGGACCCGCGGAGGCTTCTACCAGGGAATGAGGGTTTCTATTTGCACTTTTAGACAAATAATCTGGTACCCATGAGACGTTGTGTGATGCAACAAGAATTTGGACCTGGGCCAGCTGACAACATGAGCAGCAGTGTCAGCTGCTCCTGAAAGACAGACTGAGGGAGAGGAGGACCTAGGTGGGGCTTTAGTGCCTGAGTCATTGGAGGCCAGAGAGGGAGCAGTTTTGGGGTGCTCTGGGGCTGAGGCTAGTTTGCGAAGTGCTAGGGACTGAGTGGGCAACGAGGGTGGAGCTCCAGGCAGATGAGACGAGGGCGACAAGAGCCAGCTCTCTGCCACCTGTTCCTGCTTGTACTGCCCTCAGCTCCTTCTGGGCTTCCCAGCCCTAGTCACAGCCCCCTCCTCACAGCTGAGTTTTCCTTCTGGAACCCTCTCCTCCAGCCTGTCCTATAGCCTGACAAAGAATCTTAACTGGAGAGACCTTAGATGTGAAAGCAGAGGCTTGGTGCAGGGAAGGGACTTGCCAAAGTCACACAGCCAGGAGGAGACAGTGCTGGTCTCAAAGCCTCATCTCCTCTGTCTTATCCAGGGCTCTTCCTGGGGTAGACAGATCTCTCCTGAAAAACTGGCCCTGACTGAGCCCCTTCATGGGATCATTTCACAACCTTGTATTGTGTGCATACTCGGTTGCATTACGAATTCACTGGCTGGTTCTACTTATTTGTTCAATTTTTTGCAGTGCTGAGGATTAAACCTAGGGCTCCGTCCACATGCTAGGCAAGCCCTCTATGCTTATAAATCCTATGCCTTTAATCTCAGTTCCTCAGGAGGCTCAGGAAGGAGGATCACAAGTTTGTGGCCAACCTCAGCAACTTAGTGAGACCCTGCCTCAAAATAAAATATAAAAAAGGGTTGGGGATGTGGCTCAGTGGTTAAGTGCCCCTGGGTTCAATCCCCAGTACTGAAAAAAAAAAAAAAAAAAACCCAAACAACAACAACAAAAGTCCCTCCTGAAATGGTAACTTGTATGTTAAGCAAATTTACTGTGTGACCTTCTGCTTTTGCAAAGCAAGCCCAGAGCGAATATGGTGGGTGACAGGGAGTCAAAGACTAATTTTCTGGGGAGAGAAGCTGTGAGGTTAATGGCTTTTGTTGGCTTTCGGTTGTAGACGTTGTTCTTGTTTTCTTTCTCTGGAAGGTCCAGGAAATGGGTGTGGGTCAGTTTGTTCACAGGAAAGATGGGCTGGCACAGGAGAGGCAGTCTGAGCAGCCCTGGAGGGGAGGCCCCCTGCACGTCCACATTTAAGTTTTCCTGTAGGGCCTCGCATTGGAGTTTTTCTTGCCTGGGCTGCAATGTCCCTGTGACTTACCCAAGTTGTGAGCAAGGCTGGTTAGTGGGCAGACCTGGAATTAGCCTGTGGTTAGTGCTGACTGAGGAGTGAAAGAACAGAGGGATTGTGTCTGAGCAAAGGTGATTTGGAACCTCGTGGTGCCTGAAAGCTGGGATGACAGGGGAGAAAGCAGAGCAGCTGTTCAGCTCACGGAGACTGGATGCTCGGCTATCTTATTGGTTAAGCTGTGAGGTTTTCTTCTTTCTTTTCTCTGTTGGTGCTGGGGATCGAATCCAGGGCCTTGCACATGCTGGGCAAGTGCTCTACCACTGAGCCCCCCACCCCTCACCCCGCCACCAAGTCTCAACGTGTGAGTTTTGGAATCAGATAGTTTTTTGGTTTTGGTACCAGGGATTAAACCCAGGGGTGCTTAACCACTGAGCCACATTCCTAGACACCCCCTCCCCCATTTTTATGTTTTATTTTGAGATAGGGTCTAAGTCTTTAGGCCTCGCTAAGTTGCTGAGGCTGACTTTGAACTTGTGGCCCTCCTCTGCCTCAGCTTCCCAAGTCACCAGGATCATTAGTGTGTGCCACCACGCATGTCTCAGACAGTTTTGTTTTGATCCCTAGGTCTACCTTATAAGCTGTGTAATCTTTGGCAAGTTAATTGACCTCTTGGAGCCAATTTCACTATTAAATGAGCCTAAAAGATCTCTATCTCCTAAAGCTTCCACGAGTGTTAAATGAGATACTATAAATGTATTGATATATAGTGTCTGTCACATAGAATTCAGTTCACTCCCATGATGGGAAATTGAACTCTTTGAAAGGGAAGAGGAAGCCAAAGAGTAGACAGCAGGAGATATGTTGTTATCATCAATTGTTATCCTATTGATAATCATTTCTCTCACTTGGGATGTAGACCTTCATTTAACTCTTCCGGTTTTTGTTACCTTCATTTCCCTTGTGACCCAACCCTCATGAAATGCCCTTCGTAACCAGATTTTACCTAGGAGAGAGGCCTCAGGAAACCTGGGCTTTGGGAGGAAGCTGGGCAAGGCAGACTGGTGTGCCAGAGGGAGGCCCAGCTTTCTCCTGAGCCCTCCAGTCCTCTCTGACCTCCAGACCCACAGGTGGCAAAGGCTGGGGGACTTCAGGAGGGCGCTGGAGGCTGCAGAGAGAGGAGGCCTTCTCTAGAACCCAGGCCTGGGACACAACTAGGAGGGAAAGACATGGAAATGGACCCTGCCTTGTTAACTTGCTTGCCCCTGAGGGTAAGGGGAAGGCAGCCCTGGCTCTGGCAGGCAAGTAGCCAGGACTAAGCTCTCCTGAGGGAAAGGCAGGGCGATTCCGGCTTCTCACACTTGCTGTGGAAAGAGAAGGGAGACGTGGGCCATGTGCAAGTCTCCTCAGGAGCTTTCTTTTCATTTTGGTAGAAGCTTTAAGAACAAAACAAATCACATTTCCACATGCAATGAAGGAGGCCCAGCCTCTCTCCTCAACCCCTCTTTCCCATCCTTTCCTAGTGAGGAGGGGGACCTGCCATGCTGGCCCCTTCTGTAGGATTAATGGCAGATGGAGATTTATTTATTAATTTTTATTTTACTTTATTTTTTGGTACTGTGGATTGAACCTAGGGATGCTTAACTACTGAGCCACATCCCTATTCCTTCTTTTATTTTATTTTATTTATTTATTTTTTTTAAAGAGGGGGGGAGAGAGAGAGAGAGAGAGAGAGAGAGAGAGAGAGAGAGAGAGAGAGAATTTTTTAATATTTATTTTTCAGTTTTCGGTGGACACAACATCTTTATTTTTATGTGGTGTTGAGCACGCCAGGCAAGCACATTACCGCTTGAGCCACATCCCCAGCCCTTATTATTCTATTTTGAGACAGGTTCTTGCTAAGTTACTAAGGGCCTCACTAAGTGCTGAGGCTAGCCTTGAACTTAGGATCCTCCTGTCTCAGCCTCCCATGTCAGTGGGATTATAGGCTTGCACCACCTTGCCGGGCTCTGTTTATTTATTTTAAAAATGAAAATAGCTTTGTTGGATTTGTTTCCTGCTTACTGTAAAATATTTAGAGATTTGCAAAAAGCTATATATATATGTTTCTTTTGTATGAAGATATGAAATAAAATCACATAATTCCATTATCCAGAAATAGCCCCTGCTAGCAGTTTGGTGTCAAGTTTTCTACACCTTGGTTTCTTCTGCATTCATATCCAGGCACCCAGAGTCAGCTGGAGTTTCAAGATTGTGACAAGAAGAGCTTGAATCCTTCATTCTGTGCCTAATGAAAATTCCCTCTTTAGAACTTACATATGTTTCCAGGGGGCTCAAGTGGGCCCAGTTGCCTCTGGCTCCTACCAGAGTCTTTATTCTATAGTTCTGGTGTGTAACCCTTGGGCCACACAGCCTGGGGTTAACTGAGACCTGGGATTTCGTTACTTTCCTACATTTTCAGAAAAGTCTACCTGCAGGAGAAAGCGTGTGTGTATTATAAACACACATGGAGGGTTGAAGGGTGAGGTTATATTTCAGGAATACTAACGATTTGAAATTGATCCTTGCCGAGGGGGAAGGTTCTCGGGTCCCTGTTCAGGTGGGTGCTCCATCGCCCTCCTCCTTTCCTTGCTTTCTGGTGGCCCCCAACACATTCATGTCATTGCCATCGCCATCTCCTTGGCTTGCTGTCTGAGAGCTGATGCCCTTGGGTTCACACGTTCCTCCCTGAAGAGTCTGCTGCCATCTGTTAAGATTACAGTCCTTTCTTCCTGCTAGACACATCCATTTTTTCAAAAAAAAGCAAAAATGGGCTCAGTCAATACATTCTCTGTGACAACGGCAATGATACTTTCTTCTCCATTTTAGGAAAGAAGAAACTAAAACGAAAGTCTTGGCCTATGCCTAAAAGCTGCTCTGCCCAGCTATTTGTGGTCAGGCCTTCCTATCAGTTGGAGCAATGCCCTTTCACATACTCATGAACATATCTAACTAATGAGTTTAATGCGGTATTTCTATTACCTGTTTCTTCCCCTGACTAGAGCATGAACTCAGGGAGGCCACAGACCGTGTCTGCTGTGCTCATTGCTCTGTCTTCAGTCTTAAATGCATAGTAGGTTCTACCAGGCAGAAAAACCAAACCAGGGCTGGGCTTGTGGCTCAGTGGTAGAGCACTCACCTAGAACGTTCAAGGCCCTGGGTCCGATCCTCAGCACCCCATAAAAATAAATAAATAAAATAAAGGTATTGTGTCCAACTCCAACTAAAAATAAATATTTAAAAGAAAGAAAGAAAGAAAGAAAAACCAAACCAATGGTGTGTTTGTATAGAGACATTCATTTTAAGGAATTGGATCATGTGATTATGGAGATTGGCAAGTCCAAAATCTCTAGGGTAGAGCTGGAGACCTGGGAAGAGCTGATGTGGCAGCTCAAGTCCAAAGGCTGTTGGCTACATAATTCACTGCTCAGGGAAAGACAGGCTTTTGCTCTAGTCAGGCCTTCATTGATTGGACAAGGTCCTCCAACATTGTTGAGGGCCATCTGCTTTATCCACAGTCCACTGATTCCAATGCTAATCTCATTCAAAAACACACTCACAGAAACACCCAGAATAAAGCCTGACCAGATATCTGGGTATTGTGGCCCAGGCAAGTTGATACATAAAATCAGCTAATGTAGCAACATGATAATTTTTGTGGGCTAAGTAGATGAATGAATGGACTTCAGAAAGGGAATCCTGCACCTGGATCCTGCATTTGGCAAAGAAACCCCAGTTGGGATGTGGCTCAGTGGTAGAGCACTTGCCTAGCATGCACGAGGCCCTGAGTTGGATCTTTAGCACCACAAAAAAAAAAAAAAAAAAAAAAAAAAAAAATGAAAAAAAAACACACACACAAAAAAAACAGGCTTTCAGCCACTATAAGGCTTTTCAGAGAGGTGACCAGAGCCAGCCTGGGGCTGTTGGCAGAGCAGGGAAGACATTCTCCTACAAGTACTCTACATTTTACCTACACTCACATCTGGCATCATTACAGAATGCTCATGTCTGGCATTGTTACAAAGTAGCTCTTTTGATAGAAACACTTATTACCAGTGTGATCTGAAGCAACTGAGAATTTATTCTCTTAAGGACAGCAACATCTATGGGGGCTGGGGATGTGGCTCAAGCGGTGTCACGCTCGCCTGGCATGCGTGCGGCCTGGGTTCGATCCTCAGCACCACATACAGACAAGGATATTGTATCCTCCGAAAAAAAAAAAAAAAAAACTAAAAAAATAAATATTATAAAATTCTCTCTCTCCCTCACTCTCTCTTAAAAAAAAAAAAAAAAAAGACAGCCACATCTAAAACCTTCTCCTGTAGGTTCAAAGAAGCTGAGAGCAAGGCTTGGACTCTGCTAGGGCTTTCTGATGCCTAACTAAGCCCCTCCTCAAATCATTACCCACTTTATTTTTTTCTTTGTACCGGGGCACTCTACCACTGAGCCACATCCACAGCCCTTTTTATTTTTTTATTCTGAGACAGGGTCTCACTAAATTGCTTAGAACCTCATTAAGTGATTGAGACCAGCCTCAAACTTGCCATCTTCCTGCCTCAGCCTCCCGAACAGCTGGGATTACAGGTGTGCACCACCACACCCAGCTCAATGCCCACTTCTTTGTGCTTTCTACCCTCCAGCCACACCATGCTACTTCCTCCCAGTACAGATCCCGCAGGGAATTTCCTCCTCTGCATTTCACCTTGTTCTTGGAATGCACCTATCCCTCTTCTACATTTCATTTGTTTATTCTTCACTCAATGATCCCCCCCCCCCCCAGTGCTTGGAGTGGAACTCAGGGCCTCATGGGTGCCAGACATGCACTCTACTACTGAGCTACATCTCCGGTCCTACAAATATTTCTTAGGTACCTGTAAGAGGGCAAGTGTTCTCTTTGCATTGGGGACACAATGATGAACAAGAGAGACGAGGTCCCTGTCCCCTGGAGCTCACATTCTGGTATTGGGTAAACAGACAGAACTCAAGCCAGTAATTGAACAAGATAATTTCAGGTGGTAACAAGCGCTGGGAAAAGGTAATGACAGGTTACAAGCAGGTTGATGAGAAAGATAACATAGGCTGGGGGCGGAATGTAATTTAGATGAGAGCTCAGGGCCGCTGAGTGGGGGCTCAAACACTACCCTGGCTTGTGGCTGGCACTGAAGTATTTACTTATTCAATCAACACATCTCGAGCACCTTCTGTTGGGTGGCCAAGTGTTCCAGATTTCCAAGGTCTGAGAGGTTTCCATGTCAAAACCAGGAGGGTCCCAGGCAAACCAAGATTATTGGTCATCCTGTCTCCTGTGTGAATGTGAGAAGGCAGGGCCCATGGGGATCAGAGCCATCACAGTGGCTGCAGCAGCAGAGAAGGCTGCTCAGGGACAGAGCAGAATGGAGGGAGAGGAGAGGCAGAGAGCAAGGCCCCCGGATGCTATTCTTGGTCCCAGAGCCTTCCTACAGCAGGGGTTTCCATTACTTGCAACCAGAGTCCTAATTGACAGAGATAATACTCAGATAATAACCGGAACCAAGGGAGTATGTGTCTTCCCAGAGGGGTCTGCAGTCTGGGGTACAGCTGTGGTACAATGTGGAAGGGCCCCGCCTATCTGGCTACCTCCCCAGGAAAATCTTCCCCATCCATTTGACTCAATTGATGGTTTCTGTCTCTCAAACTCTCAACAGCTTTAATGACGTCTCTCATGACACCGCCACCTCCTTTATGTCTTAGACATCTTGCAGATTGTACAGGTTCATGTATGATTCACTGTTCATAGTGTCTAGCATATTCTTTTTATAGAAAGTGCTCAGGCCAATTATTACATGTACATAAGGAGCTCTACACATCTGAGAGGAGTGAATATTCTTATCAAGTAAAAAGAATCTTTCACAGGCAAGGCTGGGATGTAGCCCAGTGGTAAAATACCTGCCTAGCATGGAAGAGGCCTCGGGTTCAAGCCTCAGTACCCCCAAAAAATAAAAAATAAAAATCCCAAGCCATGCAAAAGAATCAGACACAGAGTATAGGCCTATAGTCTCAGCTACTCAGGAAACTGAGGCAGGAGGGTTCCAAGTTTAAGGCCAGCCTGGGCAATTTAGCAATACTTCGTCTCAAAATAAAGAGGACTGCGGATGAAGCTTGGTGATAGAGATTTTGCCTAATATGTGTGAGGCAAAGAGGTTTTGTACCTTGGATAGGAGGGTGTCTGGATTCCGTCTCTAGTGCTGCAAAATCAATCAATATAAATAAAAGTACTTGTAGTACATAATGCCTGATAGATGGGCCTCCAACTCTTCAGAATTTGAATATTAGTAATCACACTAACAGGGGTTGGGGTTGTGGCTCAGTGGTAGCGCGCTTGCCTGGCATGCATGAGGCACTGGGTTGGATTCTCCACACTACAAACTAATAAATAAAATAAAGGTCTATCAACAACTTTAAAAGAAAAAGTAATCACACTAACAGCTCTTTATTCGGTGCCCATTTTATGTGCTAGGTGAGGAGAGGAAACCCTGTGGCTCAGAGAAAGTGATTTGCCCCAAATTTTTACATGTCATGGAACTGACCATAGAGCCTCATGTTCAAGCTGCAAACCAATGTTCTCTTGGCCCCTTCAGAATTGTGGGGCAGAGTTTTGGTTGCTCAGCCCCTCTCCCAGGTCTCCTGTGGTCTGATTGGTGTCTTCTGGGCCAGCCCTGGGTCTGTCCTCACCCTCTTAAAGAGGACAGGCCTCTGGTCACTGGGTTTGCCGGTCTGGCCAAGTTGGGAGAATTCGGCTCCCTGGAGCTGCTGCGGTTGCCATGGTACCTTCCTGGGCTCCTCTAGTGTAAACCTGGGGGCGAGCTGTTTTGAAGCAAATGGGGAAAACAGAAAAATTTTTCTACTAATGTGGGCAACTAGCAAACAGCCAGCCTCTCCTTGAAATTTCCTCCACTGCCTTGTGGGTGGGTCTCAGGGCCATGGAAATCAATGCCTTCCCTTCACAAGTGAGGAAATTGAGGTCCAGAATGCTTAGTGTTTCCCAAAGAGGTTTTGTACCTTGAATAGGAGGGTGTCTGGAACCAGAGAGACCTTGGTTCCAATCCAGCCCCTGCAGGTATTGAGTGACTTGAGATGTGCCCTGAACCCAGGATTCCTCACTGTAAATGAGGATCATAACTCCCTTCCCTGAAAGAGTCCTCTGAAGGATTAAAGGAAATACCTATACACCCAGCACTTCACAAAGTGTCTGGCATGTGAGGAGATGCCCATGTCTGAGGTCACCCTGCCCAGCGTGGGCAAAAGTGTTATGGGACTCGGGGAATGTATGTTCTGGTCTTGACTCTGCTACTAACTTGCTGTGTGAATCATCCCTTCCCCACTCTGGTCTTCAGCATCTTTTTCAGTAAACTGAAGGAGGCTGCTGAAGCAATCTTTGCAATTCTACAATTCTGTGCTTCTTGGGACAGGATGCTGATCCTACCAGACTGGCCCTGGGGTCCAACCAGGAGGTCAGCACCCTGAGGCTGAGGGCCCCTTTGCAGGGAGAGGGAGAGATGCCTCTGAACACAGGGACTCCCCCTGTGGCTGGGTGTCAGCACCCAGTCTGGCTCCTGGGAGCCTACCTCTGGCACAGGGCCCTGCCCATGCTCTGTGGGGAAGAGAGAGAGAAGAAAGGGGACAAAAGACAACTTGGGAAGAGACTCAGACTTGTCATTGGGAGGACCCATTAGATTAGACAGGGTCAACTTAAGCAATTTTTGATGCCCTTAGCGTCAGTGTGGGTACATGGGATGGGCAAATTTGATGCTGTGGACAGTCATTGCTAAAGATGAGGGAGGACGGGGGGAGTGGGTTATTAGGTTATTATTATTATTAATGTTGGATGTGATTATGCCAGTGGAGGGGCTGGGAGAAGGGCTTGTTGTGGGGCAGGAGGCTGAAGGGATTAGCAGAGTAGAATAAGCAGAGAAAGAGAAAAGGACCAGTTTTTGCCTAAGGAAATGACAGCTTGAAAGAGAAATGTGGAGCCAGGTGGAGGCTATCAAAGCATGTCCACTTCCACCATCAGGCTGTTCGCTCACTGCCCCAGGAAGCTGGCAGGGGAACATTGTGCACTGTTCCCAGAGAAGAAGTCTGGAGAAGGCCCTGCTCCCTACTGGGCCACACCTGATGGCCTGGGCAGCTGGGCCCATGTCACAGGGTTCCCTCACTTTCTGCTGGTAATACTTCGGCCTGGGTTCATGGAGCTCCGGTTGGTTCTCCACTAGGGAACTCTGAGGTGGTCTCCCAGTCTCTGTCCCTTCCCTGCTGCTGCTCCCTCATCCTCCAAGTTCCTTCTGATCCCCCCTCATCACCCTCCACTTCAAAGGAGTAAACAAATCCTATAATTTGATGTGTGAGAATTAATTCAGGCAGTACTCAGACTACCATGCAGAACCTGTACCCAACCCTGGCTAAATCCCAGGGACAGGCTGATCTAAAACTGGGTTTGCCTGGACCCACAAGATGAAGAAAGGAAGGATAATAAGCATGGTTATTATTGTTATTATTTTAATAGCTTTATTTTATTCATTTATTTTATGTGGTGCTTAGGTTTGAACCCAGGGCCTCACACGTGCTAGGCAAGTGCTCTACCACTGAGCCCCAACCCAGCCCTGGTTATTATTATTATTAATATTAGATGTGATTATTGATAATAATGGTAGTAACAGAGAATGCTGCAAAATGTTTGTTTCAGGCTCTGGAACAAGCTCTGTATTTGCACTGCCTCGTTTATCTCCTTCATAATTCTATTAAGTAAGTATTGTAACCAGGTATGGTGTCTCATTCCTGTAATCACAGTTTCTCAGGTGACTGAGGCAGGAGGATCACAAGTTCAAGGCCAACCTGGGCAACTCAGAGAGATGCTGTCTTAAAAATAAAAAAATAAAGCCGGGCGTGGTGGCACACACCTGTAATCCCAGTGGCTTGACAGACTGAGGCAGGAGGATCATGATTTCAAAGCCAGCCTCAGCAAAAGTGAGGCACGGAGCAACTCAGTGAGACCCTGTCTCTAATAAATACAAAATAGGGCTGGGGACGTGGCTCAGTGGCTGAGCGTCCCTGAGTTCAATCCCTGGTACCAAAAAAATAAATAAATAAAATGAAATAAAAAATAAAATAAAAAGGCCTAGGGATATAGCTCAGTGGTAGAGTGCCTCTGGGCTTAATCCCCAGTACCCCCCCTCCAAAAAAATAGTATTGTCATCATTGCCTCTCTTTTTTTGTCTTTTTTATATATATTTATTTTTTTAGGTGTAGATGGATACAACACAATGTCTTTATTTTTATGTGGTGCTGAGGTCATCATTGCCTCTTAACAGATGAGGAAACTGAGGCTTGGAAAAGTTCAGATGCTTATCCAGGGTCACATAACTTGAATGCAGCTAACCTAGCATTGGAACAAGTCTATGCTCTTAATCACAGAATTCTACCTCTCAGTCTCCAAGTAGATGCATTTTTGCCAGTAAGCCTGCCTTGGGTATTTTGTTGTAGTAATTCAAAATGGATAAATATATGGGGGGCACTACTATTGAGCAGTCAGCTAAGACTGCTCACAGTCCCAGGCACAAGGAGGTAAAAGGAGATTTTGCAGTTTCAATTCCTCTAAGCTAGCATGCTTCTGAGAAGGCTGATCTTACCTGTCTTTTGTTGATACCTATTCTAGACCTCATGGTAGTTTCTCTAATAGGTATATATGTGTTTACTCCGTGACACTCAGACGAAAACCAAATTAAATCAAATGAACTCTGCCTCTGCCCCATCCATCAGAGTTGTGGGAAAATCCAGCCTCAGGCCTCAGCCGTGTGGGAGTAGGGTGAAGGGTGTGGTCCAGTCCTTCTGCTCATTTGAGGTTTACATGATCCTGTAAACTGGGACAAAGACCTTTGGCAGTTGATCCATCAAAGTCATTTCTTTTTTTTTTTTTTTTAAGATTTTTTTTTTTTTTGAGAGAGGCAGAGAGAGAGAGAGAAAGGAGAAAGGGGGGGAGAGAGAGAGAAAGGGGGGGAGAGAGAGGGAGAATTTTTTTTTTAATATTTATTTTTTAGTTCTCGGCGGACACACATCTTTGTTTGTGTGTGGTGCTGAGGATCGAACCCGGGCCGCACGCATGCCAGGCGAGCGCGCTACGGCTTGAGCCACATCCCCAGCCCCCATCAAAGTCATTTCTGAAATGCCTTTTTTCAAGCCTCAGGGTCCATTCAGAAGCAGGAAACTGTCTCTGCTCTGTTGACCCTGAACTTGTTACGGAACTTTTCCTGGGTCTTACCATCCATCAAATTTTCAAGGAACTTCCTACCTTCTTGGTCTTCCCTTTCTCAGGGATCCAACTTTCTGACTTGCCTTGGACCACATTTCCTCTTCTGGTCCATTCCCTCCTCCTCTGGACAGACACAGGCCTCCCCAGTAATGCCTGGATGGAAGGGTCTTCCAGAACCCCAATCCTGACTATGCTTGTGGGAGATATTTGCCCCAAGGCAATGGATGATGTATGATATAAACTAATCTGGGGGCATCAGGGAAGGAAGTGGCATCTCAGCTGAGACAGGATGGAGGTGTCAGAGTGGGTAGGTGACAAGGGGCCAGAGAGGGGCAGTAGAGTGTTCCATGCAGAGAAACCAATAGTCCTAGTGATAGCTGATGCATATTGAGAGCTGCCTGTATGCCTGGTACTATAAAGTAGGTACATCTGTCCTTCCCATTTTATGAATGAAAGTTCGTGTGTGAAACTTACAGAAATTAGGTAACTTGCCCAAGGTCACCTGGCTAGCAACTGATGAACTGAGATTTCAAATCCAACCAATCTGATGCCAAAGCCCTCCCCTTAACCACTGGGATAAACCTGGAGGAGAGAGGAAGTTATTTGGAGAACCATCAGGAGTTTATTTTGGCTGAAACAGTGTGGGAAAGAGAAGATAGTATATGAGGTAGAAAGAGATTCAAGTGCAGAGTCCCTGCAGCCGTGTGACCGCTTGAAGGGAATGTGGGGAGCATGTCAGTACTGTTTCAGGAAGAAATGGAGGTGTGTTAGACTAGAAATACAAGGAGCCAGTTGTGGTGGAGTATTCCTGTATCCCAGACCCCGGCAGTCTGAGGCAGGAGGATCAGAAGTTTGAAGCCAGCCTGGGTATCTTAGGGAGAACCTGTCTCAAAATAAAAAAAAATGAAAAGGGCTGGGGATGTGGTAAAGCACCCCTGGGTTCAATCCCCAGCACCAAAAAAAAAAAAAAAAAAAAAAAAAAAAAAAAAAAAAAAAGTTAATTAATTCTTTAAAAAGGGCAGAATACCCCTGGGTTTCATTAGAGTTAGGGATGGGCCTGGGGATGCACTTCAGTGGTAGAGCACTTTTCTAGTATGCTAGAGGCCCTGGTTTGATCTGTAGTACTGGGGAAAAAAAGACTAAAGAGTAAAGAACAATGACAGAATTCATGGGTTATAAAAGAAAAATGGACAATGGGCAGGACTTGGTGACTGCTTGGAGGTGGTGAAAGAGAGAGAGAAAAAGAATGAGACCCAAGTGAAAACTGATGTGTAACTCAAACAGCCAGATGGATTGTACCCATCCTGTTTCTTTCACCTTCTGTGTCTGTGGGGACCTCACCCAGGCGCTCTCTGTCTTCCCAGCTATCAAATGAGGATAATGAAACCTGACCTCCCCATGTATCCGGATGGTGTCAAGATAAGATGAAGTCATCAATCTGGAAGTGCTTTGGAAAGTCAAAAGTACTTTGCAAATGTAAGTGGTTATTATTTTATGGTTATCTTTATGGTCCTCCTCCCTCCTGGGACTTGCAGATGGAGCCAGACTGAAAGGCAGCCCAGGGGGAGCTGCCAGGCGAGGCGAGGCAGCCTCTGTATTTTCCATCAGGCAGATCTGTCTCTTTGGCAGGTGGGAGCCACATTCCCACGTACTAAATTGTTAATAGCTTCCCCAGGGAGTTCCTTTCTGCTCTGACTCCTTCAGTGATTTCTGTTTCTCTGTGGCTGACGCCTTCTGATGCCCTGGGTTGGCTCAGGATTTCCCACCCAGTTTTTTTTTCTTCTATTTTATTTTTGCTTGGTTTCCCCCCTGAAATCAGGGATGGGACCCATCCCATCAAGCAGAGCCCAGACTCTGATAAACCAGGGATGGAGATTTGGATCTACTCTTTGTTCACCAAGAGTAGGGACAGACTCAAGAATCTCTTGAGTTCCAAAGGACTCATAGCTCTTCCCAGTGGGGGACAGCTGCTGAACAGAGGCAGATGGAGTTCTTGGTGAGTGCTACACCACAGGAGCACACGGTATAGCAGTTGGGAGACTGGGCATTGAACCTCCATATTATATTGGCCTGGCATCTCAGCTCTGGCTTCGGCAGGCCTCCCAACCTCTGCCAAATAGAAGAATAATCGCAGTAGCTCATGCCTGTAGGGCTGCTTGAGGATAAAATGAGATAATTCACGACACACTTGGCACAGGGCAAATGCTTCATAAATGGGAGCCAACAAGAATATATATGAGGTTATGATGACAAATTCGAAAATCCCTTTTAAAGATAAATTAGGGGCTGGGGTTGTAGCTCAATGGCAGAGCCTAGCACGTGTGAGGCACTGGGTTCAATTCTCAGCCCTGCATATAAATAAATAAAATAAAGGTCCATTGACAACTAAAAAAATATTTAAAAGAAGTTTTAAAAAAGATAGACTAAATAGCTGATATTCATGGAAGACTGGATTATTTCAAAGTAGAGTCATCTTTAGTTATCCTTGGGGGATTTGCTCCAGGATCCCCTTGGATAC
The DNA here is from genome assembly GCF_964194105.1 of Spermophilus citellus. Taxonomy (NCBI): domain Eukaryota; kingdom Metazoa; phylum Chordata; class Mammalia; order Rodentia; family Sciuridae; genus Spermophilus; species Spermophilus citellus. Next base: position 118,745,965 of record NC_138191.1, on the reverse strand, counting down.
CCAAACCCAGAGATACTCAAGTCCCTCTTATAAAGTGGTATAATATTTGCATATAATCTCCTGTATACTTTTAATTATATCTAGAATACTTATAATTTCTAATACACTGTAAGTTGCTACACAAATAGTTGTTATACAGTATTATTTAGGAAATAATGATGAACAAAATTCTGTACATATTCAGTACAGATGTATTTCTCTGTCTCTGTCTTTCTCTGTCTCTTTCTTTCTTTCTTGTTGTGCTGAGGATTGCACCCAGAGGCACTTTACCAGTGAGCTATATCCCCAGTCCTTTTTCTTAATTTTTTATTTTGAGACAGGATCTTGCTAAGTTGCTGAGGCTGGCCTGGAACTTGCCATCCTTCTGTCTCAGCCTCCCAAATTACTGGGATTACAGGTGTGTGCCATTCCGAACAGTATATATATATATTTGGGGGGCGGGGACAGTACTGGAAATTGAACTCAAGGGCGCTTAACCACTGATCCACATTCCCAGCCTTATTTTGTATTTTATTTAGAGACAGGGTCTCACTGCGTTGCTAGGCTGGCTTTGAACATGCTGTCCTCCTGTCTCAGCCTCCCATGTTGCTGGGATTAAAGACGTGTGCCACTGTGCCAGGCTCAGATGTATTCTTTTTAAAAATATTTTTGATCTTCAGTTGTTGAATCCCAGGATTCAGAACCCACAGATATGGAGACTCAACTGACTTCACTTTGGTGTTTTTTTGCTTTTGTTTTTGTTCTGTGCTGGGCATCTAACCCAGAGCCTTACACATTCTAGGCAAGTACTCCCCCTCTGAGCTATACTCCCAGCCCTGACTGTCATCACTTTGGAAGGCCATTGTGGAACCCCCTTTCGAGGCCTTTTGAGTTTCCATATGCTCTTCCAATGGCCAATATAGGAGACATTCACATGCACTTGACATGTATGACAAAGATTATTTCTTCTTCTTCTTCTTTGGGCCTCATTAAATTGCTGAAGCTGACTTTGAACTTGAGATCCTCCTGCCTCAGCCTCCCAAGCCACTGGGATTATAGGTGTGACCCACCACACCTGGCTTATAATTTCTTGATTGCAAGCTCTCAAGGGAGGGACATTTTGACTCATCTCCTGGTTTGACAGCTCATGTCTATATGGTTTTTCTCAGCAAAGTATCCATGGTTTTACCAGCTCTCCCTGCTTCCTGCACCTCTCTACCTTATAGATGAACAAATTCAGGCCCAGAAAGGTTAAGGGAACTTTTCTCAGTTTTGTGCTTCCACCAGAGCTTTCCACCAAGGAGGGATTTGGAAGGCAATTTTTCAAATATATATTTGTAGATGGACACAACACCTTTATTTTGTTTATTTAGATTTTTTTAATGTGGTGCTAGGAATCAAATCCAGTGCCTCATGCATCCTAGGAAAGCGTTCTACCACCTAGACACCACCTCAGCCCCCAGAATGCAATTTTTAGAAACTCTTTTCAGAAGTGTGGGATTGGGGTGGAGAGAGGGAATGGAGGCATAAGAAGGTAGCAGCAAACACTGGATTGTAAGTTTACTTCTCCAAGACAGGGGAGGGCTCCGAGGCCATGCTCAGAAAGATTGGCAGACTCACTTGCTGATCAGCAAAAGCCAAGGTGACAGGTGGTAGAACTGGAAATTAGCATTTTAGTTCCAAATAAGATGTGATTAGAGCCCATTCTGTAAAGGGTTTTAGTTGCTTAGAAGAATTCTTAGGTCTGTAGTAAGCTATATATGCCCTGTCTCCCACTTCAAAAAGGACCCACCCAAGTTGGAACTGAGCTTTTTTATGCAGTCGCTCATCAAGTGAGCACCTGGGTGTCAGGGACTATACCACGATGAGGTACAGAAATGCACAAGAGCAATGAACAAACAGAGCTGACTCAAAGAAACATGGGAAATTATGCAAAGAAGACAAACACCGTACTGTGAGAGCAGATAGCAAGGCAGTCTGGTCTCATTGGGATCTGGTCAGTGAAGGTTTCATGAAGGAATTGAGAATGAAGCTGAAACTTGCAGGATGAATATTAATAGCATGTAACTTGGGGAAGTGGCCTGGCCTTCCAAGTGGAAGGAATAGAATGTGCGAATGTCCTGAGGTAGGAAAAAACATGGTTTGTCAAAGAGATGGAGGAGGCCAGAACTCCAATAAAATAGTCCTTCTCTTCCCTATTCCAATCTCTCTCTCCTGGTGCTAGAAAAGTCTCTGAGTATGCCAGACCCTTTGAAACAAAGAAGAGAATTTGGCAGCACATGATCACTGCATGTCTGATGAGTTTTTAGATGGCTGAATGGGAAAGCCTTGGGGTGAGGGGTTTGCTGTAGCTGGTAGAGGGACTTGGACAGCCACTGAGGAGACAGAGAGGAGAGAGTGGAGAGGGGAATGACCTTGGAAACCCTCCCTGGCTTCCTTCAGTCCCCTGACCACAGGGCCTTTGCAGATGTGCTTTCTTTGTTTGGAACCGTCTTCCCACATTTCTTCCCTAAGTTATGCTTCCCCACTCCCCACCCAAACTTTCACATCACACTGGTTTTGTAAAGACCCTTCCCCTTTCCTTAATTTCAACTATCATCTTCAATCATATGGTTTTAGGATTAATGTCTCTTTCTTGCTCACTGTTCTATAAGTGCAGGGAAGCCCAGGCTGCACCTGGTTTTGTGTCCCACTGGATCCCAATAGTACTTGGCTCTTATATTAAATACTCTCAAATATTTGTGGTGCATAGCTGACCATGTGGCAGATGCCATTAATCTCAGCGACTCAGAAGGCTGAGGCAGGAGATCTGCAAGTTAGAGGCCAACCTCAGGAATTTAGCAAAGACCTCTCTGCAACTTAGCAAGACCCTATATCAAAATTTAAAAAGTGCTGGGGATGCAGGTCATGGTAGGGCGCCCCTGGGCTCAATCTCCACTACCCAAAATCGTGCAGCCAATGAATGGGGTGCAAGAAAAGCATGGCTAATAAAAGTTCTTTATGGAGCACTTTCTATGTGCCCCACTGAGCTAAGTTTTTCCCCTCTAAGTTTCACATGTTTATTACAGAACCAATCTACTAGTGCAGAGCATAAAAACAAAAAGAAAATCAGATTCTCAATGAAACATGTCCAGCTGTCCAGTCAGTGGTGACATTTCAGCTTGATACGGTAAGATAGTGACCTTGATAAAATGCAAATATGTATGCCATCTCACGTGCAATTCCTTAGACCACTTGGTTCTTTCCCACGTCTCCTCTGAATTTATTACCGGTTTTCATCCGAATCCCTTAGGGGAGTGGGACGATTTTGCTTTTGTTTCTTGTCCAGGAATCGCTTGATCCTGTAAGTCTTATGAGAAGACGTGGCAAGGAACGGAGTCCAGCACACACGGCGACAGCGGAGAAAAGGAGACCATTGAGTTCTGTGGTCGCATTATCTTAATCTCCCCGACAACTCTCTGAGTGAGGTAGGGAGGTTTTCCTCATTTTACAGATAAAAAGAATGAACTTGAAATGGTTAAGTGACTTGCTCAAGGTTACTCTGCTCGTTAGTGCAGAAGTGGGAGGCGGGATTCACATCCAGGTTCTTCTGACTCCAAAGTGGCAAGGGGGCGGGATGTGAGTCCAGGCTGGAGTGGGGGCGCACTCGAGCCCGCAGAGTCTAACCAGAGAGGGGGCTGGAGACTCCTCGGCCCAGCTCCGAGCCCGAGCCGGTGGTGCAGCGCCCGCCCCCGGTTGCGGGCGCAGGCTGGCGGACGCCTCCGGGCCACGTGGTGCGCGCGGCGGGCGCGTCCGAGGAGCCCGTAGCAGCTCCTGGCTCACAGCGCTCCGGGCTAGGCGAGCGGGAGGACGCCGTGTGCTGGGTCGGTGCTGGCGGCAGGGCAGGCGGAGGAGGCGCAGAGAAAGCCGGTCGGCCAGGACGCTGCAGCAGGCGGCGTCGGGGCCGCAGCTTCGGCCCTTCGTGCGCCCCTAGCGCCAGGTTCCTGCGCCCTGGGCGCACCGTGGAGAGGGACCCGGAGTCGATCGCGGGGCCGCCATGGAGCCTGTCCCCTCTGCGGATGCCGAGCTACAGCCCCTGATTCTCACCAACGCCTCGGACGCCTTCCCCAGCGCCTTCCCCAGCGCGGGCGCCAATGCGTCGGGGCAGCCGGGCGCTCGGAGCGCCTCATCCCTCGCCCTGGCTATCGCCATCACCGCGCTCTACTCGGCTGTGTGCGCAGTGGGGCTGCTGGGCAACGTTCTTGTCATGTTTGGCATCGTCCGGTGAGTCCACTGCGGGCTGGCGCCGCGGGATTTGGCCCCGGAGTCAGGATTGTGACCACGGATTTGGGACCTGGGCTTCGACTCCTCCAACCTTCGCACGAGGTCCAGAGGGGAGGGTACTTCTTTTGAGAGTGGACACAGAAATGAGTGTCTTGTGTGAGCGTGTGTGTGCGCGCGTGTGCGTGCGCGCGCGCTTGCTTCTTGAGCTTGCCTAACATTTAATCATTCGTTTGCATCTCCTTGCTTCTGCACCAGGGTTGTGGGACAGTTTGGCAACAGTTTGTGTCTGTCAGTTTTCGAGTGGGTGATTGTGAAAGTAAGAGTATATGTTTAGTCCTCTGAAACCTCAGGGGTGGGCGGAGATGCTCTACAGTGCTTTGGGCCTTCGGGGTAGACTGATGAATATGGACACTATGCAGGTGGTGGGGACAGTGTCATATTTGCACCATGCTTGGGGGGTGCACTTACCAAGTCAGATTTGGTAACTATGTTGGGGTCCCCGTGTTGGTGTGTGCTTGTCCCAAACCATCAATTTGTAGTTCTTTCTGAGAATGAGATGTTGACTGTGATGTTTCTTGTCAAGCCTCTGAAACCCCAAGGAGAGGGGTCATCCAAAGTGGTTTTGGGCACCCATCTTTGTGCAGCTACATATGCTTGCCATTGGAGAGCCCATGGATACAATGGTCAATGGCTGTGGGCTGTCTAATAGACTCTCTTCTCCCTTCCCCAGTGGCCATCTGGTCAGGAACTCTGGATATGACTCAGAAAAGGCTCTGATCTCCTCATAAATGTCCCTCTCATTTTTCTCTTTTCTTCCTTAAAGTCTTTTTTTTTTCCCCCCAAGACAGCAGTGGTTAGTTTGGGCAGCAGTGGAATTTGTGCTTTGACCTCCTCAAAGTGAGGTTCTCTTCTTAATATTTGCAGAATGTTCTGAGACTTTGTCAGTCTAAAACATCATCAGTGTTTCCCAGAAGTGGCCCTCCTGATGTCACCCTGCCAGCTCAGATCTGGGCAAAAAAGATTGAGAGGAGACTCCCATCCTTAAACAAGAAAGATGCCCTGGGATTTGCTGCTGTTTGAAATGGGTCTCCCATACTGGTGGATCCAGGACCTAATCCTGAACTTTTCTGGGCAATGGTGTCACCAGGTTGGGAAGAGGACAGATCATGGGCTCAGTGGTTAGAGATGTGAACCATGGTCCCAGCCCAGCCCTGAGACCTATGCCTTATTGCTCCTGCCTCAGCTGCCATCTGCCTCAGTTTCCCTGTGGAAGAACAGAGACCCAATCTCCTTGGTTGAACAGTATGAATTCCAGAGTGTGGGGGCTCTGCAGGGAAGCATGTTGGAGCATCTAATGGAGTATGTGGGTCTCAGGGGTCTTTGGCATTGATGACCTCTTTGCTCCTCAGGAAGAGTGGAAGGTACAAGAGTTTCCTGAGCCTTTAGTGACTCATCACCAGCTACAGTGGGAAAATTTCCCCAAACACAGGGAGGGCTTATCTTTGCTTTGTGTTTTTGTCAGTGAATTTCCCCACTCTTAGAGTTGGGCTGACATGGGTTTAATCCCTGTTCTGCCACAAACTGGCTCTGTGACATGGGCACGTCTCTTGGCTTCTTTGAGCCTCTGTTTCACCCATAGATGGGGAGATAATAGAACCTCCTTCAGCAGGGTGGTTGTGAGGTGTCAGTGAAGGGGTGTATCTAATGCAGCTGGCTTGGTGCCTGGACCCAATAAATGGAAGCTGTCTGTACAATGAGGAGGAGGAATTTTCCAGATCCTACAGGATCCAGGGTTGATTCAAGAAGGGAACATGAGGGAGGCACTCATCTTAAGGTGGGCCTGAGAGTGGATACAACTCGGAGAGCTACATGCTCTCTAGGGGAGCTCCAGAAGCTCAAGTCTGGGAAAAGCTGAGAGTCAGTTTGTTCCCATCTCCAGCCTTTTCCCCAGGGCCTCTGGCTGCTGGGCTGATGAGCACAGCTTTCCTAAGACCATTGAGCAAGGGAGGGCCTCCTGCTTCTCAGGGACTGCTCTGGGGAGGCTCTGGGCTCAGCCTGCTGGGTGCATTTCCAACCAGCCTTTTGGAAATCAATTGTCAAATGTATGCAAATGGCATAGCTGGCTTCATAGGTCCCCGTGTTGCTACATTTCCCTGGCTGTCTGTCTATAACAGTCTCTGGGTCTGAATGAGTTCACACTCACCTATAATCGTGTGCAGTAGGCCTTAGGATCACCATCATCCTTGTCCTCATTTTACAGATCAGATGAGGAATCTGCTGCTCATGGAGCTGCCAGGTGACTTGTTCCTTGTTACTGCATCTGGCACCAGACTCAGAGCTAAAGCCCTAATGTTATGACTCCAGATTCAGAACTTTTTCTGAACTACCTGGGGTAGGGGAGAGTCAAAGCATTGCATAAAGAAGGTTGGGAGAGTCCTGTCCCTCCTCATAACATGGATCCTCAGAACATGCTGGAGATCCTGAGAACTGGGACCCTATATGTTATTGAGCCCATACATTTCAGACTGCTGTCCTTAGGGGTGGGAGGATGATGGGGGCTGAGAGGCAGGCTCAGCACAGGGCAGTTATCTAAGGGTCAGCTTCTTCAGAAAACTCCCAAGAGCAGTGGAGAGAGGGCAGCTGAGGATGGAGGGAAAAAATCCCCTGGTTCCCTGAAGGACTCCTGGAGCTCTGAGCCACCTGTGATTCCCTGGCCACCCATGTCGGGCCTGGCACAGCCAATAAACAAGCCCATGGATTGGTTACATAAAGAAGTGATTGATGAATTGTGCCAATCAGGCCTGAGCTTTGGCAGCTGAAGGCCAGGGAAGGATTTCAAGGGAAGATCCAGAGGACCCCTGGGGCAGGAAAGCAGGGTAGTGCAGTGGGCAGAGCTGGGGTTCTGGAGTCAGACACGTGAATTCAAATCCGCTGACTGCTTGCTGTGTATGTGGGCTAGCCGCTCCTCTATGGAAGCTCACCCCCCACCCAGAAAGTGGGAATAGCAACAAGCCTTCCAAGGGCTGGAATGAGGCTTAAAGGAGATGAAGTATGAAATCTGAGCCTTTGAGACCCTGAGCCCTTTGAGAACAGGGAGGGCTCTGTGTGAAGGAGTGAAAAGAATTAACTCGTTCAAGGAAGTTCCAAGGATGCTGTTGGATACTGAGATCCAACCGTGAGGAAAAAGGAAAAAATCCCAAATGTGCAGCTGTGCCAAGGGCTTGTGGGGTGGGAGAGGGTCTTGCCTAGTCAGAGATCAGAGGTGCACTCTTCAGAGCTGCAGGATGAGGAGACAGAGGTGGAAATGGGGACAATGACAGGGAGGAGGGCCTGAGAAAAAGAACCAGGAATCTCAGAATGCCAGAGCCCACCGCACGGCTGCACTAACCCCCTCCTCACTCCACGACCCGCCCGAGGAGCCCACTCATCCTTCTGGGTGCATGAGAATCACCCTCTTAGCAGACAGCCTGGTGGTTCCCAGGAATAAGGTTTCCATGAAGTGCAAGCAAGATTTCTCAGGACAGCTGGTCCCTAGAGTGGAGCATCACCACCTGCTCTGCAGTGAGTCCAGCCTGCCTGGGGACTCCAGCTTGGGGGTGCCCTGGGTCCTCAGTGCAGACCTGGACAACCGCTCCTTCTGGGCAGAGCCAGTGCCCTCAGCTGTGCTGACATCTCAGAGAGTTTCCACCAGTGGTCCTTTGGGTATGGTGGAATTGGAGGGTTCAGAAGACCCTTATCTTCGGCAGGTGACCCCCTGACCCCTCCACTTCCTGCCCCAAACTTTCTGGTTCGCCCATCCTGGACTCTAGGCAGAAGAATGGAGTCAGTATTTTCCCACCTGGTCTGTTCTAAAGGCTTCCTGCCTCCCTGCCTCTACCTCTCCCCATCCTGGGTTGGGCAGGTTTGCACCCTACCGTCTCTACCCTCTCCCAGTATCCTCTGTCTCTTTCCAGCCCCAGTTTTCCTCTGTGTGACTGTTTCACGTTGTATACTTCTCTGCCCCTTGATATCTCCTCATCCTGGGTCTCTTCTGGCTTTTCTCCTTGTATCAAATGCCAATTGAGGTCTTTGGCAAGCTGGCTGGACTCCCTGAACCTCAGTGTCTTCATCTGTCAGATGCACCACCTCATAGGTGCTTGGGTCCTAAAGATTGGATAAGTGATGTTGGTGAAGCAACTTGTTTTCCCTGCCATTCCAGGTGACTGCCACACACAGCAGGGAGGATGGGCCTGGCCAGATGGCAGGGGCTGTGGCAGGGTCACAGTGAATAAGGGGTTCTGGTTGTCCCTTCTGTCTTCTGAAGTGTAAGGAGCTGCCGGGAAAGGTTCTCAAGTATTAACTGCAGAATTGGGAACACTAAGTCCCTGTCTTATTTTTGGAGGCCCAGCCTGTGCTTTTTGTCTATTTCTTTCTCCCCTCTCTTTCTCAGGTTAGGGAAGGGGCTGTTATGGCTCGGATGTGAGGTGTTCCCCAAAAGCTCACATGTGGGACAGAGCAAGAAAGTTCAGAGGAGACATGATTGGGTTCTAATAGTCTTAACCCAGTCAGTGAATGACTCCCCTGATAGGGATTAACTGGGTGGAAACCGAAGCGGTGGGGTGTGTCTGGAGGAGGTGGAAATTGGGGTGTGGCTTTGGGTATATGTTTGTATCTGGCCGGTGGGCTCTCTCTCTGCTTCCTGATCACTGTGTGAGCTGCTTCCAGAGGTGTTCAGTCTCACCTTGATTCCTGAGGAGTGGAGCCAGCCTTCTGTGGACTAAGACCTCTGAAACTGTGAGCCTGCAGATAAACTTTCCTCCTCTATAATTGTTCTGGTCAGATCTTTTAGTCACAGCAGCAAGAAAGCTGAATAAAACAGGGGCCAAGGGTCTCCAGGCCAGGAGAGATTCTGGTGAGAAAACAGTGTCACGTTGAAGGTCACAGCCAGAGGTGAGCTAGTACTGGGTGGGTCTCAATCCCAGCTCCCCCACGTCCTGTTGGTGTGGCTTTGGACAAACAGCTTAACTTCCCTAAGCCTCATTTGCTCATTTGAAAAATTGGGAGGTCATGATTGGTAATTGGGGAGATGAAGTGGGGTTATGCATATAAAGGCCTCAGCCTAGCACCTGGCACACAGTAGGTCCTTAATGCTACATCCAGTGTGGCCAAACTTGCGGTTCCAGGGAGGGGCGAAGGGGGATAAGAAAAAGCCTCATACACACAGATGATTTTGAAGATAAAGCTGGAGTCCGTGGAGGGCTGCTCTCTGATGGAGAAGCAGATCTAAACAGTGACACCAGCAATCTTTCTTTATATATGTCTCATTATCAGGTTGATGACTATACGAGCATTATTCTTTGTATTCAGGAAAATTACAGAACTAGAAACACCAATGCAGCTTTTCCACATTTGCAATCCTCAGTTGCAATGTGCACTGTTGGGAGATTTGTGTAGCTCTCGGGGAGGCCCGTTGCTTAAAGTTTCTGTTAAGCAGGTGCAGGAGCTGCAGAGCTGGTGAAACGTTGTGGTTGTCTAGCAGGAGAATTCCTCTATCCCTGGGAGCTATGCGCTTGAGTTCAAGGTTGAAGCTAACAGGAGTCTTGCACAGAGCCTCCTCATGCAGAGCATTACCAAAGGAGCTAGGCATTCAATGCCTCTGCACAGAACATTCCTAGGCACTAAGCATGCCACAGCCATGAGGTCATCAGAGACCCTCAATCTCAGTCACTGTTCTCCTATTCTCTGTCTCTGCTCTCCACACTTCGATATGTGTCAGTCCCAATTAACCAGTATACCTGCAGCTGCCGCAGGTGGGCAGAGTGGGTGGCTGTTGAGGTCTGATTATCTTCATTTCCTACCTTGTGCCCTGTCCTTTGTCTTACATGGGCTGCACATTTAGTCAACAAACATTTGCTGATATTGACCCCTGTGCAGGCTCCTAACACAGCCCTGCCTGGGAGCCCCTGGTTAGGTACAGCTTCAGGGACAGGTGCAGGGCTGTAGGGTCCAGTGCAGGCACCTGAACAGACAGTGGTGGCAATGCCTGGGACCCAGTCATGGAAGGGGAGCTGAAGTTGGTTATATGGAAAGGTGGAGGCTGAACATTCTAGAAAGAAGAAACAGCTTGGACAATGAAAGGCCCAGTGGATGATGAGCGATAGAGAGGGCAGGGAGGTTCACTGTGGCCAAGTGGATAGCACTGGACAGGGTGGCTGCGCTGATGGAGAGGCTTCCGGGACAAAAACAGGAAAGGCCTCATGAGCAGATGTCCTCCTCACTGTGGTTGTCAAAAGCAACTGCTGTGCCCTGAGTGGGATCTGGGTGCCAGTGATGAGCCCGCCACCTTCATTCCTGCCTTCTGAAATTCCTGAGTAGGTACAAATGTTGGAGGAACTTCATGAGCCAGCTCCAGGTAATCGGAAGGGGTCATCTGGGGGTAGGGGACAGAGAAGGACTGGAGACAGGCCTGGTGTGGCTGTGCTGAGGCTCCAGCTGCCAGCCCGGATGTGGGTGCTGAGACTGGGCAGGCCCTTTGGTCCCACGGTAAGGTCAGTCATGCTGGGAAATGAGAGCGCTTTGGGTCACAGGCCAGAAGATGAGAATTTGGGAACAATCTGTGCAGAATGATGTTCGAGAGGATGAATTTGCTGTGGGGGTGGACTGGATGGGGAGAGGCTCCATGTGGGGGAACCAAAGAGGCTGGTGCAGGGCCGTGGAGAGAGCTCATAACCTTGGACAGGTCACGGAGACTCTGGCTCAGCATCCTCTTTCCGGAATGCAGCGCTGCTTCCTAGCAGGAAGGCGGAGGCTGGGTCCCGGTGACCTCAGGTGAGGCTGAGCAGGGAGAGCAAGCAGCAGCCCTGGTTCTGTTCCCTCTGCATCTCTTGGCCTGCCACTTCCTGGGTCTTGGGTTCATTCCCTGGGGAATGTGTGTGACTCATAGACTCACCAGGAGGAGTCACTGAGTGGCCTCTTCCTGAGCCTCTGCAGCATAAAAGAGGCTTCTCCAAGCTGCACCACAGACCTTCAACGGGAGCCTTCTGTTCCCGTTCACAGATGAGGACACGGGGCTCTGAGGGAGCAAGTGCCCCTCACAGCAAGAAGGGCAGAGTCAAGACTTGAGCCCAGGCTGTTCTGACTCCCAAACCACTCACCATCCACTCTGCCTTTGCCAGCCACGAGACCCCTGGGGAATGGAGCCGGAGCTGGGGATGTCTGGTCAGAGAAGCAGGAAACAAGGGTGGGGAATGGCTCAGAGTTGTCTGCTGACCTCTGAGGCCTGTATGTGGGGCGTGGAGGGCTTCGGCACAGAGCCAGGCATTTAGTATTCCATCCATGTTTTCTGAAATTCTGCCTGTCTAGGAGAGGAGTGAGGCTTGCTTCTCATTCATTTGGTGGACATTTAGCAAGCCCCAGAGAACTAGAATTATTGGATGGATGCTACAGGGAAACTTTGTCAGCTCAACATTAGAAATTTTCTTTTAGGGGGCTGCGGATGTGGCTCAAGCGGTAGCGCGCTCGCCTGGCATGCGTGCGGCCCGGGTTCGATCCTCAGCACCACATACCAACAAAGATGTTGTGTCCACCGAGAACTAAAAAATAAATATTGAAAATTCCCTCTCTCTCTCTCTCTCCTCTCTCACTCTCTCTTTAAAAAAAAAATTAAAAAAAAAATAAATAAATATTAAAAATTCTTTCTCTCTCTCTCTCTCTCTCTCTCTCTCTCTCTCTCTCTCTCTGTCTCCTCTCTCACTCTCTCTTTAAAAAAAAAGAAATTTTCTTTTAGAATAAAGTTAACAAGGTAGTTATTTCAGAAAACATGGAGAAGTCTAAGTTGAGACAAATGTTACTCATCATCCTGGCATAGAGAAAAGCTTTGTCATTTTGATTTCCTCTCTTTTTCTGCCCCCTCCCCGCCCATTTTAATGAAATCAGAATCACTAGTGAAATTGGGATCACAGCATGTGTGCTTTGTATAGGTCTTTTCACTTATATCACGAGCATGTTCTCATTCTTTGAAAATGTGATTTCTGCAGGGTGCACACTTGTGATTCTAGCTACTTGGGAGGCTGGGGTGGGAGGATCACAAGTTAGAGGCCAGCCAGAGCCAAATAGCAATATCCTGCCTCAAAATAAAATAAAAAGAGCTGGGGATGAAGCTCATTGGTCGAGTGCCCTGGGTTTAAATACCAGTACTGGAAAAACAAACAAATAACAACATGATGTTTTGATTTTTGATGGTTACGTTGTATGAATGTGCTCTATGGCAGGGAGGGGGATTGTGTTATTTCCAATGATATACCAATCTGGTGCTGTTGTGAATATTTTAGATCACATTTTGTGCACACCTTGTATTATTTCCAGAAGAAATGATCCCACAGCCAAAGCTTTCCAACCAGGTATGGGCTGCTGTGTAATGTAGGGAGCTTCCCGTTGTTGAAGATATGCAAGCAGATGTTGGAAAAACCATGAGATGGAGAATTGACGCTGGAGATTCAGTGGAGAAAAGACAAGCGTAACCTAAGGCCCTTCTCACTACAGCTGAGATTCAAAGAAAAATGATTTTCAGATGCTGTGACCTCAGGATTCCCCCACCCCCAGCAGATGTGTGGACTTGAGAGGCAGGGGGCTGGGCAAGGGTAAGGAATGATTTCATTAACCACAGAATCCTGGGACCTGGAAATCAAATTGGCCACCCAGAATATCACAACAGGCACACACAGGAAGAGGGATAATCGCAGGGTAGAACACAAAGCTGGGCTTAAATTAGCAATTTGCCATCAGGCAGTCTGTAGCGGTCCAGTTACCAGTTAGGGGTGTGGGGTGGGCTGGGGTTTCTGGGTTGTGTGGTACTGATTTATAGCTGCTAGTGCAGCTGCAGAAATCAGCGGCTTTGTCTCTGGCCAAGAAGGATGTGTGTGGAAAGAATCTTGTCCTGTACAGCTTTTCCTACTGTTTCTTGAAAAGTGGAAAGAACTTGAACTTCAGAGTCCCATGAGATAAAAAAAAAAAAAGCCTTATTAAACACACACACACACACACACACACACACACACACACGGTAAACTTGTCACCAAGGCCTAGAATGGTGGAGGACAATTTATCTAAAAACACTTTATTGAGCCCTTATTTTGGGCCAAGCATTCTGCTTAGAGATGTATCTATATTATATCTTATCCCGTTTGATCCTCACAGAACCCATAAAAGGGGAGTGTCATCCCCATTTTATAGATGAGAAAACCTGAGACTTAGAGAAATGATGCAACATGCCCAAAGTCTCAGGGTCAGATGGAAATCAGAAGAGTGTCGTTCTGAGCCCAGAGCCCACACTTGAGACTGTTGCCCTGTCCTCTGCCACTATTTATGTCAATTTCAGTCCCTCTAACTTACAAATAAGGAAACCAAGCCCTGGAATGGTTCTGTCCTTTTGAGTTAGTGGCCACAGGAGGACTGGAACTCACTTTTTCTAATGTTGCCCCCTCTCTCCTGGCATCTCTCTTGGCACATTGGGCATCATCTGAGCTCAGGGTGGCCGGGCATAGTAGTGCTTGGAAGCACGAGAAGTGTGTTCTTGCATGAGGCAGCTGGGTCTGGGGGCCAGTGACAACACCTTTCAGACCTGCAGAGCCCCAAGTTTCCTGGAGTGGGGCCAGCAGCTGGAGACACAGCCCCCTCCCTAAGAGGCAGACATGCTGGGCTTCAAGTCCAGGTCTCTTGGGCTCAGTGAGCAAGCCTCTTTTCTCCTCTGTGAAATGGAGATGACAGAAAAACACCTGCACCTCAAGGTTGTGGCAACGTCTACCTGACAGCTCCTCCTAAGTTCCAGGGACAGTTCCAGGTGCTGGGGACGCAGCCACGATGAAGATTGTCACTGCCCTGGGGGAGCTGACATTCTAGTGGGAAAAGACAGATAATAAGCAAGTAGGCCAGGGCCACAAGCAGTGAGGGAAACTCAAACGGGCCTAGGAGAGACTGTGGCGGGGGTGCAGTTGTGTACGGGAGGGGGGGAGGACAAAAGTGCTCAGAGGAAGTGTTTATAGGCAGAGGCAGCAGCAAACCCCAAGGTGAAGGGAGATGATGCCTGGTGTTGGCACAGGCCTGGCCCCAGCAGGAAGCCATAGGTGCTAATGATGTCTTTGGGCTGGTTGCCCAGCACTTGGGGACCAGTCAGGGATTAGCCAAGGGAGAATCTGCTTTTCCTGGTCAGACCAGATGCCCCTGTAGGACAGATGGAAGCCATCTGTTTCCCTTGTTTATGAAAGCTCATGTGCCCAGAGTCCTGGGAAGTGCCCCACATCTGGTGATTTTCCATTCCTCCCTTGGGGAGCAATGGAGCCATTCTGCTAAACAGGGCAGGTAGCTCTGAGACACTTCCTTCCCCTGCCCAGGCCTGGTCATGCCAGGAAGGAGAGTGCTCCCCGGCAAAACTGGCATATCGACTTGGCATAGATTACCACCAGAAACAGAATGGCTGCGCTTTCCCTGGCACTGACCAGGTGGCAGCACCTCACATGTATGATCTTATCTAATCCTCTTAGCTCTTTGAGGTTTTTCTTCGTTTAACAGATGAGGAAACTGAGGCTCAGAGATAATTCACTTGCCCAGAGCTACAGATGGGAAGTGGTGGAGTCAGACTCTGAATTGAGGCCCCTTGATTCCCAGAGCCCAGGCACGCAAAATGTCCATGAAGCATGTCCATGAAGAAGGCTGAATTCATACCTCCCAATTCCTGCTGTGAAGAAAAGAACTTCTCCTCTGTACAGCCAGGGATCTGGAGAGGCTATGGAGCAGAGCAGACTCATGTGTTAAAATAATAGACTGTTAATGAATAAAGCAAAAATGACACTGTTGAGTGCCAGGCAGAGAGACGGGACATAAGAAATACCATACAGCCGGGCATGGTGTGCACGCCTATAATCCCAGCAGCTCAGGAGGCTGAGGCAGGAGGATTGCAAGTTCGAAGCCAGCCTCAGCAATTTAGCAAGGCTCTAAGCAAATTGGCGAGACCCTGTCTCTAAATAAAACATAAAAAGGGCTGGGGATGTGGCTCAGTGGTTAAACGCCCCTGGGTTCAATCCCTGGTACCAAAAAAAAAAAAAAAAGAACTACAACCCAACATGGCCAAAGGCCTGAGTCTACTTGAGCTTTGGGGAACTGATTTTGATCTAATTCTGTCCACTCTGCACACCTGGATGAACCCCTCACTTCTGTGGGCCACAATTTCCTTCTGTGATTAAAACAGAAGTTAAAACAGAAGAAATATGCTGAGGCCCACCTCCCGGGCAGGGAGGGTACAATTTGAACAAGAGTATGTGTATGAAGTGCTCTGCCCAGGACTTTCCTGGCCATTTGTCCTCAAAAAGAGTCCCTTGTGGGGGACGGGTTGGGCAAACTGTGTCACATCCACATATTGATCACAAAGACTAATAAACTTGTGGGCATTCTTTTTATATGGAATTGTGGGATCGGATCATCAACTTGGCAAAGAGAAAACCCTCAAAGTCATTAAAAACTTGGAAATGAGCCAAGTGCAGTGGCACTGGCCTGAAATCCCATCAACACAGGAGGGTGAGGTAGGAGGATCCTGAGTTCGAGGCCAGCCTCAGCAATTTAGCAAGACCCAGTCTCAAAATGAAAAATAAAAAAAGGGCTGGGTCTGTGGCTCAACGGTAGAGCGCTTGTCCAGCAGGTGAGAGGCCCTGGGTTTGATCCTCAGGACCACATAAAAATAAATAAATAATAAAAGTATTGTGTCCAACTAAAAAATTAATATTTAAAAATAAATAAATAAATAATAAAAAGGACTGGGGCTGCTGTAGCTCAGTGGTAAAGTGCCCCTGGGTTCAATCCCCTGTCCTAGAGAGGGGAAAAAAGGCATCTGTCTGTACAGGAAGCGTTAAGTGCAAATCTCAAATCTTCAGGACACTTCTATGAGGTATTAACAATTTAGTGTGCCCAATTTATAGGTGAAGAAACTGAGACTCACAGAGGAAAGATGTTTGACTGCAGCCAGCCCTCTTGTCATCCTGTCACCTTGCCTCTCATCACATTGACCCCTCCATCAACCCAGCCTGGTGGTGGTTGTCATTGCTTTTTACTGGATGAGGGGACTGTGTGGCTCCCTGGCACCAGCCTAAGCCTGGAGCAAGGGCTTTGGGTCTGTATCAGTCACGGTCCTATCAGAGTAAAAGGACCACTGGGACATATTTCTTTTTTTTTTTTTTTAAGTATATATTTATTTTAGTTGTAAATGGACCTTCATTTTATTTATATTGGTGCTGAGAATCGAACCCAGGGCCTCACACATGCTAGGCAAGTGCTCTACTACTGAGCCACAACCCCAGCCTAAAATTCTCTCTCTCTCTCTCTCTCTCTCTCTCTCCTCTCTCACTCTCTCTTTAAAAAAAAAAAATCAAAATGGGACATATTTCTAGGCGTTGGCTTCTGCAGTTGTAGGGTCTGAAAGGCAAGCTGGTATCTGTAGGGCAGGCAGTGGGGCTGGACAGCCTCAGGCCAGAGAGAGTGCTGTGGACCTGTCCCTGGGTGGGATGTCTGCTCCCTCTGGAGACCTCAGTGTTGTTCTTAACATCTTCAGCTGATTGGAGGAGGCACCCCAGATGGCTAAAGAGAATCTACTTAAAGTCAACTGGTCAGCAGTGTGAGCCCCATCTACTAAGAGCTATCCCAGCCGTGCTGGGGGAGTGTTTGATTGACTAGCTGGGGACTGGAACCTCACCACCCTGACACTTGGGCTTGGTCCTGGTACTACAGCCTGGGGGTGGTGTGACATTGGGAACATTTCTTGGCCTTCCGACAAATGCCATGGTTGTGCTCTCTGTGGTCAGTTGTTAAATTCATGGGTGTGAATCAAGTGTCTCTCCAGTGCTTGTCACTTAGGAAAAGGGGGAACTATATTAGCATATTTTCTGTTAATAATAACACAATACCAAAGACTGGGTAAGTTATAATGAAAAAAGGTTCATTTTGGCTCATGGTCCAAGACTGTGGGACCACATCTGGTTGATGGCCTTTTTGCTGGCGGAGTCTTCAAGTGGTGCAGGGCATCACCAGATCACATGGCAAGAGAAAGGGAACATGGGTGTGTATTTGTGTCTGTTTTTATCTTTCTCCCTCCTCTATTTTTTTAATATTTTGTTTAGTTGTAGTTGGACACAATACCTTTATTTTATTTTTATGTGGTGCTGAGGATCGAACCCAGGGCCCAGCATGTGCTAGGCGAGCACGCTACCGCTGAGGCACAACCCCAGCCCCTCCCTCTTCTTTTTTTTTATTTTACTTTTTTTTTTTTTGTATGGGGAGGGGGGGGGTCCTGCTTTGTTGCCCAGGCTGGCCTCAAACTTCTGGACTCAGTTGAGCCTCTTGCCTTAGCCTCCTGAATAACTGCAACCCCAGGCGAGTGCTACCTGCTTTTTCTCCCTCTTATAAAACCACCAGGATTCAATCATGGGGGTTCCCCTTGATGACCTTATCTTAATTAGCCCCCAGAGGGCCCCCCCAACACCATATTTGGCCTATTACCATCCTCCTAATGCCTCACAATGGGCATCAATTTTCAACCCATGAAGCCTTGGGGGACACACTTAGTCCATATCCAAACCACAACAGAGACACATACAGAGACAGATGGTCATGAAGCAATGTTCTATAATTGTGGTGCCGGGGCTTATTTCTGAGTTGCTTTTCCCTTTACGGGTTGCTGCCTGAGGGCAGGATCCGTGTTCATTTATCTATCTTGTTTTCTGGTTCAGTTCCTGACCCTAAGGGAGGCATTTACTAAATATTTCTTTTTTGGTAATGAGGATTGAATCCAGGGTTACCTAACCACTGAGCCATGTCTCCAGCCACTTTATAAATTTTATTTTCTTTTTATTTTTTTTAATTATATATTTTGTTTTATTTTTTAATATTTATTTTATTTTTTTTTTGTTTTAGGTGTAGATGGACACAACACGAGGCCTTTATTTTTATGTGGTGCTGAGGAGTGAACCCTGGTTCCGCCCGTGCTAGGCGAGCGCTCTACCGCTGAGCCACAATCCCAGTCCTTATTTTTCTTTATTAGATTATTTATTTATTCTAATTTCTTACATGATGGCAGAATGCAATTCATTTCATATTATACATACAGAGCACAATTATTCAAGTCACTGGTTGTACACATAGTAGTTTCACACCATTCGTGTCTTTATACATGTGCTTAGGGTAATGATGTCTAACTCATTCCACTGTCATTTCTACCCAGTGGCCTCCTCCCTTCCCCTCTATCCCCTTTGTCCTATCTAAAGTTCCTCCATTCCTCTGGTGCTCCACCCCCCACCCCCAGAATTGCCATTATGAGTCAGCATCCTCATATCAAAGGAAACTTTGGCCTTTGGATTTTGGGGATTGGTTTACTTCACTTAGCATTATATTCTCCAACTCCATCCACTTACCTGCAAATGCCATGATTTTATTCTCTTAATGCTGAGTAATATCCCATCGTGTATATATACCAATGTTTCCTATCATTCATCTACTGAAGGGCATCTGGGTTGGTTCCACAATTTAGCTATTGTGAATTGCGCTGCTATAAACATTGATATAGGGCTGGGGATGTGGCTTAAGCGGTAGCGCGCTCGCCTGGTATGCGTGCGGCCCGGGTTCGATCCTCAGCACCACATACCAACAAAGATGTTGTGTCCGCCGAGAACTAAAAAATAAATATTAAAAAAAAATTCTCTCTCTCTCTCTCCTCTCTCACTCTCTCTTTAAAAAAAAAAAAAAAACATTGATATAGCTGTGTCCCTGTAGTATGATGTTTTTAAGACCTTTGGGTATAAACCAAGGAGTAGGATAGCTGGGTTAAATGGTGGTTCCATTCCAAGTTTTCCAAGGAATCTCCATACTGCTTTCCAGATTGGCTGCACCAATTTTCAGTCCCACCAACAATGTATGAATGTGCCTTTTTCCCTACGTCCTCACCAACACTTATTGTTGTTTGTATTCTTTAAAAAATAACAACAACAACAACAACAACAACAAAAACCCACAATGCCTTTATTTTTATGTGGTGCTGAGGATTGAACCCTGGTCCTGCCTGTGCTAGGTGAGTGCTCTACTGCTGAGCCACAACCCCAGCCCCTGTTGTTTGTATTCTTGATAGCTGACATTCTGACTGCAGTGAGATGAAATCTTAGAGCAGTTTTGATTTGCATTTCTCTAATTGCTAGAGATGTTGAACATTTTCTCACCATGCACAAAACTCAACTCAAAGTGGATCAAGGACCTAGGAATTAAACCAGAGACCTTGCACCTAATGGAAGAAAAAGTAGGCTCATCATATTGGATTAGGCCCCAACTTCCTTAATAAGACTCCTATAGTGCAAGAATTAAAACCAAGAATCAATAAATGGGATGGATTCAAACTGAAAAGCTTCTCAGCAAAAGAAACAGTGAGGTGAATAGAGAGCTTACAGAATGGGAGCAAATCTTTACCACAAACACATCAGATAGAACACTGATCTCTAGGATATATAAAGCACTCAAAAACCTTTACACCAAAAAACCAAAAAACCCAATCAATAAATGGGTCAAGGAACTGAACAGATACTTCTCAGAAGAGGATATACAATTAATCAACAAATATATGGGAAAAAATGTAAATTTTATTTTGAGACAGGTCTGGCTAAATCCTTAGGGCCTCACTAGGTTGCTGAGGTTGGTCCCAAACTTGCAATCTTCCTGCCTCAGCCTCCCGAATTGCAAATATTTTTTTCTTTCCTTCCTTCCTCTCTCCCTCCCTTCCTTCCTTCCCCAGGGATTAAACCCGGGGTACTTAACCACAGAGCTACATCCCCAGTCCCCCGCCACCCTTTAAATTTTTATTTAGAGGCAGGCTTTTGCTAAGTCAATAGGGGCTTACTAAGTTGCTGAGGCTGACTATGAACTTGCGATCCTCCTGCTTCAGCCTCCTGGGCCACTGGCAGAGTCTCAGTATTTCTTAAATATCAAATTGGCACTTTGTTATTGAGATCCCCTCTGTGCAGTCGCTGGGGTATGTAATAAAAATCTTCCAGTTAGAGACGAGAGGGAAATATGTGTAGGAATCTCAGAGGTGCCCCTGTTTTTTCAGCTTAGTAATTCTTTCCTCCAGGAAGCCACTGATGGCTGCAGCCAACACAACCCTCCTCTGGGTTTCCATGGTGTCCTGTGTGTCCCCAACGAGCAGGGACCATGCACTATTTCGAACACTTGATTATTCATCTATCTCTCTCTCTCTCTGCCCCCTTGAGTGGGTGTGGAGTCAGGAAACTATCTTTTATTTAGAGTTGGAGGGCTGGGGATGTGGCTCAAGTGGTAGCGCGCTCGCCTGGCATGCGTGCGGCCCGGGTTCGATCCTCAGCACCACATACCAACAGAGATGTTGTGTCCGCTGAGAACTAAAAATAAATATTAAAAAAAAAAAAGAATAGAGTTGGAGCCCCAGCGGAGGCTGTGACACTCAGGTGGCATGCCAGTAGGTGTTTATAGGAAGGTCACATCCTGTTGCCAGAATCGGAGGCAGTGATATGTCACACTTGTGGATCCTGCTCCCTGGGGGCCTCCCTGTGTCTGGCTGCCCACTTTGTGGTCCAGCCATCCATAAACCAGAGCAGGGCCAGGGCGGTGGAGACCTGCTTGAGCCTGCTGTGGTTCTTGAACTGAATGAAGAGAGACATCTGTGGTGTTTATTGCTGAGTGGGATCCGCCTGGCCTCCCCACTCATGCTCAACTCAGGGACTCTTTATCTCCAGGTCCCAGCCCTTTATCTTCCACTATGACATGCTCACTGAGCTTTGTTATAATTAACCACTTTCCTTCCTGAGGCTTTGCCAAAACTGAGACAGCTAATTAATTTCTGGCCTCTTGCCACCCCTGTTAAATGGTGGGCAGGGACACAGCTTGCAGCCCTGGCTGCCCAGCCGGGCTTGTTTTGCCCATCAGGAGAGCAATCACCCTTTGTCTGCAAATACAGGGAGCCCCAGCTGGACCCCAACTGCTGGCAGTTGCTTTGTTTAAGCTATTTGTTCCCTGAAGTGGCAGAGACTTACCGACTGCTGCTGTAAGTGTGCTTGTATAAAACAAAAGGATTGAATTTTTTTTTTTTTTTAAATATAGGAAGAAGAGAGGGTAGTGGTCAGGCATGTGGGCTCTGGAGTTTGAGAGACCTGAGGCACAACCGAGAGCCTGGGCTAGCTGTGTGCCTTTTGGCAAATCACTTCACCTCTCGGAGCCTCAACATTGGGCATGCGAGTATTGCTACAGTATGCTGACTTTAATTCTTTAAGATAAATACCAAGGCAACATGCTGTATTTTTGATGAGGAGAGACCTTTTTGGGGGAAGATAGGAAGGGGAACAACTTTTTTTTTTTTTGCACTGAGGATTGAGTGCAGGGCCTCACACATGCTAGGTAAGGCTCTTCTACTGAGCTACATCCCCAGCCTGGCGAGCCATTTTAATAGTCATTGCTTCTGTATTTTAGGCCATAGCAGTAAAATGGACAACCCCTCTCTAATAGTCTCCTAGGGCTGCTGTAACAAATTGCTGTAAACTTGGTGACCTGAAACAACAGAAATTGTTAGAAGGCTAGAAGTCTGAAATCAAGGGGTCAGCAGGTCCACGTCCCCAGAGAAGGACTTCCTTGCCTGGTTTCTGGTTGCTGGTGATCCTCAGTGTCCATTGTGTGTAGCTGCTACTAATTTTTTTTTTTTTTTCTGTACTGGGGATTGAACTCAGGGGCACTTGACCACTGAGCCACATCCCCAGCCCTATTTTATGTTTTGCTTAGAGACGGGGTCTCACTGAGTTGCTTAGCGCCTCACCTTTGCTGAGGCTGACTTTGAACTTATGATCCTCCTGCCTCAGCCTCCTGAACTGCTGGGATTATAGGTGTGCCATGTCCAGCTGTCCTCTCCTTTTCTTCTTCTTCTTTTTTTTTTTTTGGGTCCTGGAGATTGAACCCAGTGTGCTTTTCCACTGAGCCACGTCCCCAGCCTTTTTTAAAAATTTTGTGTTTTGAGACAGATCTCACTAAATTGCTAAGGCTGACTTTGAACTTGCAATCCTTCTGCCTGGGCCTTCTGAGTCACTGGGATTGCAGGTTACAGATGTGCACCACTGCCCCAGCTCTCTCCTCTTCTTATAAGGATACTGGTCCTATTGTCCCACCCTGATCTAGTATGACTTCATTGTAACTAATTGATCTGCAATTAGTTACAATTTTCTTTTTCTGCCCTTACCATGAAGCTTCCTTCCTGTTCTGAGATTCTGGGAATTTTTTCCCAAGGAGACCATCTATGTACCCAGGGAAGTTTATCATAGCATTATTTATAATAGCAACAAAAAAGTGGAAACAGCCTACATATCCTTCAGTAGGGGATTTTCTTTTCTTTCTTTCTTTCTTTCTTTTCTTTTCTTTTCTTTTCTTTTCTTTTCTTTTCTTTTCTTTTCTTTTCTTTTCTTTCTTTCTTTTTGCAGTGTTGAGGATGGAACCCAAGGCCTCCTACATGCTACGCAAGTGCTCTACCACTGACCTATAGCCCAAGTCCCAAAAGGGGATTTATGAGGGAACTTTACTCAGGAGCCATAAAGGAGACTAGACCTAGACCATAGTTGTTGTTGTTGTTTTTTTAATGGTCCTTGAGTTAATATATATATATATATATATATATATATATATATATATATATATTTTTTTTTTTTTAACACTTTTGCAGGCTTTTTTTTTTTTTTTAAAGGAGAAGAATATGTAACAGAGACCTTATGTGGTCTACAAATTCTGATTGTTTCTTGGCTCTTTGCAGAATAAGTTTGTTGACCCCTGGGCCAGAATAACAACCAGTCATCAAAACTAATTTATATCTATAGATATGGAAAGATAGTCATAGTATATTTCTTTCTTTTTTTAAAAAAATTTTTTCATTGTAGATGGACACAATATATTTATTTAATTTTATGTGGGCTGAGGATTGAACCCAGTGCCTCTTATGTGTGAGGCAGGCGCTCGACCACTGAGCTACAGCCCCAGCCTGGTCACAGTATGTATGTGTGTGTGTGTGTGTGTGTATATATATATATACACACACATATATATTTAAATCTTTATTTATGTCTCAGTATATTTATTTTTTTTAAAGAGAGAAAATTTTAATATTTATTTTTTAGTTTTCAGCAGACACAATATCTTTGTTTGTATGTGGTGCTGAGGATCGAACATGGGCCGAACGCATGCCAGGCGAGCGTGCTACCGCTTGAGCCACATCCCCAGCCCTCAGTATATTTCTTAAAAAAATTTTTTTTAGGGCTGGGATTGTGGCTCAGTGGTACAGTGCTTGCCTCGCATGTGTGAGGCACTGGGTTCAAGTCTCAGTATCACATACAAATGTATAAAATTTTTAAAAAAGTTCATCAACAACTAACAGAAATATTAAAAAAATTTTAGTTATAGATGGACACATGCCTGTATTTTATTTATTTATTTTTATGGGATGCTGAGGATCGAATCCAGTATCTCACATGTGCTAAGCAAGCGCTCTACCGCTGAGCCACAACCCCAGCACAAGGTCACAGTGTATTTTTGAGAGGAACACCTGTCTAACAGAGTTACAGCAAGCTCTTCTTTCTATAAAATGGTCTTCATGGAGCATGAGGAAAAGACTAACAGTAAACAAAGACGAATGGGGGGAGAGAAAGGGAGAGAGAAGGGAAAGCATATGGAAATGGTTGGAGACCTTCAATGATACACAAAATTATAAGAGGTTATGAGGGGCAAGGGGGAGGGGGGAAAAAGGGGAGAGAATTGAACAACAGCAGAGGAGGTAGAGAGGGAAGATGGGAGGGGAGGGGAGGGGAGGGGGGATAGTAGGGGATAGGAAAGGTAGCAGAATACAACAGTCACTAATATGCCATTATGTAATAATGTGAGTATGTAACAGATGTGATTCTGCAATCTGTGTTTGGGGTAAAAATGGGAGTTCAAAACCCAACTGAGTCTAATGTATGAAAGATGATATATCATGAGCTCTGTAATGTTTTGAATAATCAAAAAAAATAAAAATAAAAATAAAATAAAATGGTCTTCATGGTATCTGTAATGATGGCTTATAATGTTAATAGTGGTTTTAAAGCTTTCTTTATGAATTTTTTTTATTGTTGTTGTTCTTGTTTGAACATTTTATATTGAGCAGCTGCTATTTTTGAGAGCTGAAGAAGCATTTAGGGATAAAATTAATTCTGAATACTCCAGCGACCTGCCCTGGATTTGGTCAGGGACCTTCTGGGTTTCAATCTGGGCTGAAGCTGTTTTATGTTTGGATCCTGAGGGGCCACAAGTTGGATTTGACTAAGTGTTGATGCTATTGTGTTTTTTTGTTGTTGTTGTTTGTTTTGGTTTAGGTTTCTTGCCCCCACTTTGACCCCATGGGATGTTGTGCATAAGTGGGGGAAAAAAACCCTCAGTTTTGTTAGAAACATATTAGCTCGCTTGGATAAATGATCTGAGTGAATGCTTCTACAGCGCTGAGTCACTTCAGACTCAGGGCAAACAGGGTCAGGCCCAGGCGTCCTGCAGGGCAGCGGGGTTGGTCCGGGTTGAGGTGGAGGAGGGAGGAAGGACAGAGAGAGGGGGTGGGGGAGAAGCAATGTCCTGATTGATGTCTTTGGCCTGTGACTCTTTCAAGGATCAGAGCACTTTGACACCGGCACCCAGGGCTCCTCCAGTGAACGCTGTGTGTACCACGCCTGAGCTGACTGCTGGGACACAGTGTGAGTGGGACATAGCTCTTGCCTGGAGGCTGTCTTGTCCAGTGGGGACGGGGGTAGAGTGTGTTCATCCCACAGGTGTGATGGGAGCTCCTGCTCTGGGCCAGGCACTGCTGTAGTGTCTAGACTCAGGCATGAGTAAGACGAGTACCAAGGAGACCACAGTCCCCGAGCCCCCAAGAGAGAAGCTGAAACAGAAGCCCCAGAATTTCAGGGACGAACACTGGTCTGAGTCTCCCCTCCCCCGCTTTCTGACTGGCAATCTGCTGTCTGTAAACTGGGGATAACAAATACTGCCTACCTCGTGGGGTGCCTCGAGGATTAAGTGCTATAAAACGCCCTTCCCAGTGCCAGGCGCACAGTAAGTACCCAGCAAATGTTTATTATCTATTAAGAAGCAAAATAAAGCACAGGTGTACATAAATCTTGCCAGAGAAAGCCCTGGCACAGAGTTATTGTCCATAAATACTGGACAGAGGTGTACATTTGGTTCTGAGCTGATTTCTCCTGGCCCCAGGCAACCCACCCCATCATTGTACCTGTGACATTGTTCTGAGGTTTCTTTCAAATCCTGAGGCCACAGGAGCATCAGGGAATGTGTGAAGAACAGCTGGACTTTGTGGAGCAAACCCACCCGGGACTAGGTCGCTTTATTCAGTCCTGGCCTCCGGACTGAGCCCCTTGCAGGGGCCACTGTTTAAAAAGCTGAGACAGGTGGCAAGGAAGCCGGGGAACGTGAACTTCTAAGAGCCTGTACTCTGGAAGCCAGAAAGAGCTGAGTTGGGATCTTGTTGCTGTCCCTTCCTACCTGCGTCCCTTTCAGCAAGCCATCTCTTCAGCTCACCTGTGGAAGGTGTTTGCATTAACCCTCAAGGGTTAATAGGATGAATGAGATCGGGCACTTGCTGTGCTTGGCATTGTGCACCTGGCACCTGAAGGAAACGACACTCTGAGAATATTGTTCAAGAAGCTGTCAGACCAGTGCATCTGTGCCTGGTACACAGGAGGGAGCATTTCGACCTTCTGGGCTTCAGAAATTAAGATGTCAGCCTCTCTGACCAACAGCTCTGGGTTCCCTGGGGAGAAAGTTCTTACAAGGACCTTATTTGTCATTCTGCATGAGGCTATTCAGCTGGCTCTCCAGAGGCCAGAGGCCTGGGGAAGAGTGTAGATTGAATGTAGCCCTGACGGTGCAGGCCTGTGGGCAGAGGGACTCACTCACCCAGCACACCCGAGCTGTGTCAAGTTGAAAGAAAATTAATAGAAATGGTGATGATCTTCTGCCATGGGGCTGGTTTGATGGAACGTGGAGTGGATTTAGGGCTTGGAAATGAACTAACAGTGTTCCACCACTTTGTGTTTTAAGTGAAGGAAGAGCGCTGAGAGAGATGGTTGGGAGCAAATGCCCCAGCAGCTGCATAATCCAACAGGAGCTAATGGGGATTTGGATTTCGCAAAGGGTTTCTAAAAGCATCTCAGAGTCAAGAGAAGTTCAGCCACAGCTTTCCCATCCTCACCCCCTGGGTCGGGTCCAATGGGTAAGTTTTAAATTTTTTCCTGCAGTGTCAGGGATCAAACCCAAGACCTTGCACATGCTGGGCAAGTGCTCTGCCCCCGAGCCATACTCCCAGCCCCCAGAGGAAAGTGATGGAACCCTAAGAGAAAAAAGCAGAACAAATATCAAGGGGAGAAACCAAAGGGCTGCCGATTTCCATCTTCAGGATGGCCCGTAAGTGCGACATTTTCCCATGTATTGGCCTCTAAACAGCATCTGACACCAAAATTTCCAATGAAGAAATGCTCAGAAAGGTG
Organism: Spermophilus citellus; assembly: GCF_964194105.1. NCBI lineage: Eukaryota > Metazoa > Chordata > Mammalia > Rodentia > Sciuridae > Spermophilus > Spermophilus citellus. The sequence goes on along the minus strand of NC_138191.1, from coordinate 118,719,134 downwards.
AAGTGAAGTACAAGATCACTCAGCTTTGTATATTAAGGAACCAATACCTGTTTGGTTCTGTTTGTTTTGAGAAGGGGGTTTTGCTACGTTGCTCAGGCTGGTCTTACACTTCTGGACTCAAGTGATCCACCTGCTTTGGCCTCCCAAGTAGATGGGACTACAGGCACATGCCACCATGCCTGGCTCAGGGGCCAAGATCAGAATGGCTCTAAGGACTTCCTTACTCCATTTTCAAGCTTATGAAAGAAATACTGTGAGAGCTCTTGATTATCTTTTGTGTTCCTCCACCTCAAATTTGTATGCTGAAGCCCTAACTCACTTCCACTATGATGACATTGGGACTCCTCTGGTTGCTTTTTTGTACTGGGGATTGAACCCAGGGATCCTTTACCAGCGAGCAACATTTCCAGCCTTTTTGTTTTATAATTTGAAGACAGGGTCTTGCTAAGCTGCCTAGGGCCTCACTAAGTTGCCAAAGCTAGCCTCAAACTCACAATCCTCCCTGCCTCAGCCTCCAGAATTGCTGGATTACAGCCATGCACCACTATGCCTGGTGCCAGCCCCCCCCCCAACCCCATAACTGTTTCTTGCTTTATTCTGTATTATATATGATAGTCCCAGACCCAAACATTTGGTTTTTCTCTTCTGACTTTGTTATTCCTTCAGTATTTATGTCAAGAGAGATTTGTTCTCCCAATAAAATATGTAGTTTGACTTTCGTCCAGTACACCTAGGCAAATATACACAATGTAAATAACAACCACCAGACATGGTAGTGCATGCATGTAGTCCCAGCTACTTGGGAGGAAGAGGCTGGGGATTACTGGAGCCTAGGAGTTCAAGGCCACTCAGGGCAACATAGCAAGACCCTATCTAAAACCAAAACCATGTTAAGTATTTTTAAATGTGTGGTATATTATGTTATGTTGTGCAACTCTTACCACCATGCACCTCCAGAACTTGTTTATCTTCTCAAACTGAAACTCCATACTCATTAGACAATGAATCCCTAAACTCTTCTTCCCCAGCCCCCGGAAACTGCCATTCTTTCTGACTCTAATGAATCTGAATCCTTTAAGTACCTCATGTAAATGAAATCATACCCTATTCACTGGTACCGGAAATTGAACTCAGGGACATTCAACCATTGAGCCACATCCACAGCCCTATTTTGTATTTTGCTTAGAGTCAGGGTCTCACCGAGTTGCTTAGTGCCTCCTTAAGTTGTTGAGGCTGGCTTTGAACTTGAGATCTTCCTGCCTCAGCCTCCTGAGCCGCTGGGATTATAGGTGTGCGCCATCACGCCCAGTTTATTCACTGTTTTTGACTGGTTTATGGCCTCAAGGTTCATCCATGAGGCTTGTGTCAGAATTTCCTTCTGGGACCTTGGGTGTAGCAGTGGATACAGCACTTACAAAGCATGTATGAGGTCCTGGATTCAATCCCCAGAATCCCCAGGAAAATAGCCTCTTTCCTCTTTCCTCTCTAAGACTTAAAAATGTCCCATTATATGTAGGTTGAGCATCCCTAATCTAAAACCTTGAAATCTGATATGCTTCAAGATCCTAAACTTTTTGAGTATCATGATACCACAAGTGGAAGATTCCACACCTGATCTGTGATGGGTCACAGTCAAGAAGCAGATGCACTAAAATCATCTTCAGGGGGCTGGGGTTCTGGCTCAACAGTAGAGTGCTTGCCTCGCACGAGCAAGACCCTGGGTTCGATCCTCAGCACCACATAAAAATAAATAAGTGAAATAAAGGTGTTGTGTACAACTACAACTAACAAATAAATATTAAATAAATAAATAAAATAAAATCATCTTCAGGCTATGTGTATATGAAACGTAAATTAATTTTGTGTTTAGACTTAGATCCCATCCCCAAGGCATCTCCTTATAAATAGGCAAATATTCCAAAATCTGAAATCTTTTTGTTTTTGATACCACGGCTTGACTATTTTACTTAGAGGCAGAGTCTCACACAATTGCTTAGAGCCTTTCTAAGTTTCTAAACCTGGCTTTGAACTCACTATCCTCTGCCTTAGCCTCCCAAGCTGCTGGGATTACAGGAATGCACCACTGCGCCCAGTTTCAAATCTGAAATCTGAAACACTTCTGGTCCCAAGCATTTTCAATAAGGGTTATTCAACCTATACCACGTTTTATTTGTCCAGTCATCTCTCAAAGGGACACTTGGGTTGCTTCCCTTTTTGCCCCTCTGAATAATGCTGCCATGAACATGCGTGTACTGATATCTCTTCAAGACTGTTTTTGACAGGCATGGTGGCTGGCTCATGCCTGTAATCCCAGAAACTCGGAAGGCTGAGGCAGGAGGATTGCAAGTTCGAGGTCAGCCTTAGCAATTTAGCAAGATGCTGAGTAACTTAGACCCTGTCTCAAAATAAAAAATAATAATAATAATAATTAAAAAAAGGACTGGGGATGTGACTCAGTGGTTAAGTGCCCTTGGGTTCAATCCCTGGCACTTCATCTCTCCCACCAGAGTCTGCTTTCCATTATTTTGTGTGTCTCCCCAGAAGATTAATTACTAAATCATATGACATTTCTATTTTCAATTTTTTGAGGAATTGCTAGGCTGTTTTTCATAGCAACTGCACCATTTTCCATTCCCACCATAGTACTCAAGGGTTCCACACCTTTGCCAATACTTGTTTTCTATTGTTATTTTTTATATCTAATAGTGAATCTAGTAGGTGGCATCTCATTGTGCTTTTGATTTGTATTTCCCTAATGATTCGTGGTATTGAGCATCTTTTCATGTGCTTGATGGCCACTTCTACATCTTCTTTAGAAAAATGTCTGTTCGTCTTTTGCGGATTTTTTAATCAAGTAGTGTTTTTACTGTTGAGTTGTAGGAGTTCTTATGCATCGTGGCAGAGTGGCAATAGCAGGCAGCTATATACTAGTTGGTGCTGCAGTTTATTCAATATCTGCCCCTCTCCCAGGCCATACATTCCAAGAGGCCAGACTGTCATCGTTATGTGTAGGTTAAGCATCCCTAATCCAAACAGGACTGACAGTGCCTGGTACAGATCAGGTGATCAGATAAGTAGGCAGACCTCAGCTTATCATAAATCCGCATTCCTTGACTTTTCATGTTGAGAGGCGGGTGAAGAAGGAATGATAACTTAGTCCTGAGGAACAGTAGAGCAAAGTGGTTACTAGGTTCTGGCCCTAGACTGCTTGGATTAGATACCAGCTCTGCGTCTTACTAGTCAAATGATCTTGGGACGGTCACTTCACCTCTTCTGCCTCAGTCTACCTTCCCCAAGAGATGTCAGCACTTGGAAGATAAGTGATTGGAAGAAGGTAACAAGCTGAGCGGGGTGAAGCAAGGGATTTAAAACAGGCAAGAGATGCCAACAGAGGGGACAATGGGACCCTTAGGCCCTCTTTACCGCCCCTGAACCTTGCACAGCCAGTTGACCACCCCTCCACTCGGCAAGACAACAAAATTCTGTCCCCAGAGAAGTTTACTGGGAGGAACTCTGGACTTGGGGCCGGCAGACACAGAGAGTCAGAGTGAAATGCCAAATGGAAAGTGGGGGTGGGGGGACCCCAAGCCCCTTCCTTAACTCTGCAGCCTGAATCCTGACCGCCAGAAGTGAGCAGCATAGAAAGGAGAGGAGAGGCCTTCGAGTGACTGATGTGCACATGTCCTTGGTGTGAAGCCAGATTGTCAGTCACCTCACAGCGAAGCCCACCAGTCTCCCCACCCCACAGCTGCCAATCAGTTATTCAATGCATCACTCAAAGCTTAACCTGCAGTCACGTCTCACCAGACATTTCAAGGGAGTCTCCAGAATCAAAGAGGGAGGGCAAAGCAGACAAAGAAGCCAAGATATTGGAAGTAAGTCGTTAATGCAGAAAGCAGAAGACAGTACAAAAGTTATTAGTGTCCTCAGTGAGTTCAGAGATTGTGTCCATGAAATAAGATGCTATACATGCTATATAAAAAGAGAATAACAAGAGAAGAAGAAAGGGCACAGGGAGAATGAAATAATTTTTAGAAAGTCAATAGAAGGGTTGAGAGATAATGAACAGGAAATCTCCCAAAGGCGAAACCAGAAGACAATGTGAGGAAATGAGAGGATTAGTCCAGGAAGGTTCCCATCTGACTGATGGATTTTCCATGGATTCCAGGAAAAGCAGAGAAGAGGAAACTATCAAAGAAATGATATAAGGACTGGAGGTATAGCTCAGTTGGTAGCGTGCTAGCGTGCTTGTCTAGCATGCATAAGGCCCTGGGTTCAATCCCCAGCGCCTCAAAAGAAAAGAAAAGAAATGATATAAGAACATTTCATCTTCAAGAGCGTGAGTCTTCAGGCTGACAGGGTTCAGTACAAATAAAAAAAAGAGTCACCCTAAAGCAGCACATCGTCACCAAATGTCAGACTACCAAGGATAAAGAGAAGATCCCTAAAGGTTTGGCAGGATAGATTACATACAAATTATCAGGAACCACAATGGTTTCAGATGCTTCAGTGGCCACACTGGGAGCTAGAAGATGAGGAAGTCATGCCTTCCAAGTTCTGATGGGAGTCCAGGCATGGTGGTGCGTACCTGTAATCCTAGCTACCCTGGAGCCTGGGGAAGGAGGATGGAGAGTTCAAGTCCAGCCTCTGCAACTTGGTGAGACCTTGTCTCAAGATAAAAAAAAAAAAAATTAAAGAGCTGGGATTGTGGCTTGAGTGCTCACCTAGCACAGGCAGGACCCGGGTTCCATCCTCAGCACTACATACAAATAAAGGCATTGTGTTGTGTCCATCTATACCTTTAAAAAAATTAAAAAGAAGGCTGGGGATAGTGGTAGAGCACCTGCCTAGCATGTGTGAGGCCCTGGGATCCATCTCACAATCTAGTGAGATCCTGTATCAAAATAAAGAATAAAAAAGAGTTGGAGATGTAGCTCAGTGGGAAAGCACTCCTGGGTTCAATTCCCTAGTATCCCAAAAACATCCTGATGGAAAATTATTTTCAACTACTATTCCAGATACAGTTAAAAAAAATAAAAACACAAATGAGGATAGAAAAAGACATTTTCAGACAAGCAAGGGGATAAAAAAACTGCCCCATATGCCCTTTCTTAGGAAATGACTGGACAATGTTCTCCACCAAAATGAGGGTATAAACCAAGAGAGATGGACACTTTCAAGCCAGAAAACAGGTGCTCGAACAGAGGGAAAGAGGGGTACAGCTGTGTAGATAGCAGCCAGACTCGGGAGGAAAGGGGAGGAATAAAGAAAGGCCCAGTAGACAGATCAGTAGGAAAACAAAAGGATGGATCATGTCCCTGCACAGAGAAGGCATTTTATGGATCTGTTGGTATGTTGGAAGAGATTTGGAAATATGTGCCCAGAACTAAGCAAATGAAAAATGAGATAATTATTAACTCCAGGAAAATAAAAGTCTACACTATAAAACAAATGTAATTATAGTATACTCTTTGGCTCAGAAAAGGAAGGATAATATCTATGGAATCTTAAGAATGTAAAACCTAAAAGTATGGAGAAAAAAGTCGGACATGATGGTGCATGCTTCCAGACACTCAGGAGGCTGAGGCGGGAGTATTGTTAGAATATTGTTAGAGTGCATGAGTTCAAGACCATCCTGGGCAATATAGTGAAACTCTGTCTCAGTAAATAAATAAATAAATAAATAAATAAATAAATAAATAAATAAATGCAAAAAAGAAATAATAAAGAAAAAAGAGGAGGGCTGAGATTGTAGCTCTGTGGTAGAGTGCTTATCCAGCATGTGTGAGGCATTAGCTTCAATTCTCAGCACTACATATAAATAAATAAAGATCCATCAACAACCAAAAAAAAAAAAAAGAAAGAAGAGGAAAAGAATGTAAACCCTGAATAATAATGATAATAATAATAAGAATTATTATTATTATTATTATTATTATTATTATTACTATTTTGAGATAGAGTCTCACTTTGTTGCCTAGGCTGGCCTCAACTCCTGGACCTCCTGTCTCAGTCTTCCAAGTAGCTGAGATTATAAATATGTGCCACCTTACCAGGCTAACTAATCCTGAATATTGATTTAGCTAAAAATTGTGATAAAACTATATTGGAGAATGGAAAGAGGAAGAGTTGGGTCTACCATAATATGGAACTATGCTGGACATTCCTGTGTTCACAGATACTTAGTTCTCCTTGCATGTAGAAAACTGTATGTCTCCACCTCTTGTAGGTGGGCGCCACTATAGGACTACTTCTGGCTGGTGGGCCCGAGGTGGAAGTACCTTGCTGCTGTTAGAGGAATACTTAGATGCCTCTCTGCTCCCTCTGGGATGATCAAGGAGACCGTGGGTCAAGATGGCAGAGCCACAAAAATGAAGCAACCTGGAATTGCCTCTTGGAATATGAGGTCCTGACAATGTTGAGTGGATTCTGCAATGTAGGAAATAAACCTTCAATCTGTTAAGCCACTGAGATTTGGGGACTGTTTGTTACTGCTGCATAGCCTTACTTAACCAAATACAAACGTCAGTAAATACTCTAAATACTCTCTAAAATTCATACATCAAGAAATAGCTTATACTTTAGAATTATAGAAATAATCACCAAAATAAATAATTAAAAACATTACCAGTGGTTACCTCTGGGGAGTAGGACAGAGGAGAGAGGAGGGGTGAACAGAGAGGGGCAACCGTTTTCATTACAGTACTCTGTGCCTTTTTGCAGTCTCTAGTTGTATTACATAGGCAGAAATAGAATTTTAACAAAAAATGACTTTTATATGCATAGTTTGGAAAATCTCCACCAAATCATTTCAGTGACTGTCTCTTGGGAGGGAAAGCCTGCTAGACAGGATGTTTGAAAAGCTACAGATGTGGCTGGACACAGGCAGGCATTGTGGGTGAGGAGGCTGTGCCAGTCTGAGATGGAAACGGGGAGGTATGGAACCGTGTCCTGAGCAGATCTGCTTTTCAGAGTGAGCACCCTTCCCTGTGTGGGTGATGGATGAACTTGGGGGAGAGAGACTGCTGATGGTGAGCAGTTGGGAGGCTGCTGCGCTGGTCTTGGTGCGAGCTGATGAACCACAGAGGAAGCCATCTCCTGTGAGCCAGGCACAGTGGTGCATGCCTGTAATCCCAGCCACTTGGGAGGCTGAGGCAGGAGGATTGAAATTTGAGGCCAAATTTGGCAGCTTTTAGTGAGACATTGTCTCAAAATAAAAAGGGCTGGGGATGTAGCTCAATGGTGAAGCACTCCTGGATTCAACCCCCAGTACCAAAACAACAACAACAACAACAAAGACATCTTTGTCACAAATGGAGCCTGCTGTTTGCACTGTTGATAGCAAGAAACAAAATGGACCAAGTCCCCTTCCTTCAGGGAGCTCACATGGGCAAGAGATCCCCAGGGACAGAAGAGAAGATACATATGTCAGTAATAACGTGAGGCAGTGGTTCATGGTCTAGAGAAAAGCAGAGAGCTGGGAGGCAGTACTTAAGGGGATACTTAAGATAGGGTGATCAGGAAGGGCGTCTCTAAGGAGGTGACATTTGAAGGGTCCTCAGTTATGTGAAAGAGTAAGTCAATCAAAATTTGGGAAAAAGAAAGTCCAGAGGTTCTGGGATGGGAGCAGGACTTGGCCGGTCTGAGGAACAGCAAAGAGGCCGGGGTGTGGCAGAGGACCCCAGGAGAGAGACAGGTGCTGGGAGCCAGGGTCCCAGAGGTTGTGGAACACAGAGGGAAATTTGGGGGATCACAGGGGTTAGAGGTTAAGAGCAAGAGCATGGAGTGATTTGTCTGGGGGCTGGAGAGAAAATCGGCTAAAGAGGCCATCAGAGCAGGGCTGGGCGGTGGGGGCCAGAGAGGAAAGCAGGGAAAGAGAGATCTGGGGTCCCCCTGGCAGGCCGCGCTGGGCCACTCAGCCCCCCTGGACCAGTTAGAGCAACTCCAGCTCCTGCTTCCCAGCATCCCAGCCCCCTCAGGGAAAGGAAGGATCCTTCACATCAAAATAGCAGGCAAAGAACAGCCTCAAATTGTTCTGCGTAAAAGCGAGAAATTAGAAGAGTCAGCTGTGGGCCCGCCGCCGCCCACGCAGCTGCCACCCGCACCCGCCACCCGCACCCTGCTGGAGACCCACTTCCCGGCGCTGCAATTCTGCTGTCTCCCAGCAAAACTTTTTACTTCTCCAGCACTGAGCAAATAGCAGCTATTTTGAGAGGGAATGGGACAGATGCTGGCCCTGGAGGACAAGGATCACGTCCATTTTTCTTTTTTAAACTCAAAAAATAAATTAAAAAACCCAACCATCACTTGAAGGAACAGCTTTGGCAGATGGGAGTTTGTTCGGCAGTGAGTGTCCTCATCCTGGGCGGTATGAGGGACGCTCAAGGAGAGAGAGACACACAGAGACTCACACTGTGGCATCGCCCTTGCAGTAGAGTGGGGAAAGAGCATGGGAAGTCAGCCAAATTTTCAGGTTGGCTCTGCTGCTGTGTGACCTTAGGTGAGTTGTGCCACCTCTCTGGCCTTCAGTTTCCCTGTCATTAGTATGGGCTTATGGATGCACAATAATTCTCAAATGTTAGAGTTCTTAAGAATCCCTTGGGGTTGGGGTGTGCTTGTTAAAGATGGAGAATCCCAGGCTCCAGTTGTAGATTAAGATGTAGCAGGGCTGGGGATGTGGCTCAAGCAGTAGCGCGCTCGCCTGGCATGCGTGCGGCCCGGGTTCGATCCTCAGCACCACATACCAACAGGGATGTTGTGTCCACCGAGAACTAAAAAGTGAATATTGAACGTTCTCTCTCTCTCTCTCTCTCTCTCTCTCTCTCTCTCTCTCTCTCCCCCCTCTCACTCTCTTTAAAAAAAAAAAAAAAAAAAAGATGTAGCAGCCAGGCATGGTGGCATATGCCTGTAATCTCAGCAACTCAAGAGGCTGAGGCAGGAGGATAGTAAGTTTGAGGCTGGCCTGGGCAACTTATTAAGACCTAGCAGATCTGAGGTGGGTTTGAGAAATCTACATTTCTCATAGGCTTTTCTGGTAATTGTGAAGGGAGCCCTTGGACCCCACCTTAATAAAATTGCTTCCCTCAATCTCTCAGGCTGTGGTATACGAGCCATGCTCATGAGTGTTGCTCTCACAGTGCAAACCTTCTTTGGGTTCCTCTGAATTCCAGGGTCATGAAAGGAGTCCTGCCCCCTGCCTCAGTGCCTCTGTGTTCCTGTGATGAGTGCTGCTTTGCGATAGTCTCCTTCAGGCTACCCAGTGTCCAGCAGAGGCCCTGGTGCAGAAGGGACCATGGCTATAAATGTTGGCCAAACAAGGGATCAGCTGCAGTGCAGAAACAGAGCACGGAGGATGCTGGGAGTGCTGGGTGCAGAGTTTGGTTGCACACCTCTGGCTTGATACCTGGGTTTGTGTCCTGGGCAGGGTGTATGACACTGTCAGCAACTCACCTTCCCCACACCCCTGGGGAAGTAAGGAGGGGCACTGAGGTTTCTATACAGGGATGAGACCAGATGCATGGCCAAGGCAGGGCCAGGAGCCTTGGTCTACCATGGAGGACAGCCCAGAGGTCTAGGGCCCCAGACGGTCTGCTAGGCAGAGTCCCTTCCTCAGAGTTGTTCAATCATACTCCCCAAAATAGGCCAGCGGTGGGAGCTAGAGAGTCAGATCATTCTGGTCAAGTGCCCAGCTTCATTCTGCATAGACAAAGAGTAATAACAATTATCCTCTCTTGAGTGATTTCTTTCATTTTTTGGTCAGGGGGAGTACTGGGGATTGAACTCAGGGACATTCGACCACTGAGCCACATCCCCACCCCTATTTTGTATTTTATTTAGAGTCAGGGTCTCACTGAGTTGCTTAGCACCTTGCTTTTCCTGAGGATGGCTTTGAACTCACAGTCTTCCTGCCTCAGCTTCCGGAGCCACTGGAATTACAGGCATGCACCACCGTGCTGGGGCAGAGTGATTTCTTATTTTTCTTCCTTTTTTCCTTTTTTGTGATGCTGGGGCTTGAACCCCAGTGCCTTGTACACCCCCAGCCTTGTCCTACATGTTTAGCAATCATAGGATTCAGGGCTAAGTTCTATATTATCCCATTAAATTTTTACAACAACCCTAATACTGCCCAACAAATAAAACAAACAAAAAAATATAACCATCCCAAGAGGCTGGTATAAGTATTACCCTCTTTTTAAATTAAGGACACTGAGGCTCAGACTGTTCAAGCTTCTGGCCCAGAGTTACTCAGTGGAGGCAGGATTAGAACCCCGATATGTTTTCCTCTGGAGCCAGTGTTTCCTTTAACCATATTGCTTAGTACCTCACAGAAGATAAGAATTTTCCTAAAATACCTTCTGTCAAAGTCACCCACAGCAGAGAAGTCCTTTTTGGCATCTGTTGTAGTGTGAAGGAGTGATACCAAACCAGATGATTCAGGGTTCCAGTCCCACCCCTGCCCTGACCTTTTATGTGACCTTGAGCAAGTCACTTCACCTCCCTGAGTTTAATAAAAACTGAAATCTGTGACATGGGATGATTAACCATGTACTTCCTCCTAAGGTACACTAAGTTGAAGACGGCCACCAACATCTACATCTTCAACCTGGCCTTGGCCGATGCGCTGGCCACCAGCACACTGCCCTTCCAGAGTGCCAAGTACCTGATGGAGACGTGGCCCTTCGGGGAGCTGCTCTGCAAGGCTGTGCTCTCTATCGACTACTACAACATGTTCACCAGCATCTTCACTCTCACCATGATGAGCGTCGACCGCTACATCGCCGTCTGCCACCCGGTCAAGGCCCTGGACTTCCGCACACCTGCCAAGGCCAAGCTGATCAACATCTGCATCTGGGTCCTGGCCTCAGGTGTTGGTGTCCCCATCATGGTCATGGCTGTGACCCGACCCCGGGGTGAGTGAGGGAGGGAGCTGTGGCACAGGCCTCTGACTGTAGGAGGCAGCATGTGGGCCCCCGTAGGTCTCCAGGGAAGCTACCAGGAAGAGTGGAGGTGGCTCACCAGTGGAGGAGTGGTTGGTGGAGCAAAGGAGGTGTGATAGCTGGCCAGTAGGAGGACAGAAGGTCCACCAGTGGGAGTGGAATTGTTGACCAAGGAGCAATGTGGGTGTTGAATATTATGAAGATGAATGACTGCTCAGGGCTCAAATAGATTGCTGGCCAAATTGGATTTTTGGGGGGGACAGGGATACTGGGCATTGAACCCAAGGGTGCTTCACCACTGAGCCACATCCCCAGCCCTTTTTTTATTTTTTTTAATTTTTTTTTAAAGAGAGAGTGAGAGAGGGGAGAGAGAGAGAGAGAGAGAATTTTTAATATTTATTTTTTTTTTAGTTCTCGGCGGACACAACATCTTTGTTGGTATGTGGTGCTGAGGATCGAACCTGGGCCGCACACATGCGAGGCGAGCGCGCTACCGCTTGAGCCACATCCCCAGCCCCGCCAGCCCTTTTTTTAAAAAAAATATTTTATTTTGAGACAGGGACTCCCTGAGTTGCTAGGGCCTGGTTAATTTGCTGAGGCTGGCTTCCAACTTGCAATCCTCTTCCCTCAGCCTCCCAAGCTGCTGGGATTACAGGCATGCCACCATGCCCAGTGCCAAATGGAATTTGGGATTGTGGATGGCTGGTCTACATTCACGTAGGTGGATGGCCAGGACTGTGTGGATGATTGACCTCTATGGAAATGGATGATGGCCAGTGGGGTGAGGTGTCATTGACCAATGAGCAGTGGAGGCTACAAGATTTGCAGTCCCATCCCAAACTCTCTTCTATCCCACTTTGAAAACTATTGGCCAGATGACCAAAGTTAGGCCTAGAAAATGGCCCTAAGAGAATGATAGATGCTTTTCCTTAGAATAAAATGGGAATCACTTTAGTTACTAACTATACTAGTTACTCTAGCTACTGTAACAGTCTGCAAAGCTCGGGGGCTTAACACTTCAGAAATTTATTTCTCATTCACATCACAATATACCATGAGTAAGAGGAGCACAGTTACTCAGAGATCCAGTCTCCCACCGATGGTTCCTGAATCTTCCTCTGCTGGCCTCAGGCTGGCAGATGAACATGGAGAAGGAGCAGGGAGAAAGCACAACCACTTTTCAGTGCTATGGCCCATGTCTTCCTGGTGATAGCTAGATGGTCACATGACCTTACCTTGATATAAGGAAGTGGGAAATGTAGTATTGAAGGGTGCCAAAGACATTAGTAACTAATTAACCTCTCTGAGCCACATTTATCATGGAGTGTGGAAAGGTTAAATGAGGTAATATGAAAAAAAAAAAAAACAACCAAAAAAACACTTAAGCGAAGGACTGGCTTATTGCCAAGGCCCAGTAAATAGCAGGTGTTAAATGATGAATGAAGCCTTTAGACAAGGCAGGGATTCCTACCTCCATTCAACCGGAAGACAACTTGGAGAGGTCAGATGGTTTACTTAGGGCTCGTTGGGTGGAACTTGAGCCACAACCCAAAGTTCCTGCACTCAGATCGGTTGCTCCTCTTGGCACTTTGGGTAGAGGTTTGCAGAGGCTTGGTGCTGTGGGTAAAAGGGGAGCAGGCTTGATGGGAGTCTTGACAGTCATAAGACAGACACTCTGGTGCACATATAGCCTCTTAGTGATTGGTTTTAGCCGCAGGGCCCTATTTCTCACTGTTAGCCTTTAGTTCATAAGCCATTAACTACTGCCCTGCTGGGGGCTCACTGCACACACACACACACACACACACACACGCACACACACACACTGTGTGTGCCATTAGCACTTGTGGGTTCTATGTGCCACTTCCTGTTTGGTTTTAAACAAGTGCTGTTCCCTTCTGAGTTTGGTTCTGCTATCTGAACAATGAAGGTTGGACTCAGTCATCTGGGAGTCCAGGCAGCCTGATGTCCTGCAAACCACTTTGTGGGTCCCCAGTCCCTTTCTTATAACTCCTAATCTTCAAGTCTATTGTGTGGCTCCAAGAGATCTTGGGAGTCTCCTGGACCAGCCTCAAGCCTGCATCAGAATCCAAAATGCTATTGAAGCCCAGGCCCACACTCCAAGAACAGGGAGCTCCTTCCCTCCTTGGTCCCTTTCCTATCTTTGGGCAGGTATGGCTGTCAGAAAATTGTTGTTTTTCTCTTTTTGTAGTACTGGGGACAGAACCCAGGGTTCCACATGGTAGGCGAGCACTCTACCACTGAGCTACATCCCCAGCTTAGGAAGTTCTTCCTGACATTAGCTGGGATCTATCTCCCTCCAGGGAAGCTGGTTCTAGCCTTAGTCTGTGGGCTCCTGTATGTATTTACCCCTGGTCTCTGCGCTCTGTTTAAGCACTTGAACTCCACTGTGCTAAATGTCTTAAATCCCTTAGCCTATTTAATCCTCATGATAATCCTGCAAGTTACACTCTGCAGAAGCTTGAAGAGGGTAAGTAATTTGTCCAGGGTCACAGTGTACACAGTCAGGGCCTGATTCCAACGCTTTTTTTTTTTTTTTTTTTTTTTTTAGGGAGAGATACCAGGGATTGAACTCAGGGGCACTCAACCACTGAGCCACATCCCCAGCCCTATTTTGTATTTTGCTTAGACACGGGGTCTCACTGAGTTGCTTTGGGCCTTGCTAAGTTGCTGAGGCTGGGTTTGAACTCATGGATCCTCTTGTCTCAGCCTCCCAAATTACTGGGATTACAGGCGCATTTTACGGCGCTGAGCTTGAGCTTGAGTCCTGCTCCTAACTCATGCTTCATTAGTCAATCTTAGCATTACAGAACCACTGGAGCAAGTTTGGGAATGTGTGGGCCTTGTCACAGTGACTGGCAGAAGAATCACCTTGAGCAACCAGGAGGAGGTGGTGGTGCTTGACCAAGACCAGAAGGTGCGACCAGCAGGCAGAGCCCCCGAGGTGCACAGACCCCTCACCGCATCTTTGTCTCCCCTTGTTTTCCCCACGCAGATGGGGCGGTGGTATGCATGCTCCAGTTTCCCAGCCCCAGCTGGTACTGGGACACGGTGACCAAGATCTGCGTGTTCCTCTTCGCCTTCGTGGTGCCCATCCTCATCATCACTGTGTGCTACGGCCTCATGCTGCTGCGCTTGCGCAGCGTGCGCCTCCTGTCAGGCTCCAAGGAGAAGGACCGCAGCCTGCGGCGCATCACGCGTATGGTGCTGGTGGTGGTAGGCGCCTTTGTGGTGTGCTGGGCGCCCATCCACATCTTCGTCATCGTCTGGACGCTGGTGGACATCGACCGGCGCGACCCACTAGTGGTGGCCGCTCTGCACCTGTGCATCGCGCTGGGCTACGCCAACAGCAGCCTCAACCCCGTGCTCTACGCCTTCCTCGACGAGAACTTCAGGCGCTGCTTCCGCCAACTCTGCCGCACGCCCTGCGGCCGCCCGGAGCCAGCCAGCTTCAGCCGCGCCCGGGAAGCCACCGCCCGCGAGCGTGTCACCGCTTGCACCCAATCGGTCGGCCCGGGTGGTGGCGCTGCCGCCTGACCAGTCCTGGCTGGCCCCCGCGCGCTCCTCCGAAATGACCCGGCGGTCACACTGAGCCCCCTGGGAAGCGGGGACCACTATTCGAAATGGGGCAGTAGAAGGTCGGATTCTGTTTTGGAGAAGAGCATGGGACTTGAGGCCATCCAGCGGCCGTGAGGTGGAGCCTGTGCAGTGGGGTGGGCCTCGGCGCTGGGTGCAAGGTGGAAGGCTCCAGATTGGGAGTGGGGGGCGGGGCCTGCAGCTCTAGAACCGAGCCCCTTAATAAGGCCTCTCCAGCGGGGTGGAGAGTTGGGGACAACCTCGAATTCTATCTCACCCTGAGTGGGACTTCTATTGGGTTCTGCCCTGAGATCTGGGGATTCTGGGCCCAGGATCCAGTGGTGGGGACAGTGGCTTGAGTTGTAAGATTGGGCATGTGCATCGTGTAGAGGATCCTCTCCCAGGAGGAAATGGGGGTACCACAGAGTAGGCGGGATGCTGCTGGAGAATCGGTCACGAGATAGGAGGGCCTGTATGCACTATCTGGAACCTCAGATTTTGGGTGGAGTCCCACCCCTGTTCTAGCAAGGGACAGGACTCCTTGAGGTCTTTGTTCAACTTTACTTCTTTATAGATAAAGAAAATACAAGACAAACAGAAGGAAAGAGAGAAATAATGTACTTTCTCTCTTGGACATTCATTTCCACGGAGTGGTTCAGAGATCCAGCTCCACAATTGACGTAGTGGCCACAACACCAACTTCCAGTGGGGTTTTGGGACAGGATGGTGGAGCCAGGCTAGCTGTTCCATCAAAGACGATTGAAACAGGGCCTTGGTTGGGACAGGGTCCCCAGGGCCCTAAAGCTCAGGAAAAAGCAAGAAGGGCTGGGTGCTGCACCCAGCTTCAGTGGACTTCTGTGCCAAGGGGCAGTGGTGGGTGGGCTGAGACAGAGAGGTAAGGCTTCTGCTGTGAAATTAGTCCCTCAAGGTTGAAGGTGGATGTTTTACAGAGACCCCAGGGTCCTGGCATTTGTGACCCAGTACTAGAACACAGAGGGCCATCTAATGATAGCTCCATGCATGGTGAGTGCCACTGGAACTGGGCTGGGGGTTGCCAGAAGAACAAGTATAGATGCTTGGAATTCTGATAAGCACCCCAATATTCTTTCCCCTTCTCCCAGCATCTGGCTGTGACCCAGGTATCTGGTGCCAGTGACTAGTGAACTGGAACTGCCCACATGGGGCCTGACTTGGAAGGAACTGGGGGAAAGTGCCTTTCGTAACTGCAATGCTAGTGTTGGCCATGATCCTCTCTCCTTTTGCCCCAAGGATCCAAGGTCCCTGACCTAATTCAATTCACCCAGCTCCCCCTTCAAGCTACTGAGGGTAGGGTTCACCTAAAGATGGTCATAGGAATCTGTTCAGATATCCCAGATCTTTGCTTCCCTTCTCCCCAGGCAGGGTCTGTCTTTGCTACCCATCCTCTGGGCCTCCTCTTCCCCCGCCCCCCCCCAGACACTGTCTGACTGCCTCAGCAACGCACCCCTGACTCCCTATTGAAGCAGCCTGGTGACATCCTTGTAAAAACAAATTTAATTTTCTTCCTTTTTTGGGACAGATGGAAAGAAATTGACGTCTTTGTCTCAAACAAAAAAAGAAAAGAGAAAGAAACAATATACCTCTTTCCCCTTTGACAGCCATTTCTTTGGAACAAAAGCTGCAGGCTGTCACTCCAACAGACACTGAAGTAGCATTCGGGGGAGAGGGTTGGGCACCAAGAAGGGCTTCATGCACTTTGTGCACAGGGGTAAGAGTCCCTTCGGTGGTCAAAGTGCAGCCCTTCTTAGGGTGAAGAAGCCTTGGACCTGGAGATATTCTTCCTCTAGGAAATAGATCCCCTGGGACCTAGGATGCAAGGCAGTGGTCACCACTCAGATCAGCCTGCTAAGCCACCATGACCTGGGGTCTCAAGCCTCCTAGCTCACCTCACCAACTGAATGGACCCTATGACCATAGAGACTTCCATTTGAATGTGTAGGGGATGTGTGAATGGGGGTGATCAGCAAGGCAGGGGCACCTGGATACTCCTAATCATTTGGGAATCTCCTATTTTGGGGAGATGGCAGAGAAAGGGGACAATTCAGGAATTAGGGAAGACTCCTGAAATAGATGACAGAGAAGTCAGGGCTGTTTATTCATCTTGCAAGGACTGTGTCTTCTCTGCCCCCACTCAGAAGAGGCCTGTCTCAAAGCTGCTTCAAGCCCACTCACTGCCACCCCCTGTGGGTATAACAGATCTGGTTGCTTTTTATCTCTTTGATATAAAATTGTTCTAGGTCAGCAGGGGCTGACCCAGACTGTGTGCATTTAAGGAAATGTACACTTGTGTTGAAATCTACTTCCTGCTAGGCTGTGCGCCCTGGGCACTGGGACAGGGAAATGTCGGGCTTGACCTGCCCTCAGAAATCTCAGAGCCAATGCTGGGAGACAAAGCATAAACAGGTAGTTGCATGTCAGTGATAAGTGCAGCGGCAGGGATCCCCAGGGATGGCATTGCAGGAAGTGTCTTTTTTAGATTTTTACTAAAAACACTTGTTTGAAACAATTCTATAAGAGTTTAGAAGGTGTCAAGGGACCCTAAAGGATGAGTAGGAGCTGGTCACCAAGAAGAGGGAACAGTGAGTGCAAAAGCATGGGACCAGGCATGGTGGCACACATCTGTAATCCCAGCAGCTCAGGGATCACGAGTTCAAAGGCAGCCTCAGCAAAAGTGAGGCACTAAGCAACTCAGTGAGACCCTGTCTCCAAATAAAATACAAAATAGGGCTGGGATGTGGCTCAGTGGTTGAGGGCCCCTGAGTTCAATCCCTGGTACCAAAGGGGGAGGGGGGAAAGCACAGGGATGTTCAAGTGCTTGGCAAACCCAAGAAGTTCGGTGCAGCAGGAGCACAGGACTTGACTGAGCGTGTCCGAGTGCCAGGCTCACTGCCAAATGCTTTTTGCAGTTTATCCCAGCTGGTCCTTGTGTCTGTCCATTCGGGGAAGTAGTATTATTCCTCTTTTAGATAAGAAAGCCAAGGCTCAAAGAGATCAAGCCACTTGCTCCTGAGTCACGGAGCCTGTTAACAGCTGCAGAACTCAGGTCAGTGGAATTCCAAGAAAAGTTCCAGGGTCCAAGTTTGCAGTTAATTCCAGGCATCATTAAAGTAGAAAGACATTGGGAGTTGGAACCCTGGGATGGGGTTTTTGAAGACTTGAAACAAAATGGGAAAACCTGAAGGAAAAGGGCAAATTTTCATGAACTTTTGTTCCTCCTGAAGCTCTCTAAATCTTCACATTTCAAAATGTACCGTGTGTGATACATTCTAAAGCTCCAAATTGACAGTGTAATTCTAGATCATCACAGGGTTCTGAAAACTGCAGAGTAGGTCTCTACCCCCCTAATTTTCCATTGCTCATTCTCTAGGAGATGGAAGGGAAGCTTTTGCTCCTGGTTTAAAAATGTCCTATAGTTGGCTGGACGTGGAGGCACATGCCTGTAATCCCAGTGACTTGGGAGGCTGAGGGAGGTGGATTTGCAATTTTGATACCAGCCTCTGCAACTTAGCAGGACCCTGTCTCAAAATTAAAATAAAAAGGGGGACCCGGGGGGGGTATAGATTAGTCTTAAAGCACACCTGCGTTCAACCCCCAGTACCAATAAATAAAAATGTCCTACAATTTCATGTCTCTTCTTGTTGTAATAAAAGTAATGGTTAAGGCTGGAATCAGGTCTTGGCTTTCCCTTTATGAGCCTTAGTTTCCTCATCTGTAGAGTGGGCTTCCTTCCAGTGGTGGTTGTGAGGATTTAATGAGATAATGCATGTACAGGTGTAACCATAGGGTCCATCACATAAGGATGCTCTTAGCACAATAAGTAACTGGAGCTGAACTGCAAGGTCAGAGCTAAAGACTCCCCAGGGAAATTGGATGGGCTTTCAGGGGTAGCAATGAAAAGAGAGAAGAGACTGGTGTCCTGGCATGTGGATCCCCACTCTTCCTAGGCTCAGGAGCCACCATGGAGAGTGAAAAGCTGCTGGAGAAGCAGGAGGAGGATGGGGAAATACGCTGCCATGGAAACTGGAGGAGGAAGGCATTCCCAGGGGGAGGGAGTGATGGATAATGTCAAGTGTCATTCGAGAGGCTGGGGATGGGGAGGGCAGAGGATAATAGGAGTAAACCAGAGCCCTCGAGTTCACTCTCCTACATGGCCAGGAAGCCTCAGAACCTGGCTTCAAGTCTCAGCCCTGAAGCTAAATGTCTGTGTGAGCTAGGCAGAGGATTTGCCCTCTCTGTGCTTCTGTTTCCTCCTGGATCTAAGACAAGGGATGGGTCAGTGTGTAATAGATGGTCCATCTCTAATAAGATTCCAGGTTTTGCTGAATGGTTGGCCACTCACTGGCAGTGCGATCTTACACAAGTCACTACACCTCTCCAAGTCCCCTCTGAAAGCTGAGATATTGCAAGCCAAGTGTGTACCAAAGTGCCTGGCACATGATAGGTCCCCAATGCAGGGAGGTTCTCTAATAATTATGTGGGTGCCAGAGGCAATTGTTACAAGGTTTATTTGGTTTGGAATTTGAAATGCCTGAAGGCAGAGGGGGCTCATCAGCCTCTGGAGAGTTCTTGAAGCAGCAAGAGTCCAGGCTGGGCACCTGCTAGGTATCTATTCGGTCTCAGTCCAAAGACCAGCCCTCGTTCTCTGTATCAGTGTCAGGTCTCAAGCCTAGAGCCTACCAACTGCTGCAGATTTGGACTAGGAACCAGCCTCAGAGACTCCAAAGCCCCTAGGAAGTGATACCACCCTATTCCTGGCTCCATATACCTGCTCAAATATAAGACACATACACACAGCTTTCTTTCATTGTTTATTTATTTGTTATTCACTTCTAGGCATCAAGCAGTAGTGCTAGGAGCTGGAAGGGGTGATAGAAGAGAGTGAGGACCTAGTTCCCTACTCTGAACTTGCAGATGGGGGTCAGGAGACCAGGACAGCTGGGTGGGGCTCTGGCTGCAGGCAGCTTGGGGACTCAAAACCAGAGTTTACAGAGGGGCTGGTAAAACCCTTCAAAATGCACATACGGATCCTGTAGAGTGCAGAGCTGGGAGGTGGCCCAGGGTCTAGCTCCAGTACCATCACCGGGGTTGAGCCCCACCTGATGCATAGTCTTTTCCAGAGTGCAAATCACCTTTACACACGCCACCTCAGTGAAAGGCTGTTGGGATGCTACAGTAGATGACAGACACACTTAACTGTGCTCAGCTACATAGAGCAACTCATTAATGATCCCAGCCTGATTCGAGGTAGACGTTATTATTGTTATTACCTCCACTTCACAGATGAGGAAACTGAAGCTCAGTGGAGGGGATGGCTTGCCAAGGCCACATGGCTTGTCAGTGATTCCCCCGCTCTCCTCCTTCAGCCTCCCAAGAGGAATCACTCAGTGATGACACAGAAACTCCCTGCAAATCTCACTTCCGGTCATGGAGAGAGCATTCCCCGTGCCGGGTTCTATGGCTCAGTACCTTGGCAGCACATACTGCCCCATCACCTCCTCTGCCCATGCCAGCTGCCCCCAGAACAGCCCCATCCATCCCTCCCTGTCTTGGAAGCCCGATGTGTTCTGTCATATATATATTTTTTCAACTGCCTGCCATGTCTTTGCTGTGAGATGTCTTGAGCAAGCATTTCACTCTGAGCCCATTTCCTCCATCATGGAAGCAAGAAGTTGGCAAGATTTAGATAGAGGCTGAAAGTGAAGGGCCTGTCTGCTTTGGTCATAAAAGTTTCCAGCAAGTGCAAACAGGTCCATCGTAAGTGACTCTACCGAGTGGATGAATGGTGAGCCTGGTGCGTGGAGAAGGCTCAACGGATGGAACTTTTTTTAAAAAGTCTACTGTTTCAAGTTTTACCTGCTCCAATCCGTATTTCTTAATGCCATAGGTTGGAGCAAAAGTAACCATCTCCTTGAGTTTCAAAAGGAGGGACAGCCTACACGCAAGAAGCGATTTTCAAGAGTGTGTTTTCTTACCGGTTCCTTGTATGTGACGGTCCTATTTAGTCCCTCCCAGGGACCCAACAATGAGAGAAATCCTGGAAGGCAAGAGGAGTTTCTGGTGGCCCTGGCCTGGGATTTTTGGCCTGAATATTTGAATCATGGAGATGGAGTCCCTTGGTGGGTATCAGTGAAAATGACACTGGGAGTCATCTTCTAGAATCTCCTCTTAGAATGAATTATAAGATAAGAGGACAAGTGGTTTTGACTCTTTGTCCTCCATTCTTTGCTCTGTGATGTTGGGTAGGCTTCTGTCTTCTCTGGGCCTCTGTACACTTGAGAGGCAGAGGTGGGAATGGATAGATTCTGAGGACTCTGCCCGTCTGAAAGAGAACTGAGGTCTCTCCCTCATGTTCCTTGATCTCAGAAAGATATCTCTTGGTAAATCCACTGGACATTTGTCCAGAGACAGAGAGAACCACGCCCGGCAGGCTGATGTTTGTGATCGTCTCTTGGGGGCTGAAGGAGGCAGACATGTTGTCAATGAAGCTTGCTTCCCACCTGACCTTTGGCCCACTCCACGTCCCATCTTGGTATTGGGACCCAAACTTTTGATTTCCCAAATAAAGCAAGCGCTGTTCTCAGTGTCTACATCTCTGTGTGCTTCTTTCGTTTACCTTCTGTGGCCCCATCAGGAGGGGGCCCCAGGTTGGCGAGGTGACAGACCTGCCTTCTCACAGTGGAGGAAGCCCGAGCTCAGGACCTGCCCCAGGAAGATGCAGCATGGTTCTGAAGACCTACTCTAGCCACGTGGTGGTGCACACCTGTAATCCCAGTGGCTTGAGTGGCTGAGGCAGGAGGATCACAGGTTCAAAGCCAGCCTAAGCAATGGTGAGGAACTAAGCAACTCAGTGAGTCCCTGTCTCTAAATAAAATACAAAACAGGGCTGGGGGTGTGGCTCTGTGGCCAAGTGCCCCTGAGTTCAATCCCCAGTACAAAAAAAAAAAAAAAAAAAGACCTGGTCTAAAGGGACAGACAGCTGCCATGATGCCCGAGAGCCTGTGTCAGGCCACCCAGGCCTTGCTACTCCCCAGCCAGTCCCTACCTTCCACATGCCTCCTCCTCTTCCCTGCTCCCCCATCTAGTCCCTTTCCCTCCACTCCCAGCTGACATGTCTCTGAGGCTCCCTCTAACTTCTTCTTCCCTCTCCAGCCTCCACCTCCCTTCTCTCCCCCTGCTCCTCAGTGACCCTGCCTTTGGCCATAGAGTCCCCCGTGCGTTGAGGGAATTAGAGATCTTCTCCACTCCCTTGGCGTTCTTGAATACTTGCTGCTGATGATGGTTAGGAGGTAACATTGCCTGACCTGGGTATGCCTCCCTAGCAGCCCCCCAGGGCTTGGCCCCCCTAGCAGCCCCCCAGGGCCTGGCCCCCCTGCCATCTGGAGAAGCTTCCCCTCAGAGACCCAGCCTTAGGGAAGGCCTGCCAGGGCTGCCTGCCTCAAGGTGATGGGCACCACGCTTCAGTGCAGACTGTGGCAGGGGCACTGCAGGGCCACCAGGCTGCCCAGGTTGGGCTGGGTGCTGACTGTTTGGTCTCACCCCAATTAGAAAGGAGCGTAGATCAAGAAGATATCCTGGAGGCCTGGCAGCCCTTCCCAGAGTAGCTCCCACTAAGGCTGGGAAGATGGTCCTGAAGATGAGTGTGAGAGTGTGAGAGTGTGTGTGTGTGTGTGTGTGTGTGTGTGTGTACAGCATATGTGAGAATATCCACTGTTCCTGCAAGTGTGCGTGTAGAATGCTTTTTTAAAATGTATTCACCTTTGTGTGTTTCCTGAGGAAAACATACTCTGGGCCTCACTGTGCCCTTTTGTAAAATGGGATAAATAATTATTATAACTAGGAGTCTTCTGAGACAACTGCTGTGCATGATAACTAGGGTGCAGTATTATTAATAGGGAAAACACATTCTGCCTTTAATCTTCAATAGCTCCCACTTGCCTGGAAAATCCAGATGACCTCTCAGGCCCCTTTCCACTGAGATATTCTAGGAATCTAATTTCGGACTTGCCTGCTTGAAACCTCAATCTCCCTGAAGGGATGAGGGGACCCACTATAGGAAGAGCACTGTCAAAGCCCAGCTCAAGAGGGCACTTCTCAGAAAAGTAGAGTGGGAAGGGTAGATTCCTGTCCTGTGCCAACATGATTATCTTTTGAGGTCAACTGCCTCCAGGAAGACTTCTCTGATTGCTCCAGCTGCACCATTGGATATCTACTTGGATCTTCTACAGTTGCTATCAGGAATCTCATCCTCACCCCCTGACCAAGACCTGCTCTTTCTCAGTAGGCTACTGAGAGCATCACCATCACCAGGCATGTGGAACCCTGCTGCTGCCGAGGGGGAAGGGAAAGATCAGTGGAAAGGAACATTGGGTTTTTTTCTTCAATAACATTTTTTGGGGTTTCTTGGTCTCATATTAAATTAATATGTACTATTATAGAAACTTAGAATTCTGGTAAATATGGATAAAAGAAAAAAATTCATGCACATTTCCTATTCTATTAACATTTGGGGAATTTCTTTGCTCCAGAGTCCCATAGATGATTCTAGAGCCCTCTGCAATAGGGCATGAACTGTGCATCTTACTGCAGGATCATGAAACTTCATTTGATGCTCCAGAGATCCAGGACCCAAAAATTCAAGCGACTCTGCACTAGAGGGTTCCACGTGCACCATGTAGTCACATGTAAACAGACCCACACCTACCTGTAGGCCATATACCCACACACCTGACTGTATTGACTGTATGCACAAACATTCCTACACACTCCACACCTTGGGTGTATTCTGCTCTTGTGCATAGACTGGCTGTTGACCCCTAAATGCATATCTCATATACACGTACACATGTGTGTTAATACTACAGGCACACACATGCTCTTTATACACTCTACTCCCACAGTGCACACGTTCAATTATACTCCTGTTGTTGGTACACGTGAACATGGTCAAAGGGTTTGGCCTAAAGAAATTTAGGATAGGCTTACAGAGGACAGCTAATTTCTCAGACGCTGCTGCCACCTATTGGCCACATTTTGCACTAGCGTCCTTATTCCATTCCTAGTCCTGTCCATCCTTTATAGTTCTTCTGCCTATCACACTATCATCCCTCCTCACTGAAGCAGAGCTCTGGAACTGGCTCCTGAACCAGGGATATAAATGAGGGAGGCAAGGTGTCAAGGAGGACTCTCACTGATAACCACCCATTATCTGTCAAAAGTTCTAGTAAACATTTTAACTGAATGAATTAAAAACACTTCAAAGTGAGTCTTTTGTACTTAAGAGGCTGGGTCTCACTATGTTGCTCAGGCTGGCCCAGAATTCCTAGGCTCAAGAGATCCTCCTGCATCAGCCTCTGGAGTAGCTGGGACTACCAGTGCACCTGGTATCCAAATTGAGATCTTTTTGACTATTTGCTGTGTTAATGATTGAACCCATTTTGCCTCAGAGGTACATCCTCTGCCTTTTTAAAAAATTTGAGACAGGGGCTGGGGTTGTGGCTCAGCGGTAGAGTGCTTGCCTAGCACATGCGAGGCCCTGGGTTCAATCCTCAGCACCACATAAAAATAAATAATAAAGATATTGTGTCCAACTAAAAAATAAATATAAAAAAAAATTTCAGACAGTGCCAGGCGTGGTGGCCCATGCTTCTAATCCCAGTGGCTCAGAGGCTGAGGCAAGATTGTGAGTTCAAGGCCAGCCTCAGCAATTTAGTGAGGCCCTAAGCAACTCAATGAGACCCTGTCTCTAAATAAAATATAAAAAGAGCTGGGGATGTAGCTCAGTGGCTGAGTGCCCCCTAGGTTCAATTCCCAGCATCAAAAAAAAAAATAAATAAATAAATAAAAATTGAGACAGGTTCTCACCAAGTTGCCTAGGCTGGTCTTGAACTTGTGATTCTCCTGCCTCAGCTTCCAGAGTTGTTCGAATTTCAGATGTTCACACTATGCCAGCTTATAGTACGTATTTTTTAACAAATAAGGAAATGGAGCCTTAGAGATGGGATGTGATGTCCAATGTTACACAACAGCTTCTTCCGATAGGACTATGCTCTGAACAGAAATGGAAGAAGAAGCAGCCAAGCTAAGATTGATTGATTGATTGATTGATTGATTGATTTTCCAGTACAGGGTATTGAACCTAGGTGCGCTTTACCACTGAGCTACATCCCCAGTCCTTTGTATTTTTTAATTTTGAGACAGGGTCTAACTAAGTTGCTTGGAACCTCACTAAGTTGCTGGGGCTGGCCTCGAACTTGGCCATCTTTCTGCCTTAGCCTCCTGAGTTGTTGGGATTACAGGCTGGTATCTAATATTCGGCTTCAAACTAAGAATTATTACAGAGACCAGAAGGAAGGCCAGCTTGATTTCCACTCCAGGGAATCTGGAGGCACACCCAGAGGTAGGTGAGGTCTGACTGGAGGGATGACCTCCTGACAAGGTCCCCCTACCCTGAGTTGCTGCCTCCCCTTCATTAATTTGACTACACTTATTGTTACTGCATGCCAAGGTGTGTGCTCAGACTGAAGATAAACAGTGTACAAAGAAAGATTAAAGTCCAATTCCTGTCCTCATTTCAGTGAGGGGGCTCCAGACAAGTCCCTTCGTTTTTGTCCCACTCCCAAAGGCTTTGGGGACCCCTTTGAGCTTCTCTTCACCACTCAGCTCTGCAAGCAGGGAAGGTGAGCTTGACCTGGAGTTAAACAGACCTGCATCTGAATCCAGCCTTAGTTCTGTGACCTTGGCTAAGTCTTTTATCCTTGCCGGACCTGAGTTTTCTCAGCTATTGAAGCAATGAGCTGGAGATAGAGCAGTGGTTCCAACTTATAGTTCCTTAGAAGCCTTGGGAGAAACCAAGCAGGGAGCAGGAAGTGGGGAGGCCAAGCACAGACCTGCTCCCTCCACCCCTGTGCCTGCTGCCTCTCTCAGAGCAGCGCTGCTTTCCTGTTTCCCACATGGGGCTTCTGTGGTTGAGTTTGATGGCCACTTGGACTAGATGAAATCTAAGTTCTTTTTAGCCCTAAAACTGTTAAGTCCCAGTTCATGTCTTAACTGACCACCATATTGTGAGTTAGCAAATGGCTGGGCCTGGGGCTAGGTCTAGCACAGGCCTGGCTGCCAAGGGAGGGCTGAGGATGTGTCCATCTGCCCCCACTGCACTGAGGGCTCAGCAACAACTCTACACTGACCGAAGGGTGGCATGCACACCCTCGCATTGCCTAGGGAGACAAGGGCAGGCAGCGATGTCTTTAGGGGGCTTAAGAAGTTGGCTCTTCAAACCTGGAAAGCAAAGGAGGCTTTCACAAGTTGGAAGTGAGGATCCCTGAACAGCCTAGTGGAGCGACCTCGCTCTTAGGATGCGGCCACAGGGAAGAACAAGGAGTCTGGATTCAGTTTCAGCTTGGAAACTGGGAGAAAGGCCTTCCTTGGCAGGTGTTTGGACACATGACCTCTGAACCTGCTCTTGCTTCAGAGCCCCCACATCTCCTGTGGAGGTCTCACACTTGGCTCCAACGTGCCCAGCAGGGGCCTCACATAGCACACACCCTAGGAAGGTTCCTGGCCTTGCGTTTACAAGGTTATGTGTTTCTGCACAGTTTGGAAAAGTGAAATATGTTTGTATCCAATTTCTTTCCCACTCTGGTGTTCCCTCCTTCTCTCCTACTTTGTGTTTTCTAGCTTTGAGTGGCTACAGGCATTTTGTATTCTTAACTTTGAATTCCTTTTTTTTTTTTTCCTTTTTGTGGAGATTAAACCTAGGGCCTATGCATTCAAGGGAAGCGCTCTACCAAATGAGCTATATCCCCAGCCCAGATTACTTTTCTCTCTTTCTCTCTTTCTCTCTCTCTCTCTCTCCCTCTCTCTCTCCCTTCCTTCCTTCCTTCCTTTTAAAGAGAGAGTGAGAGAGAGAGAGAGAATTTTTTTTAAACATTTATTTTTTAGTTTTCGGTGGACACAACATCTTTCTTTGTATGTGGTGCTGAGGATCGAACCTGGGCCTCACGCATGCCAGGCGAGTGCGCTACCGCTTGAGCCACATCCCCAGCCATCTTTCTTTCTTTCTTTTTTTTTTTTTACATGTATTTTTTAGTTACAGTTGGATACACTATCTTTAATTATTTATTTATTTTTATGTGGTGCTGAGGATCGAATCCAGGGCTTTGCTTGTGCTAGGGGAGTGTTCTACTGCTGAGCCACAACCTCAACTCCCAAATTCCTTTTCTTAAAGAAAGTAAGCTGCTGACCTCACAGTCTTGGGTCTGCCCATTAGGTCCTGAGTTTTCCCAGCTGTGCAGGTTTTCATAGCAAAAGGATGATCTATCTATCTATATAAAAGATTATATCTTAGGCAGGTGCAGTGGCTCAGTGTAATCCCAGCAGCTCAGGAGGCCAAGGCAGGAGGATCTTGGTTTTAAAACCTGACTTAGTGAGGCCCTAAGCAACTTAATGAGACCCTATCTCTAAATAAAATACAAAAAGAGCTGGGGATATGGCTCAGTGGTTAAGCACCCCAGGTTCAACATTATATCTATCTATAGATTGAAATATAGTTATATATCAATCATCATATCTATCTGTAGATATATAATCTTTTATTTGTATATAAATATTTATATGTATCTAATCATATATATATAGTTGTAGTTGCACATAATACCTTTATTTTATTTATTTACTTTTATGTAGTGCTGAGGTTTGAACCCATGTGCTAGGCAAGCATTCCACCGCTGAGCCACAACCCCAGCCTCCTATATTTTATATATGTTTCCCACCCTGCAGTGCTGCAGATCAAACCCAGGGTCTCACATGTGCTAGGCAAACACTCTGCCACTGAGCTACCAACCTTTTAGGCACTGAGACAATGATACGGGCTTGCTGGGGGCCTCATAACATGTAGTATGGGCTAGGTTTCCGATCTAAGATGGTTACATTTGAAAGCCACCTTTCACTACAGCCCCTGGCTGGAAGCCGACACCTGTGTGCTCCAAGTCTCCCTCTTCCTGGGCTGAGAGTTTGCTTGCACCCTTCAGCTGCTCTATAACCACAAGGTGGCAGCAGACACCATTTTTCTCTTTCCCTTGAGTTGGTCCCAAGTACTCGCATCCATTCCCTCCTGCCCTCCTAGCAATTGAGTAGCTCCTCCTTCAAGTCCTAGCTTTGCTGTTTATAGGCTGTGACAGTGAGCAGGTCGCTTTGCCATACATATTTAAATTTCTTCTGTCTCGTTTTACTCATCCATAAAATACATATATCTCATGGGAAGAGAAGAGTGAGGCACCTATATAAACCCATGAGCATTCGAAACCATTGCTGTTTCAACAGGGGTATCTGGAGATGGCACCTCCCCTGGGAAGAGGTTTTCCTGGCAGGATTGGCCTCAGCCCTACACTGAGCAGAGCCCTTACATATTCCATGGTGGGTACCCTCTGTGTCTATGTATGGGACCCCCATGGACTGGGATCTTGGACTCATCTTTTTCTCCCTCTTTGTCAACTCCCACCTCTCCCTTGGAGGGACTCTGCAGCTTCCTGCCCATATTAATGACATCTTGGGGATCAGGCTTCAAATGGACCCTCCTGGGAAGGAGTCCTAGACCCTGATCCACTGCCTGCCACCAATTCTTCCTCTCCCCTTGACCTTAGCCATGACTGACATACCCCAGCCAGAGTATGTCTGGCGCCACCTTAAGGATTTCCTGATCATCCCCAAATCTATCCCTCTGTGTCTTAAATTGGCATTCAAGACCTTCTAAAATTTGATCTCCTGATTTACTCTGTGTTTCAAATATACCAGGCCATTTTCTGTTCCCAGGGCACATCTTCACTATCCTACCTCCAAGCCTTGTGAGAGCTGTTCTTCCTGGAATGCCCCTCCTATTTCCATGTAGTAAATTCATCCTTCAAAATCTGGCTGGAAGGTCACCTCCTCTTGTCAAGGCATCACATTGCTCTTTCTGGGCTTTGGGTGCCCACCATGTGTCACAGAAGGAATGTCCATTATCTATGGAGAGCAACTCAGTTTACAAATGGCTTCACCTTCTAGTAACCTGGGGTTGGGAAAGGCAGGCAGGACTACAGCCATTACCTCATTTGGCTGATGAGGTGACAGGCTAGGAGGACGTCATACACCCTGAAAATGGTAGAGGCAAGATTCAAACCTGTAGCTGTTTCTAGCCACATCCCCTGCCTGAGTTTTCCCTGCCTCTCCATCATGCTTTGTGGCCTGGTTGATACCCTCTTCCCACCTTGGACTAAGTAGAGTATTGGTCAATCTTCATGCTTATGAATTTTTTGAGGCAGGATCTATCCTCCTGCCTCAGCCTGGGACAACAGGTATTTGTTTTATCAAAGTTTAATAATGTGTTCAATAACGTTCTGTTGAAGGAATAGATGCTCCCATATGCACACATACTACACTCCCTGCCCATGCTGTCTGTCACTTGGCCTCCTTATCACCCAACTCAAGCCTACTTGACTGTGATGGCAGTGCCTAGGCTCTGGCAGGATAAGACTCAGCTGGAGGCCCAGATTCTCTCAGGAGTGGGAGAAACAAACAGCTTCCTTCCCCCACCCCCAAGCTTATCAGTCTCCTGCAGGCCCCATCAAATGGGGTGCTCAGCCTCTGAAGGCAAGCTGCCCCTGCCTGTCACCTTCACACTCTCTATTACTTAGAACTGTGTGACTTTGTGCTCTCACTTCAGCTCTCTGAGCCTCAGACCTTATTCAGAAGACTTTTTGGCTGGAAGAATTCAATGAGATAAAATGAGAAGATGCACTTAAAATAATAGCAATGACTCAATGTGAGCTGCCTGTTCAGGAGGTCACCTCTCGCAGGGAGCATTTGGGGACCAAATTGCTCTCCCGGGTCTGGCAGGGAGGTGGAGGCTAAGAGTTCCCTGGCAGGGGCAGGGAGTGCAGGGGCCTCAAGTTCAGGCTTCCCTCCCTTCACAAAGTGACTGGCAAGTCTCTATTGGTCCACAGGACTGCACAAGTCACCTCAACAGGAAATACAGGTGCCTGGACAGAGAGGCCCCAGGGGCTGGGCAGAGGCAGGTAACCTGTTCACACAGACTCACAAACATGGGCTTACCCTTACACACACAAATACACAGAGACGGGAGACACTCACACGATCACATATTCCTTGATGTCCTTAGGATGCACAAACTCAGAAACATCCCAAACACACACACACACACACACACACACACACACACACACACAGAAGCACACACACTTATCAGGCTAGGGCAGGCACTGGCGCTGCTGAGTCACCCCGCAGGCAGCTCAGCCCAACGGAGCTGGAGCCACTTGCCTGCTCCCAACAGGCAAGGGGTGGGGCCTGCAGCCTCGATTTAGAATAACCCTGTCTATACTATTGCTCGGTTTTCCCTGCTCCTGGGCCCTTTGATTGAGTCAGGGATGGTGGTTGTAGGGGAGTCCCTGTTTGCAGAGGCCAAGCCAAAGAGTTCCCAGCCTGCTCTCTCCTGGGTGCATGAATGCATGTGGGAACAATTAAAAAATAACACTGGATCCATTATTGAATATTTGCATATATGTTTTTACATACGTATTTAATCATTACAACAGTTTTATAGAAAGTTGGTACCATTATTAATCCCATTTTACGCTGAAAGGGAAATGGCTTTCCCAAATGCACAAAGCTGGTGCAGAGCCCGAGCTCCACTGCCTCCAAATCCCTAGCTCTTAAGCTCAGGGCAGTGCTGTCCTACTGAGCAGCTGTGTACAAAGGCATGTGAAAGGTGTGTCAGTGTGATTTGGAACCCCGATGAGTATGCACTAGGGTTTTTGTGACCAGGGACTGAAAGGATTTCAAGTAGCTCAATTTCTGGTCAAAGGATACAAAGTTTCACTGATACATTAGAGTGGCCCTCCTCTTCCAGAATGCCCCAGATCTAGGGACTCAATCCTGCCTTTCTCTGCTAGTCTATGGGCTCCTGGAAAAGCAGGGACCAGGGCCCTGAAATCTAAAACAGGACCTGACTCAGAGAAGGACTCAGCAAAGGGGAGAATAAATGAATTTTATGATTTTAAATTCCTTTTAGTAGTGATAAACAATAACACCATCAATCGATGCTAACACTTTACTGGAGACTTACCCTAGCACTGTTCTCAGCACTTTACACGGATTCTTTCATTTAATTCTGGCAAAAGACCTTGAGGAAAATGCTTTTATTAACACAATTTTACAGAGGAGCAACTGGGTTTGAAGAGTTAGTAGCTTGCCCAAAGTAATGCAGCTAGTTAAGTGTCAGTGTCGGGATTGGGAGGCAAGAAACCACTTGTCTTCAGAGGGCTCAGTTTCCCCCCATTTACCCAAGAAGGGATTAACTCTCCATGGCTCTC
This sequence comes from Spermophilus citellus, assembly GCF_964194105.1. Taxonomy (NCBI): domain Eukaryota; kingdom Metazoa; phylum Chordata; class Mammalia; order Rodentia; family Sciuridae; genus Spermophilus; species Spermophilus citellus. Next base: position 118,688,200 of record NC_138191.1, on the reverse strand, counting down.
CAGTATGGAGTAGCCTATGATTTTGTGATTCTGTGATTCTTTCTCAAGGAACAGGGATTATGTTTGTTCTTTGTGGGCCCAAATCCTGAAGGGCAGATTTGGCCTTAATCTGATGAAGAGCTTTTGAAGTCTCAGAATGGTTTTAAAATGAAAGTCCACCCTGTGGTGGTGAGCTTCCTGCGTTATGGGAGCAAACAAAGATCTGAAATGAGGTGGAGGACAGGGATCTGGACCAGCAACCATATAAGCCCATTATAGCACGGATGGGATGGACCATCAGGAGGGTGAAAGTCACCAAGGATATTGGGTAAAATGGGCACAAGAGAAACCAGAACTCTCATTTATTGAACAACTGCCTGTGTGCCAAATCTGTGCTTGGCATGTATCACTAATTCTCAGGAAAACACTTTAAGAGTTATGGCTGAGGAAACTCAGATTCAAAGAAATAACTTGCTCAAGGTCGAATAGGACAAAGTGGGATAGGTGGTCCAGGTGAGCCTCGTCAAGGTCACTTCCCTAGATCTTCTATGACCAACCCCGGTTCCAACCTAGTACCCTTAGGGACAGCACCACGTGGCAAATAGCCTCATACTTTTGCCGCATGACGTCAGAGACCACACCAGCCAATCCAGGAACTCCTTATCCTCCCCACCCCTGACCCTAGGTTTCTCAGAAGCTGCCCTAGAAGGGGCGGGGTGAGGCACTCTGGCCTACCCGCACCTGCAGCCCCCGCCCCTTCCCGGTGGCGACGCTCGCCCTCCTCTGCCCCGTCCTACCCGCCGCCCCACAGATTGGCAGTTGCCTGCACCAATTAGAGGACCTCCCGGGGCAGGGGCGGGGCCTCACGTCAGAGTTGCCCTGTCAGTGCAGGTGGAGGCCCGCGGCGGGGCAAAGTGGCAGAAACCTCTTAAAGGGCGAGGGCAGCGGAGAGTGAGAACGCGGCCCGGCCCGGCCCGGCCAGGTCCCCGCCCGGTCCAGCCCAGGTGAGCGTGGACCACCTGGAGGGGGGGGGCAACCCCGGGACTCTGGGAGGGACTGGGAGAGGGACAGACGAACCCACCCCCAAGGGCCAGAGCTCTCCCGGGAGGGGCCAGACCAGGATCCAAGGGTCCGGGGAGGGGCTAGAGGTCCGGAGTTCCAGGGTCCGAACTCGGGGTCCAAGGGGCGCACAAGGGGAGTCCGGGGTGCACAAGGGGCTCGGGCGTCCGAAGAAGGGGTCCAGGAGCTCGGGTCCGGAACTACACTCATGCTGCCGGCGGTCCGGGTCCCAGGTTCGGTCTCCGCAGGCGGGTCCCTGCGGAGCCGCGCAGCCCATGGCCGCCCCGCCCGCCCCGCATGCTCCTGCCGGGCCGCCGCAGCATTGGCCGGCGGCGGGCGGCGCAGCGGGAGGGGGCGCCGGGCCGAGAGCCCCGCGCCCCGCCGGCCCTTACGTAACTGACTGAGTTTCCGGACCCGGGGACTCGCGAGCTGGGCGCCGGCTCTGCCGCCAGGCTTCCCTGCGGTCATCGCCTCGCCCCACGCACTCCCTGCCAGGCTAGGTCTAGAGCACTTCCCTCTGCCTCTGTCTCCCGGGCTCTGGGTCAGCCCGGGTTCCTGCTCCTCTCCTCCCGCGGTTCCCCGTCTCATCGCTCTTCTCTCTGGCTCAGGCTCTCCCTCTGCCCTCTGTCTTTCCCCAAGAGCTGTCTCGCCCTCACCTCCACTTTCCCGAAGGCCCCACCCTCTTGGTGTAGGAAGGGACCCCTTCAGTCCAGCAAGTTGGAGGTGGGGACTTGTCCAGACAGACCCCACGCCGAACTTGTCCGCAAGCGGGAGGGGGACTGTCGCGTTGGGTTGGGTAAGATTATTCCAGGGCCCATATCTTTCCCTGGGAGGGAGTGGCTGCTCTAGGGCGGAAGGCAGTCTCTGGGGTCCTTTTCTTCTGGAGGAGGCTTGGAGAGAGTCTGGCTGGGATTTAGGGCATTTGGGAGTCCCTTCAGCTACTGAAGGTGAGAAGGAAAGACCAGGGAAAGGCCACAGAGCGCTGGCACAGAGCCCCCGCCCCCTGCCTTCAGTGAGCTCCCACCTCCACCCCAGTTACAGACCTGGAGGGCAGTGCTGGCAGGAGCCTGGGGTGGGGAGGGGACTGATGGGAGGAGGCCAAAGAGACTTTTGCATGGGGGTGGAGGTGGGGTGAGGGAGTTGGAGATAGAAGTGATAGACCATCAGGTCTAAGGAACAGGTTGGGAGGGAGGTCACTTCCTGCCATCAAAGACCTCCTGAGAGTCAGAGACAGACACCTCAGAAATAACTTCTGTACCCTGCAGTCTGTGGTACTTGCTGCTGTCAGATGCATGTAAATAAGGTGTTATAGCAGTTGTGAGGTGGGAATTATTAACTCTGACTAGGAATGGGGGAGGGGGAATGCAGAAGGAGGTGGAAGGTCTGGGAAGAAGGGGAACTAGAAACTATAGAGAGCCAAGAGGGAGGGAGGAAGACGTCAGTGTCCTATAGGCTTTGCATGCAGCAGAACTGGGTTTGAATCCTGGCCCTGCTATATCCTTGCTGTGTGACCTTGCATGAGTCACTTCACCTTTCTGAGCCCCAGGTTCCTCTTTGTCAATAATCTGGACCTTTTGGGCATTAGCAGAATCAACTGAAGAAATAAATATGCACTTGGTCTGAGAGCAGGCCAGTGAGGCTACTTTAAGAAGATAATGGAGTGGGGAAGCCCTGAGTTTTCCCTGTGTATACAGGAGAATCAGGCCAGGCCTGCCAGGGCCCAGCAACATGGAGTGCCTGGGTGTGTGGGTAGCACTCGGTGAGGCAAGGAGATTTCACACCTCATTGTCTCCTGATTGACCCATCCCTTCACCACCTAGACTAGGCTGGCCTCCCTCTGTAGGCCCCAGGTGCCAATAGAAGCTCTTAGGGCTCCCAGGCTGCCCCACCCCCTAGGCTAGTGGGGGTGGAGCCCTGGCAGCAGAGGGCTAGCACCCTCTCTGCAGAGTGGATCCTGGCCAGGAGTCAGGCTGGCTGTGCGGGGCAGGAACATCCCAGCCTGGCTGGGAAGACGCTGACACTGTGCAGGGCTGTGGAGGCCCAGAACTTTATCACCTGGAGCCAGGCCCAGTAGACAGGACCTGGGCTGCAGGGTGAGGCAGAAGCAGGGATGGGAATGAGGAGGGGAGATCCAAGGAGAACATCCTGGAAGGATGTTAGCCTACAGGGTGGGGCAGCCTGGGAGCCCTGAGAGCTTCTGTTGGTACTTGGGGCCTACAGAGGGAGGCCAGCCTGGTCTAGGTGGTGAAGGGATGGGTCAATTGGGAGAAAACAGGGTGTGGAATGTCCTTGCCTCACTGAGTGCTACCCACACAGCCGGGCATCCATGTTGCTGGGCCCTAACAGGCCTGGCCTGATTCCCCTGTATACACAGGGAAATCTCAGGGCTTCCCCACTCCATTCTTGAACACAGGTATGAAACTAGAGAACTTCATTTTGGTTATTTCTTAAGCCTCTCTAAAGTGCCTAGTGTGTGCCATATTCAGGGTTGCCAGCCACAGAGCTAATGAGGATACTCACAGAAGCTCACCATGGAGGTCATGGTAGCCTGATATGTGTTGGGGATTTGCAGATGAGGTCTGTATGACAGTTCCCTCCCTGTCATACAGGGTTGGGAGGGGAGGTTGTTTAGAATCTTCCCAGGGCCTAAGATTCTGATGTTTATTAAAGGGAGCAGAATTCTATCCCTTTATACTCTGCAGGTCAGGTGCTTTTCTTCCTGTCTCAGTTTCCCTTCTTGTGAAATGGGGAGAGAGGAGCCTGGAGTCTCTATGAGTCTTCTGGCACAGATTCCTATAGCCTCAGGACCTGGTTTGGATCTTAGTCTACCACATGCCCTTATCCTATGAGGGGGTAGGATGGAGCAAGATCGGGTTGAGTATGATGAACCACAGAGCTTATTCTTGACTTGTGTTCTCTGATCATAATCAGGACCGCTGCCTCTTAAGCAGTCTCTAAGCACTTACTGTACACAGTGTTCTGTTCTAAGACTTTCCTACACAGCATCAACTCATTTAATCCTTACAACTTCATGAGAGGAGAACTATGATCCCTGTTTCATAGGAGTTCATGGAGGCCAGTTGATTTGACCTGTCAAACACTGGGATTTGAACTTAGGTCCAACCCCAAAGCCCAGACTTGACTAGGACGGGAGCCTCTACCTCACAGATACCAAGGTGTTCACATTGCTTAGCCCTTACCTGTGGAACTGCCTGACCCCTGCTGGAGTGAGCTCTGAGCTCTGGGGTGTTCAGGCTGGGGAGCGGGGAACAAGCTGTGCCACTTGCACTGGGTGCCCCCTGGTCCCAGCACAGGGGAAGAGGGGTACAGGGCACAACCTGTAGGTCAGGGTCCACTGGAATTTTCCCCAGAGTGCCAACCCCACCCAACTACTGTTCAGGTACAAGAGCTGAGCTATGAAAGGCATCTTTGGTATGTGGTTGACTTTGGGCCTCAGTTTCCCCATCTGTAAAACTTGGATTTAAGTGAGTACAGATATTCCTTGATCCACAGGTTAGTGGCTGAGGTAAAGAGGAAGAGGAAGGGTCAGGGTGGCGATGACTGAGTCTGTGGAGGAAGAGTTTGGGTCAGGAACAGCATGGATCCTTCTGAGCTGGCTGCTTGACAGCTATTTCAGATGAAGGGACTGAAGTTAGAGGGATTCTAACCTCTGTGGGGCTAGTTGTGGAGACACCCAAGGGAAACATCAAGGGAGAATACAAAGAACAAATTCCAGGCAGATGTGAGCTGGGATCCTGGCTTGACCACTTATGTGGGCTTAGAAATGATACCCCCAAGGGCCCACAGAGAGGGGTCCCTTGGCCTCACTGTCCTCACCTGTAAAATGGGAATAGCAATAACTGCACCTTTGTCGCACCTTGGGTTACTATGAAGGTCAAAAACAGGCATTTGTAGAATCAGGGGAAGAGTGTGGTTTCTAGTTATTTTTTAGTACATAATGGCAATTTTGGGTGTATGTGTGTAGCAGGGGACATCTCCAAAGCCCCTCTGTTGAGATGCTTTCCTGAGGGATTAACTAGAGAATGTCCTACCGTCTTCACTGAGCAGTGACCTTGTGCTCAGGCTTCACCTCTCATTGTCTTATTTGGTCCTTGGAGCAACCTTGTGATGCAGGTGGTAGCCTCGCCCATGCCTACAGCCCCCTGCAGTAATGACACTTAGGAACAGCTTCCTGTGTGCCAAGCGTTGTTCACAAGGTTTTTTAATATGTGAATTCATGCAATCGTCACACCAGCGCTGTGAGGCAAATAATAATCCATCTCCATTTTACAGATGAGTAAATGAGATGTGGAGAAGTTAACAAATAAGCCCAAGGTTACAAATGGTAGAGCCATAAATGATAAGGCCAGGATTTGATCCCAGGTTCTTAAGTCTCCTTGAGGCGCTCACCACAGTTGTAATTTGGTAACTATTTATAGGATTGCCTGGTCCCTGCACTGTAGGCCTTAAGGGCAGGGATGGTGTCTGTCTTCTCCAAAATGAGTCCTTCTGTTGGCATACAGCAGGTGCTCAGTGAATGTTTGTCCACAGGGATTCCACAGCCTCTGGTGGGTGGGCTGGGCTCTGGGAGGCCTGGTGAGCTCAGGATGGATTATCAGATTATTGCTGACTGGAGGTTGTCTACCCCCGCAGAGCCCCAGTGGCAGAGGTCGGGCAGGGTTCTCTCCCCACTCAGGCCCCTGCTGACGAGGGGCCCCAGAGAGCTCATCTGTTGCTTGGCTGTGTTTCTCACTGCTGTCTTTTACCTCCATGTGCCGTGGCGGTGATGGCTCCCCGTCCTCTCTCCGACTGGCTGCGTGACTCCAATGGCTGCTTCTGTCTGGGTGAGTACTGGTTCCATTCTAATGCATGTCTGGTGGCTCTGAGACCACTGAAAGGTGTAAGAAGCTCAGGGCGTTGGGTGGACTGTTCAGAGAAGGCACTCTGTGAAGTAGGATCCTTCCACAAATAGGGCTGAGATTTTTCCTGCTGCCTGACTTCCTGGATAGTGACTTTGGGATCATATGATACATTTAAAGGTCTTTGGGGTTTGACTGGCCTGCAATAGAATCTTTATACTGCCACTTACCAATGGTAGCTCTTTGCTTCTCAATTTTTTTTAAAGGTTTTTTTTTTTTTTTTTTTTTTTTTTTTTTTTTTTTTAAAGAGAGAGTGAGAGAGGAGAGAGAGATAGAGAGAGAATTTTTAATATTTTTATTTTTTAGTTCTCGGCGGACACAACATCTTTGTTGGTATGTGGTGCTGAGGATCGAACCCGGGCCACATGCATGCGAGGCGAGCGTGCTACCGCTTGAGCCACATCCCCAGCCCTTGCTTCTCAATTTTATGTCTAAAAAATGAGCACATTAATACCTACCAGCCCCATGAGGAATGCTTTGAATGAACAAAGATATTTGTTGAGCATCTACTATGCATTGGTCAATGTGGCTTTGTGTTGCATTAGATGGTTAATTTTATGCCACACATCATAGGGGCTCAGTGAACGTCTGGACTGAGTGTGGGACCAAGTACCATATAGGCATCCGCCAGTAGAGAGAGGGACCTAGGTAACTGGAGCTCCTAGGGAAGAATTGGCAGATTCTTTAGCTCTCATGAGAAGAGTTGGGCAGCTGGGAGAGCCTGGGGGAAGGTGGGAGTGGGGAGGAGGGATTTTTGCCTTCCTGGTACTGACACTTTCCTAACTGTGTGACCTTGGGGGAGCCTGTGAACTTCTCTGTGCCTTAGAGACCACATCTGTGACTTTCATACACAGCAGTTTTACTGCATGGGTGTAGGAAGGAGCCGATGAAAAGTGCCCAGCACAGGGGCCCACTCCTCCCCAGACTGGGGATGGAACCCAGGGTCTTATGTATGCTAGGCAAGTGCTCTACTACTGAGCCACAAAAGGGTTGGGGTTGTGGCTCAGTGGTAAAGGGCCCCCAAGTTCAATCCCCATAGCAATATGTTCTGACACCTGACAGGTTCACAGGTTCTGAAAAGTATCCCCAGCCCTCCCACTTGATAACTGATGGTTTCCTCTAGCCTTGGGCTTATTTGGGGAGGGGATTAAACTAAGTGAAGTGTCCATTTTTTTTTTCTCCTTTCTCCCATTTTAAGTTCCCACTGGAATCCAGGTGTCAGATTTTGAACGTCTCGTGGGCCCTATGACACAGGCTGTGCTGTGCCTGATGTGACTGTGGCTGGGTGGAGGTTCCAGCTCAGCCACTTTTGTGCTGTGTGACTTGGTTCAGTCATCAACCTGCTCTGCTAGGTGGCCTCACCTGTCCAATAGGGTTAGTGAAGGCCACTTCCCCTAGAGATTGTTTACTTAGAACAGAGGCAGTTGGCATTATTACCCATATTAGTATTTGGCTCTGGCTGAGGAGGATGCAGGGATGACCCTGGAGAGTTACGTCTGCCTAGGCCTCGGGGTCCTGAGAGGCTCCTGTCATCACACACAGGCCATCTGTTGATGTTTCCTATATGCTGGGCTAGTTGTCACATGCTACTTTAGATGCACTGCCTCACCTCTTCTTCCCAATGGCCTTCTGAGCTAGGCATTTTCATCCTCACTTTATGAGTGAAGAAACTGGCACTGGGTAAGTCACGTGAGTTACTCAGAGTCACGGTTATTGGTGGTGGTGAGGGACTCAAACACAAGCCTGTTGACCTCAAGGCCCAAATTCTTAGTGTGAACCTCTGTTATCTCCCCCAAGGAGGCAGGAGTACCTCTAAGTCCTCGCTGTCCATCTCCATTGTCCAGTGCAAGGCCCTGGGAGCTGTTGCGATGTTTGTTGGGTGAAGAAATTCACACATGTGCACTCACACCACACTGATCCCCTCCCTAGCCCTGGTGCTTTAAGAGTTTTGAAGAAGGGAGATAATAGAAAAGCAGGAGAAGGCTGGACAGGAGAGTGGCTGAAAGTCATATGAATTGGTCTTATTTTCTTTTTGTTCACAGTTCTAGTGATCAAACCCAAGACCTAGTGCATGCTTGGAAAGTGCTTAGCCACTGAGCTATAGCCCCGGCCCCAAGACCTGGCTTTGAATCCTCATTGTGGGACCTAAGATAGATATGTAGCCTCTAAGGGCCTCAGTTTTCTTACCTATAAATCAAGGATAATAAAAGAACCTTCCTCCATCCCAGGGTTCTTGTTAGGATTAAATAATGAGGCCCATGGTGAGTACCTAATCAATGGTACTAATGAGCATTATTCTGGGATTATAAAGATGTTCCTCTTGGTGCCAGGCACAGTGGTGCATGCCTGTAAAACCAGCAGCTTGGGAGTCTGAAATAGGAGGATCTCAAGTTCAAAGCCAGCCTCAGCAATGGTGAGCCGCTGGGCAACTCAGTGAGACCCTGTCTCTAAATAAAATTCAAAATAGGGCTGGGGATGTGGCTCAGTATTTGAGTGCCCTTAGTTCAATCCCTGATACCAAACAACAACAACATTATGTTCCTCTTGGAGCTGGGTATTGTGGGGCATGCCTATAATCCCAGAGGTTCTGGAGGCTGAGATAGGAGCATTACAAGTTCAAGGCCAGCCTTAGCAATTTAGTAAAACAAACAAAACAAAAAGGGCTGGGGTTGTGGCTCAGTGGTAAAGGGCCCCCAAGTTCAATCCCCATAGCAATATGGTCTGACACCTGACAGGTTCACAGGTTCTGAAAAGTATTTTGTTTTGTTTTGTTTTTTTTTAAATTAGGGATTGAACCCGGGAGTGTTCTACTATTGAGTCACATTCCCAGCCCTTTTATACTTTTTATTTTGAGGCAGCGTCTTGCTAAGTTGCTTAGGCTGGCATCTAATTTGTGATCTTCCTGCCTTAGACTCCTGAGGAAATTCATCTGCTTTTACTCATGCCTACTTTGTGCCAAGTCTTGTGTGGGCATAGGGTCTGGAGATGATTCTGTGTATCCTTTTCCTTCCTTCCCCCTGGGGAGCTGAGAGTCTAGTTGGAAAGAAGGACAGGAACCGACTCTACCTTTGATTGATGCACTAAAGTGAGAATAAGTGTTCTTAGGCTGAGACCAGGAGAAAAGACATTCGTAGAGGAAGGAATTGTGTATGCTAAGGTCCAGAGCCAGAGCCTGCACTTGGGGGAACGCAGCTGGAGAGAGCGGCTCAGGAGAGTTAAGGGAACTTGATCCGTGGGCCATGGTGGGTGGGCATTAGATATTAAGCAGGGCAGGGCAGAGACAGGGCTGCTGTCCAGGTGAGGAATCCCTGTGACTATGCTGTGGAGTAATGGAGCCGTGGGAAGGTGCAAGGCCTGTTTGGGAGGCAGAGCCAGGGTGATGTGAGAGTGGACCACAGCCGGCAGGCAGGAGAGCATCAAGGTGAGGACGGGATCCTAGGGCCAGGGGTAAATGACCCCTGGAACCTTGGGTGAGGGAAGCATCTGGAGGAGGAGCCAGAGCTGGGTTGAGGGGAAAGAGCCACTCATTTTCTCCTTGTCACCTTCAATGGCCCCAGGAGCAGCTATGTCTGAGCTGGACACTGGATCCAGGCTCCCACTCCTATCTTGGGGGCTCCCTGTGGTGACCCTGGTGGTTCTGGCAGGGATGAGAACACTTTGGGTTGGGGACCCTCAGTGTCTGTGAGAAGCCCTGGGTTCGGGGCCTATCAACTGTGTCAATGAATGTCTGCGTCCCCTCAGAAGTGCCTCCCTCCCTCTCCTCCTCCTTTTCCTTGTCTTGTGAGTGAGGATAAGAAAACCTGTTTTGCCTGACTCAAAGATTCAGTGATAATGCACAACAAGCCAGTAAACATTGGTGCGCACTGGCTGGGGCTAGGTTCCGGGACACAAAGGTGACTCAGACAGGATTCCTGCTCCTCAGGTGCTCAGTGAGCCCAGGGGAGCTAGCTGTTGACTCTGTAGTCATGGGGGGTTGGGACAGAGCGCTAAGCTGGCACTTGAAGGATGCACATAGCTCTCTAGGCGAGAATGGTATGGAGCAGCATGCTCAGGTGGAGAAGCCGTGGCTGGTAGATAGGAAGAGGCAGGCAGTGGTGGGGGGCGAGGCTGACCAAGGAAGCGGGCTGCTCCATGCAGGGCTTTGGCCATTGGCTCCCCTCTCCTTCCTGCATCTCCACAGCTGCCTGCTCTGCTGCTGGAGACCCCCAGGGCCCTTCCTGCCCTGCTCCTTCCCCATCTCCCCACTCTTCCCCTTCTCACCCCTACTGCAGTCAGATCCAGTAGCTCCCACTCCCAGGAGTCAGCAGCCTGGGTTCCCTGCCAGCCCTGCCACTGGCAAGTCCTGCGGTCTTTAGTCACTCGGTCACCCTCTCTGCACCTCAGTTTCCCCCTCAGTAAAATGGGGATAGCAGGCCTTCCTCATGTGGAAGGGCAGAAGCTTCTCTCAGGTAATCCTTGTAAATCTCCTGGCCCAGTGTGTACGTGTAGTGTGCTCCCATAAATAGGAGTCTAATGAAATCATCAGTGTTGGGATTCCTCCATCTCCTCGGCCCCTCCCACTGCTTCCCCTGCCTCTCCTGGCAGCCTGCTCTGGTCAACAAAGGAAGGAAAAGATTAAGAAACAAGCCCAAGTCTCCAGAGGGGTCCTGGCCCACAGCCAAGCTGGCTCCCCTCTTGCCCCTTGGCCTCCTTGGCCTCAATCCTGAGGCCAGGGAAGCCTCCCAATCGCCTAACCTAGAGGACCCTCCCCAACTGGAGGCCAAAGCCAACAACAGCCCCAAAACAGGGACAAATATTTGTAAAATATGTAACTTTATTTTTTTCTTCCCCTGGAAGTTGATAACGAGGCTCTTTTTCCTGGTGCTTGGGAGAAGAGTAAGTGTGGCTATCCCAGATGTCTGGAGGTCCCGTGGTCAGGGCAGAACAGGGTCCCTGAACTTCCTGGAGCCTATGACAGATACTGGCTACCAAGTCTCTTTCCCACAGATGCAGGAAACTCAAATCAGAGTGGGTGACTGATGGTGGAGGTCATTCGGTTAGAATCTAGTTCTGGACCCTTTTTGCTCTGTCCCATGGATGGGGTGGTATGGGGATGTTGGCTGTCACTTAACCTGAGTCAGTTGCCTTGGCTGGGGAACTGGGCTGACTTTGCTGTGAGGGTCAGCAGTCACATAGGAAAAGCGGCTGGTGAGTCCTCACTGTCATTGTAACTGCTGCTGCTTAAGAAACTTCTGCCCTGTTCTTTTCCAGTCTAGGACCTCAAAGTGTTTGATATGGTATTTTATTCAACAAATGACACCTGATGAATCAGTTTTAAAGACAGAGGCTCAGCATTTTTCCCTTTTATCAGTTGGCTGGGACACTGTCCTCACCCAAGACAGCTTCCCTTCTGAAAGGTCTCCTCTGATTGATGCAACTGTAAGCTTTCGGGAAGGAGAGGAGGAAGGTTCCTGCACCACCCAGGCCTGGACTGAGGGGCAGAGGTGGACAGGGAGCTCCTTGGAACTGCCCACCAGGACTAGGACAACATGAAGATTTCTGCAGAGGCCAGGAAATAGGCCTAAAAGAGAAACCCTGGCTCAGAGCCCAAAATGCAGGAGAGTGGAAGGGCATACTGACCCTGCCAGCACCTCCTCTGGGAGACCTTAGACCAGTCCCTGCCTCCCAGAGCTCTGTTTTCTGGTTTATAAAAGGAGGTGGAGGATGGATGGCAGAGGTTTCTACTGATACTTTAGAATTAAAAATAGGGACCTGGGCTGGGCACTGTGGTACACACCTGTAATCCTGGTGGCTCAGGAGGCTGAGGCAGAGGATTTCGAGTTCAAAGCCAGCCTCAGCAAAAGTGAGGCACTAAGCAACCCAGTGAGACCCTGTCTCTAAATAAGATATAAAACAGGGCTGGGGATGTGGCTCAGTGGGTGAGTGCCCCTGAGTTCAATCCCCAGTACCAAAAAAAAAAAAAAAAAAGGGACTTGGGAACTGATTTCCCAGCTTCTCCAGCTATGGGACCTCCAGCAGGCGTCTACTTTAGCAAGCTTCCGTTTCCTCACTTATAAAATGGGAAAAGTATTAGCACCTTCTCATGGGATTATTTAAGGGCTAAATTAGATGTAAGTGCTCAGCCCCTAGCTGACACATTGGAATTGCAGGACAGTTCACTGAGGCCACATCCACTTGATTGCATTTGTTCACTCATTCACCCGATTAATATTTAGAATTTCCATAGACAGGGCAGAGACAAAAGGAGCAGGGAGGCAGCTGAAAGCTGGAGTCAGACAGACCTGCCCATTCTAGTTGTGTGATGTGGTCATTTACTTCTCTGTGTCTCACTCGCTCATGTGAAAATGTGAGAACAGTGAGCAAAACAAAACCTCCAGAATTCTCCTATCCTTAAGGGAGTCTCAGTACACAGTGGGTGATTAATCTGTGGCTGATTCTCTACCTCCCCCCACCCCCAGCTCTTTTAATAACTAGAGGTATGATCTCAGGCAAGACATTTAAATACATAGCAAACTTACACCCCAGGGCCTTTGCACTTGCTGGGGCTTTGGCCTAGAACACTCTAATTTCTACAAGAACTTTCTTGGCTTGTCTCATTCCCTTAATTTTTTGTTCAAATGTTACCTTCTTAGTGAGGCCCTTTTGGACCATCCTATTGAAAATTGTAACACCCTTTCTTCTCCAAACCCTGGCACTCCCTAACTGCTCTTCTGGCTTATTTTCCTCCATAGCACTTATCACTCTTTGATATACTATATTCTATCAACTATTTGTTTATCATCCTCCCTCCCTCTCATTAGAATGTAAGGTCAGTGATGGTGGTGGTGGTGATTTTCATCTGTCTTATTCAGGGTTATGCCCATTGTACCTAGAACAGTGTGTATGGCAAATAGTAGGTGTTTAATAAATATTTGTAAGTGAATTAGTGAATAAACGAAGGCTCTTTCCCTCTCTGGGTTTAGTGTCGTGCTGAGCGCCTAGTAGATTCTCAGTAACTGATTGTATGAGAGTGTATGAATTGTAAGGAGAAAGTGAGTGGTCATCATCTCTTCCAGTGGCCAGATAATACAGTGCTGGGTCAACTCTGAGGCCCTTTTGCTTCTGCTGTTTTCTGCCAGGGCATCAGTTTCAGTCAGAGTGCCCAAATCTTTTGTTCCTGAGCCTGAGCTATGCAGAATTTCTAGTTGGGGCTGTTTGGCTGTTGGGCCCACAATGGTGATTATGTCATTATTGTTAATTAGCAGTTAGGCCCAGATTATTGAGTTTTTTGTTTTTCAGCAGAAATCACAGCAGAGAGCTGTGCTAGCAGGTGGGGGGTGGGCAGGCCTGGAGCGGCTTCCTCTGGCACTCCCCACTTCCCAGCTCTGAGCACTTAAGACCAAGACTGTGATGCTCAGAGCTCGGGGCCCTGCTGTCCCTACCTGCTGTCTTCCCAGGACAATGTCCTGCCAAGTTTCTTCCTACACTTTCTGCCCTCTTTGCCTGGCCTGGTCTAGTGGGGTATAGCCTACTCTCAGGGGAGCTAGACTTAGGGTTTCTAAATGTCCATCTGACAGGGACGTTTTCTGATGCTGAGGGTTTAGGTATTATAAGTGGAGGAAAAAACACTGGGTTTAAGACTGGGAACCTGGTTTAGTCCCTGCTTTGGTGCTTACTAGATGACTTATGTGCATCAGTCCCTCTTGCTGGGCCTCAGCCCTATCATCTGTCAAATAGAGATAAGGATGCCTGCTTGGCCCCATGGGGAGAGACAGGATAGCAGAGTGGGCAAGGGATTGAGTTCTGGAGTTAGACCTCCCTGGCTTCCCAGCTGTACTCCTTCCTAGCAGTGTGACCTTGGGTAGATGACTTTACTTCTCTGTTTCCAGTTCTCAAAGCTAGAAAATGGGCTTAAAATATCAATACCTACTCTGTAGTGTCATTGTGAGATTTCATTAGAGAATGTGGGTGAAGTACCTAGCACACAGCCAGTGCCTTGCACATCTTTGCTGGTATTATTATAGTGATCATCATGGAAATGAAGACAATCTGTAAACTGTAAAAAGACCAGTAGCAATAGGGCTAGGCAGATGTGGATTTGAATCCTAAATTGAACACTTATTAGCTGGGTGATCTTGGGCACAATTTCATTCTTCTGAGATTCTACTTCCTCATCTGTAAAATGGGAATGATAGCCAAACCTTCCTCTGGGGGCTGGTGGGGAGACTTAGTGACATATACCACACTTAGTGCATATACCACACTTGGGACAGGGGCTTTATAATCGGCAGAACCTTTTTAGACATCTGACATACTTTGATCCTTCTGGCCAACCTGTGGGATGGCCTGGGTAGGCACAGCCATCTCCGTCTGATGTGAGGAAATGGGAAGTCAGAGTGGGTATTATGTGCCGGGGTTCTGTTTTCGCGACTAAAAGGCTCAGGGGTTACTCCAGTTAAACTGGGCTAACTGGGCTGCATGAAATAACCACACAAGAGACACAAATACCTTTTTCTTTGGGGTCGCTGTGATGGCTCCTCTGACCTTAAGGGTCCGCAGAAAGAGAGAGAGAGAGAGAGAGAGAGAGAGAGAGCGAGAGCGAGCGAGCGAGCGCACAGCTGACCCCTTTTATTGAGGAGAAGCTATTCAAATGAGGCAAGGGGTCAGGTTTCAGGGGGCTGAGTATCTTGATGATGTCCCCTGTCAGCAGGTTGACTGACACCTGGGTAGGCCATACCCAAAGGCACAGTAAGAGAAGGGGACACACACAAGGCACTTCCATGGAAGATTCTATCCTAAACAGGACAAGGGGTTATATTATAAAGGAACAGGTGAGCATAGCTTCACCCATGAGGCTGTAGCAAGACACACCCATGCACGAGACACCGACCCTCGCTCCCAAGAAGGGTGCCACATTTCTGCGACTGAGAGCCTCAGCACCCAGCCAGGGAGTGTAACTCAGTCACATATAAGGTTGGCCTCCCACAGTTATGGACTGAATATTTGTGCCACCCCCCACCCCACTCTCCGCCACCAAATTCATATGTTGAAGCCAACCCCTGATGTGATGGCATTTGGAGATGGAGCTTTTGGGTGGTAATCAGGGCTAGATGAGAATTTGAAGATGGGGCCCTTGTGATGAATTAGTGCCCTTAGAAGAAGAGACACCTGAGAGCTCACTTTCTTTTTGCCATGTGAGGACACAGCAGTAAGAACATGGCTTTCTACAAGCTCTGAAGTGAGTTCTCACTAGAACCTGACCATGCTGGCATCTTGGACTTCCAGTCCCTGAACTGTGAGAAAATAAATCCTGTTGTTTAAGGCACACAGATTATGATTTTTGCTGTTGTTGTTGTTGTTGTTGCTAGGGATCAAACCCAAGCCCTTAGCATGCTAGGCAAGAGTTCTACCATTAGCTACGCCCTCAGCCGTGTATTATGGCAGCCTGAGCTGAAGGAGGATAAGTGACTTGCCCAGAGTCACCAATAAATTTATGGTCCAGAGTGAAGGTTGCAACTTATTTGTAGTATTTCTTTTCATTTCTTTCTTCCTCACTAAAATGTACTTGGAAATTGAGGTCAGCTGAATATTAGCTGGGTGGCTCAGGAACTGTCTTGCCATAGCTGTTTGGGAGGATCTTGGGGCAAATTAAACCTGGCCATGTCTGTATACCTAATCCACTCCCTGCTTCCCTGTATCTCCTCCTCTGACCTGACTCTATCAGGGGAGGGTTAGGCCAAGCTGCCTTTACCTGTTTTAGAAGGGCCTCACTTAGCAGGTGGCACCAGGCGTTTCTCTTGTTTCTTGGGAAAACTTCTAGGACTTGAGTCCTAGGGAGAGAGAGTTAGTGGGTTAAGCTTGAGTGAGCAGGAGGCTTTACTGGGCTTTCTCCAGCTGGTGAGAGAAGGGGTTTGGGATGGGTCCTTGGGTCCCTCCTTGGATATCCCAGGGCTACCATCAGAAGCAGCCACAACAGCCTTTCCCTGGGGTTGTTGGTATTTTCCATTCATATAATTTCTAAACTGTGTTCCTTAGCGTGATATGAAAGCAGTATGGACTAGAGGATGGTGGCATCAGACAAACCTAGTTTACAGCATGATGTTGGGGAACTCACTCCACATTCTAAGTTGTATAACTTCTTCAAGGGTAATTGAGGCTAAGCCAGGTATGGTGGCACACACCTGTAATCCCAGAGGGTCAGGAGGCTGAGGCTGGAGGATCACAAGTTCAAGGCCAGCCTCAACAACTTGGTGAGCCCTGAGCAACTTAGTGAGACCCTGTCTCAAAATAAAAAATAAAAAAATGCTGGAGAGGGCTGGGGATATAGCTCAATTGGTAGAGTGCTTGCCTTGCATGCACAAGGCCCTGGGTTCAATCCCCAGCACCATCAAAAAAAAAAAAAAAAAAAAAGGAGGTTGCTATGAAGCTAAATGCAAAAATGCAAATAAAACACTTAATATGTGCCTAGCGCATAGGAAATATCTCATAAATGTAGTGTTAACTATTTTTAGATTTCCCTTTTTATTTTGTAGTCCTGGGGGATCAAGCCCAGGACCTTGTGCATGCTAGGAAAGTGCTCTCTACCACTGAGCTACATCCCAGCCACTGAGCTGCTTCTCAGTCCCAGTTGTTACTATTTTTATTAATAAATTATCTCTAAGGTCTCTTCCAGCTCAGATAGTTCTAGGTTTTAAGACTGTAGAATTTAGCTTGGCTTCCAGCTTTAAAAAGTAAATGTAGTTGTACTTGGAAAGAAGCTATGAACACTAGACTGTGCTGTGTGTCCCTGGGCAAGTGTCTTTCAGTTTCCGGATCTAATTTCTAAGCAGCTTGGGCTTGATGATCTCTAAGGGACTCACCAATTTTAACATTAGGTGAATCTCAGGGCCTAAAGGATTATTGGCGACTGTCCACCAGGTCCTCTTTTACAAAATCAACTTCCTTTCCCCTCTGCCTCTTATTTCTTGGTATGTTTTCTTAGCAACCCCAATGTATAGATTTTAATCCTATTTAGATTTTTTTTTCTTTTATTGTACACAGAAAACTCTTTAAGAGAATATTTGTAAGAAAAGTGCATTCTGGCTTCTTGCTCTTGAGATAGCCTGCATTCTCCCTTGACTATGTATCTACTTTCTTAATAAACCTTTGTCTATCCCTTCAAAAAAAAGGAGAGCATTCTATCAAATAAGTCAAAACATGCTGTGTGTTTTCAAATATGTAAGAAAAGGTATTGTACAAAATGTACTGCATTCGATAGTTTCTTCTGCTTTTATCTCAAAAATGACCCAAACAGGCAGCATTGTGCACTTTAATTAAAAAAAAAAAAAAGCCTGGTATGGTGGTTCATGATGTAATCCCAGGAGCTCTGGAGGCTGAGGCAGGAGGATCAAGAGTTCAAAGTTGGGCTGGGATTGTGGCTCAGTGGTAAAACGCTCGCCTAGCATGGGCGGGACCTGGAATCCTCAGCACCACATAAAAATAAAGGCATTGTGTTGTGTCCATCTACACCTAAAAAAAAAAAAAAAAAAAAAAAGAGTTCAAAGTTGGCTTTGGCAACTTATCGAGGCCCTATGCAACTCAGCAAGACCTTGTCTCTAAATCTCAAGGCCTAATGGATTGTTAACAACTAAAAAAATATAAAAAATAATTAAAATATAAAATATATATTTTATCTATATTTGTGTCTAAATAAAATATAAAAAAGGACTGGGGATGTGGCTCAGAAGTTGAAGGCCTCTGGGTTCAACCTCTGGTACCAAATAAGTAAGTAAGTAAGTAAATAAATAAAACAAAACATGGCACATTCAATGCATTATAAAAAAAAATCATGGGTATGATTCAGGTAAAAGTTGTTTGTTGAGTATCATTTATAAGAGATAAAAATGGGAAACAACCTAACTGACCAACAATAAGGATCAACTAAATTATGGAACACCCACTCGATAGCATTCTTAAAAATGATGATGTAAATGTTCACAATATATCAAGAGAAAGAAGTCAGTTCCAAAACAATGTGGTCTGTATTAAAAAAAAAAAAAAAACAACAAAACATTAGGTTAGATATGAAATTGCTGATATTGGACTATTATTAATTAGAAAATCAGCAATTTCATTTCATTTGATTTAGAAAGGAAAGTCTCTCATCAAAATACTGATTATAGTTATTTCTAATTGGTGACTTTATGATGATTTGCCTTTTTCCTTAAGTATATTCTTTTTTTGAGGGGGGAGGAGGGTACAGGGACACTTTACCACTGAGCTACATAATTATATTCCCAGCCATTTTAATTTTTTTTATTTTGAGACAGGTCTCACTAAATTGCTTAAGGCCTGGATAGATTGCTGAGGCTGGCCTTGAACTTGTGATCCTCCTGCTTCAGCCTCCCAAGTTGCTGGGATTACAGGCATGTGCCACTGCACCTAGCTCTCCTTAACTATATTCTTACTTAACTATATTTTCTAAAATTTCTATAACTCAGGTACTCCTAATAAAACTATCCCCAGAAAGGCATTCCACTCTATGAACAGTAATTTCCATCCTGTTAGAGCTTTTTTGATTTATCATTTGTGTTTACAAGGTCTAAATGACTGCAACTTTATGACCACAGGGAGGATGGAAAGCTACTCTTCATGTATTTTCGATACCAGGACTGCTTTTTACTCAGAAGTGACTGTTCAGAACACTTTGCTGATGGACCCAGTTTTTCAAAGCCCTCTTCATCTCTCGCTGCCCTCCACAACAGACAAACATTTTCCATGGGCCCCATCACTGGGGCTTCAGGCCAGCTGTGTCCCTAATCCGCCCATGTCCCAGATTTGGGTATGGTTTAGGCTCCAACTGTTCCCCCACCCTTTGCCCTCTTCCAATCTCATCTTGTCCAGGCCATCAGAAGCCTCATCTACCCTTCCTGTCCCTCCCCACTTAATTTCTTTCTTTCTTTCTTTTTTTAAAGAAAAGAGTGAGAGAGAGAATTTTAATATTTATTTTTTAGTATTTGGCGGACACAACATCTTAGTTTGTATGTGGTGCTGAGGATCGAACCCGGGCCGCACGCATGCTAGGCGAGCGCGATACCGCTTGAGCCACATCCCCAGCCCCCTCCCCACTTGATTTCACCAGCTAATTTCACCCTTTTCCCTGCAGCTGGTGTTTGCTGTTGCTGGAGCTCAGTTTGCAGTGGGGAAGGATTAAGACCCTTTCATGCTGTCTTGGTTTTTTTTTTTTCTTAGTGCCCTTGACCACTCCAGGGGCTAACAGGCAGCTATCAGGGCCTGTATTCCCTAGGAAGGAACAGGAGGAGTGGTGGGGGAGGGAGTGGTGGGCTCAGCTGGCAGGCGGAATAGAGCTGGCCCCTAGAGATCTCATCCTGGGCCCTGGAGCATGGCACAGTCATCACCCAGATGTGAGCAGGGAGCCAAGCTGTTTCTTCCTAGAAAATTAGCCTTAGAGATGGTGCTTGGGACCTTTACCTTTGATACCCAATGGCAGTCTCTGCAGGGTAAGTGAGCTGGGACTGAATGTGTGGTTTGGCAGATGGGCACAGGAGTAAGTGTGGTTTTAGATTGGGTGGTACTTATATCCCCACTTCCTACTATGGGTTGGGTCCAGCTACACTTGGAGACTTTTTTTTTTTTTTGGTGCTAGGGATATAACCCAGGGCCTCATGCATGCTAGGTAAGTGCTCTACCATTGAGCTACATGTGCTGATGTGTATTTAATAACAAAAGTCCTTCATGTGTGGATAGTACTTTACAAAGCCATTTCACCTCCACATTAAGAATTAAAAGTCAGCACAGAAACGAGGACTTTGAGATTCTAAAACTTGGGCCAACTTGGTGTTAGGGCACTCTGAATCTATGAGTGATTTATACCTGCCTTGTATCTAGTCTTTTTCTGTTAGCCTGAGACCTCGGCTTATTTTCAGAGTGATGATTATTAAATGCTACAAATTCCATGAATTCAAACAAGTATCTTTAAATATGATATGCCATTGGCTAGCACTTCAAAGCACAGAGAATACTTTCATAGCTCTGAATTTGCTTGATAATGTGATGGTGGAATTATGAGCTGTCTGGTGACTGATCTTCAATATTCATCCTTCATGGAACCAGATTTCCCTGTCTGATAGGTAAAGGAAGCCTCTGCAACCTGGAAGTGGTAGGACTAGAGTTCCCAAATCCAAAGCATAGTTGAACCTGAAGACTTGAAGCAGGGAATCAGAATGTTTAAGAACAGGTGCTTCACCCAAAGTACACAGAATGATCCTAGCCAAAGTCACCTAAACTTACTAAGCCTCCATTTTCTTACTTATAAGATGAGGACAATTCATTCACTCATTCAACAAATATTTATTATGTGTACACTGTTCTGGGAGATGAACAAGAAGAACAAAGTCCCTATCCTCTTCTCTTGTATTCTCATGGGTGTAGACTGCAACAATTTATATGAGAGGGAAAATAAAGAGTAGACAATCAGGTAGGGGTAAGTGCTATGATTAAAACAGGGAAAGGGGGAAAGAGTATGTGAATGGAGGCTTTTTTAGGTAGAGTGGCCAGGTGATCCTCAGGGAGTTCTTTTTTTTGGTACCAGGTATTGAACTCAGGGGTACTTAACCACTGAGACACATCCCCAGACTTTTTTTTTTTTTGTATTTTATTTAGAGACAGGGTCTCACTGAGTTGCTTAGTGCCTCACCATTGCTGAGGCTGGCTTTGAACTTGTGATCCTTCTGCCTCAACCTCCCTGCTGAGATTACAGGTGTGCAGGATGGCGCCTGGCCTCAGGGAATTTTATGATGTTTCAAATAGATATTATGTAATATGCTCAGCTCAGAGCTGACAATTGTGCTTAACAAATATACTGTCCCCCCACCCTCCAGTACTAGAGATTGAAACCTGGAGCTTTCTACCACTTAGCTACATCTCCAGCCCCTTTTATTTTGAGACAAGTTCTTACTAAGTTGCCCAGGCTGCCCTTGAATTTGTGATCCACTTTCTTCAGCCTCCTGAGTTGCTGGGACTACAGGTGTGTGCCTGGCACAAATATACTATTATATCATCCAGTTTCACACAGTCCATATTTTAGATGCCAAATAATAAACAACACTTATTAAGATCTTACTATACGCTATGTTATAAACCCTTTACATATTTTAATGAGTTCTTTCAATAACTATGAGGCAGGAACTATTACTGTCTCCCCTTTATGGGGGTCAGAAACTGAAGCACAGAAAAGGCCCAACAATTAGGGAGGGCTGGAGACTTAGCACTGCACGGAGGCAGTCTGATTCCAGAGAGAGCAGAGATTGTGAAGGGGTTGTGATTAGACACCAAGAGACAGTGTAGCTGGCAGATGCAGCTCTGATGTCAGTTTGCCTGGTTTCTTATCCTGGGAGGTCTAAGCCTCTCTGATTGAATTTCCCCATTTCTAAAATGAAATACCAGAACCTATTTACCTCCTGGGTATCCTGCCTAAAACAGAGCCTTCTTTCTGCTGTGGAGCTGCAGCCTGTTCAGAGACCTGCCTGGCAAGGAGTATGAAGGGTCAAGGGGCCTCTAAAACTTCTGGAGGGAAATAAATGCACACCAGGCAATTGTCAGAGAAACCCTAAACTCATTTGGAAACCAGACCTTGGAAGCTAGCTTTTTGTTGTTGTTGTTGTTGTTGTTTGTTTTTTTCCTTAATGATTCTGAGGGTGCCAGGGTAAAATTAGGTGAATCTTGAACGCACCAGAAGTGGAATCTTGGCGCGGTCTCAACGTTTAGCTTCCATTTCAGCTTAGCTGCCAAGAGAGGTAGAGTGTTGTCGAATGTCTGGGTTGGAGAGGCGCCTGGAGAGGTCAAGCTAGTAGATGGGGAAACTGAGGCCCAGAGAAGCTGAGTGACTCACCCAGGGTTACTAGGTACATTAGGGGGCAGTCCCTTGGGGTGGCCTGGCAGCGTCTCTAAGTGAGTTCTGCTTTAACTGGGACCTCCGAATCTCGACCTTTAACACCGCCCTCCTCTAGAGGGAAAAGGCCTCACCTTGGTCCAGGATACTAACTGCCTCGTTTCCCACGTGGGTGCTGCTGGAAGTCCGGAACACCAGACCAGGTTCGACTCGCGCGTGCGCACAGCAGCTAGCCCCTCGCCTTTCCCCCCCTTTTTTTCTTTCTCCTCCCCTCTCCTTACCGGCTTAGGGGCGGGGGGAGGCCAGAGGAGGCCGAACTCGGCTTCAGCCAATGGGCTGGCGGGCCGCGGGCCCGGCCCCCTCCCTCCCTCCCTCGTGGTCCAATAGAAGTTTACTACAATGTTGTGGCGAACCGAGGGGGAGGGGCGCGCGCGGGCGGGCAGGCTGCGGGACAGGCCGGCCTCGCCTCGCGGAGGAAAGGCGGGAGGGCGCGCGCCGGGGCTGCTCGCTCGCTCGCTCGCTCGCTCCCTCCCTCCCTCCGCCAGCGGGTTTAGTCAGCCAGCCAGGCAGCTAGCAGCCGGCGGGCCCGCGAGCCGCAGAGGACCCGAGCCTCGGACGCCGGCGCCGCCTCCTGCCATTGTTCATCGGGCTGTAGCAGCTGCAGGCGCGGGATCCCGGGCCCGGGAGCTACCGGTGAGGCGAGGCGAGACGGCGGCGGCGGCGCGCGAGTCCGGGGGCGCGGCGCTGTCCCCGAGGGGACGGTCCTGGCGGCCGCGGCGGCACCGCAGCCTCTTTGTCTCCAGCCCCCAGCAGGCTGGGGGCGCGGGCTCTACCGCCGGGGGGGCCTCGTCCGCCCGCCCCAGCGCAGAGGGCTGGAGCCAGGAGGCAGCCCGAGGAGCGCGGGGCGGGCGGGGAGCTGCTGAGGAAGGGGCAGTGGTGTGCCGGGGCGGTGTTTCAAAGTTAGGCTTGGGCTGCGTTTCTGTCCGGGGGAGCTAGGTCCCCTCGGGCCTATCAGTCATTGCACGGTGGGCAGGAGCCGTGGAAGGAAACCAGGTGCGGGGAATCGCGTGTTTCCGACGGCGAAGGTATTGGGTGCAGCTGCGGAGCGATGGGCAGTCTCGAGGAGTCAGGCAGAATCTGAGCCTTCCCGCCACAGACACCTGCATCATTAAAAAAAAAAAAAAAATCTCTAGACCCTTGGGATCCAATGCTTTCCCCCTTCGTCTTCAGGTTCCCAGTGAGCAAAGGGTTAAATCTATTCTCTGAGCTTCGTGACCTCCTTTTTCAGTTCGCGCATCTGTCGGCTTGGAAATATTTCCTCATGCTTGCTGGGCCGCTGTACCTGTGGAGAGACTGGATCTAGGCTCGCCCTCTGAGATTCATCACCAGGCCATTATTCCTGGGGAGGTTTTGCCAAAACAGGGTCGTTTTCCCCAGGAACAGGGATTCTCTTGAGAGAGAAAGTGATCTCACGTGAAACAAATTGCTGACGGATTGGTTTCTGACCACATGATAGCGACTGTCATCCTGTTGTTTCTCTAACTGTACCCTACCATAAATGACTAGTCTATGGAGATGTCTTTTGGCATGTGTTGCTGATTAGGAGATTTTTTTCTTCCTTTTTTTTTTTTTTTTTAGATGCTGAGCTTTTTTTAGTACTCTGGGTGATTTCACAGCTGCTATTTTGTTCCTTCTGTTTTTTAGGGAAAATTGCAAGAAATGGTTATGTCTTGTGTCTTAGATATTATTATAATAGATTTATACTCTCTTGAGGATATACTGTACTCAGTACTGTTTGTTGTATTCTCAGTCCTGGAAAGATTTTTTAGTTGGTTTGATCCTGTTAATCAAGCAGGATATGCATATCCTTTATGTAATTCTCATCCAATTTTGTTAATGTAGAATTAACCCTTTTTAAGGAAACACGTATTCTTTGTTTTCTTTTTCTGTAAATTGAAGATGGTACATTTTTTGACAGCTGTAAAATTTTTGGTTTTATAAGCTAGTTTCTTATTAATACCATCCATATATTGGACATGACAGAATATCTGGACACAGTAAGCACTCAATAAATGGCAGATAAAAAAAAATGGATATAATAGCTGAACATCAGATTGCCTTGGAATCTAAGTGCTAATTCAGAATGCTTTCTACCAGAAACTTACAATTAAATTAAAGATAGGCATAATTCATATCCCCAGGGAAACAAGTACATTATATCTTTGCCACTATTAAAAATAAATTCATTGTTGGATCTAAGTTAAACACACTAGTCTTCTGATTCTAATAAAACTTTATTCAAAACTTTATTCCCCCACCTGTATAATTGTATTCGTGTTTATAAATAAATGTTTTTAATCTTCAGAACTCGCCAAAAATTCATTCAACATTATGCTAGTGTTTTGTACCAGGTGTCTTATAGGTTATTTCTTGCACAATATGGCCCAATCTACCTTTCCACCTTTTCTCTTTTTTTGTACCAGGAATTGAACCCAGGGGTACTTCATCACTGAGCAACCTACCCAGTCCATTTTTACTTTTTATTTTGAGACAGTGTCTCACTGAGTTGCTTAAGGCTTTGCTAAGTTGCTGAGGCTGGCCTTGAACTTGGGATCCTCCTACCTCTGGGATTACACGCATCTACCACCATGCTCAAAACCTTTCCACTTGTATTCTTCTTTTATTCTCTAACCAAATTACTTTCTGTACCTTTGGTCATACAGTTCCATCTACACTTGTCATATATATTCCTCTTGAATATTTTCAGTTCTCTTACCTTAAAAATGTTCCAAATATCCGTTATTTGAAATGGGGGTAAAGTGCTTTATGTAGGGGCTGGGGCTGTGGCTCAGCGGTAGAGCACTCTTCTCGAGTGTGTGAGGCCCTGGGTTCGAACCTCAGCACCACATACATAAAATAAAGGTATTGTGTCCACCTCCAACTTAAAAAAAAAAAAAAAAAAAGAAGGAACTCGATGGATTTTTTTTTTTTGCTTCATATTTTCTTTTCTTTTTTATATTTGACAAAGTTTAATTTTTTTTAAGTTGTAGATGGGCACAATACCTTCATTTTGTTTATTTTTTTAATGCGGTGCTGAGGATTGAACCCAGTGCCTCACACCTGCTAGATGAGCGCTCTACCACTGAACCACAGCCCCAGCCCCCAAATTTTATTTTAATTGATTGCTTTGTATTTTCTTTGAGCTTCATTACTATGGCCAACCAGTTGAGTTTTCTTTAACAGATGTTTGTTTAAAGAATTTAAATTCTAAATGCCTCATCAATGTATTAATAGCTGATGATAGAATAAGAAAACACTTTAGGCTTCTATGCTAGACAGAGCTAAAAACTCCAGTGACTGACAAGTTTTTTTTTAATATTTATTTTTTGGTGTAGATGGACACAACACAATGCCTTTATTTTTATGTGGTGCTAAGGATCGAACCCAGGTCCCGCCTGTGCTAGGTGGGCACTCTACTGCTGAGCCACAATCCCAGCCCAGACTGACAGGTTTAATACTTGGAAACTCTAGCTGTCTGCAAATAGACCAAGCTAATGAAAAGTTTTATTTTTTAGGTCGATCGTTGCTTGCTTTCTGTATCTGTTCTTTTTTCTGCCTGTTTTAAGGGCCAATATCTTTTTAAAGTTTGTTGAGTACCCAAGTTGTATTTATAGTGTTCAAGAAGTAGATATTAGGAACAAACATGTTTTTATTATTATCTTTTTTTTTTTTTTTCTGTGGTGCTTGGCATTGAACCCAGGGACTCATGGATGCTGGGCAAGTATTTGACCATTGAGCTGCATCCCCAGTCCTCAAATATAAGTTTTGAGGTATGGTTATCCTGGTGGGACACTGGTGTGTGAAGATGATCCCAGCTACTTGGGAGCCTGAGGAAGGAGGATCACTTAAGTCGGGCAATATATCTAGATTCTGTATCAAAGGGATAAAAAAAAAAAGAAAGAAAGAAGAAAGGTGATACAGTGTTTTATGTAAGAATAACGAAAAATGTTCAGATCTTTTCATATTTATGAAATGATGAAGGTACTTTCATCTTTTCTCCTTAAGAAATAGTTCTTAGCAGGGGCTGGGGTTGTGGCTCAGAGGAGGAGCACTTGCCTACCATGCGTAAGGCCCTGGGTTCGATCCTCAGCACTGCATGAAAATAAAATAAAGATATTATGTACACCTATAACTAAAAATAAATATTAAAAAAAGAAATAGTTCTAAGCAATACCTAACAAATGATTTGAAATTATTACTATTTCCTCTGAAAGAAATGGTTGTGGCATTTTGTTGAGCTATGACCTATATATTTTTCTTGTTATTTTTGTCAGGTTTGTGCCCCACATTTGAAGTTTTCCAGTGTGATATTTTCTTGTAGATAGCTTGAGTTTAACATTTTTGAAAATTACATAGCTAGCCTTCAGAGTTAAGCTCATCACAAGCATTGCCTAAAAGCCACAGGATTCTTGAATTCTCTGCAGGTACTTTGATATGCTTACTATCAGATTGTGATCTAAAATATGTGGTCCGTAATTTTTTGATGTGATTGCTAGGGTTTGCTCATTATTTTTGAATATTCAAATATAATTTAATATTGGTGATCTGATTTCATAACTAAAATATCAATGGCTATCAGGGTCTGAGTTTGTTTTTGAAATCATGGGTAGCATACGTTTAAATCACAGTCTGTTTCCTTGTTATCTGAGAAGCAGGCCAGTGGTGACAGTGCTGCCAGGGTAATTTTCCAAGAGTCTCATCAAGTTCGTGATTGGTCAAATGCATATTCAGATGTGCATTCATTGATACCTATAAAGGACTTGTTTTTTCCCCTGATTGCTTGAGCAGAGAATCACTTTATTTTGCTTGCAGAGAATCACTTTATTTTGCTTGCCAGCTAAACAACAATAATTCTAATCTTTTTTTCTTTTGAACAACTTTGCTTTTTTCTCTGAATAAAGCCCCCAAAGGTGAAAATTTTAGAGTAGGCCTCTGTATTGATCAGTTATAGGTCTTACTTACACAGGATCCTGAATTTTGGGAAGGT
This sequence comes from Spermophilus citellus, assembly GCF_964194105.1. Taxonomy (NCBI): domain Eukaryota; kingdom Metazoa; phylum Chordata; class Mammalia; order Rodentia; family Sciuridae; genus Spermophilus; species Spermophilus citellus. The sequence continues at coordinate 118,661,328 of NC_138191.1, read as the reverse complement.
ATAGCTTCATTGCACTTAGCTTTTAGCTAGAGGAGAGGCAGATATCAAATATATTTGTTACTTTCTATTGTTCATTTATATTTCTTGGTTTGTTACTAGTGGCTTACTATGTGTCTTTTTTTGTGTGTGAGGAGATTCATGGTGTGTTCAGTAAAATGCAGTGTAACAAATACTCTGGTGTACACACTGGGTTAGATTAGTGTTTTGGTTTCCTCTGCTGCTATTTAATGAATACACAGCGAGAAGGATAAAGGGAAAACTATAGCAATGCACAGTATTCAGAAATTGGAGGCATTAGAAAGGAGAACTTGGGTATTTTATATTACATACTGATCTCATTTAGAACTGTCACACTGTACTTCAAATGTTGGTTTTAGGAAAGTTTAGTAGGAAAATCTGATTGTGATGAAAGTCTGTTATACTTATTTTTGCTAGTTATTTTTATTTAAATGAATTGTTCCCACCTTGAAGTATATGATACTCTTTGACCTTTGGAGAAAAGCAGCATGCCATGTGTGGCCAAAATAATTTTAGGAATGTCTTGAAGGGACTTTACTATCTCCTACCCCCAATCTTTATCAGCCTCCCCCAGTTGCCTAAAGTAAACGTGCAATCTGAGTAGGGAAACTGACAGCTTGATGTGCAGATATTTTCTTTCTTTACAATTAGACTATAATCCCTTAAAGTCCATTCTACATAGACTTTCTGGCATTATGTTCATTTATTATTTTATTATTGCATTTATGAAGACAAGTTCTCTTTTTTCAATTATCTCTTGGTTATCTCCAATATAAATCCATATGGATTAAACTGTGATTACTTATTAAATTACTACTCTTCCCCTTCCATGGCTGAGGACTCTTGGGTCACTTCTACTCAATTAATCTAAGCCCTCTCCTATTATTTTTGATTCCTAGCATGAGCTCTATTTGTAGAGATTAAGGTAGTTTCTGAGCTATGTGAAGTGGAGCTCAGGAAGGGTTTAAGTAATCTTGGCAGAGTGGCTAGGAAGGGACAAGACTGATGGACTGGATAGGAAATATGACTATGAGTTTATATTGATAAATAAGGTGCTTTTAATATTATCTAATTCTATATTCAATATGTATACATAATTCTGTTATCTAATAATATCTATTAATAGGGACAGGAACATTTTTTGGAAAATAGGTGAAAATAAAATAGGATAAATATGCTTTAATAGTTAATTGTGATTTTTATTTTTTGTGGTGCTGGGGATTAAACTCAGGGCCTTATGTATACTAGGCAAGTGCTCTGCCACTGAGCTTCATCCCCAGCCCTAATTATGATTTATAAATGCAACCCCACTTCCTCCTCATATCTTCCATCCTCCACAAAAATCCTAATGCAAATCCTCAATATGCCTGAATTGTAATTTACAACATAGACTGAGATTTACTTATATTAATTATATTAAAATCTTGTATTTATGCATTATATTTTGAAAATGTCTTAATTATGCCATACAAAATATGATATAAAAGCTTCAAGTGAGAAACTCTTAGTGATATAACTACCTTAAAGCATAGAGTTATTGTTATTTTATTGATTTATTTTTGGCAGTGCTGGGATCCATAGGGTTATTTTGAATTGGTTAAATTTAAAGTAGAACCCACAAATGGAATAGAAATGTATATTTAAGAACATTCAGGGGGCTGGGGTTGTGGCTCAGTGGTAGAGTGCTTGCCGAGCCCACATGAGGCACTGGGTTCAAACCTCAGCACCACATTAAAAAAAAAAATGAAATAAAGATATTATGTCCACCTACAACTAAAAAATAAATATTAAAAAAAAGAACATTCAATACAAAGGATCAGTTATTGATGTACAGTTACTAGTGCTTACACAACTTCTTGAGTAATCCTCTTAGAATCATTTTAATACAATGAGATCTTAATGATTTATCTTTCAGTGTATCATTTTGTAAAGAAATGGTATTTTAATTTATGTGCCAAATGTGTATTATAATTTGCCGGTTTAAAGTTCCACATATATTCAAGTGAAGAGTGTTTCACCTTGATAATACTTGGTACAGATTGTTGAAATTCACCCCTCTCCAACCCTCCATTTTATGGCCATATGGACACAGGCAGAACTGTCGAGAGCTCCAATGATTTAAGCCCTCAAATTTTACCTGCCAACCATTTCAGCATGCAAGAGGGACACATGGAAGATTGCTTAAAGTGAAGCCATTTTTTTTTTTTTTTTTGCTACCACCCACTTGCTGTCTTTTGCCCTTTTCTCTCTTTTTTTAATGATTCAGAGAATTGACAGGGTAACTAGCTTACTCCCTGCAGCGTTCTGCCAATCTTGATAGTATTATGTAATTATATAAACCTTTTGCATGATGTCATATGATATTGTATATATGTCCTCCTACACATGTGTCTTTAGAGTAATTTCTTTCCATCTGCTATTGGACTGAGCGCTTTGTTAGGTTATTTTTAAATCTTCAGGCTTTCTGGCATCCTTAACACTTGAAATAACAATTGCTTTGGGAAGCAAGAAAATCCGCATAGTATATTAGTGGCTTTTCCAGTGGAAATGTAAATAGTGTTTTATTTTAAAAAAATTGTATCCTGTGTTCCAAGTAGGCAAAACGTGCATTTTATGTTTAGGTTGTCTCCAGATAATTTTGTTAGGTAGAAAATTGTCAGTTGTTGCCAAGTGGAAAAGTAAAACAGAGGTACTTGAGAGAAAGGAGGCCAAGAATAAGAAGCCTGCTTGAGAAGAGATTTCAAAGATGTCTTATTCTCTGAAGCTTTATTGGTGTCATCTTGTGAACTCTCTCTCTCTTTTTTTTCTTTTCTTTTTTGGTACTGGGGATTAAACCCAGGGCACTTAACCACTGAGCCACAGTTGCTTAGGGCAATTAAATTGTTGAGGCTGACTTTGAATTTATGATCCTCTTGCCTTAGCCTCCTGAGATGCTGGGATTACAGGTATGTTCCACTGTGCCTGGCTTCTTAATAACTCTTATAATACTCATTTTTAAAAAATTGTTTTGATTAGTTATACATGACAGTACATTGCACTTATGTAATTTGATATATCATACATAGAGGGAATATAACTTCTCATTTTTCTGATTGTGCATGTTGTAGAATCACATTGGTCATGAAGTCAAATATTTGCAAAAGGTAATAATGTCTGTTTCATTCTATTATCCTTCCTATCCCATGTCTCATGTCTCCTCCCCTCCCCTCTCTTCACTCTCCTCTACCTAATCTAAGGTAACTCTGTTCTTCCCAGTGCTGCACCCTGCCCTTATTGTGAATTAGCATCTGCATATCAGAGAAAACATCCTGCCTTTGGTTTTTGGGGGTTGGCTTATTTCGCTTAGCATGATATTCTCCAACTCCATCCATTTACTGTCAAAAGCCATAATTTCATTCTTCTTTAAAGTTGAGTAATATTCTATTGAATATATATATATATACATATATACCCCATTTTCTTTTTTATTTACTTATTTATTTTTGTACTAGGGATTGAATTTAGGGGCACTCGACCACTCAGTCACATCCCCAGCCCTATTTTGTATTTTAGAGAATATCACATTTTCTTTATATCTATTGAAGGACATCTAGGTTGGTTCCATAGTTTAGCTATTGTGAATTGAGCTGCTATAAACATTGACGTGTCTGTGACTATGTCTGTAGTATTCTGATTTTAATTTCTTTGGGTATAAACCAAGGAGTGGGATAGCTGGGTCAAATGGTGGTTCCATTCCAAGTTTATCTCCGTACTGCTTTCCAGAGCAGTTGCACCAATTTGCAGTCCCACCAGCAATGACAGTACTCATTTTTTATATAGCAGATTTGTCATATAAAACTGGTACTCCCCAATGAGATTGTATTAGCTTCTAGAAGGCAGAGGATAAATATCATGTCTTTAATTACCCTTCATATTTCCCCAAATGCAGACATTGTTTAGTACATTTGCTACATCCATAACTTAAGGCACACTATAGTGTTAGTGAGAATGTGAACTCCAGGATAGTTAAGATTTAACACCTGGGTTCTGATACTGACTCTGCTTCAGATAATCTCTCTCTCTCTCTCTCTCTCTCTCTCTCTCTCTCTCTCTCTCTCTGATATTTTCTTAGAAAATAAGTTAAAGGTCTCATACGCCTTGGTATGCATCTCCTAAGAATAAAGCTATTATACTGTATAACCACAACACTATTATCATACCTAAGAAAATGAACATTAATATCAACCAATATTCAACTAATATACAACTCATATGTATATTTCCTAGTTAGTTTTGTTTAAATATTTGTACTTTTTTTTTTGCACTGGAGTTGAATGTAGGGGCACTCTACCACTGTGCTAATCCCCAAATCCTTTTCATTTATGGAGACAGGGTCTCATTAAATTGTGCAGGCTGGTCTTGAACTTTCGATTCTCCTGCCTCTGCTGGGATTACAGGAATGCCCACTGAGACAGGCTGATTATATCACTTTTGTTTCCTTTAGTCTAGAACAGTACTTGTGATCTCTAATTGTCGTTAGCTTTGATGAGTCCCGGTGCCAGTTGACTTGTAGGGTGGCCTGTTTTGGATTTGTCTGATTGTTCCCTTAGGTTTTAATCTGTTCCCCTATCTGCTTTGTTTCCTGTAAACTGGAAGTAATCTCTGTGGGTTTGATTAGACTTAAGCATTTTTGGCCCGAGTTCTTCATAGATGATGCTGATTTTCATTCTGCATCACATCAGGAAGTTCATGTCAGGCTCTCCTACAATTAGTGATGCTAATTTTGGTCACCTAATTAAAGTGATAACCACCAAATTTCTTTGTGGTAAAGGTAGATTTTAAATATTTGTGGTGATACTTGGACATAGTAAATATCCTGTTCCCCAATTAGTAAATATCCTATTCACCATTTCTTTTTTTTTTTAAAGAGAGAGTGAGAGAGAGAATTTTTTAATATTTATTTTTTAGTTCTTGGCGGACACAACATCTTTGTTGGTATGTGGTGCTGAGGATCAAACCCGGGCCGCACGCATGCCAGGCGAGCGCGCTACCGCTTGAGCCACATCCCCAGCCCCCTATTCACCATTTCCCATTGGTTTTAGCATTCATTGATCCTTGGGGGTTACAAAAAAAAGTCAGCTCTTAAAAATTAACCTGGAAGATTTAAATTAGGGAAGAAAAGGAAGATAATAGGTACCTTTTGCTCGTATATTTCATAGGCTTTCCTCAGTTCTTGGTAAGTCTGATATCTTGTATTATTTTTTGTTCCTAAAATTAGATTTACAGAGTTGCAATTTACTTGGCAGTGGAACATAATCACAATAAGGATTATTTTGGGATTTGGTTTGTGCTTGGTTAAGGTAATTTTTGTTTTATTTTTTGGTGATACACTTTTTTATTCTCATCATTAGGTATGTATAAATAGCCTTATTTCTTAACTATGGTGCTTAATATTTCCTCTAACTTACTAAATAATTTTTGAATTTTTGTTAATTTCTTTAACAATAAAAGCTGATGTTTTATTAAGTGCCATCCCATCCCCTAAAGACAATGCCTATGTAATTAAATCAAAAGGTTTGTGTCAATCTACTGGGCTCGCTGTGGGTATATATGATCATAGAAGATTTACCCAATAATGCTTTTTTCTTTAAGGTACTTTTTTGATTTACCCTTGCTAACTGTTGGATCTCTAAAATGACTGTAATAAACACTGGTTAAAGAGAAATGTTTAATAGTTCACATAATCCTGCTGGTATTTTGTAAGATTGAAAAGACTAGCATGGAGATGAACGATTGTATAACTAAAGAATATGTCAGATAGACAAAGGGCAGGGCTTAAAAAAAAATTTTTTTTTGGGTGTCTACTGTGGTGGGTAGCCTTTAAGATGGCATGAATGATCCCTGCTTCCTGGTATTCATGCCCTTGTATGATCCCCTCCCCTTGAGTTGGGTGAGACCTAGTGACTCCTTGTGAATGGAATACAGAAAAAGTAGTGGGATGTCACTTCCAAGATTAGGTTATCATAGGCTCTTACTACTGTGTTGGCACTCTCTGGCTCTCTCCCTCGTTGTTGGGTCACTAGCTGCCATATCCTGAGAACATTTTAGGCAGTGTATGGAGAGGCCCCCACAGTGAGAAACCAAGGTCTGTCAGTGAGCTTGAAAGTGGCTCTCCTGAGGCCTGATATCGGCCATGTGAGCAAGCTTGGAAGCAACCTCTGTGGGCAGAGATGAGTCTTAAAATGAATGTGAACCTGATTGACAACTCAACTGCAGTTTCACAGGAAATCCTGAGCCAGAGCCATTTAGCTAAGTCATTCCTGGGTTAGTAACCCAAGGAAACTGAGAGATAATAAATGCTTGTTGTTTTAACCCATCAAGTTTTGGGGTAATTCATTGTACAGCAATAGATGACTGCTACATCTATTATTTATTCATTTAATAAATATTGGTTGTCTACTATTAATCATGTACTGTTCTAAGTAACTTGGGACATAACACTGTTATCGTAGAGTTTATATTTTAGTGGGAGAGGACAAATAATAAATACACAAGTCAAGGATAAACATAAGGCACCTTATGATTTTAATGAGGGTCAGGGAAGCAGAATAAGAAAGGTGGAATGGATATAGAAAATAGTGGTCAGAGATGATTTTTCTTGACCAGGTGAAATTTGAGCAGAGTCCTGAATGGAATAAGACAGTGAGCCATGCAGGTATCTGGGGACAAGATTTAGGCAGAAGGTACCATAAGCGCAAAGGTTACCATGTTTGGTGTGTTTGAGAAGCATTAAATAAGCCAGCATCATGGGTCAAAATGATCTAGAGGAGGGGCTGGGCCTGTGGCTCAGTGGTAGAGTGCTCGCCTAGCACGTGTGGGGCGCTGGGTTCAATCCTCAGCACCACATAAAAATAAAATAAAGGTATTGTGTCCAACTACAACTAAAACAAAATATTAAAGGAAAAAAATAAAAAGAAGATCTAGAGGAGCCAGACACTATGGCATGCGTCTGTAATCTCAGCTACGAGGAGGCCAAGGCAAAAGGATTACAAGTTTGAGGCCAGCCTCAGCAGTTTAGCAAGAGCCTGTATGAAAATAAAAAAAAAATATATATATAAAAGGCTGGTAATATAGCTTAGTGGTAAAGCACTCCTGAGTTCAATGCCAAGTACTGAAGAAAAAAGATAAAAAAATGATAGAGGGGAAATGGTAGGAGTTGAGTTCAGAAATGCTGTACGTAGAAGGAGCGTGTCATGTAGTGCCTTACTGGTTACATTAATGACTGCATTTTATTCTGATACAGGAATTCTTGGGAGCAGAGGAATGACATGATCATTCATTTAGTGCATATTGATTATGCACAATGAAGAGGACGCTGTGGGTATATGTGATCACTAATCCCTCTCCTAAGGGAGTTTCATGATCTAGTATTAGAAATGATTTGAGTTGGGGATGGTGTTGCAAGCCTGTAATCTGAGCTATTCAGGAGGCTGAGACAAGAGGATTGCAAATTTGAAGCCAGCCTGGATAAATCAGCAGGAGTTATCTGCCGCAAAATAAAATTAAAAAGAAAAAAAAAAAGAAAAGGGCTCCCAATGGTGGAGCTCTTGCTGTAGCATTCAAAGGCCCTATGTTTGTTTAATCCTCAGTCCTGGAGGAAAAAAAAATTTTTTTAAATGGCTTGGGCTGTATGTAGCTCAGTGTTAGAGCACCTTTCCAAGGCCCTGGGTTCTAGCCATAGTACTGGGGAAAAAAAAGATTGGTCATGTACTCAAAAACTTAGGAATAGAGGCTCTGTGTCATGGAAAAATATGCAGTTATATAACAAGCACAGAATAAAACCTGGGTTGGGATTCTGGCTCTTCTACTTGGTTCCACACATTTCAGCCATTCTTGGGTGCTTATTATGTGCCAGGTAAACTAATGATGCTAGTGTTTATTGATGATTTATTATGAGCCAGGCTCTATGTTGTGTGCTTTTAGATATGATATAGGTGCTAAAGAGTTTGTGCTCTGAGGCTTGAGTGCCTAGTTTTAAATTCTGGTTGTATCACTCTTTAATAACTTTGGGCTAATCAGTTTACTTATTCTATAGTATAGGGATATTTCTATATCTTTTAACATTTTATGATGATTAAAAAGTTAAATATATGAGCTGGACACAGTGGTGCAGGCTACTACATAGCTACTACAGAGAATGAGGCAGGAGAATTCAGAGTTTGAGGCCAGCCTGGGCAACTTAGACCCTGTGTAAAAATAAAAAGTCTGAGGATGTAGTTAGAGGTAGAGGAGAGCTTGCCTAGGCCCCAGATTCAATCCCTTGCAACACACACACACACACACACACACACACACACACAAATAAATGCAGTCTTACCAGGCACAGTGGTGTACACCTCTAATCCCAGTGGCTCAAGAGGCTGAGGTAGGAGGACTCAAGTTCAAAGCTAGCCTCAACAACTTAGCGAGGCCCTAAGAAACTCCCTGAGACCCTATCTCTAAATAAAATACAAAAATGGGCTGGGGATGTGGCTCAGTACCTGGCAACAGATAAATATTAGTCATTTAACCTTACCACAGCTCTTTAATCTAGGTATTCTTAATGCCATTTCCTATTTTAGGTAACAGGTTAAAAATTAAGTAATTTTTTAAGTTATGCAACTAGTTTTCAAAGCTGACATTCATTACCTTTGCTTACTCAATATGTCCATGAGCAAGTGATTTGGATCTAGGCCTTCTATCAGGACCAATGATTTCTTAATAATTGTGATCTTGTGAAAATACTTTTTTTCCCTCTGCTTCTATTTCCTTTTCTGTAATGAGGATAATACCCATATTACAGACGTACATAGTAATAACAAAACCAAACCTTGCAATGTGCCTGTCACATAGAGATCCTTATGTTCTTTTTTTTTTCCTCCTTTGATAAAAATCTTTTCTTAGAGATGGGGGAGGGGGTAGAATAATCTTTAATTAAGAAGAATGATTTTTTTTTTTACATCTTAAACCATAACTTTTTCTACTAAAAGTAGGTATCTGTGTGTCTATATGATTATTATATGTAAATACATGATATAGTTATATAGAAAGCAAATGGTTTGGATTTGATTTGGACTTAATACTAATGTTTTTAAGACTTTTTGTGAATATTCTAAAGACCCATTTCATAGTCAGCATGCCTTCATAGCTTCATTTCCGGTTTGGTAGGACCGAGTCATGTGGTTGATGTCCCCATTGTTGCTTTTCTCATTTGCAGCAGATGTGAAAGTATACATACACAGTTGAAAACAGGAAGGGGTTTGTGTTGGTAGAGTGTTTTTGCAAGGAACTTTTTGTGCACAAGTCACCTGAGATCTGAAGTGCCTTTAATCTTCATGACTTTTAGCAGTTACAAAAAGATGTTATACCTTGTTGTAAATGAAAAAGCAAATGATTTTGTAGTTTAAAAAATTCATGAGTGTACATGTAGTTTTATTTTTATGCATTTTAGAGAAATGACTATTTTGTTCCTGTTTTTTATTAAAATGCATAACTGATAATAATGTTCTTTTTCCTTGTGGTGCTGGGGTTCAAACCCAGGGCCTTGCACATGCTTAGGCAAGTTCTCTACCACTGAGTTACACCCCCCAGTAGTTATAGCCTCAATCTAATTGTGAGTTATTTTTAGCTAGAGTAATTTTTCAACAAGGAAATGTAGAGTTTTTTGTTATTGGATATCTATTCTAATATCATTGTACTTTTTCAAAAGTTAAAATTTAAGACAGCATTTTTTTTGGGGGGGGATACTGGGGATTGAACTCAGGGGTACTCAACAACTGAGCCATATCTCCAGCCCATTTTTGTATTTTATTTAGAGATAGGGTCTCAGGGAGTTTCTTAAGGCCTCGCTAAGTTGCTGAGGCTAGCTTTGAACTTGCATCGTCCTGCCTTTGAACTTGCAGCCTTTTATTGAGGATTTCTGCATCTAAATTTATAAGGAATGCTATTTTGTATTCCTTTTTTGGGGAATGGAGTGGTGCTGAAGATTGAACATAGGGCCTTGCATCTGGGATTAGGGGTGTACACCACTGTGCCTGGTAAGACTGCATTTTTCTACTTGGCTCTAACATATATCAAACACTAACTATGTATCAGGCACTGCTTTTCAAATATGCTAACAAATTTAAATATTTCCATCTTTGACACTCCATCCACAAAGAACATTTATTATTTTGGTGAAATTTCCTCCCTGCCCCCTCTTCTTTTTTTCTTTTTCCTCTTTGATGACTCTCTCCCATGCTTTTGCCTATTAGTAGTATTTTGGAGGCAGTGTGGCAAAGCAGCCAGTAAGGATATGGGTTTTAGGAGTCAGACCTGGGTTTATAATAAGGTTATATATGTATATATATTTTTGGGGTACTGGGGATTGAACTCAGGGGCACTTGACCACTGAACCATATCCCCACCCCTATTTTGTATTTTATTTAGGGACAGGGTTTCACTGAGTTGCTTAGCACCTCTTTTTTTTTTTTTTTTTGCTGAGGCTGGCTTTGAACTCGGATTCTACCGTCTCAGCCTCCAGAGCTGCTGGGATTACAGGTGTGTGCCACCCCGCCCAGCAAAGTTATGTTTTTGATAGGGAAAAAATGTTTTCTATCTCAATAAAATAAATGCCAGGGTCCTCCAAAGTTGGCTTTAGAGGAGATTCTATACATGGGGTGGAGTAATTGGAGCTCACAGCAAAGATGCTTGTTCCTAGAACTTCTCTTTCCCCTGGAGAATCCCTTGCTGACCTCAGGGAGTGCTGTTTTCTCTTTAATTTTCTGTCCCAGAGAAGAGTCTTCTCTTGATACTCCTGTAGTACACAGCTGAGGCCAGCCTGGAGCATTTCATACTTTACTGAAGAAATAGGTACTGAGTACTAGTACGCTCATATATAACATGGCTCCTCAAATCAAATTCACTCCTCTTCAGTTTGTTTTCTATTTGGGTATCTCCTTTCCTTGACTTGCCATACACGTCTCTGAGTTCCAGTGGCAGAAGCCACCTTTAACTCTTCTACCTGAGAGTAAATCTGGCATATCTAAACACAGAGAAAAAGGGGATTCTCATTCCTGCCAGCTTATGGTTGTATCTGAGAGAGGACCCGTTTCTTGCATGTGATGAACAGCAGGTCTCAACAACACTTCAGGGAGAATGCTAGTTGCCTGCAGAGTATCTAACTGTCATTTGTAGAAGAGAAACACAAAACTTGGTGTGGAATGGAATGGACTAAAGGAGGCTTTCCTTTTTGCTATTTATCCCAGATATAATTTTGATGTGTAGCTCAGGGATTTGACAAAAATAGTTCTTAATACTCTACACTGGTCAGTGGTAGAGTATTGCCTAGCATGTGTGAGGCACTGGGTTTGATCCTCAGCACCACATAAAAATAAGTAAAATAAGTGTATTGTGTCCATCTACAACTAAAAGTGAAAAAAAAAAGGTTATTAATAAATACCCTCTTTGATTCTTTGACTCTTAATATGATTTGATACCTAAGGGACTATAGTTAGTTTGTTACAGCTTTCTCTCTGAAGACTTTTGTTTGAGGAGATCCTGGTACTTAATCAGTACCAAAGTTAAGCAGGGGCTGTTGGTGATAAACACGACCTGTTGTGATCAGATGAAATGTTTGGTTCCCTGAGCCCTATTTTGTATTTTATTTATAGACGGTCTCACGAGGTTGCTTAGCGCCTCACTGTTGCTGAGGCTGGCTTTGAACTTGCAATCCTCCTCCCTCAGCCTCCTAAGCTGCTGCACTTTACAGGCATGTGCCACTGTGCCTGGCCTAAGATTTATTTTGATTTCTTAAAACTGAAGGACTATACATCTATATTAAATGATCTCAGATTATCTTTTTTAATCTATTTTTTTGGTTGAACTGTTTTAATAGGGGTGTTCTACTACTGAGCTATAACTCTAGCCCTTATTTCTTATTTTGAGAAAGGATCTCACCTAGTTGTTGAGGCTGGCCTCAAACTTATGATTCATGTTCCTCAGCTTCCTAAGTCACTGGGATTATAGGCATGTGCCACCATGTCTGGCTCAGATTGTCTTCCAGGATGATAAAAAATATAGATTGAGTTTAAAATATTTGATAGTGGCAGCAAAACCAAAATATTTCCTATAAAACTGGCAGCAAGGGCTGGGATTGTGGCTCAGTGGTGGAGCACTTGCCTGGTATGTGTGAGGCACTGGGTTCGATCCTCAGCACCGCATAAAAAAATAAATAAAGGTATTGTGCCCATCTGCAACTAAAAATATTAAAACAAACATGGGGCTGGGGATGTGGCTCAGTGGTAGCACGCTCGCCTAGCATGCATGAGGTACTGGGTTTGATCCTCAGCACCACGTAAAAACAAAATAATGTGTCCGCCTAAAACTAAAGATACATAAATAAATAAATGTTAAAAACAAACAAACAAAAAACTGGCAGCAAGGGACCAGAATGTCTAGTATGATCAATTTATTTCTGTAGATATGACTTATTTTGAGACACAGTTTTATTAATTTCTTTTAAAAATGTAATAGATTAGTATTTTTCCTGTATGAATAAACTTCTGTTGTTAGGAATGTCTATTTGGGATGTATTATATATGACATTTTGACCTATTGACATTTGGGCTGTACTGTTTTCTTAGACTCCGTTGGTTGAGGAAGTTACTTTCTGTCTCTAGCTTCTTGAGTATTTTTATCATGAAAAAATGTTGAATTTTTTCCAAATGCTTTTTTTGATGTCTATTGAAATAATCATGTGGCTTTTGTCTTTTTACTCTATTGATGTGGTGTATTGATTGATTTTCATATATTAACAATTTAAATGTTGAACCAACTTTGCATTCCTAGGATAAATTCTACTTGATCATGGTGTATAATCCTTCTATGCTTATGGATTTGGTTTGCAGCCTTTTATTGAGGATTTCTGCATCTAAATTTATAAGGAATGCCATTTTGTATTTCTTTTTTGGGGAATGGAGTGGTGCTGAAGATTGAACACAGGGCCTTGCATCTGTACCACTGAGTTACATCACAGCTTTTTCCTCTCTCTCTCTCTCTCTTTCTTTCTTTCTTTCTTTCTTTCTTTCTTTTTCTTTTTAAATGTCTGTGGTTTTGGTGTCTGAGTAATATATAGAATAATAAAGAATTGTTGTCTCTTCTTCCTCTTCCTTTTCTTTTTCTTCTGAGTTTGTAAATGGTATAAATTCTTCCTTATACATTTTGTAGTTTTTTATTTAAAGTGTATTTTGTCTGATATTTAGTTAATTTTTCACGTCTTTTTTCTGTGTGTGTGTACGTGCTTTTGGTACTGGGGATTGAATTAGGGGCCCTCAACCACTGAGCCACATCCTCAGCCCTTTTTTGTATTTTTATTTAGAGACAGGGTCTCAGTTGCTTAGCACCTCACTTTTGCTGCGGCTGGCTTTGAACTCGTGATCCTCCTGCGTCAGCCTCCTGAGCCTATGGGATTACAGGCGTGCGCCACTGTGCTAGACTCTGTCTTTTTTATTTTCAATCTATTTTAGTAGATTCTTTGACTCTAAAGTGAATTTCTTATAAACAGCAGATAGTTGGGTTTTATTTTTTAATTCATTCTGGCAACATCTGCTCTTTATTTTAGGACTTTAATCTGTTTGCACTTGTTTTTCTTTTGCAGTTGTAGGAATGGAACCCAGGGCCTTATGCATGCTAGGCAGGTGTTCTACCACTGAGCTATATCCCCAGCCCAATGTTATCTACATTTAATTTACATCTGCCATTTTGCTATGTTTTCTTTGTCTTATGTCTTTCTTCTTCCTCAATTCCTCTATTACTGCCTTCTTTTGTGGGAGAGTGCTTTTTAAAAACCTTGAGATTTCTTGAATAATATGGGGAGGGAGAGATTTCTTGTATAATTTTGAATCAAAAGGTCCCATTCTCAGTTATCTATTGCTACACAATTAACCACCCCAAAACTTAGTGATTTAAAATAATAACTATTTTATTCTCATGATTCTGTGGGTCAGGATTTGGGAAAGGGCTCTGTGGAAATGGCTCATTTCTACTCCATGTGGTGTGGGCTCTGGCAGTGTGTTTGTTTTGTGTGGTGTCAAGTTACAGTGAGGAACAATCCAAGCCGGCCTGGCTTTCCTGTCTAGTGGCTCAGCTGAGATGCTTCAATCATCTGGGGGCTGTCTGGGAGGGCTGGCCTCATCTTGAGATAAATACTGGATAGGAAGAGTAGTTGGTGGTTATCTTTAAGCCAAACTACCACAGCTCTAAAAGAAATCTTACATTGGGTGAACAGTTTAAATCTTGAAATTAAACTACTTTTTCCTGTTTTGAATATTATTTTCAGAATAATTATTGGTAGGGCCATGATGAAACTAAGGCAACTAACATTAAAGTACAACATGTGAAATCAGATAATAAAGTATTTTTTGAAAATGGGGCTGTGGCTGTGGCTCACTGGTAGGGTACTTGCCTGGCATGTGTGAGGCACTGGGTTTGATTCTCAGCACCACATATAAATAAAATAAAGGTCTCTCAACAACTAAAAAAAAAAAAAAAAAAAGAAAATGGTTGAAGTAACTTGTTTTGAGAGCTGGGCATGGTGGCCCTTCTTGTGATCCCAGCAATTTGGGAGGTTGAGGCAGGAGGATCACAAATTTGAGGCTAGCCTCAGCAACCTAGCGAGACCTTATCTCACAATAAAAAATAAAAGAAGGGCTTGGGATGTAGCTCAGTGATAGTGTACCCCTGGGTTCAGTCACCAGCACCAAAAAAAAACTCCAGAAAAACAAACAGTTTTGATGTTATGTTTGGTTGGTTCAAAATTTACTACTTCTTGGAAATCAAGTCTGGAGAAACTATTATATTCTGGTTTCAATTATGTTCAATTTTGAGGTGAGTTATTCTAAAGTAGAGAAACAAATATCCAGAGATTGGCTGTATGTTGTATAACCAAAATAAAATGTTTGCAACTGTGTGACATATGATGTACCAGGAAATAAGTGTTAGTATAGTCCATGTGTTGCTTGATAAGATGATGAAAGCATGACATTTACTTTTCTGACTTGGAACTTTTCCTGTCTGGAGGTCTTAATCATCTATTACCCTGAGGTAATGGAAAGCACACAGAAAAATCACAAGATAATGATTTTGGCTTTCAAATATACTTCAGAGTATATGACAGACTAATAAATTAACATTTAGTGTAGAGTCAATAATGAGGAAGAACAAGGTTTAAGTCCAGTGAGGTATAATGGTCATAGGAGGATTTTATTTGATGAGTGTCTGTTGGAAGAACTGTTTATAGTGAATTCATGCTGAATTGCAGGAATTACCTGTCAAAAATTACCTAAGCTGTAGTGCTAATAATTAGCAGAAATAGTTTTCCTGTGAAAAAACCCATAGAAACAAATGACTTAAAATGCCATTTCCTTTGGTTTTACAAGTAATATGAAATTTTAGAAAATCTGTGGAGTTTTAGAAAAATTTCAGGCAATAAAGACAAAACTAAAAACTACCTACAATTCTATCAAAAATGATAATAGTAAAAGCATTTTTGTTATTCCTTTCTTTTATAAATTTCTCACTTGATGGACAGGAATAGCAAAACAAAACAAAACAGTGTTTTTCCTATGCTTACATAGTCAGCACAGCTCTTCTGACACCAGATGTGTGGGACCATTAAATCTGCCCCACCCCCTGCCCCGAGCCAACCTAAGTAATTCTCTAGGAGATACCAGCTGGGTGTCCTATAATTTAATTCTGACACTCTCTACCTGGAGGTAGCAGGCAGACCCCACAGGTTCTGGCCCTTATTTCATGATTGCCCCTTACTTCAGGTGCCAGCCCCAGGCTCCAGGTTGTGACTTATCCCTCTGACCAATTGGCTATGACTTGGAATTCCTACAAACTCCCTCTTCAGGTTCCATTAATTTGCTAGTATGGCTCACAGAACTCAGTGAAACACTTTATTGGGATTAGCCAGTTATTATAAAGCATACGACAAAGAATACGGGTGAACAATCGGACGAAGAGATGCGCAGGGCAAGTTGTTGGGCGAAGAACATGAAGCTTCCTTGTCCTCTCTGGGAGTAGCACCCTCCAGTCCAGGAACCTCTGCGCTCAGTGGTCCGGAAGCTTTCCCAATGCTCTTCCTTTTGTGTTTTATGGAGACTTCTTTACATGGGCATGATTGATCACATCATTGGCTATTGGTGATCAACTTGGCCTTCAGCCCTTCTCCCCTCCTGGGGTGGGCCTGAAAGTTCCAACCCTCTAATCACACATTTGGTTCCCCTGACAAGGAGAGTTTTCCAGGAGCCCTAGCCATCAGTTATCTCATTAGTACACAAAAATGCATTTATCACTTTGGAGATTCCAAGGGCTTTAGGAGCTGGGGCAGAGACCAAATATATATTTCTTTTTATATCTCAGTATCACAGGAAGTGACGTGGAACTTTATGAATTTTATTCCCCCAACCCCCTCTCACTTCAGTTCTATTGGGAAATCTTATCTGTTCTTTCAGTTTTAATAGGAATATCAGCTTAGTTTACTAGAAGTATAGGTTTCAACTCCTTTCAGTAGAATAAACAAACATAAAGTATGTTAATATGGTAAGAGCTTTTGATAATAGCAGTTCCTTTTATTCTAAGGAGGAAAATCAGTATTTTAAAACTAATTTTAGAAACCAGGATGGGGTATGTAGCTCAGTGGTAGAGTACTTGCCTAGCATGTGCAAGGGCCTGGGTTCAGTCCCCAATATTGCCAAAAACCAAAACAAACAAAAAACAAAGTTAAAACACAGAATATAATTTATTTTATAAATCTTTATTTCTGTTTAATACTTTATCATCTAAAATAGTTCTTACTAGTCATGTTATGAACTGAATTGGCTCTAATTGTGCTTATGACCATGAAATTCTTCTTGGTAAGTGGTCAGTGGTGAAAGTCACATGCAGACACTTCTTCACCAGATATAGATGGACAATTTTTAATATGTTCCTGAGAAAAATTGCATCTGGCACATAATTATTCGTGTGTGTGTGTGTGGGGGGGTCGTATTTATAAAAATGGTATATGTATTCCTTTAAGGATGTCTTTGTCACAAGTTAATTTATGATAATCTATTTGGTATTTTCAGTTTAGAATTTTTCAGTTGGTGACTTTTAGGAGCTGTGTCATCAACCAGAATATTGTAAATGGGAGTGGGTGTAAGATGCTATTTTTAACACTGAACATAGTAGCATCACTCTAAAGGAGAAAAGGAGTTTCTTAACTTGAAAAGAAGAAAGGTACACAGTCCAATTGAATGAATACATTAGTATAGATATTTAATACTCTACTTTTCCCTTTTTTTAACTTTTGGTACTGGGGATTGAACCCAGGAGCACTTTACCACTAAGCTACATTCCCAGCTCTTTTTATTTTTTATTTTGAGACGGGGTCTAAGTTGCCCAGGCTGGCCTTGAACTTGAGGTCCTCCTCCTCAGCCTCCCAAGTAGCTAAAATTACAGGTGTATACCACCATGCCCGCTTTTATTGTAAGTTAGAAAACAGGCTGGTTATTGTATTGATATATATTATGAGGCTAATACCAGGATATATTCTGTGTTAACAGCTGAATATATTCCAGTTAAATTATTGTCGGTTTGGCTGAGGTTCCTTTAGTAGATTTGGCAACAAAACTAGAAAATAAATTGCTTTTCAATGATACAAAATCCTGTTGGGCTTGCTGAATTACATTGACATTTAAAATTAGTCAAAATCGAGCCTCTCTCTTGCTCAGTCCATTCTGCTCTACCTTATGGAGTGCTACTTCCACCTTCACCTTCAGTAAATCTGTACTTTGCCTGTTAAAAGAAAAAAAAGATTTGCCAGCATCAGTGTAGTAGTGCTGATTGACGTAGCCACAGCCTGCTGTTATATTTGTGAATCAGTCAGAATGTCCCAACTGTGACAGAGAATGGACATTGTATGATGTATAGAAAATTCATCTTTGAAGAAGATGAGTTTATGCTTTTGGGGTAGATATTGTGAATGAATGTAAGAATAAAAATGGGCCCAACAGATTTGAGTTTTTGTTAATGTGTAAAATTTTTTCCTTTATTGTTTGTTGCTTTTTACTAATAGTTATACTTTTATAATGGATTTCTCATTCAAAACAGGAATCTTTTGCTACAATATTTATTTATAGCCAGTTGTATTAGGACTGGACAAAATGTGAAAATAAACAACTTAGGATAACTAGGCATGATGTGAAAATTGTGGTTGTTTGATATTTTAGACCCCACTTTTTTTTTTTTTTTTTTTTTTTTTTTTTTTTTTTAGTTATAGGTGGACACAATATCTTTATTTTATTTTTAGGTGGTGCTGAGGATCAAACCCAGTGCCTCATGCATGGGAGGCAAGCACTCAACCACTAAGCCACGATCCCAGCCCCTAGACCCCACTTTTTATTTTGGACTATTGATTTCCACTGATGACAGTTTGCAATTTCTGTAATACATAAATAATTGCAACTTGATTACTTGAAGGAGCAATTCTACTTTTCCTTTTGGTGGCAACTGAATTTTGTTTTATGCTTATCCTTCTCCCTCCCCCAATACTGAGCCTGAAATTCTGACCAATCAAAATAAAATCGTGAAAATAGCCAACTGGCTTACATCTCAAAGGATGACTTGGGGTAAACTGTCCTGGTTCATGCAATATGTTTGCTATATTAAAGACATTTATGAGGGCAAATATGATGTTAGCAATACTTCAGGTATTTTATATTTTTAATGTGGAATGAATCAGATGAGGTGCAGAAGTCTACAAGAGTGGCTAAAAGAAAAGCCTGTGTATACAGAGGATATGCAGAGTATGGTGGACAACAAAAAGGGACAAGGGAGAGTGCATAATCAGGAATCGGAAGGGCACAGCTGCAGACATGCAAAAAGGAAGCCAAATTAATTGGTCAGTGTAACTTTAAATACTTTGCTTAATTATTGAATCTTAAATAGGCCTCCTTAATCCCTTAAGGATGAATGGCTTTCTTTTTGTTAGATGCAACTAGGGAATTCTTCCAGTGTTTGAATGCCATTAAAAATACACTTACTGTAGATGTACCACAAAATAGATTGGTCACCTTAAGGTTTAATTTTAGGACATTTCATATTCTTGTTAATGAGATAAATTGTTTCAGTTATATTAACCCACAGAGTAGAATGTGTTTTGGTTTGCTACATACTGAAGCATTTTGGTCCCCTCCAAATGGAAATGTGTTTTTCCTGTTCTCTTTAAACATTCCAGATGCCTTACAAATATACTTGTGTGAATTTTCATAAGTACTATTCATACTGTAGAAATTATATTTAATATGTCTCAAATCATGTGGGAATTTTGTTCCTTCAATAAAAAAGGTTAACACATACTCAGAAAACAAATCAGTAGTTCTTAGAAAGCTGCTGAGGATTGTACTATATTTACTTGTACTCAGTGTTGAGAATGAGTTATGGAAGCACTAAAGCCACAACTACATGAAATTCCAAGCAAGATTGGAATTTCTTGCGTGTGTGTGTGTGTGTGTGTGTTGGGGATTAAATCCAGAATCCAGGCACTTTACCACTGATCTACAACTTTAACAGCCCTCCCCCCCGCCTTTTTTTTCATTTTTAGACAGGGTCTGAGTTGCTGAGGCTGGCCTCAAACTTCTGATCCTCCTGCCTCAATCTCCCTAGTCTCAGGGATTGTAAGCTTGTGCCACTGCACCGGGCTTGGAATATTCTTTTTTAGGGATGTTAATCACTAGTATCCTATCACTAGGATACTAGCACTTTGTATCTTTTCCACTACTTTTATATCATTATGTAACATTTGATACATTAAAAAATAATATATGGAAAATGAAATGTAATTTAGAAAGCATAATAATAAAAGAGGGCTGGGCTTCTAGCTTAGTGGTAGAGTGCTTGCCTAGCATGGGTAAGGCACTGGGTTTGATCCTCAGTACCACATAAAAACAAATAAAATAAAGGTTAAATTCTTAAAAAAAAAAAAAAGAGTCCAAAAAAAGAACAATAAAACACTAGAAACATTACCAGTGCTTTTGAAGCTACCAGTGTTACCTCCTAACTATTCTAGCAACTCCTATTAGAGATCATTGCTGCAAAGCATTTTGTATTTTACAATTATTTAAAAAATAATTTTTGAGTCAGAAGGATCACTAGAGCCCAGGAGTTCAAGGCTAGCCAAAGTAAGACCCTATCTTAAAAACAAAAACAAAACCCAAAAAACTGGGCATAGTGGCCTCTGTAGTCCCAGCAATGCTGAGGCAGGAGGATCACAAGTTCAAGGCCAGCCTCAGCAATTTAGACCCTGTCTCAAAAATCAAATGGACTAGGGATATAGCTCAGTAGTAAAATACCCTGGGTTCAATCCCCAGTACCCATAACAAATTACTATCTCACTGTCTATGTGCATATGTACATAATGTAACATATGTACATTTAAAAGTATAGATACTCTAATAGATTCTATAAATATATTAGCTCATTTGGATTGTTTAAAATATTTTTTTTAGTTGTAGATGGACACAATATCTTTATTTGCTTATTTTTATGTGGTGCCAGGGGTCGAACCCAGTGCCTCACACATGCTAGGCAAGTGCTCTACCACTGAGCCACAACCCTGGCCCCTGGATTGTTTTTGAGCTTTATAGCAAAGGTATACTTAAAATTCTTTGTTCTTTTCATTCTACATTTTTTTCTAAGAAATTCACTTATGTATGTAGCAATAGTGATCCATTTACTGTGGATTAATATTCCATTTGTGACTGTTGTGTTATTAATCCGTTTTCCTGGTGATAGACACTATAATGGTATAATAAATATTCCTGCACATGTCTTCTTGCATGTGTGTGCCTATTGGATGTGTAGGTGTAGTGTGTAAGCATCTCAAAGTTTCTTTAAGGTTGCTACTTTGAAGTAGTATTGCTGAGTCATAGAGTACATGTTCAGCCTTACAAGATAATATCAGCTAGGGTACTAAACATTAGTATTTAACTTAATAATCAGAACAACCCATAAATATGAACAGTTTACTAAAGAAAATATAGCTTTAGAGATGTTATGTATCTAAGAAGCCCTATAGGTAGCAAGTGGCTGGACAAGTTCAGACCCATGTTTGCTTAACTTGAGGACCAGACTCTTGATTAGTAAGTGGTTTTGCCTTTCTTTATGTGTCCATAAGTAGGCATTAGATATAGTATAATTGGGATGCTTTTTAGTGTGAATGTTTAAGTCACAGATCTATTTTAGAGAGTAAAAGCTATGTGTATACTAATAAACAAAACACTTTCTTGGTTCCATGAAGTTAGGGTTCAGTCTCCTAAATTTATGCTCTGTGAACCTTAACATATGGCTTCTATTGTGAAGGTCACAAGATGGCTGCTCACACCCAGCCAGCCATCTGTGTCCTGGGCAAGAAGACAGTAGGGGGAAGGGCAGAGGCCAAAGGGCAATGAGTTCCATTTACATCCTACTGGCTGCCTCTGTCAGAAAGGAGAGCTTTTTAGTTGGGAACATTCCACCCTTAATTTTGTTAAGAGGAAAAAAAGAGGCATCTTGGATAGGCATCTCACAGTTTCTGCACAATTATATCAAGGCCAGGTGAAGAAATATAACCTCCTTCAATTTTCCAAGGATGGAATTATAATTGTTGGTTTTTAATTATTGAGAAACCGTGTTTATAAACACCTATTTCTAATGCAGGGTTTTGAATTCTATCCCAAGCACTTCAAAACAAAGACAAAAATACCTACTTCTTCATGTAATTAATAATCAGGTTGAACCTGATATCAGTATATCAGGTTATTAGGTTTGAACCATATGAAATTTTAATTTATTTTTACATTATCCCAATATATGGGTGTTTAGAGGCAGGGATTGAGCAAAAAAAGATACCTCTAAATAAAGTGATTTGAGGTGTATTGGAGGGAGCGTGGCAGGAGATGAAATACAGTACAGCAATAGCTTAGACGCTATCAGAAAAGACTTGAAATGACAGGATGGCTACCAAAAGAATTTGATCTGGGCAGACTGAGGTTGTCAGGAAAAAAGACACCAAATATTTCTCGAAATCAGGAGATTAGGAGGTCCTGTGCTTAAAACACCAGGAAGCGACTTGAGGTTTAGAGTTGCCTATTCCTTACTCCAAGGGGGAGCTGAGAAAAAGATGTCTAGTCCATATTGGAGATGCCACCCAGGATAGGGTGGGGGAAAAATAAAATTGAAGTCTGAGTTAAATTGTGTCAAATTGTTATGTAATGAGTCCTTACTATTTAATGGAGTAAAATAAATGTTTTTTCCTCACTTTTTTCTTCTTCTGTTATCAAAGTGATTCATGCTCATTGTTGTAAAGTCTGGAAAATATAGAAAAGGGGAAAAAGGTAAACATCATTACACAGGATGATAACTGCTGTTAAATCTTGGCATTTTTTTTTTAGCAGTATATTTTTTGGGGGGAGGTTGGGTGCTAGGGATTGAACCCAAGGCATTTTATATCCTAAGCATGCACTGTACTACACTGCTACAGTATCCTAAGCATGCACTACACTACACAGCACCTGCTAAGTACTATATCTTAAAACGTATATTCATAATGATGGTGTTAGGTTATCAATTTGTGTATTGTGTACATTTTGGAAGACCTGTATTTCCAGACAAAGTTGCTAATCTAGTTTTTACCTTATTCCCATTTCTTCTTTTTTGTAAATTTCTTATGTAAATTGAGATGGAGATAAAAATATAATATATTTTCCTAGAAACAGTGTGAGAAATTTTACCCAGGACCCCAGCTGTGGTTTCTCCATCACCTCATTTAGGAAGAAGTTGATAGAGTGGCTCAAGGGAAGAGGGAACATATGTATACACTCCAGAACTGTTTAATGGCACCTGGGGCAGCTGAGGTCATTGATATAATTATCTATGTGGGCCTAGACACTAGGATGGCAAAATACTGATTATACATTAGTTTTATCAGAGAATTAAAAACTGTACAGCACACATAAGAATGTACTTCACGCAGCTCTTAAATTTCAAAGTGCAGCAATTTATTTATTTATTTAGTGGTACTGAGGATTGGACCCAGAGGCACTCCCACTGAACTATACTCCCAGTCCCTTTTTGTTTTTAATTTTGAGACAAAGTCTCATTAAGTTGCTGAGGCAGGCCTCAAACTTGGGATCCTCTTGCCTCAGTCTCCCAAGTAGCTGGGATTACAGGCATGTAATACTGTGCCTGACATGAAGTACCTTATTTAGACGTGTTTTTAAGCTCCAAAGTCTTAAATAGACTAATTTTAAATACTTTCCTGACATGTATTGTATTCCATGACAATACATGTTATTGTCATGACTCAGTTTTTCAGATAATACATGTTATTGTCATGACTTTGCCAGTCTTTTAACTTCACACAGTTTAAAACCTGTAAATAAATTTGTGATACTTTTAAACATAAATAGTTGACTGTATGCTATAATGAACCCCATGTATCTGTTATCCAGCTTAGACAATTATCAACTCGTGTTGATCTTGTTTTGTTTTTACATCTTCCTGCTTTTCTTCCTCCTGGGTTGTTATTTTTTTGAAAACCTGACCCTTTTCTTTTTAAACTTTAAATTTTATTTGTTTATCTTTTTACATAGTGCTAAGGATCAAACCCAGTGCCTCACACATGCTAGGAAAGCACTCTACCACTGAGCTGCAGTCCCAGCTACCTCCTGAGTTATTTTGAAGCAAATCCCAGACATCATATTGTTTTAGCTGTTATTGATTTTGCTTTATTTCTCTAAAGATAATTACTTTTTAAAAAAAAAATCCATAATATCAGGCTGGGGATGTAGCTGAGTGGCACAGTGCTTTCCTGGAACACATGAGGCTTTGAATTCAATCCCCAGTAAAAAACACACACACACACACACACACACACACACACACACACACACACACAGAAAGCAAACAACAAAAATGTTACTACATCTAAAAAAAATAAATAATTATTTAGTAATTTAGTATCAAATATCTATTTGATGTTCAAATTTCCCCTTGTCTCAACTGTGATTTGTGTGTGTGTGTGTGTGTGTGTGTTGCAGCTTAAAAACACATGTTTAAGTAAGGTACTTTGTGCCAGGCACAGTGTCACACACCTATAATCACAGCTACTTGGGAGGCTGAGGCAAGAGAATCAGAAGTTTGAGGCCAGCCTCAGCAATTTAATGAGACCTGTCTCAAAATTAAAATTGCTACATCCCAGGCCTTTTGATATTTTATTTTGAGACAGGTTCTCGTTAAGTTGCCCAGAGCAGGCCTTGAACTTGCAATCTTCCTGCCTCAGCTCCCTGAGTAGCTGTTATTACAGCCACTGTACTTGGCTCCAATGTAATTTTTTTTTTTTTGTAATTGGATTAGAATTCAAATAAGGTCTATACATTGTAGGTGAGTGATATGTCTCTTAAGTTTCTTTTAAGTTTCAGGTATCTCTTTATCTCTTTTTCTTACGTGTTTGTTGAAGACATAGGACATTTTGTAGAATTTCTTCTCAGCTTGGATGTTTCAGATTTCAGTTCCATGATAGAGTTGAACATGATAACTGAATTGAGACACTATGGACTCTTAAAACCAAGGAAAATCACATGGTGTTTTTTGCCATCTAAAGGGTTGCAGTTAATCAGCTGACTTCAGAAATCCCTGCTGCCTAGGGATGAAGAATAGACAAAATAGCCTAATTTGGAATCTCTTGCCTAGATAAATTTTGTTTCAAAAGGAAGCCTGATCCAGGAATTTACTGAATTAAATAGTTTCCCAATGAAGATTAAAGGCAAAATTAAAAAATATTTTTCAACATGAAAAACATGACTTAAGTTCATTTGCATTAGTTGAATCTCATTTTCATCTTGTAGAATTCGTGAAGAATGGGTAGACATTATAGTCTAAAGCCAAGGTTCTTAAAGGTTCTTATCGTGCATTGAAGTCACGTGGGGGACTTGTGAAAAATAAATTGGGGGACTTTGTGATTCAGTGTCTTTAGGTATAGTCTGAAATTTGCATTTCAGTTGATGTTGATGCTACTGCTCAGGGGACTTTGAGAGTGACGAGGCTCAAGTTTAAGGTTGGCATTAGAATCATGTTTGGAGCTTTAAAAAAAATTCTTAAAGATGCCAGGCTGGGGCCTTAGAATCTGTCTTTTTAACATTTCTACAGTGAGTATGATATGTGTCACCAGGTTACCAACTGCTGCTGCTGTTTATAGTTTGTTCCCCCAGTTTCCAAGAAATGCACATTCATTTTTCATTTTAAAAAGCCCAGATTTTTGATATTGTTATAAATGAGGCAGAAGATTAGGGAGGATTTGTTGTTTTTTTATACTGTGTGATTTTTCATTGTTGTAGGAGGAAAAGTTAAAAAAAAAAAAAGTGCTAAATAACAAAGGGCTATTGGCACCTGTTCTGGACAGTCAATATTCATGTTCTTGTTTGCTCTAAAGCATAATTGCTATTTTAAGATTATTATTTTTTCCAAAGGGAAATTGAAAATAGTTTGGTTCAAGATTGTTCCTCAAAGCAGGAAACCCTTTTGTTTAACATTAAATCCTGAACTTTCCTTTGGCCAAGGGGTGTGTGAGCCGATGTTGAGTGATGACATTTTAGTCATATTTAGAGTAGAATTTTACAGATGAGATATGCCAATTAGTATGCTAAGAAATTTTAAGTTCTTGAGTTACAGTTTCTAAGGAAAGGCTTGAATTTCATATATTAGTACTTCTACTTTATACTTCATGTCTCCCAGTTTTAGAGCTTAAAAAACTTTATCAATGTGAAAAACGTGCACAAGTGTAATTCAGCATCTTCGTGTTTAGGGATGTGTTCAGTTTAGTTCAAAAGCACAATTTTAAGTTATACCTGTCACTAAGAACAAAAAGACAAATTAGGCACAGTTCCAATTCAAGAAGCCCAGTCTCATGAAGTGATTTTCTTTTTTTAATGTATATTTTTATTTGTTCTTATTAGTTATACATATAGTAGAATGTATTTTGACATTCATATATGGAGTATAACTTTAGGAAGTGATTTTCAACCATAATTGGTAACCACCAATTATGTAGAGTGCTTTGTAAGATAAAGCATTTTAGTGGATCTTCACATGCATGTTAAAACTATTATACATTGGTAAGCAGTAAAATTTTTTTATTAATCATAATTCCTGCTTGTATTTGAAAAATAGTACAGGTTGAGCATCCCTAATCCAAAAATCCAAAATCTGAAATGCTCCAAAATCTGAAACTTTTTGAGTGCTGACATGACACCACAAATGATATGTCATAGTCAAAATGCTGGAGCACTAAAAATATTGTATAAAATTACCTTCAGGCTATGTATATAAAGTATGTATGAAACATACTGTTTATACTCGGGTTCTAGCCCCAAGATATCTCATTATGTGTGCTTAAAGATTCTAAAATCTTTAAGATCCTAAAATCTGGGGAAAAAATCTGCAATCTGAAGCACTTCTGTTCCAAGCATTTTAGATAAAGAATACTCAACCTGTATATATTGGGGCTGTTACTCAGTCTGTAGGTAGGTGTTTATGAATATGACTTTTTGAATCATTCGTTATAATCTTCTCGAAGGGTCCATAGTCTACTTGCAATGAAGTAGGTTGGTTATTGTTACTAGTGCTACTCTTGCTAATGCAAACACACAGTTCAGTCATAAATGGGTATTTGTACAAGACTGAAGGCATTTTCAAAGAGCCCTAGTGAGAAAGGGCAAGTCTTATCTTCCTATTTGTATTGGACTTGTAATTTTGTAAGTTGTTGATTTTTTGCTTTACAATCTAATGATTTAATTTCTATTTGTCTTCCATTTAACTCAGTGGATGTAGGTGGGAACTTAAGGTTAATGACAAGTTGTGGAGAAGATGGACTAAGAAATGATGCTACATGGGAATTAGGAGACTGGACAGCGAAGGGAATGGAGGACCTGATGGGTGGGTGTGTGTGTGTGTGTGTGTGTGTGTGTGTGTGTGTGTGTGTGTGTTTCCCAGGGTTATTTATTTATTTTTGTGGTGCTGGAGGTGGAACCCAGGGCCTCGCACATGCTAAGCAAGAATTCTGCTAAACTGTTCCCAGCCTTGTTTGTTTTAATTACCTTCAGAAGCACTATGAATCTGACTAAAAACTATGGCTTTATAGAAAAAGCATAGCAAATTGTTTTGTAGCAAACATCATAATTTTTTGGAATAACGTGAGAAAAAATTTTCTTGACAAATGTAAGTTACTAAAGGTTTGCTTTAGGACCATATTCCTAATTTGACTTAGTCTCAAATGAGTTGTTTCCTGTCTTGCAATTAGATAAGTATGCAGAATGAGAAAGGGATGAATCAATCTGCAGTCAGTGTTGTGAGCCAGTTGCAGCTGCCACAGTAAAGTGCTCCCATTTAGCTATTAAAATCTTTGGAAGGCTTGCATGTGTAAAATATTCCTAATTTGTTAGGAACACACATGGCTGTGTGTGTATACATGTCATTGTGCAGTAGGCCGTTCTTTATTAGCAAAGTATAGATCCCTGTGGGGTACTAATTACAGCTTTGGCTAGCAAACTGCAGAAAGACAAATAACAAAGGCAAGGGAAAATAAATGGAGGAGAGAGGAAGAGATCTGGGCTTTGCTGTTTTACACCTCTAGCATAAATGAGACATGCTGTGAGTAAACACAGCTGTATGGAAAAATTAGTTTTGAAGAATTGAAAATAAATAACTACCAGCTCATTCAGCAGATCTACACTACACATCTCCAAGAAAAAGAACTTTTTTTTGAAACTAGATGACTGTCACAAATTGACTTGTCTCTTGGAAATTTGCTTGACATATACTTTCATTTTTGTGTTGTGTATTTCTAATATGCTTGTATTTAACACAAAATCACAAATAGACTTCAGGAATTTCACTATTAGAGAATTATATGTAAAATTTTGGTTTTTTTTTTTTTTTTTTTTTTTTTTTGGTGGTAGTGGAATTGAACTTGGGCACTTACCACTTACCTATATCCCCAGCCTTATTTATTTTTTATTTTGAGACAGGGTCTTGTTAAGTTACCCAGGCTGACCTCAAACTTGTAATTCTCTTGCCTCAACCTCCCGAGTAGATGGTATTAAAGGTGTGGGCCATTGTGCTCATGTAAAGTTTTAATATTTACATTAGTGCAAGATAATTCACAGTAGAAATCTTCTAAAATATTATTTATTGAACACCTACTATGCAATTCCTCTGATTAGATACTATGGAAGATACAAACATTTACAAAAAGATAATCCCTGCCTTCAAGAATCTTGCAGTTTAGTAACACACATGAAATAATAGAGGACAAGTAGTATTTAGTGAAATGCTAGATAATATTGTATAAAGGTGCTCTTTAAATTACAAGGAAAGAAGTCACTGAGAGTTTAGGGAAGACTTCTTGGGTGAACTGCAATTTGAGTTTAGCTTTCCAATAGCAATAAAAATTCCATAGCAATTAAGACATGATGAAAATGATCCCTAAGAAGGACTAGACTCAGGGACTGGGATTATAGCTCAGTGATTGAGCACTTGCCTTGCACTTGTGAGGTACTGGGTTTGATCCTCAGCACCACATAAAAAATAAGTAAATAAAATAAATAAAGATATTGTGTCCATCTTTAAAAATATATGTATATTTAAAAAAAGGAAAAAAGGGGGCTGGGGATGTGGCTCAAGCGGTAGCGCGCTCGCCTGGTGTGCGTGCGGCCCGGGTTCGATCCTCAGCACCACATACCAACAAAGATGTTGTGTCCGCCGAGAACTAAAAAATAAATATTAAAAAATTCTCTCTCTCTCTCTCTCTCTCTCTCTCTCTCTCTCTCTCTCTCTCTCCTCTCTCACTCTCTCTTTAAAAAAAAAAAAAAAAAAAAAAAAAAAAGGAAAAAAGAAGGACTAGACTCAGAAGTTTTAGCTTTTGGCATTTTCAACAACTGCTGTTTTGATTTTCATTACAGTTGTAGTGACACATTCTGGAAAGGCAGTAAGCACTAATATATATCGTGTGAGCTTTATGGGATGAGGGTAGGGGATATAAATATTTTTCTTTTTATTATAACTGTGGTGATAAATTTCCACATACCATCCTTTATTTTGGTCAGGATGGGAGAACTTGATTGGAATAAATGTCAGATGATTCCTCTTATATTAAAAAAAGGGGGGGGACTAGATTAGTGTGAAGAATGGGTAGTAGGAATGTGGTTATGAATAGCATGGGTCTTGTTTGGGGATTTTTGCCTTAAAGCTTATACTGGTGTGGACAGTGTATCACAGATAAAAGCTAACATCTTTCAAATCTGATTTTGGCAGGATAGTTCCACACTATGTAATAAAAGCCTTTCCCTTTAATAATACTATGCAGGGGAAGTTCGGAATGT
Source organism: Spermophilus citellus (assembly GCF_964194105.1). NCBI lineage: Eukaryota > Metazoa > Chordata > Mammalia > Rodentia > Sciuridae > Spermophilus > Spermophilus citellus. Next base: position 118,631,854 of record NC_138191.1, on the reverse strand, counting down.
TGGAAATAGTTGTGTTTTTTTTGGGGGGGGGTGCTGTGGATTTAACCCAGGGGCACTTAACCATTGAGCTGCATCCCCAGACCTTTTTATTTTGAGATAGGGTTTTAGTTAAGTTGCCTAAGGCCTCACTTTTTTTTGCTGAGGCTGTCCTTGAACTTGGGATTTGCCTGCCTCAGTGTCTGAGTTGGATTACAGGTGTGTGCTGCTACACCCAGCAAGAAATAGTTTTTAAATGTCTTCATGGGGATGCTCATTGATTTTTTTTTTTTCCAATGATAGATTGCTTCTAGAGAATCATTTTCCCTCCCCTATATGTAGAGACTGTCAAAATAGGGGGGAAAAAGACTGCTTAATCTGCCTGAGAAAAACATAGATAGCATATTTTTTTTTTATATTGGGCCATTGTTTTTAAGAACTGGTATTTAAAAGGGGCCCATCTTGCTATTAGGAAAAAAAAAAGTAATTTCACTGAATATTTAGTTTTGTGAACTTGGGCTCCCCGCCCTCAGTTCTTCATATCCTTTTCATACTCCTCTATTTTGACCCTTTACCATTTTCTTCATTGAAGTTACTTTTCTTTTCTTTAAAAAAATTTTTTTTAGTTGTAGACGAACACCAGACCTTTATTTTATTTATTTATTTTTATGTGGTGCTGAAAATCAAACCCAGTGCCTCACACATGCTAGGCGAGCGCTCTACTGCTGAGCCACAACCCCAGCCCCTGAAGTTACTTTTCTAATTCTAGCAAATACCTTTCTGCACTGTTTGGATTATGTAATCATGGACATATATTACTTTTACTTTACACAAACGTCAATGGGTATTATCTGGTCAGTGGGATTGATTATAGGATTATTTTTATATTCTCTATATTGAAAAAAATTGATGCTCTTAAAAAATTGTGTGTGGCCTTCAAGTAAGACCTGTGGTATTTAGATAGTGGAATATGGCACAACCATTGAAAAATGAGCTGGATGTTTATGAAATGAAGTTCAACAAATCTTAAGTAAATAAAGACACTTAGGTGGGAGGATTAATTCTGACTGGAAGGGTTAGGGAAGGTTTCATGGAAGACATGGCATTTTGGCCAGGCCTTGAAGGAGAGTCGATGCTGGCACAGAGTGTGCCAAGCACAGGAACAGGAAGGTGCACGCTCTTGTAGGAAGTAGCACGTAGTTCCAGGTAGAGCAGGTGGAGAAGAGACTGGACCAGTAGAGTGAAGACAAATAGCAGCCACACAGGTGCAGTGTGGAAGGAGTTGGGATTTCATGCTGTATCTACTAGAGAGCCTTTAAAATTTGTCTTTTAATAATTTTTTTTGAATAAAAAAGTGACATAATTAAATATTTTTTCAGGTTAGATTTTTTTTTTCCATGTTGGAGATCAAACCCAGGGACTTGTACAGTGAAGCAACCACTACCACTGTACCACGTCCAAACCTAAAACCTTTCTAATTGAGTTAATAATTATATAATAATTGTACACACTTATGGGACACAGTGTGATAATTCAATACCTGCATGCAATGAGTAATGATGAAATCAAAATAATTAACATTTCTGTCTCTTTAAATATTTATCATTTATTTTTGTTGGGAACTTTCAAACTCCTTTCTTCTAATTCTTTTTTAAAATAACTTTATTTAATTTATTTTTTAATATTTTTATTTTTTTAATGTAGTGCTGAGGATCAAACCCAGTGCCTCACATGTGCTCAGCAAATGATTTACCATTAAGCCACAACCCCAGCCCCTCTTCTAGTTCTTTATAAAATATATACATTTTTGTGAGCTGTCCTCAACTATGGTTAAATCTTTGTTTTAGGAAGACAGCTTTTGTAGATGGAGAGAGTAGAAACATTGGCAGGCAATTTGTAGTTGACTTCAATGGATTAGAACAGAAAAACTAAAAATGAAAATAAGTAGTTAGATGCAGAGGTAAAATCAATAGGATTTGGCAACAGATTTTAATTGGGACAAAAAGGAAAATAGAAGAATTTAAGGTTTTGAGTTTGGGAAATGGAAGCTACACTCTTCTTGGCCTTCTTGAGTGAAGTACATGGAATTGAGTCATACTTTTATTGGGCATAGTGGGTTATTATGAACCGTAATAAAGACTTTGAGCTGTGTAGGTTTTATTACTTCTATAATAAATGGTCAAGATTGCTGTAACTTTAGGTTTCTGTGTCTTTTTCTTCCTTATGTGTTATTTCTTTACTGCATATGTGTGTCTTATAGAATAATAACCTCTTCTACTTTAAATTTATCTTAGACAAAAAAAGCTGGCTAGAATAAGACATAAAATAAAGGTAAATGGATTGACTGAGGACCAAAGAGGGCTTTCCTATATAAAGTGTTTATAGTGCTGTTTATTTGAATTCTTATGACATTTGAGGTTTTAAGATAGATGACCCTAAATGAATTAGGTGTTAAGTGTGCTTGAAGTATTCTCCATATTTAGAGAGTATCCTGGTTTGTAAGCTATACTTACTAAGAATTAATAAAACTATAATTTTGGCTGTTTTTCCATAAACAACATATTATAAAGTGGCTGAGTGACAGACATGTTGAATAAAGGAGAAAACCACACACTAAAGCTAGAGAACACTGATTTAATGCAAATAACCTGGCTGGGAATAAAACCACTTGGTTTATAGTCCCAGTCTTGCCAAGGTAGGACCTGACTAGCTTGTTACTTCTGCAATTGTATCCTTACTGACAGAACAGATAGCAGTTATTCTATCTCCCTCAAGAGTAAGGTAGCACCGTTGAGGAAATCATGTCTTTACATGAGTGTGGTAATATGTAATTCATTTCTCCAGGAATGCAAATTAGCACCTGTAACTCATGCTTTCTCTCTCTCTCTCATACACACGAGAGAGAGAGAGAGAGAGAAAGAGAGAGAGAGAGAGAGAGAAAATTCAACTTGTACCAGAGCAAATTACTATCATCACTCAAGTTTGATTCTGCTATTCTAGATCCAGGAATGCAATAAATCTTTAGGGTGCATTTTAAAGCTTTGGAGGAAACTCCCATCAATTTTTATTTTTTCTGTGATGAGAGCTGACTGGTTCTTCCTCTATATATATAAAAAAAAAAACCCTTCATGGGTTTATAACTTTTTGGTAAGAATGACTTCAGGATACATGCTGTTAATTTTTAAGTTGATATTTGCTCTTATTTGTAAGTAGATTTCTCTAGTTCATATTTAGTTTTTTAAATTGAGGTATAATTATATATAGTAAATTACATACTGATTGTACACTAAAGTGTCTAATCTGGGATTTTTAATATACTCAAAAGTTGTACAACTATCACTACTATCTAATTCTAGCACATTTTTATCACCTCAAGAAGAAGCCCTGTACCCATTAGCAGTCACTTCCCATTCACCTTTTCCCTAGCCCCTGGAAATCACTTATCTTCTGTTTCTATGGATTCCAAATGGAATTGTGCAATATGTGGTCTTTTGTGTCTGGCTTCTTTCATATAGCATAATGTTTTCAAGATTCATTGATGTAGCGTATATCAGTACTTTTTTTCTTTGTATTACTGAAAAGCATTCCCTTGTATAAGTATGCCACATTTTATTTATCCATTTGTCAGTTGATGGGCATTTGGATTACTTCTGCATTTTGTCTATCATGAATAATGCTGCTATGAACATTTATGTACTTTTTTTTTGTATGTGAACATACACATTTGGAATTACTGGATGATATAGTTAAGTTTTGAGAATGGCCATACACTGTTTTCTGTGGTGGCTGTACCTTTATTTTTCCACCAGCAGTGTATGGGGGTTCTAATGACATCCTCATCAACACTTATTTTTTTTTTTTGTTTATTTAAATTATAATCAGACTTTTTTTTTGTGTGTGTGTGTGGGGGGGTACCGGGGATTGAACTCGGGGGTACCTGACAACTGAGCCACATCTTCAGCCCTATTTTGTATTTTATTTAGGTAAGTTGCTTAGCACCTCACCATTGCTGAGGCTGGCTTTGAACTCTCGATCCTCCTGCCTCAGCCTCCCGAGCTGCTTTGATTATAGGTGTGTGCTACCACACCTAGCTCCATTGTGGTTTTGAGTTGCATTTTTCTAAGAACTAATGATATTAAGTTTTTTTTTCTCCCTTTTCGGTGGATCAAATCCAGGACCTTGTACATGCTAGGTCAGTACTCTACGTGTTGTTATACTCCCAGCCCTAGCATCTTTTTGTATATTTATTGGCCATTTTGTATCTTCCTTGGAAAACCAACTGCCAAATTCTTTACCCATTTTAAAACAGGGTTATTTGTCTTTTTTATTGTCGAGTTTTAAGAATTCTTTATGTATTCTATAGATGAGACCTTAATCAAATTAATGATTTGAAATATTTTCTCCCATTTTGTAGATAGTCTTTTCACTGTCTTGAATATTCTTACCATCAAGTAACACAAAAGTAAAATTTCCAGGAAGTCTAATTTGTCCGTTTTACTCAGTTACTTGTGTTTTAGCTGTCAGAGCTAAAATACTATTGACTAGTCCAAAATCATGAAGATTCACACCTATATTTCTTCTCAGAGTTTGTAGTTTTAGCTTCTGTATTTAGGATTCGTTGTATTTGAATTAATTTTCATGTGTGATGAGAAGTAGGGGCTCAAATTCATTTCTTTTGCATGTAGATGCCCTACTATTGTTTTTGTGGCAGCAGTTTTATCACTGCACATGTGGGACTCACATTGTTTTTAAATTCTAAGATGCTACCAGAAACATGTTTGAGAGAAATGGCTATACATTTTAGCATGCTATTAACTTCTCTTCATCTTTTCTCTTTATTAATGCCAAGACTTTTAAAAATACAGGTTTTTTTTTAACATAAACAATCAAAGGCAGACGATTAATCTTTATTTTATATTCTCATTAAAAGGGAAGACACTACAGATTCTAATTTTTTAATAAGGCACAATTAAATGAATTAGCATAAATAAAAGTATTTTTTTCCTTTGCTTAAAGTTTGAGGCATTTATTTTCAATGGAAGACCTTGGGGTTTTTTAGATGTCTTTGCATTCTTAGTGTTGTGTAGTTGGTAGATGCCAGTAGTATCAGTTGAACTAAATTGGAATAGCTTTCTTTACACTTAAAACCAATTGCCATTAGAAAGAAAAGTTTTTAGAGGTAAACCAACTTTAAAAAAAATTTTTTTAATTGGACACACTACCTCTATTTTATTTATTTATTTTTATGTGGTGCTGAGGATGGAACCCAATACCTCATACATGTGAGACAAGCGCTCTGCCTCTGAGCTACAAACCCAGCCCAAGCCAACTTTTTATTTAAAAAAAGAAAATAACCAAAAAGAAAAAGAACTCATAACCAATGCTTCGACTTATTTTTTAATATATATATTTTTTAGTTGAAGTTGAATATAATACCTTTATTTAATTAATTAATTTATTTTTATATGGTGCTGAGGATCGACCCCAGGGCCTGGCCGGAGCTAGGCAAGCAGCCTATCGCTGAGCCACACCCCAGCCCAACTTCTCCGTATTTTGAGTGCCGATTCTGTTGACATCAATGGGGAGCAATTGACTTTTTGAGAAATGCTATGGGGTCTAGAAAACCTGATGATAGCCACAAGATGCAATCAATAAAATCTGAATTGTGTGTGTGTGTGTGTGTGTGTGTGTGTGTGTGTGTATGATGTTGTAATCTATTTATTTATTTAGTTAGTTGTACTGAGGTTGAACCCAGGGGTACTCTACCACTGAGCTGCATCTCCAGCCCTTTTTATTTTTTGAGACAGGGTCTTGCTAAGTTGTTCAGGTTGGCTCAGACTTAAAATACTCTTGCCTCAGCCTCCTGAGTAGCTGGGGTGATAGGTGTGTGCAATTGTGTCATCTTTGTGAAACTGTAGCCTTGCATGATTAACTAAATAAAACATACAGGAATCCCTTTAAGTTACTGGTAATAATGGAGGAAAGAACAAAGAATTCATAGCTACGAGGCCTGGGTTTTGGCTCTGCCACTAATTAGCAATAACACAACCTAATTATATCTCAATGCCTTTGAGAGGAATAGATGAGGGTGTTCTTAATAGATTGTTACAACATTTTATCTATTTTACTTTTTGTGGTGCTAGGGATCAACCCAGGGCCCTCCACATGCAAGGCAAGTACTTTATCACTGAGCTTGCACCCCCTAGCCCTCAAAATTTTATTTTTGAACATTTCTGATGAGAGGGTCTATAGCTTTAGTCAGATTGTTAGATGGTTCATGACAATAAAAAGAACCACCTGACTAGATAATTTATGAATCTGATTGAAGTTTAACATTCTATGGTACTTCATTATAACCTTGGTTAGATCATTTCATATATCCAAGGTTATGTTTTATGTTTAACATTGTTTTTGAAGACAGACTGACGTTTAGCACACATGAGTGCTTTTGGATATTCTCTAGACTCCTTAACAAAAAATCAGTACAATTATTCTCCACTTTAAACCTGTTTTGGGGCTGGAGGCGTATAGCTCAGTGGTAGAGTGCCTGCTTAGCGTGGACAGGGTCCTGGGTTCAATCCCAGCACCATCAAATGCATGCCTATCTTTTATCCACTTACCATTTAAGTAAGAACATGCCAGTCAATCCTGATTTCCTTTCTCTAAGGACTTACATCCAATCACTAAAACCTGTTACCTTATCTTATGAATAATGATTGTTAACATAAAGTATTTACCAAGTATACCAATTGATATACTAAATGATTTACATTTTCTCACTTAATTCTTGCAAAAATACCATGAAGTAGGGATGATTTTACATATAGAGAAACTGAGGTTTAAAAAAAGTTAAAAGAATCCACTGGAGATCCTAAATATTTGCTAGTAAGTGTTTTTTCCTGACTCTGAAGCTGGTACTATATAATATACTCTGGTACTATGATCCATATTGTCTTTCTTAAGTAATTTTAAAAATCCTTTTTCTATCTAAGCAACTTTGGTTCAAGCTGTAATGATATTTCATCAAACCTGTTATGAGGTTTCTATTAATTGTTTCTATTTCTTCTCATCTTCTACACCTACTCATTCAAACAATTCTCACCAAAAAAAAAAAAAAAAATTCTCTTAATGCAGGTTTTACTATGATATTACCAGGTTTAAAATCTTTTAATGGCTCCATATTTTACAAAGGTTGAGGTATAAATTCTTGAACATCGCAAAAGGCAGCTTTCTGTAATCCACCCCAACCTGTTTTTTGTGTTTTTTTTTTGGTACTGAACTCAGGGCCTGTGCACGCTAGGTACCCCAACCTATTCTTAAGCCTGTCATACCCTCCATTATTTTATGTCATACTGTATTTCATCACTGCAGCTATAGCTAACTGGTTTCCTCTCCTTCTCAGGTGCTCATGCTCTTCCTAGGTACTTGTCTGGGTCATCTCTCTTTCCTGTCCTCTACCTTCCTGCCTCATTCCCTCCTATGCATCCTTGAAGTGCAGGTTGTCTCTCGCAGGCCTTTACTGACAGCTGGTTCAAATGCCTTTTCTTTTGTGCTATGCTTATTTTCTGAATATATTACTACACAATTGCTTGCTCTCGCCTTTTTTAACAGACTGTATACTTTTTGAGGGCAGAAGCCACATCTTGTTTTTTTTTTAAATCTTGACCCTCAGCATGATGCCTAGAATATTAGAATATGTTCAGTAACTGTTTATTCAATTAGTGAATGCAATTTAAAGTATTGTTTACAATTATGGCAAAACTTTAATTTTCTTTTTCCCTCGAGGAGGAAAGAGAAAAATATTTAGTTGCTTAGTGAGGGGCAAAACCTTTATTGATATTGTAATTGTCACTGGGCTCTAGTGAGAATATTTTTACTGTTTTAACATTTTCACAGAACCTGAGTAACCTAGGAAAACATTTTATAATTTTTAGGAAGTTTTCAAACTTATTTTCTGCTGGGATTTAGTTCAGGTTGAGAATAAAGTGTTGGTCTGGAGTATATCAAAAAGAAAGAGGGGAATAAATTAGATGTAGAATGAGGTAACAAGGTTTCTGGGTATCCAGTTTGGTTCACAATCTTCTTGGCAGCATTGAAATACAATCTAATTTTTTCAGAGCACATATAAATGAAGGATGACCTAAAGGTTAGGTGGGAATGGCTGGCCCGCCTCTTTCTGGACTGAGATTCGGAGCAGTTGACCCAGAACTGTACCCTTAGGGAATTCAGAGTATTGCCATTTGAGGTGAGGCTCATTACTCTGATCCCTTTCCAGTGCTGCCCTTGGCTATCTAGATTACATAAGAAAGTATTTCTACATGGGACAGCATATTAATTTCCTTTTGCTGATACACAATGATTTTCAAATTGTTTTTTTCATAATTAAATTAAAAAGCATTCTCCTATGAGCTCATGTTTTTCTTTAAAATAATGAATATAAGTAAGAAAAAATCTTTAGATGAGGGATACAAAAATTTTGTTATTGATTATTGGCCACTGTCAGTTTATTCTAAAAGAAGAAATTAGCATATTTTGATACGAAGTGTCTCAATATCTTGCATCTGTAAACAGGCATTTTGTATTCTTCTTGTGTATATCTGGATTCTGTCTTTACCCTTTATCATGTGATCCCTATGCACATTTTAATTTTTTAATTTTTTCTTTTTAGTTGTAGATGGATACAATACGTTTATTTTATTTGTTTTTATTTTTATGTGGTGCCGGGGATCGAACCCAGTGCCTCACGCATGCTAGGCAAGCGTTCTGCTGAGCCACAGCCCCAACATCCTATGCACATCTTTTATCATGAGGAAAGTAGTTTTGGGCCGTTGGGCATATTAAAATCAGTTTCTTTCATTTGTTCGTTTATTTGTTCAATTGATATTTGGGGGACAGCATTGTAGGCACCAGGGATGAACAAGACAGGCACACTCCTTTGCTCCAATGGAATCTATGTTCTAGTGGGGTAGATGAACAATAAAATTAACTTTTAAAAACTATATAGTATGTCATTAAAATGCAGTAAATGCTGCAGAGAAAAATATAGCAAGAAAATGAAAAGTGCAATGGGGGCTCCAGTCTTATGGGTAACTATGGAAAACCTCATTGAAAAAGTGACTTTTGAGGAAAAACCCAAAGGGAGGGAGTCCTGTGGCTGTCAGAGGAAGAGAGAACAGCAAATACGAAGGCCCTGGTGGAGACATGCCTGATGGCACAGAGACAAGGCACACAGTGTGGCTGTAGCAGACTTTGGCTTTTGTTCTGAATGACATGAAATGTCTTTGGAGGTGTTTGGAGGCATTCAGTTTTCAGTTCAGAATTAGGTTATAAGGATGAATTCCTGCCAGGAATTTTCTTTCTTTTTTTAATATTTATTTTTTAGTTGTAGTTGGACACAATACCTTTATTTGATTTATTTATTGTTTTATGTGATGCTGAGGATCTAACCCAGGGCCTTGAACATGCTTGGGAACACTCTACTACTGAGCCACTACCCCAGCCCCTGCCAGAAATTTTCTGATTTCATGTTTTAGGAAGATGTTTGGCTCTGAGTACCTCATTTGAAAGAAAGATACTGGGATGATAGGGAACTAAGTGGTAAGTCATTTCATAAAAACAGTTGAAGGATCTGGAGATATTTAACCTTAGAGAAAACCAAGTGTGAGGGCTGAGCTAGTATGGGTCATTTTGTTAGGTAAAAATAGTTAAATATTGTTAGTATTAATTTGAACCACACAAAAGTATTAAAGCTTTGGCAGACTATTTATATGGAAACAGAAGTAGAGTTATTTTGGAAGTTTTAGTGGCTCAAATTAGGACCAGTGTGTGTAAGTATATAGAGAGGCAGATATGGCCTCCATGTGACAGGGAAGATCTTTCTCCACGAGTTAAATAAGACAGGAATGGGCTATAGTACGTGTCTCTGCCATCAGAAGTGTCCAAACAAGGGCTGCGCAGCCCTGTGGTCAGCAAGGTATCTGAACCAATTCTGGCATGGAGTAGGGAGTTAGACTAGATGGCTTATTAAAGTCTTTTCCATCTTAAGGTCTAGAATCTTCATTTAGTATAGAAGCAAAGCTGAAAAGCATGAAAAGGATTGAGATATTTTCATCTCAAAGATTTTGTTTTGTTTCCCTCACAAAAGGAATCATGTTTTTGGAGAGTCGTTTTACTCCTTCCTACCCTTTAAGCTGCCCTAGAATTGCTGTAAATCAAAGATGTAATGGATATTTGGTATTTGGTTACTCTTACTTAATTCTCTTTTTATTTTTTTAAATGTATTTTTTAGTTCTAGTTGGACACGATACCTTTTTTTATTTTTATGTGGTGCTGAGGATCGAATTCAGGGCCTTGCACGTGCGAGGCGAGCACTCTACCACTGAGCCATAACCCCAGCCCCTCTTACTTAATTCTTAAAGAGCCATTCCAGTTATTGTAGGAAAATTGCTTCTGGCTTTTTTTTTTTTTTTAACCCCCTGTGCTGGGGATGGAACCCAGCTCCTGGCAGGTGCTAGGCAAGCACTCTACCATTGAGCTATATCCCCAGTCCAAATTGTTATTTTAAAAACAACTAGTTTAGTTTCTATTTATAAATCATTTAAAAATTTGAACTGAGTTTTATAGTATGTGACCTTCATCTACACAATAACTTTTTTTTTCCCCAGGTGGTTGAGTTTTGGTTTTGGTTTGTTGTTTTCAAGTATTTCTCATGCCACATTATTCATTGTTTCCTAGAGCTGTTCTTATTATACTTGTAAACTATGTTTTCTAATATTTTTTAAATAATTAGTATTTTAACTTATATCCCTTCCTAATGATAGCTGCTGGGTCACTGTGTTGGTCTGGGATTTCATGATGCTGTGCTAGAAAACAGAATCTGTAGGAAGAATGACATCTAAAGGCGGTAGAGAAAGCATCATCCCAAACTGAAACTGTATCCATCAAACAATAACTCCCATTACTCTCTCCCCTCAGTTCCTGGTAGCCACTATTCTACATTCTATCTCCACAAATTTGGCTATTCTTGATAACTCATGTAAGGGGAATCATACAGTATAAGTAATTTTGTGTCTGGCTTATTTCATTTAGTGTTCTGTCTTCAGGGTTCATCCAATTTGTAGCATTTGTCAGAATTTCATTCTTTAAGGCTAAAGAGCTTTAAGTGAAGATTCTTTTTTGAGATGGGTCTCTCTGTGTTGCCCAGACTGTCCCCAAACTCCTGGGTTCAAGAGATCCTCTTTCTTCAGTCTCTCAAGTGACTAGGACTATGGGTATGCATCTCTGGACCTAGCTAAAGCTCTTTTATTTTAAAATTATTTTTGGTACCAGGAGTATTTAATCACTGAGCCACATCCCCAGTCCTTTTCTTTCTTTCTTTCTTCCTTCTCCTTCTTCTGCTTCTTCACTGGGGCACTTAACCACTGTGACACATCCCAGCCATTTTTTATTTTATTTAGAGGTAGAGTCTCGCCAGGTTGCTTAGGGCTACACTAAGTTGCTGAGGCTAGCTTTGATTTCCCGATCCTCCTGTCTCAGCCTCCCAAGTTGCTGGAGCTTATATGGATGTGTCACCACATCTGGCCTAAAAGCTCTTTTTAAAGGCTGGATGTATATACAGCATTTTGCTTATCTATTCATCTTAAATGTCATTTCTTCCTTCAGTTTCATTATCCTTCTGAAAAAGAAGTCCTTACTTTTTTGATGGATGATCTGAAGTCATGGTCTCTAGATACCTCATCATTCTTGTTATTGGATATATTGCTTTGCTCATGTCCTGCTTAAGATGCAGTGCTCTGCTGGGTATGGTGGCACACACCTGTGATCCCAGTGATTTAGGAGGCTGAGGCAGGAAAGTGACAAGTTGTACGCCAGATTTAATGAGAACATGTCTCAACAAAAGGGCTGAGGATGCAGCTCAGTGATAAAGTACCCTGGGTTTGGTCCTTGGTACCCACCCCTTAAAAAAAAAAAAAAAAGAAGGCAGTGCTCAGAATGTAACAATGTCTCCGTTATTTCCCACAATGTGGATACCACACTTCTATCAAGAAGATGTTAGGGCTGGGGTTGTAGCTAAGTGGTAGAGCAGTCATCTAGCATGTGTGAGGCCCTGGGTTCGATCCTCAGCACCACATAAAAATGAATAAGTAAAATAAAGATATTGTGTCCAACTACAACTAACAAATAAATATTAAAAGAAATGAAGATGTTAATCATTTTAGAAAGCCTATTGTATTTTTGGCATATATGAACTTTTCTGGAAATAATGTTACCAAGTTAGGTCTTTCCCACATGTAATTTAAAAAGCTGCTAATAGCTTTTTAAATACTTTTTAATACAAAGTATTTTAAAATACAAAGTATTTAAAAAATAGAAAAAGATAAACATTACCCAATTTATAAAGCATTACTGATATAGTTGAGAGGCCTTGTCAGGTCCTCCCCCAATCTCATTTCTTACTATTGCTAGAGAACACAACTGTTTTGAAATTTGTGATTATTCATTTATTCACACTTTTACTGCATATGTATCTCTAAGCAATATATATGTACATATATGGAGAATTGAAAGACATACAATATATAATAGATACATTATAATTGAGACATAATATAATGGATACATTATATCATCCATTGTATATTGTATATCTTTCGATTCTATGTAAATAGCATTACATGGACTATATTCTTTGACCTGCTTTTTTCATCAAACATGAGAGTCATCTATGTTGTGTATGTGTACCTGTGTACGTGTAGTTCTTACTCATTTTTGCTGCTATGGGTTTTATCCTGTGAATTTATTGTTAATTTATTCATCCATTCTTTGGTGGGCATTCACTACTACTTTTTTCCTTCATAATTGTTTTTCAATCTCAGTGTGAAAACCTACATTTCCTTTAAATTCTAGCTTGTTGATTTTGGTCCATTTTTCCAGCTTCAAATGATTTTGAACTAGGATTCAATCACAATTAGCTGCAAATTTGATAAAAGTCCATGGTATAGTAGTGAATCTGAAATCCAGTTTACTAGTTACTTCTGAACTTTGTAATATAATTTTTCTGGGACTGAAAATATATTTTAACTCTCAAGCTTACTTCTACTGGTTTGAACTATCTTTGGTTGTTAGAGTCCTCTTTGTATTACTGGTTTGAAAGAACACAGGTTTTTCTCTCAAGGTGTAGTCTGAATTTAACCTTCTTTTCCCCCTCTCTCCTCCCTCCCTCCCTCTTCCTTCCTTTTTCCTCCTTTGCTTTCCTCCTATACTCTGCCATTTTTATCAGTTTTTTTTAAGCTCCATTGTTTTATTTAGCCTTAATCTTTTGGTCATTACTTTTGTAGGTATTTCTTTGCAATGCTACTTTTAACACTTCAATTTTATATTTATTTCTTCATAATCTCCCTGTTTTTTATGACTATCTTTAATAATTTTCTCATGCTTTTCTTTTTTTGGAGGACTGTGGATTTAACCCAGGGGTACTGTATCACTGAGTTACATCCCTAGCCATTTTTAATTTTGAGACAGGGTCTTGCTAAGTTGCCCAGGGTGGCCTCCAACTTGTGATCCTCCTGCTTCAGCATTCTGAGTCACTGAGATTACAGGTGTGGGCCATGCCCAGCTTCCCTCATGCTTTTCTAAAATTTTCTGATTGTATTGAGAAAATTTCACTGCCAGATTCTCAAGTCTTAGCAAAGAACCGGCCACCTGGTATGTATATGTAAAGCGAAGTGAAATGTAGAACTTCTCTTTCTAGAATTGCCTTTACTTAGCCTTAATCTTTTGGTCATTACTTTTGTAATGACCAAACAAGTTCTATATTGTTGTAGAATCCTTGGTCATCCAATCATATCTTACTTTGCTTTAAATGTTTTAAAAATTTATCTATAATAAGCTTATGTGTTTGACTATTATCTCTATTCTCCGCATAAAAACTTTGTGAAATTGTTGTTTTCTGACATGGTTCCTGATATGTTCATATCACCAACGCATTGTTCTTTATCACTCAGAATTAAATCCACAATAAGGAGAACCCTTCCCTTTTGAGAGAAAATTGTCATCAAGGCTAGTCAATAATTTTATTAGATGCTTTTAGCAAATTAAGATTTGAAATACTCCATTACTCAGTTTTGCCTCTGCCAATATTACATTTTCTGATAGTCCACAGTATATTTTTCATATTTAACTATGGCAGGAGATAACCACCACATCTGTTCCACTCACCAGAATATCTACTAAAACAAGCCACAGTCCAAAGGAAGTTTCTGATTCATACATGAACTCTAATTAGATGATATCTGATACATTAATTTCCTGTAGCTTTCTATTTAAAGTAAAATTTGTCAATATAATAAATCTTAAGAATTTCTTGAGTTTAAAAATCATTTATTTATTGTGAAGTCTGGGAATTGAGCCCAGGGACTTGAACACATTCAGTGAGTGCTCTACCACTGTGCTACATCCCAACCTGAGTTGAGAAATTTTAAAATATGTTTAGACTGATTGGCTCAAAGATAATAAAAATAAGAAAGTAAGAAAAATTTCATAGTCCTAGCTAAAACTTCTTTGGAGCTAGAAATCTTCAGGCTTTGTTGATGCTTACCTTGAGATTTTTAATGCTGTTAAACATTATCTATATGGTTCTCTTCCCTTTCTGATCCTTTCTAAGTCTAAATTATTACTGTGCTTCGTATTATGTTTTACAGAGAGTTTATATTATGAATGCAATACTTTACATAAATAATATTTAAAAATTTTGGTCTCTATTTGGAAAGAAAGAGAATGGTCATTATAGTGATGTGATTTATCTGAGGGTGATTTATCTAATAAGCTTGGCTAGTTAAAATAGGAACCTCAAAGTAATCTTATGTGGCATTTAAAGAACTAAAACACAGGGCTGGGGATGTGGCTCAAGCGGTAGCGCGCTCGCCTGGCATGCGTGCGGCCCGGGTTCGATCCTCAGCACCACATACTAACAAAGATATTGTGTCCGCCGAGAACTAAAAAATAAATATTAAAATTCTCTCTCTCTCTTTAAAAAAAATAATTTAAAAGAAAAAGAACTAAAACACAGTTCATAAAATCCATGCATTGGAGTTATTGCAGTGTTGTGAAGCAATAGTTTTAGTATTTGGTTTTATTTTTGACACACATGGTCATTTGGTTTCCTACTTATTGATAGATTAGCTAATAGAATATTAGGAGATGCAGAATGCTATTTGTTGGCAAGCCACCCTGTCAGGTGGCAGGCAAGAAATGTGAGTTAACTTTGCAAATGGACAAACAGGAAAACTATTAAAGTCAGATTAAAAACAAAAAGAAGAAGAAGAAAGAAAAGAAAAGAAAGAAAAGCCTAGTACTCAGGTATCCTGGCAGAGCTAACCATCCCAAGGGACTTCAGTGGCCCTTGAGGACATTAGCACTATACGGTAATTGAAGTTCAGAATGATGACTAAATCAATAAAAGTTTAATTAGGTTCTATAGATTTTGAAAATGTAACAAGCATATAATCTATTTCATAAGGATTTGCATCCAGAATGGCTAAAGTAACACACTTTGACGTTTAAAAAGAGTAAAAATAAAGGTATGGAAAGTGAGTTCATCTCACTTCTTCCATAGTAATGCCAGTAATCATCAGGTAGTATGTTCTTCTGGGAGAGACAGAATATATCTATCTAGATGTTTTCTAACTGTAAGCTTGAAATTCTACGGAAAGTTAAAAAAAATTGATTCTTGAAAAAGGAGATGAGTAAGTTTGTTTATTTAAAAATATCTTTGAATGAGTTGATTCAACGATATTAGTCACCATAGAAATGACTTAAATTAAAACCAAGTAGTTGAAAACAGCATGTTTATGCTGGGTGACATTCTTGATTCACTAAATATGGCAAATAAGTTTTCATAGAGAATAGTTTAAGGTCCAAATAATTTCAGGAGAGTAGAGGGAAAATTACCATTTTTATTCTGAAAACCACATTGGTGGTATCCTATTTTTCTAGAAGTGCAAATTAATGCATGTAAATTATGTCATAAAGGAAAGACACTTTCCTGGAGTTTGGGAGGATTGGTGTTATTGGGAAACAAGCTATTTTCTGGCATGATCTTCAATTCTTAAACACCTTTTCTTCTCTGAAAGAATGTCATTTGATTCTGTCTGATTAGAAATGTAAAAGGGCCTTTTATCCTTTATTTTTTCACTTCCTTATTCTTCCAATTCACATGGCAACTCTGAATTTATAACATAAGAAAATAACCCATTTGACCAGATATAGTAGAGTAGTATACGGCTATAATTCCACGTACTCAGGAGTCAGAGACAGGAGGAATATAAGTTTGAGGCCAGCCTGGGCAACTGAGTGAGATAAAAAAAAAAAAAATCTCAAGAAAGTACTGTGGAAGTAAAAAGGGGTATAGATATTGCTCAGTGGTAGAGCATTTGCTTAGCACGTACAAGACCCTGGATTATATCCAACTGTCTTTAATCATAACATTTTAATCATAATGCACACACAAACACACACAAAGTAATAAAAAAGTAATTTAGAAAATAACCTGTTTGTATTACTATTCTAATGTCCCTTTATTTATTTATTTTTCTTCCTTCCTATTTGTAAATCTTAGCATTGGATAGGATTTTAGAGTTCAGTTAATGTAAAGACCCACTTAATAGAAGAAATCTTTCTCTGGCATTCAGCCTGAGTGAATACTTTTGGTGATAATAGTATGTGTTCTATGTGTTGGTTTCATATATGTGGATTCCACCAACTGCACGTAGGAAATACTAGAGAAATATGTATCTGACTGAACAAGCACAAACTTTTTTCCCTTGTCATTATTCCCTAAACAATACAGCATAACAGCTTTTTACGACACTTAAATTGAGTTTAGTATTATAAGTAAACTAGAGGAGGTTTAAACCATATAGGAGGACACAAGTAGGTTTTATGCAAATACCATGCCATTTTGTACAAGGGATCTGAATATCTGTGGATTTTAATATGGGGGAGTCCTAGATCTAGTCCCCCATGGCTCCCTAGGGATCAACTCAGTTCCCAAGTACACCATTTATTTAATCATTGGTTATCTCTAATTATTAGGATTTTTTTCTTTTTACTTTATTCAGATGAAAACTCTGTAATTTTTTGCCCTTAGGAAACACATGCAGCTCTTGAAATTTGTGAGAGTACCAATCACATTCCTTCTTTCGATTCTTTTTTTACTAGGCTAAGCATCACCATATCTTTACCCTATGATACAGTCTTAAATTCCATCATTATCTATCTCTTCTTTCACGGAGTCTGTTCTCTTTAGGGTAAACTGCCTAGAACTGAATGTAAGATTTACAATACAATATAAATACTGTGAACAGAGGGATTATTACATTCCACTGTATTCTAGATGGAAAGTGAAGTCCAGGACGTCAGAGACTCTTTTGTCTTTCTCACTAGTGTAGCCTCCTGCATACTATAGCACCTAGAACATTGTAACATTCTCAAAATTTATGTTGAAGTGTCAAATGTGGTCATTATAATTCTAGAAATGCAGCTAAAATTGTTAGCTAATTTAGAATTTTATTTCTGTTGGGGCATGTTCAATCAAGACCTTAAAATGTGTTTCTTGTAAACTGTTTTCACATTGTGTAGACTAAAATGATGGAGGTAAGTGAGGCTGGTGAGGTAGGAAGAAGTCGCGTCATTTAATTAAGGACCTGTAGTTCAAGTGAGAAGTGGACACCGGCACAAACCTGATAGTGGCAGAGAAGGCAGAACATGAATCGGCTCTAAATATGTTGGAGGTAGACTATAGGACTAACGGATTTGGTTGGGAAGGGAAATGGAGAAGGCAAAGACAGTGTTGAGGTCTATGGTTTGAGGTCTGGATGGTATGATTGAGCCATTTACTAGGATAAGAAAAACAGAAAATTAAGAGTATTTCTGAAAATGTCTTGAGAGAGTTGTGAGATGCCCATCTCTCTTCTATTTTGGTTCCATTGCTGTATGTCTTTCATTAAGCCATTTATCAGAGTGGGCCAAAAGAGGTGTATTATGAAAATGCCTTTAAGGTCAGACCTGAAACTGCTAAGGTTAATGAGAAACATTCTAATGAGAACAAGCTAGAGAAACCAAGGGCTGCAGTAATTCGGAAACCTTGGTTGCAAGGCTTTTCAAGTTTCTCTGCCCAGTCAGGATTGGTTTCAGCTTCCCAGGGATTCCCATTGTGAGTGTTTATCGATAACCTGAATTTATCCAACTTGTATCCTACTCTCTACTTCCACTTTATTTATTCACTTCCCTATTTAAAAACTCCAGTGGTGGGGCTGGGGCTGTTGCTCAGTGGTGGAGCGCTTGCCTCGAATGTGTTAGGCACTGGTTTCGATGCTCAGCAAAATAAAGATATTGTGTGTCCATGTACAACTTAAAAAAAAAAAAAAACACTCCAGTGGCTCTCCACCACCTTCAGGATGAAGACCAAATTATTTAAAATAATATTCATGTCCTTTCCTAAGCTGTCATTTTTGCCTGTGTCTGTTTCCCCATTCCATCTTCACATGTACTCTCTGGAAAGAAAAATCTGCACATGGTTGTGGGACCTGAAATTGATGAGAACACAGTGATCTTGGCTGTATTGAAGAGGCTGCCCATAATTTCTCAACAATAAGGGTTTATTTAACACAGAAGCATCTCTGGGGCAGAAGCCTCTGAGACAGATACAACCTAAGAATTTACAAAGGAATTGCCACTTTATAATATATTAATAGTTTTATTAAAATATTGCTTAGGGGCTGGGGATGTGGCTCAAGCGGTAGCGCGCTCGCCTGGCATGCGTGCGACCCGGGTTCGATCCTCAGCACCACATACCAACAAAGATGTTGTGTCCGCCGAAAACTAAAAAATAAAATATTAATAAAAAATAAATAAATACTAAAATTCTCTCTCTCTCTTTAAAAAAAAAAAATATTGCTTAGCTGTGTAAACTGAGGCAAATGTTTTAACTTCTCAGAGCCTGTTTATTTATTGGGGGAAATGAGAATGTCTACTTACAGAATGGTTGTAAGATAACATAGTAAAACATTTAGAATAACGTGTGGCATTTAGTAGGTTCTCCATAAATAGTAGCTCCCATTTCTCCTCCTCTCTCACCTTCTCCCCCCACTTTTTTTTTTTTTTTTTTTTTTTTGGTACTGGGGATTTAACCCAAGGGAACTTAACCACTGAGCAACATCCCCAGCCCTATTTTGTATTTTATTTAGAGACAGGGTCTCACTGAGTTGCTTAGTGCCTCACTTTTGCTGAGGCTGGCTTTGAACTTGTGATCCTCCTGCCTCAGCTTCCCAAGCTGCTGGGATTACAGGCATGCTTCTGATTGCAATTAGTTTAGTTAGTGATAACTATTCTAACCTTACTTCCCACTACTTCCTAATTGTAACCTTATTCCAACCATTCTGAAATTCTTGCTAATTCCTGAGGAGCTAGAGTGGTCTCATTAATGCCAGTTGCCCTGCATGGAATTCCTTTTGCCCACTGCCCTTTAAGTCTCTTTCTGTTGACATCTATACTCATCTTTCAAAGCTTAATTTAAAAGCCACCATTTCAGCATGGCTAATCACTCTAGTTTAAAGTTCTTAATTTATAGTTTTGTGTTACTTCATTGATTTCTCTCATAAATTTTTATCTGATTAAGATACTGCCTTGTGTTTTAGTATTTATTTCTCATCTCCTTAAGAATTGTGTATTCTTTTTTGGTCTCTCTCTGACGGCCAAGGTAAATCCTTTTTTACCTGATTAGCACCCACTAAACATTAATAGATTCTCTGTGAGCTAATTTAAAGAGTATTACCAATATCGAGTCATTAAATTTCATCCCTAAATGTTGATGGCAAGGGAAATTTTCTTAATGTTGTCAAACTAGTGTTTTTATGAAGTTTTCCACTGAAGAAGTTTTAATGGAGCATTGACTGTACTAATGTTAGACATTAAAAAGAAAGAAAGAAAGAAAGAAAGAAAGAAAGAAAGAAAGAAAGAAAGAAAGAAAGAAAGAAAGAAAGAAAGAAAGATCTCATTTGACCTTTTCAATCTCCTGGGAGTTGGGGTTCTAACATTTCTGATTTGCTTGAATATGCAGATGCATGTTATTAAAACAAGTGTATCTTTGGTACCAGAAGGGATTTGGAGGATTAGGATTGAGATGAAATGGGACTCATCACTTTGTCTTCAGTGCTGTACTAATCTTTCCTTCCTAACTTACTTACTTACCTCTCTCTCTCTCTCTCTCTCTCTCTCTCTCTCTCTCTCTCTCTTTCTTTCTTTCTTTCTTTCTCAGGAGGCTTCTTTCTGACATCAAGTAAATAGATATCTTCTTTTGGATTCTGTAACCAGAATGAAAAGAGTATCATTTATACAGGAAGGGCCTGTTTGTAGAACCTTTATCCTGTTTTTGCTGCTTGACTTCTTTGTGTCTTCCTCTAGTTACCTCTCCTATCATTTGCAGTATGAAGAATTTGATAGTATGTGTAAATGATTTGTCAGGAGCTTTTAGTAAATGGTCCATAGATTTTTTTTTGCAATATATTTTTATTTATTGTTGTACTGGGAGTTGAACTCGGGGTTGCACTGCCACTGAGCAACACCCCTAGCCCTTTTTAAATTTGAGACAGGGTCTCACAGAGGCTGGCTTTGAACTTGAGATCCTCTTGCCTCAGTTTACAAAGTAGCTGGGATTGTAGGTGTTTGTCACCCCACCCAACTTTTTGTTGAATTTATATCAACATTAGAGCTAAACTAAGATAGTTTCATTTATATGGTTTATCAGTTGAATTTATATTTTTATGTTTATTCTCTCCCCCTTCTCATTCTTACTAATAGCATTGCTACCCAAGTGTAGAAAGAACACACATACAAACTGTCCTTCAGCATTCATTTTTATTTTTTCTTTTGTAAACTGAGTTGTAGCATTTCTGATGATTATTGAATTGTTTGAATTCCTGGTCATTGTTTTCTATCATTTCATGTATTATATTACCTGAAATTGTTTCAGTATGTTCCAAAAGAATACTTTTGTGAGAATACGATGGGGGCAGTGAGAGTCATCACTTTAGCTACGGTGTGTGGAGACACATCATAAAAAGGGTGTCATCTGAGCCGGGGCAGTAAGGATGAGAAGGGGACCAACCTTCAAAGAGCCAGGAGAAGAGCATCATAATACAGACAACAGCAAATGTGAAGGACTTGAGGAGGGAATGAGTTAAATACAGTTCATTAATTCAGATTATCAATATCTAAGTAAAATTACTTGGTCTAAATCATATGGAAATGTTTCATTGGCAGTTTAACAACATGTTGTTGATGGGCAGGGAGTACTTTTAGATGTAACAGTGAATCACATAAGATCATTGATAGTCAAGTTCATAGCCTAGTGTTTTAAAAGTCTCCCTGTGTGTTGGTTGTTATTATTATTATTTTTTTTAATATTTATTTTTTAGTTCTCGGTGGACACAACATCTTTGTTGGTATGTGGTGATGAGGATCGAACCCGGGCCGCACGCATGTCAGGCGAGCGCGCTACCGCTTGAGCCACATCCCCAGCCCGGTTATTATTATTAAACTAGGTGTGATAGTGCTCTTTGGCTCTTATCATAAAGCTTGATTAATAACATAGGGATTTTGAGTTCAAAAGCCTAGAAATCAAGTTTGAAAATTCTACAGCCTGCCTCTTCTCTTTCCCTACAAGTGAATCAATATTTGCTTTCTTCTCTATCTTGTTTCTCTGTTTTAATAGTTTCATGCCTACTCTCAAAAATGCTGAACTTTCAAAATCGTATTAGAAATAAAAATGGCTTGCAAGAGCTTAAAATAGGATACTCCTGAAAGAGGAAATCTCTTGTGATTCACTGTGTATCTCTCATCACTATTGTCTGCTCTAATAACAATCAGAATTCTGTTTGCTGGTTTGTTTTTTGTTGGTTGGTTTGTTTGTAATGGGGAGTGAACCCATGCATGCTTTACCATTGAGCTACATCCCCAGGGGCTCACTAAGTTACTGAGGCTGGCTTCAAATTTACAATCCTCTTGCCCTCAGCCTCCCAGGTCAATGGGATTATAGGTGCACCACCACATTTGGCACGTTTGCTGTCCTCAATGGAGACGTGTATTCATTCTAAGAATATAAAAAAGAAGAATAAAGACTTGGGGAACTTTTAAACTTAATCATCTCTTGGGGTATGGAGAATTTTGCAGAGGTTAATTTCTGCAAATTCTGTACCTTCCTATTGATACCCTCAAGGGACAATATGCAACAAGATCCCTTTTTTAGGAGGGATAAAATGGTATTTGCTATGTGCAGTTCTGAGCATTTAACTTAATGTCTGTTGTTCACTACATGGATGCAATAGGTATTATTTTAAGCTAATTTCTTATGTGCATATCTTTAGTGACTCAAGGCATTAACAATTTATTCAGGATGTATAGGTAAAATATTTTTGTACTTCAATAGAAAGTATCATGTTTAATGGATTGGAGTTCTGTTTGTTGGTGATTAAATACCTAAACATATGAATTCTTTAGGGCTTAAGTATTTGCCTACACTTTCATGTTTTGCTTATAAAGAGCTCTTCTTTTCCATCTTCTTTTTCATAGCAACATCATGACAACAGAGAAAAGTTTAGTGGTCGAGGCTGAAAATTCTCAGCACCAACAACAGAAGGAAGAGGGCGAGGGAGCCACAAACTCAGGACAGCAGGAAGCTCAACTGGAAGAGGCTTCTCAAGCAGCAGCTGAAGGGGACAGTCAGTGTGAGCAGAAGCTGAAGACATCCAATGGAGACACTCCGACTCACGAAGACCTGAACAAGAACAAGGATCGGACATCAGAAAGCAGAGGCCTCTCGCGACTGCTCTCCTCATTTCTCAAAAGGCCCAAATCTCAGGTCTCTGAGGAAGAAGTCAAAGAGGGAGAGTCAGATAAAGAAAGAGGTGAAGGAGGTCAGAAAGAGACAGAATTTGGAACCAGTCTTGATGAAGAAATTATTTTAAAGGCCCCAATTGCTGCACCTGAACCTGAGCTCAAAACAGATCCTTCCTTGGACCTTCATTCATTAAGCAGTGCAGAAACACAGGTAAGGAGGTGTCAACCGGGGAGAGGGCGTGTAGTGGAGACAGGTTATACACTTCATTTCACTGAAAAACATTTGGTTTCATTTCTTATGAGCCAGTTAACTTTGGCATTGGTAAGGATAAACAAGATGAAACTTTGGAGTTAGCACTCTAAAGAAATTAATGTAGTCAGTGGGAACTTGATTTTTAAAAAGATACAGTCTGTAAATCAAAGAAAAGGAAATGAAAGAAAAGTATTAAGTGAGTTTGTTCAGCCCATATATCATCTTGCTGTCATATGGAAAAGTTCAGGATTTTAATGAGAAAGTGAAAAAGAAGTTAGGTTGTTTTGAGTTCATTTTGGTGAAATTCTTAGAAATGGAATAGTTGTCACCCAATGTTGTCCTTTTATGGAACTTTTTGGAAAAACTATATGATAGATTCAAGCCATCCAAGAGTATGAGATAGATTTGAGCCATGTCTGCCTTATTCTTCAACTAGATTCTATTACTGCAGAATGTAAGACATACGTAGATGAGGAACTCTAGCTCTTTCTATCACTGTGTAGCATTTATTAGTATAGGGCCTGAATCTAAAGTTTGGAATATATATATAGTTTTATTAGAATTTTCTTAAAAGATTATATATATTTCTAGAAATAGTATTTGTATATTCAGAATGCTAAAGGGAAAATTATGATAAGATGGTAATTGTGCATTTGCTATTAGTGAAACAAAGTTGAAAACAGGATTTACTGTATAGTGTAATCACTTTGAATATACACAATAGAATCAGACCAGGGAGTTCAAATCATAGAGAAGTGACACTTTTCATTTTATCACTTTCCTCCTTCCCACAGTGGGGACAGTGATATCCACCTCACTGGACTTTTGTGAGGTTTAAAAGAAATGAACCTGTAAAACATGAAATATAATAAGCACTCAATAAATGTTAGCTATTATAACTCAGTTTTTAAACATGGACAGTAACGGCAAAGAAACCCTATATGTATTCTCAGGTATTGCCATATAAGCATTATAAAATAAACACCTTAAAATTTAAGACAGAAAACAAAGAAACCCCACATATTATGATGTCACTACTTTAATTTTTGGAATATCAAAAGAGTTAAATTACATTGCTTTTCAGAAAGTCTGGTACTTTCAAAGGAATTTTAATTGCTCCCTCTTCCTTTTATGAAAGGAAAAATCTTGTTTTAGTTAGCATTTGAATCAGAACTTGTCTATTTTTTCGAAAGATCATAGATTTGTATTTATTTTTTTTCACATTTCTATTGGTGCATTAGAATTGTATATAATGATGCAATTTGTTATTACATATTCAGACATGTGCACACTTTAACAATATAATTTGACCACTATCACTCCCCAGCCCTAGATTTGTATTTAAATCTATGAAACAGGTGATAGACAAAGTTAATTTTAGATTTAACTAAAATCTCATCAAGACTTAATTCAGAAGTAAGATAAATTGTATGTAGGTATTTATGTATGTTTGAAGAAAAATTAACAAAATAAGTTAGTAGTGTTAATAAAATCTCAAGTGGTTATTATTTAAAGGAATAAACTATTTTAGGCCTTTGGGAACTAGTATTTGCAATCAAAACCTAGTGGATCAGATCATGTGAATAACGTGAGTTTGCATTATAGGATTGTATCAGTTTTCATTCAGGATAGCTTGGATTTTGGGGAAACCAAAATATTTTTTAATGTTTATTTATTTATTTATTCCATAAATACCTATTGAAATCCTACCATGTGTGCCAGCCTTAGGGTGGATGTACCTTGATAAATTAAAAACTACACTATTAAGATCATGGATTCTGGAGCCAACTGGTGTGTGACTTGTATTATCCTAGTCAAGTTACTTTGACTTCTGTGACCTCAGTTTCTCATCTGTCAAGTGGAGATAATAATAGTACCTGCCCCACAGGGTTATTATGAGGATTAAATGAATTCCTGTAAGTAATGATCTTAGGACAATAACTGGCTCACTGTAAATGTTGGTCATTATTTTCATTATAAAACAGATGGTTCGGGGGCTGGGGATGTGGCTCAAGCGGTAGCGCGCTCGCCTGGCATGCGTGCGGCCCGGGTTCGATCCTCAGCACCACATACCAGCAAAGATGTTGTGTCCGCCGAGAACTAAAAAATAAATATTAAAAAAAATTCTAAAAAAAAAATAAATAAATAAAACAGATGGTTCCTACTCTTGTGGGTTTTGTACGCTAATGGAGGAGACAAGTTTTAAGTATAAAATTAGAGTTTATTTATAATAAGTGTTATGAAGGCAACAAATGGTGCTGAGGTGACAAGTACTAGAGCAGGGATAGGGCGACATGATAGCTAAAGAAGGCCTCCCTGAGGCTGCATGAGATATTGTGAAGGTTGGGTATGGGCCTTGTAGGCCACCTCCAGTATCTAATGCAGGAGCCAAGTCATTAAGTCCTTTTTTCCTAGATGTCAACCATGTATTATTTTAAAGAGAAGAATTATGTTTAGTTAAAATCTTTCAGCAGTTATATTATGTTGAAAGTAAAAAAAAAAAAATCGCTTCCAAAATATTGTCCCATTCTCCTGTGTTATGACTTAATGATTATCCTAGGTGACCCAGATTTCAATATGTATTTTCCATCTTTGAATCTTGTTTACATTTAGCATGATTGTTCCTGGTAGGAAGGAGTTAACAGGTAGTCTTTAACCTATTATGTATATTTGTTCAATGTGCTAAAATAGGTCCCATTGGTAAAATTGAGAATATGTGGCAAGTCATATTTTATATAATTCTTTTTTTGTTTTAATTTTTAATTTTTAGAATTTTTTTTAGTTATACATGGGCACAATATCTTTATTTTGTTTATTTATTTTTATGTGGTGCCGAGGATCGAACTCAGGGTCTCACATATGCGGGGTGAGCACTCTACCATTGAGCCACAACCCCAGCCCCTGTTTTAATTTTTTAAATTGATTTTTTAAAAATGACAGCAGAATGTATTACAATTCTTATTACACATATACAGCATAATTTTTCATATTTTGTTAAAATTTAGGAGCATGGGACAGAGAGGATAAAGTTTTTTGTCTTTGTACTGAGGACTGAACTCAGGTGTGCTTTGCCACTAAGCCACATCCCTAGCCCTTTTTAGTTTTTTACTTTGAGACAGGGTCTTGATAAGTTGCTGAGGGTCTCACTAAGGTGCTAAGGCTGACCTTGAACTTGTGATTCCCCCTGCCTTGACCTCCTAATTACAGGCATGTGCCTAGCAAGATGATGAAGTTTTGACAGACTTTAACAATATCATATAATGTCATAGTCAGAAAGAATATATAACACCGAGAGCAAGGGATTGATGTCTTACAATTTACCTGAAACCATCATTTATTAATTTGATGGAATTCTATCTGAGAAATTTTGAGAATAGTGAAGTCTGTAGATCTTTTGGGGGATCATAATATATTTTATAAAAATAATCATTTAATATTAATGTCCACATATTTGCTTTAATAGTTTTTATTTTTTCACTTAGTATTTTTATTGGTAGAATGATTGCAGGTAAAACTATATTCATTCAACACACTTTGTAAAATGTCTTTATTACTTACCTCATGATGCCATGGACATGCAGCCAGCTCAGGAAGAACACAGAGAAGATCTAGATTTTGACACTAAGGAAGGAGAAGGAATTGAAGAGTGCTCCAAAACAGAAGTAAAAGAAGATCCTGAGTCAAAAACAGAAAGAGAATTAAAAGCTTCCCAGAAATCAGTCAGACGACACAGAAACATGCACTGCAAGGTTTCTTTGTTGGATGACACAGTTTATGAATGTGTTGTGGAGGTGAGTGCCTTTTAATGTCCAGTAGCCAGAACTCTTACAAATTGTTTCGTGTCATTGGGATAAACGGTGCCTTTGCCTGAGACAAGGCACACTCTAAGGACTATTTCTTTCCTTGTTTATAAAATTTGTTCTTTTTAGTTATACATGAAGGTAGAATACATTTTGACATATTATTCATACATGGAGTATAATGTCCCACTCCTGTGGTTGTGTATGATGTGGAATTACCCTGGTTGTGTATTCACATATGAACATAGGAAAGTTATGTCTGATTCATTCCACTGTCTTTCTTATTCCTATCTCCCCTCCCTTCCCTTCATTCCTCTTTATCTAATCTGATGAACTTCTATTCTTTGCCCCACTCCCCATTGAGTGTTAGCATCCGCATATCAGAGAGAACCTTTGGTTTTTGGGGATTGGCTTATTTCACTTAGCATAATAGTCTCTAGTTCCATCCATTTACCAGCAAATACCATAATATTCTTCTTTATGGCTGAGTAATATTCCATTGTGTTTATATACTATGTTTTCTTTATCCATTCATCTGTTGAAGGGGACCTAGGTTGGTTCCATAGCTTAGCTATTGTGAATTGACCTACTTATAAACATCAGTGTGGCTGGGTCTGATGACTATTTCTGTGAATTGAAATGTTAATAGTGATTATCTGGAGATGAGGGTGTGAGAAGATTATGAGTGAATCTTATTTCTCCAATTTCTTTCTCTATCTTGTTACTTAAGCACGTGTTACTTTTGCAATAAAATGTGCTCTATTTTTTGGTTTTAAAATAGATGTATTTGTTATTATAGAGTTCTTTTTGATGACTAGATTTCCCAAGATAGCCTCAATTTCTGATATTAGATCCAGGTCTCCCTATGTTTGTCAAAAAATTTCTGTCTGTAACACTTCTGTTCCCCCAGACCTAAATCTTAATCTTTATCTATTGTATGTCTTTATGCCATGAGATAGCATATAAAAATGTAGATCAAATAAACCATTTCTTAAAATTCCCTAATATTTTATGAAAGAATAATTAATTGAATCAGTATTGAATTAAAATGTCAGTTATTCAGTTTCTCTTTTGCTCCTTCAGGACAAGTTAAAATACAGCATCTATTAACTAACTTTTGAAACTAGAGCAGTAATTGCCAATTATGATATGCTTGAACTATGAGCAATTATTGTGATTGTTACTAATAGCTTTTATGAATAAAACATGCTGTTCACATTTTCTTATATCTTATGTATACAACAAATTATTTCTAAATTGAATTTTGTGCAAAAGCAAATATATCCAAATACAAACTCTAAAATATTATGTTATATTTAGTAATAGGTATTCTCTCTCTAAATTTGAAAAGGAAATCAAGAAAAATGTACTTTTGCCTTTGAAGATAGCTACTGCACCGGGAAATCTAGGAGAGACCCAGAGTTTACTTTTTCTGCTTCTTGCCACTAGCTAGCGCAGAGATAAGAAAGCTATTCCACATTCATTCATTCTTATTCAGTCCAAGATCTGGATATGGGTCCTTGTATCTATAACCCTTGGGAACAGATGTGTTTCAGAATTCAGAATAGATTGAAATTTAGAAAGGTGATAAGTATGTATTCTGCATATTTCACAGATTTCTCAATACACCCAATAGGGTCTGTAGCTGTGTCTGCAGGGCTTAAATGTATTTCTATAGTGAAATACATGAAGATTCATCATAAGACGGATAACTGAAGACCATAAGTAGCTTCTTTATAGCTTCGGTCAGAATTTCCTCTAAATGAACTTTAGTGCCCCCTTAGCTCCCAAAAAAACTTTTAATTTTTAGAACTGGATTTTAAAATTAAGAATAAGGGAATTAGGGACCTGTATATGAAGAATACTCAACTCATCTTCTGTCATTTGTAGTGAAAGCAGGAGGAAAAAGAAAAGAATGATGAGATAGAAATGGGTTAAGAATAAGGTGAATGAACATTTGTATGAATTACTAATAGTCATTTGATATAACTCATTAAGTGGAGAATGTGTCATCTATGTGGCCTAAAAAGATTCCTAGGGCTGGCAGTGTAGCTCAGTGATAGAGCAGTTGCCCAACATTCGCAAAGCCCTGGGTTCCATCCCCAATACTGATTTTAATTTTTAGAAATATTTTTATATATTTCGCAGAAGGCATTAGCATGTTCAATTTTTTTTCAACAATTTCTGTGAATAGGTAGGACAGGTATAAATATTCTTATAATTTTATAGATAAGAAAGCTGGTATTAGTTGCAATGGCTCAGGTTAGTTGAAGCTGCTTAGTTTTTTAAGCTAGTGAATGAAGGAGTTAGGACGTTTGCCTCTAAATCACAGCCTCTAAGTTAGGGCCTTTCCTTCATATAAATAGGAGCATAAGTACCAAGAACTTGGGAGTTGTTTGACGTTGAAGGTAAATAAATATTAAAATGATTTGTAGCACTACCGAAAGAGCTGTTCCAACAGGTAGTGTCTGTAGGCTATCTAGAATTTTATGTTTCTATCTAGAATTTTATATTTCTCTTGGGACATTTGTTCTGCAAATGATGGTCTAAGGATTTCCGCAGCCACAGTTAATTGTGAGCATTGACAGTTGATTCAGCTGGTTGCAGGGACTGGCACTGGCCCATGGTATGTTTCAGGAAATATTGCTCCCCAAATAAAGAATGTATGTTTATGATGGAGATGGGGGATGGGAGGTAGAGGAAAGGTAGATTTGCATTGAAACTGTGTCCAAAGTATTATTCTTGTGTTGCATATGTAAGCTGATGAATTGAAAGACAGTAATTTAAATCATACTGTTCTATGAGACTGTGTGGCCACCTGAAATTTAATAACCAAAGATAAAAGAGGTAAGTAAAAAGTAACAGTTTATTTCATTTGATGATAAGAACAAGGTTAAGAGGAAACCTCAGCCGGGCAAGTCTCCCAGCTGCTCGCGAGGCTGAGACAGGAGGATTGTGAATCCAAAGCCAGCCTCAGCAAAAGTGAGGCACCAAGCAACTCAGTGAGATCCTGTCCCTAAATAAAATACAAAATAGGGCTGAGGATGTGGCTCAGTGGTTGAGTGCCCCTGAGTTCAATTCCTGGTAGCCCCCCTGCAAAAAAAAAAAAGAAGAAAAAAGAAACCTCAACTAAAATATGTTGTTTATTGCAGAAACATGCTAAGGGACAAGATTTGCTTAAAAGAGTATGTGAACACCTCAATCTTTTGGAGGAAGACTACTTTGGTCTAGCCATTTGGGATAGTGTAAGCTCTAAGGTAAGGAGACTACGAGCAGTGTAAGAAGCTGACAAATTATTTGAATTCTTTGTTGTTGTTACTGTTGTTAAGAATGTAGTTACACCTGTCTCTCTAAGTGCACTTACTCTGTTCTGGTTTCTCAGATTTTCCTGCTATTTTCCTTCTATAATTACCTTCAAAGCAAATACTATTGCTAGTATGTTCTTTAATCATTGAGAGAAAGTATCTATCATATATTTTTAAACAGTAGGGAAAGTAAAGAGGTATATGCCCTAATTTGCAAGCAAACAGATGCCAGTAACTTCATATATTATGCAGTTAGTATTGTATCTGATACATAGGAAGTTTATAATAAATATTTGTTGAATGGATGTAATTATGATACATAATTTACAAGCAATGTTATTGAAGAGAATAAACTCCTAATATTATTAAAAGAATCATGTAACGAATCTGACATTTTCCCCAATCTTAAAGAAAACCAGTTGTTAACTTGTGTTGAAAGGAGAAGAATGGGTGACAACACCCATTCATGGTAGAGGGAAGAAAGGTTAAAAGGCAGGCATTTACCTCAGAACGCTTGAATTTCCTGCGCCAATTAATTGAAGTTGCAAATCTTTCGTTTAATCTACTGATGAAAACTTAAGTCCAGTTTTTAACAAGTGGTTGCATGTGCTGTACTGGATACTGTAAATAGAGCTGTGATTAAGGAAGACATAGTCCCTGCCCTCTGGAGCTTCCAGTTCAGTATGAAGATGACATTGATTCCTGGTGTGATGACTATTATACTAAAGGAAATACAGGACGTCATGGAGTTATGGCCGGGGAAGTTTTCTCTGGGGAGGGGATACTCGAGCCAAAATCTAAATGATAAAATGGGCAAGTGAAGTGACAGAATGGCTGCGTAAAGACCTACGATTGAGAGTGACGTTTGAGGAACTGAGAGCCAGCTAGGCTGGCTGAACGTTGGAGGTAAGGAATATAGAAGAATCTAGAGAGCTGCTCAGGGGTTGGAGGAGTCCTGGAGAGCAGCTTTTATAAAATGTTGGTTCTTTTTCCAAGATGATTTCAAATTGTTAAGAAAAATTGAAGCTAGGCATGGTGCTGCACTCCTGTAATTCCATTGGCTCAGAAGGCTGAGTCAGGAGGATTATAGGTTCGAAGCCAGCCTCAGCAACTTAGCTGAGACCTTGTCTAAAAACAAAAGCTGGAGGTGTCGCTCAGTGGTTAAGTGTCCTTGGGTTCCATCCCTGGTACCAAAAAAAAAAAAAGTTGAGGGGCAGCAGCACTGAACAACTGTAAACCCTATTGATTAGGTTATTTAGGTTAGTGCAAACTAGAAGTAGAATGACAATTTGCCTAAGTAAAAGTATTGAGTCCTAGTAGCTCCCTCTAAATTTGCAAAAGTTTGTTCCTCTTGCGAACAACTGTTGATTCTAGCAGAAGAATTGTGTCTACCATCAAGTACTAGGTTAATATTGTTCCTTAAGGACTTAACCTTTACTTTGTCTCCCTAAAGGATCAAACGTGCTTTTATTAAAAGTATTTCTCACTAGCAAAGGAACATTGAAATTAATTTTAAAAATAAAACAATATCCCAAAACTACAGTGAAAAACTTTCTGCAGCTGTAAGCTAAAAAATTCTACCAAGAATCTGGGGAAATACTCTGAAAAATATTTATCTTACATTTGCTTAATGAGAATTTTGATGTCTAGAAATTGAGTATTGTTATATTGTAGGGGGAAAAAAAGGTTCATTTGAGGATAATTAAGAATTCCAGGGCTGGGGATGTGGCTCAAGTGGTAGCGAGCTCGCCTGGCGTGCGTGCGGCCCGGGTTCGATCCTCAGCACCACATACAAACAAAGATGTTGTGTCTGCTGAGAACTAAGAAAAAATAAATAAATATTAAAATTCTCTCTCTCTCTCTCTCTGTCTCCCTCTCTCTCACTCTCTTTAAAAAAAAAAAAAAAAAGAATTCCATAACTTGCCCAGTAAATAAAGTCACTGCTGGAAATAAATTTTCTGTGAATCACGTTTCTAGAAGCTAGCTCATCTAAGGGTTTCAGCAGAAGAAATTCTGCTGTTGAGTTTCTGGAGTCCATATTGGGATAAAATTTTTCAGTTTCATTGAAAACTTTTTACCATTATTGGTGTTGTCCATACTCTGTCCTGTGGAAAGTTTTCTTTATAGCAGTTTCTACTATCCTAGTTTTTAATAAGCAAATATTAAATTATTTTATTTTATTTATATGTTTATGTGTAAAGTGTTTTTTAAAATATCGAATATAAAAGCTGAAGAGCAAAGTACAAACCTGCCTGTGTAAGGAAATATCCCTCATAAAGTATTTCTGGAAAAGGAAAGGTGATATCTCTGAATCACAATCTTGTGGGAAGCCATTCTGGCACGTGATTGGGCACCTCCCTGATTGGGTGTGAGGCGTTCTGGCTAAACTGTGTCGGAACTAATCCCCACCCTCTCTAGGTGCGAGAGCTAATCCGTGTGGGGGTGTGACTGACCATTGACCCTGAGACCAATCACTGACCCTGACCCTGGAATGCTGTCCCCCTCGACCTTCATTGGATGGAATTTTCCCCTGAATCTCTTGTTCCCCAATAAAAGGCCACTTCCTGGCGTGCTCTCGCTCTCTCCTGCTAGTCCTGAGTAAGCCTTGCTGCCCCACCGGCAGGAGCCAGAGGGAGAGCGGTCTCAGACCTGGTCAAAGAAAAAGGTAAACTGAGTTTGTGTGTTTATTTTGATCTCACTAGTTAACTTCTATGCTTCCAACCTCTAGTATGAAGCTAGCGTGCTGTTCATGCGGTGGACAATCTACCTTAAATTTCCCTGATAGCTATAAGAAGACCTTTCCAGGGAGATCTGTGGGCAAGTGATCCTAGGAATGAAGGGCTTATTATAGTCAGGACATTGTCAGTCTGTGGTGTAAATCAGGTCCTTAAAGGATATCCAGCAGAACCATGGTCAGAACCTTTCTGTTTCTTGATCCTTCTGGATAACTTTTGGTCCCTTTTCCCCCAAGCCCTTATAGAAGCAAGCTACTAGGATCTCCTGCTCCAGAGTTATGAGATTTCACATTTCTGCATCTTAGTGTGGGTTGGTTTTCATCCATTGTTTTGGCTGTTGTTTACATTCTTCACTAGGTTGTGATTATCTCAAGAAAATAGGTGCCCAGAACATTGCCTGCCCTGAATATGGCAGACATTCAATAAATTAATTGAAAAAATTGAAACATATTGTTACACTTTATTTTTTTTAATGTTTATTTTTTAGGTGTAGATGGACACAACACAATGCCTTTATATTTATGTGGTGCTGAGGATTGAACCTGGGTCCGGTTGTGCTAGGCGAGGGCTCTACTGCTGAGCCACAATCCCAGTCCCATATTGTTACACTTTAGACTACAGCTTTGTCACTTACTAGTTGGGAGTTAGGTAAATTATTCATACCTCTCATTGATAAAATAGGAATGATGATGAGATAATCTATATGAAAGCATGCAGAATGGCCTTGCATGTAGTAAGTGCTCAATTAAAAAAAGGAGTTTCTCCACTTCTGCTGACAGGTAGGGTCTATGTGCTGACAAAGGTATTGCAGCTTTTAATGGTGGGCTATGCCCTCCAGTGTTGCAGCAGACCCTAGTAGCTCACTGCCAATTTATTCTTTCTGGTTCTTGTCTGGAATTTGAAGAGTGAAATCCATAGACCAAGAAAAGTGAGAATAAGAGTAGGATTTATTGAAGTATGTATAGAAACAAAACTCTTTTGGGTGAGAGGGGACCCAATTAGGGTTGCTGCCTGAGTGTGCTATTCTAGGGGTTTATATAGGGTAAATGCTATTGGTCCAAAATTTATATTAATTAGGGTTGGAAAGGTACTAACACTATTGATTAGCACTAGTACTAACACTAGATTACCGGGCTGGCTGTGAGGCTTCCAGGCAATCAGGGAGCCATGTCATTCCCATTGATATTATGATAGTAGTATTATTTCACAATTAAATTACCAACAAACCAAGGCCTCCGCTTAATAATTTGTTGATTCTAATCTGGAAATGCATTCTGGAGCACCCTTCAGGTTGAATAAGCTACCTAATCTTTTCTTAGGAAGGGTGTGTACTGAAGAATATTATGCTTCTTACTTAAAATTGATGGTGTCTAGCCAGATTATGGGACTTCGTCTTAGCCATTGAAAAAGGCAAAATTATGACTAATTTAGAGATTTAATTGACTTTAATTGGTTAATTTAAAGATAGAATTGACTTTGATGTATAGTTCATGAATAGGGCAGCCCCATCCTGCAGAACAGAATGAGGGCTCCCACTGGGCAGGGAAGTGGGTTTTGTAGGGGGATAAGGAAGCAGAACAGTGTGTGTGTGAGTGGGGGGGGGGGGGACAGTGGGCATCAGGTTACTGTTGTAAGGGTGAAAACCAAGGGGACTTTTTTTTTTTTTTTAAAGTGAACTCAGACTAGAATCTTGATTTCAAGAAAAACTGATCTGTTTGAGGATATAACTTCTTCCTTCAGGTTTCAGTTTGATTACCTGACATTTAGCAGGAGTGACTCCATTTTGGTCTGGTCTTTGGGGGCCTATGGTACTGGAACTCATTCCAAAAAATGCCCTACATGACTTTTGTCTAACACTGTCATTCCCTGTATCTATTGTCAATAAGCCAACTTTCTAGAAAATACCCTCTCTAGAAGAATATACATATTAACGAAGTGACTAAATCTGTAAAGTATGTAGTCTTGTAAGACTATATCTAAATTTTTGGTCATTAGAAATACAGAAGATAGTAGAGCCATAAAGCCTTTTGGTCTTACCCCCCCTAGTTTTGTTTTCGCTGTAGGGAACTCAGGGGCACTTTACCACTGAGCTATACCCCCAGCACCCCCCCCCCTTTTTTTTAGATGATCTTGCCAAGTTCTCTAGGCTGGACTTAAACTCACAATCCTCTGCCTTAGCCTTTGGAGTAGCTTGGATTACAGGCATGCACCACCATACCTAACCATCCCACTAATTTTACAAATGAGAAAAATGAAGCATATAAAATCAGAATGGCTTTTGTCTTGCACAGTTTACTCCTTCAGCTCTTTGCCTGCTCCCCCATCCTAAGTGATTTTCTTTTTATTCTTTGTTCCTTGATTTTAAATTACTTTATTGTTTCTTTGTTCTTTCTTCCTCTCTTGGTTTCTACCTACAGAATTAGTTCACGTGTTGGAAAAAATTCGAACTATTATAATGAGAAGAAATACTGTTATCCTCTTTTCATTTCTAATCTCTGATGTCCTCTTTTTGTATATGAAAAGGTTTATCCTTGGATATGTAGCTTCTCTCCTTTAAAAGCTTCTGAATCTGTGTTTTGTTTTCAATCTAGTACCTTGAGCTGGGCGGAAAGTTTATTGAAGTGGCTTTTTCCTCACAGGGAGTGGTTTGAACTTGCTGCTTTCCTACTTACTGCATGATAATAGGCCAGTTGCCCTACTGAGTCTGAGCAGAGAAAAGGAAAAGCGATCAGGAAGCAAACTCTGCTCTAAGAGATTTTTGTGACTATGAATCAAGTTATATGAGTTAAATAGATACTTCCATTATTTTATTTCTGCCTAAAATTATTTATGAATGAATTGAGGATTTTTCTCTTGGGGGGAAAATCACTCACATTATTTACCCTTCCTCCTAATCCTGTCTGTAAGCAAAAAACAAAAGCTCTTTGAGCCAAAGGATTGAGGTTGTAACTCAGTAGTAAAATGTCCCACAGTTAATCCCCAGTAACAATAACAAACAAAAAACTTAAGTTCTTCTTATAAATAATGAAAATTTTAAATTAAGACTACATTCAATTTAATAGCATTTGTTCTTCTTTTGCCTCCCATTTTCCGTGTGGATGAATATTTAAATAGAAACCAGATTATCCAGAATTGTTATTTTAAGGGACAGCTTAAGATACCTGGTAAAATATAATTCTATAACTGTATTCTTTTTTTTTTTTTGAGAGAGAATTTTTAATATTTATTTTTTTTAGTTCTCGGCGGACACAACATCTTTGTTGGTATGTGGTGCTGAGGATCGAACTCGGGCCACACGCATGCCAGGCGAGCGCGCTACCGCTTGAGCCACATCCCCAGCCCTATAACTGTATTCTTAATATTTCATCATTTTATAAATTAAGTTCTGTCTCTTTCCTCTAACATTCTCTTCTTTTTTTTCTTTTCTTTCTTCTTCTTTTTTGATGAACTCAGGGACTCTTTGTTCTCTGTCCCATAGACTTGTTCTCATCGCACTATTTTGCTAAGCTGTATCAGTGCCATTTATAGAGTATTGATTATGTCATATATATGTATATATATTTGATATGTGTGTGTGTGTGTAATAGTTTATTCCACAATAACTCCATGAGGAGGGTAGTTTGTACCAAGTACACATATGAAAAAATTGAGGCTCAGAAAGATTATCTTAGG
Organism: Spermophilus citellus; assembly: GCF_964194105.1. Classification (NCBI taxonomy): domain Eukaryota; kingdom Metazoa; phylum Chordata; class Mammalia; order Rodentia; family Sciuridae; genus Spermophilus; species Spermophilus citellus. The sequence continues at coordinate 118,595,220 of NC_138191.1, read as the reverse complement.
TAAGGTTTATATAGCTAATAAATGGTGGAGAGGTTAAGGCAAGATTATACTTCAAGACTGATTTCAAAGCATGTTCCCTGAACCATTATACTCTGCTGGACCACAATTAACATCCTGCACAACAGCCTCTTATTTGGTCTCCCTGTCTCTAGGCATGCTTCCTCTAATTCATGCTACTCCTTTATTTTAAATCCTCTAATGGCTCCTGCTTGCCCAGAACTTGATGGAGTCCATATTCCTAGCACGGAGAACGGTGCCTTCCCTGATCTGGCCCTTACTTTCCTTTTCAGTTTTGCATGTCTCTTTACCTCTGAGCTCAAGCTGTGGGGAACTACATATGGCAATTCAGAAATAATCATGTTCTTTTTTATACTTCAGTTACTTTCTCATTACCTTTTTTTCTTTTTTGCCTGGATACCTCCTGTTTGTCAAGACTCAGTTTAGATCCCCTAGACACTTTATTGGAGAAACATTTCCTGACTGCCTTCCAATCCATGCTGGTGCGCGTTCTCTGTGATCTCAGTGTACTCTCAGCTCTGTCATGGCACTGTCATGGTAATGGCCACACCTGGAACAAATCGATTGCTCATTGTTCATGTCTCACATTAAAATGACGGCTCCTAAAGAACAAGCACTCTTTTTATAATCTTTTTTTTTTTTTTGAAACCACACTGCCTACTACATTGAATCATTCCTCCAATATTTGTTTGCTAAATAAAATACTGGGAGTTAAATAATTTTAGCAAAAAAGTAACTGTTCTTGTTCACGTCAATTCTTGTTATCTCCAGAAGGTTTTATTTTGCTTTTTTCTGGTGCTGGGGATTGAACTCAGGGTCTTCACTCATGCTAGGCAAGTACCCTATTACTAAACTACTCCCCCAGCCCTCTTTTTGTTTGCTTGTTTTGTTTTCTTTAATTGTAGATGGACAGCGTGCCTTTATTTTATTTTATGTGATGCTAAAGATCGAACCCAGTGCCTCACACGTAACAGGCAGTCACTCTGACACTGTATAGTCCCAGCCTTCCCCAGCCCTTTTTAATTTTATTTTGATACAGGATCTAAGTTGCTCAGGCTGGCCTCAAACTTGCCATCCTCCTTCCTCAGGTTGCTGAGTAGTTGAGATTACAGGTATACCATGACACCCAGCTCATTATTATTTTAATGTTTTTATGGAAGTATAGATACTGAAAAGTAATAATTTGTTATATAAATTATCTTAGCCCTTGGAGTCCCCATGGGACAAATCTGAATTTGCTATCTCAGTGTCAAATTGGTGGGCATTTTAGCTCTAGAGTCAGAATGGCTCATGGAATCCCTGGAAGGAACTTGGAAGCTTCAGGTTACCTTGAGAGATTATCTTAAATTAGAAAATGTGGAGTTCTTTATTATTGTAGATTATATCCACTCCAAAGCAGTAAAAAGTTGTCTTCCTTAAGCTTCCTAGATTGTATAGTATAAACCAAGGTTCTCAGAGATGCCACAAAATTTATCAACTAGTGTTTTTAAAAATTTCCTTTGCTTTTGCATCTACCACAACTTAAAGTTCTTTAATCTAAATGAGAGACTAAGGTCCTCCCTTTCTGACAGGGCTTATACCACTGTGTACCTAATTTTTATACTATAGATCAATTTTATATTAAGTGGTATTAGTAAATATTTCTGTGTTAATTGTGAGGGAGTATAAAAGGAAGCTAGTCCTTAGTCTTTGTGCTTATTGTCTGTTGTGGTAACTATCTTTCTATATAATCAAATATAAAACTGTGGTGTTCAAGCCCATTCCTTTGAGCAGGCAGATGAGTTGGTCACCATTGTTGGTAGAGGGCGTAAAGGGGACATCTTCTGTTTTTCTGAATATCACTAAAATTCGTTTTTAGAGTTTTTGGATGAGGCAAGGGGAAGGATTAGGTAGAAGTAAAAGTGGAGCTCCTGAGGGGTTTTGATAATACTATAATTTGTATTGTTCACTTTGTTATTTTACTGACCTATGTACTTAGTTTTAGGTTATTTCCTGTGTGTGTATATATGTATGTATGTATTGGGGATCAAGCCCAGGGCCTCATGCATAACTGCTCTTATAGATGGACACCATGCCTTTATTTTATTTTATGTGATGCTAAAGATCAAACCCAGTGCCTCACACATAACAGGCAGTCACTCTGACACTGTATAGTCCCAGCCTTCCCCAGCCCTTTTTAATTTTATTTTGATACAGGATCTAAGTTGCTCAGGCTGGCCTCAAACTTGTCTTCCTCCTTCTGCAGGTTGCTGAGTAGTTGAGATTACAGGTATACCATGACACCCAGCTGAACTATACCCTCAGCCAACGTACTCTTTCATTTGTATCTTCATTCTGTAGAAATATTTTAAATAATTCTAGAAATTTAGTGATTTTTGTCTTTAAACATTTTTCAAAGGTTCCTATGAAAGATGTTAATGGTGAGGCTCTTTTCAAGTGCCACTATTTTACATGGTCTACCATGGGCTATGGAGCCTGTCCTGGTGATGTATGGACCCTTCAGAGGGAGAACAGTGAGGGAAAGATTAGTGTGGGCAAGAGTAGTCAGGGGGAACCTAATGGCCCTGTTATCCTGTGAACATTAACTGGGTATGAACCATGTACCAGATGTTGTGCTGATGTAGAAAACTTGAACGAGACAAAGGTCAGAGTTGGAAGGGAAAATAAGATTTGGATAATGTGAATTGATTCTGGTTGTAGAATCTTCTCTAGACTTGACCGAATAATATATATAGCAAGTGTTTATTTCATACTTAATGTTTACTAAGAGATTTCCATATATTAGCTCACTTAATCTTCCTAACTCTGTGAGGTGGGTGTTACTCTAATATCTCATTTTACAAATGAGGGGATGAGGCCTGGAAATGGTAAAGTTACTCAGTTAGAATGTAGTGGAGCTTGGATTTAAGCCCAGCTTCTGAGTCTTACTTTGCTGAACATCATTATGTTTTGTAAAATCAATGCAAAGCCCGTCAGGGGAGATGCAGGCTGATGTGGAGGCACTCTTCCAAGATGGTCAGTGATCCTGCTTCCGAGGACTCTGTTGTTTATGTGTATTGTGGCTCTGTGTGAATGCCTTTTCTCTTTTTACAGACATGGCTGGATTCCGCCAAAGAAATAAAAAAGCAAGTTCGAGGTAAGTAGATATAGCCCTTTTTATAGTTTTCCCTTTCTTTTAGTAGGTCAGAGGATTTCCAGCCACTTCTGGCTGTGAGTCAGTCACTTTAGAATACTGACCATTGCAGATTGCTTTGAAACGACATAAAGCCTTCCCCTGGAAGGAGGAGATTCCATAATAGAAAAATGAAGCAGAGGAGGACACTGTTGAGATGTAGGTTAGATCTTGACCTTTTTTTTTTTTTTTTTTTTTTTTTTTTTTTTAAACAACTAGGCAAAGCTAGGGAAGATAGGAACAGGTTAGAGTAACAAGTGGAAAAGAACGAAGATGAGCCAAGAAAAAGGATATGGGAGTCAGTTCCCAAAATGGTAGTGATTAAAACTGCAGTAGCCCACTAGTGGGAGTTTGCTGCTAGATCCTGCTCCTCTTAAGTTGTTCTGGACTATTGTATTACAACTTTCTTTATTTCTTTCCTTTCTGTTTTTTTTTTTTTTTTTGATGCCAGGGATTGAACTCAAGTCCTCACACACTCTACCTCTGAGCCTCGCCCCTAGCCCTGTGTTCTAACTTTCTCCATGTTTTTTCTTCCCTATACAGTTGTCCCTCTTTATCTGTGCTGTCACTTTCTACAGTTTCAGTTACCCACAACAAACTGTGATCTATAAATTTTGAACAAAAAATTCCAGAAATAGATAATGTATACATTTTGAATTGCATGCCGTTTGCAGTCCTGCTCCAGTCTTGCCTGGGACATGAATCATCCTTTTGTCCAGTGTAACCATGCTGTGTCGCTATCCACCCATTAGTTGCTTGGTTGCCATTAGGGCTATCAGGTAATCCCAGTATCACAGTGCTTGTGTCCAAGTAAGCTTTATTTTATTTGATAATGGCCATAGAGCTTAAGAGTAGTGATGCTGGCAATTTGAATAGACCAAAGAGAAGCTGTAAACGGTATCCTTTATTTGAAAAAGTGAATTTTCAACTTTACGAGATATATATGTGTGTGTGTGTGTGTGTGTGTGTGTATATATATATATGAAAACCATACACATAGAGATTGGTACTATTTAAGATATCAGGCGTCCACTGGGGGTTTTAAGGTGGAACATATTCCCTAGGATAAGGGACCGCTGTAGTTCTTTTCATCTCTTCCAGCAGTCTTTTCCAACTTGAAGTATAAGGGACTATGGAAGATAAACAGAATGCAGGAATAAGAATTCCTTGCCACTGGCTCTTCTGACATTGTGGCTTCACTGTCAGCTTTAAGGCCTCCGACACAGCTCATGCTGTATACCCTGCTCAGACTGGTGTCCCGGGATGAAGAAAAGTATATGTTAGTATTTTGTAGCCTCAGACCCAGCAGATTAACTAAGAGGTAGATGCTTTTTGTTTTGTTTTGTTTTGTTTTGTTCTGATTAAAGGTCAATAGCTATCCTATGAGTTTAGTTTATTTTTGAAGAAACTTCCAGGAAATGCAGTTATTAATCATAATTTTTAACTATCACCTGAATGCAAACTTTACTTCCAGAAAATAGACAGAAATCAAGAGAGGCTTATTTAAGACCCTATACTGTAAAGTTTCTCTGTTTCTGTAGCATAACTATTTTACAGTTCAGGAATTATCAAGACTTTTTTTGTCTATTTGATTAATTTTTTTCTGGGATGGAACCCATGGGTGCTGTACTATTGAGCTACATCCCCAACCCTTTTTGTGTTTTATCTGGAGACAGGCTTTTGTTAAGTTGCTTAGGTCCTCACTAAATTGCTGAGGCTGACCTTAAACTTGCAATCCTCCTACCTTAGCCTCCTGAGTCACTGGGATTTCAGGCCTGTGTCAGCACACCCATCCCATTCATTTATTTTATTTTATTTTTAAAAAAAATTTAGTTATAGATGGATGCAATGTCTTTATTTTTATGTGGTGCTGAGGATTGAACCCAGTGCCTCACGTGTGGCAGGCAAGCACTCTACCTCTGAGCCACAACCCCAGCCCCCATTCATTTCTTAAAACACTTCTCTTATGGTGAAATGTTTTCCTTTAGACTCCATTTATAATTGTTTTAATTTTATAAAAAGAGAGAAGATGCCAGGCACGATGGCGCACGCCTGTTATCCCAGTGGCTCAGGAAGCTGAGACATGAGAATTGCGAGTTCAAAACCAACCTCAGCAACTATGAGATGCTAAGCAACTCAGTGAGAACCTGTCTCTAAATAAAATACAAAATAGAGCCAGGGATGTGGCTCAGTGGTCAAATACCCCTGAGTTCAATACCCAGTACCCAAACCAAAAAAACAGAGAAGATAATCCTTTGGACTGCCAGCTCACCATATTTGCTTTTTATCTATAAAAGCTTGTTTGTTTTTTTTTAATGCAAGTCAAAGCAAAAAATATTCAGAATATTTGAGACATGACTAGAAAAAAATTTCTAGCCTCTTTCAGTGAATACGCTTTTAATATTCAATATTACTCAGGAATAATATTACTCATATAAGAGGATTCTTTAGGAGGAAAAGTTAACGCAGTGTATGCTAAGAAGAATATTTAGTAGATTCCTAAGTATTAAAAAAACCTCTTGCTAAGAAAAAGAACTTCAATGTTTGGCATTTAAAAAAAATTATAAAATATGAGCATGCAGTCTTGTGAAGATATTGTCACTATATACAATAGAGAAACAGTTGAATTAACTATGATGTTAACTATTATTAATAAATTTTAACATTTTCAAAATTTAAAAAATTATAAAATATCAAATCCTTTCTACAACATGAAAAAAATTATTTTTTCTAATAAAACTTTAATAATAAAAATGTAAACATCTTATTTAGCCTTCACATCTATCTATTGTGAAGATGTTTTCTTTTTTAACTTTTTCATTATACAAATAATATATACTGATGAAAAATTTAAACATTATTGGATATAGTCACAAATTGATATAATCTGTAACATTTTCTGTTAAGCATGTACAAATTTTGTGTTTCAAAAATATAAGTATTCCAGGGCTGGGGATGTGGCTCAAGCGGTAGTGCGCTCGCCTGGCATGCGTGGGGCGCTGGGTTCGATCCTTAGCACCTCATACAAACAAAGATGATGTGTCCGCCGAAAACTAAAAAAATAAATAAATATTTAAAAATTCTCTTTTTAAAAAAAATATAAGTATTCCATACATAGTTTTTTAAACTATTTTTTAAGATAGATGCTATTAGTATGTGTATCAAATTGAAAGGCACAAATGAGTACAGCACAAGGTGAACCTCCCTTCTTCCCTGTCTTAGTCATGCAGTTTCCTTTCTTGGAGACAACCATGGTAACTAATTTCTTGTCTTCCTTTTAGAGATGTTCTGAGTCTATACAGAAACACACCCATGGGTTTTTGAAATTCATCTCTGTTAAAAAAGATTTCACAAAATAATTCTTAATCTGCACTGTGAGATTCTGATTTTTTTTCTTTCTTATTCCCCTTCACATTTTTAAGCGCTGATTTTTCCCCCTCACTAAATTTGTTGTACGTGGCTCATAATTCCATGGTTTAAAAAAGTACCTACTTATATATCTGGAAGTGGAATTACTAGTTTATAGGCTATGTTTATTTTCCTCATTACATGATATTGCCAAATTGTTCTCCCTTAAATTGATTCTAATAGTTCACACCCCCACCAGTATTATACAAGAGTTCTTGGTTTCCTATGTTTTCAGAAGGCAGAATTTTCTTTCCCAATTATTAACTTTTTAAAATTTTGGACATAATTTCAGAATTACAGAAATGGAAAGAATGGTATGAAGAATTCCTGGATACCCTTACACCCTTCCCCCAAATTCCTCAAATGTTAATATTTTACTACATTTGCTTTATTTTCTTTTCTATTTACTTATACTTGTGCAAGCAAGGGCACAAGTGCATGTAGGCATGCGTGTATACACACACACAAACAAACACACACATGGCTTTTTTTCTGAACCATTTAAAAATAAGTTGCATCACAGCAGTGTTGTCCACGAGGCCAAGTTGTGGAAACAGCCCAAAAGTGCATTAACAGATAAAGAAAATACAGAATATTCAAACAATGGCATATTACGAAACCACAAAAAGGAATGAAGATGAACCAACCTGTGGATGAGCCTTGAAAACATTATACCAGATGAAAGCTAAGCACCACAGGGCACGCCGGGGCCCGACTACTTAGAAGCCTGAAGCCAGCCTTGGCAACATAATGAGACTCTGTCTCAAAGAGGGGGAAAAGTGCCAGACACTAGATACAAAAGGCCACATATTGTATAATTCAGTTTAAATGAGCTATCCAAAATAGGTAGATTCACAGTGACAGAAAGCAGATTAGTTGCTGGCAGGGGTTGAGGAAAGGGTGAACAGGAATTGACTGCTTAATGGATGCAGGGTCTCCTTTGGGAATGATAAAAATGTCTTAGCTAGGTAGGGGTGGTGGTTGTACAACTCTGTGAATGTACTAAGTGTCACCCAATGTACACTTTGAAGTGGTTAACATTATGTGAATTCCACCTCAATTAAAAACAGTTGCAGTCGTGATGTCCTGCCCTTCTGCCCCTAATTACTTCATTTTGTGTACCCTAAAAGCTAGGACTTTCCTTCTCCCAAACCCCCATGCTGGGTATTGAACCCAGGCTCTCACCCGTGGTAGGCAGGTGCCTAGCCCCACAACAGGAACTTTCTTACATGACCACAGTACAATTATCAAAAGCAGAAAATTAAAACTGAAACAATATTATAACATATAAACATTATTTTTAGTCATCCCAATGATATCCTATAGAGCGAGAGAAAGTAAAACAGCATTGTCACATCTTTTTAGTTTTCTTTAATCTGGAACAATTCCTGAGTCTTTAAAGTGTTTCATAACATTGGTACTTTTGGAGTATTGACCAACTATTTCATAAGTGGTCAGTTTGAATTTGTCTAATGTTTCCACATGGTTAGATTCAGGTTATGTACTTTTGTTAAGAATGTCATTGAAATGTTGCTGGGTTAGAAGGCAGAAATTTTATTGGTGACAATTTTTAAAGCTTTTTCTAGACACTATTTTTATTCTTCACTAAATATTTTCCATAAAATATTGCTAATTATGTTTATCATGCTCTAGAAATAGTCACTAAAGTTTAACTTTATTGTGTTTTAAATTCCAAGTGATCAACTTTTTTAACATCCCTATTGTATTTAATCCTAAACTTGCTTACAGGGAAACTGGACAGTTGTAACAGAAAATAATAGAAAATAGAATAATAGAAAAATAATAGAAGTTTTTATCTATTTAAGGCTGGAATCTGCTGTATTCCCCAGACATCTGGTAAACACAAGTGATCCTCTGGCCTCAGCCTCCCCAATGGCCAGTCTACATGCATGTGCCACCATGCCTGGCTGGAACCAAAAATTTTGAGTTCCTCGCCTGATGAGTGCCATTAACAAAAGTAAAAATGTTAATATCTGGGACATTTCCATTTAGTTATGGCTATTTCTTTAAAAAATATTTTGTTTTAGTTGTAGTTAGACACAATTCCTTTATTTTATTTTTATGTGGTGCTAAGGATCAAACCCAGCACCCCGCATGTGCTAGGTGAGCGCTCTACCGCTAAGCCACAATCCCAGCCCAGTTCTAATGCAGTTAAAATTCCTTATTCTGGAGAGAAAAATCTAAATGGGCCTGACAGGGTGGTTCACACATGCAATTTCTGCTAGTTGGCTGCCTGAAGCAGGAGCATCTCGAATTCAAGGCCAAATTGGGCAATTTAGTAAGACCCTGACTCAAAATAAAAATAAGAAAGGCTCAGGATGTAGCTCAGTGTGCAAGGCCCTGGGTTCAATTCCCAGTACTACCACATCCCACCCACCCCCCAAATAAATATAAACAGAATTGTAGGCTTTTGTCAGTTTTTAAATATTCTTATTTCATTATGTTCAGTAACTTGAGGTCATTCGGATAACTGGGATAATGAATAGGTAAATAATTTCAATAAACTAGTGTGTATTATTTTTCTTGTATAATCCTTTTTTAAAAAATATATATTTTCCCCCAAAGCATTATCATTCCTGTATGACTTTCACAACAATGCTGTGAGGTTGATGACTTTATTTCATTCATTCAATATATATTTTTTGAGCATTCATGACATGCCAAGTACTATTGTAGGTACTAGGGATGCACACCAAACAAAACAGTAAAAAACATTCTTGCCCTTAGGAATTTGTTTTAGTGGGAAGAGACAAAAGATTATCCCTTAAAAATTTTTATGGGCATCTTGTTAGGTGTGGTGGTGCATGCCCGTAATCCCAGCAGTTTGGGAGGCTGAGGCTGGAGGATTGTGGATTCAAAGCCAGCCTCAGCAATTTAGCTAAGCCCTAAGCAACTCAGCAAGACCCCGTCTCTAAATAAAATACAGAAAAGGGCTGGGGATGTGGCTTAAGTTAAGTGCCCCTGAGTCAATCCCCACCAAAAAAAAATAAAATAAAATAAAAATATATATATACACACACAAAAAAAATATACATACACACACACATACATATATATAGTTATAGGCATAAAAACAAGTAGTGAAAGTACATAGAACAAAATTAAAATGGCATAAAAAGAGTCTGTAGTGAAAGCAGGTCTCCCTACTGTTATTCTCCCCTATCCTCTCAGATTTCTTGCCTAACAGATATCCTGCCAAGTTTCCCAACTACTATTACCAGTTTATTTTATATCCTTATAGAGATATTCTAGAAATATATAATCATACTTGTAATTATACTTTTTCTCCCCACCCCCCAAACTTGGATGGCAACTTTTAATATATGCTGTTCTTTGATTTTTTTTCTCACTGAACATTATGTTGAAGATTATTCTGTATAAAGCTACTTCTTTCTTTTTAATGGCTACCTAGTTTTCCAACATAGAGCTGACCCATAATTTGATTTACCTTCTCTTGCTAAATATATACATTTAGGTTGTTTTTAGAATTCTACTGTTTCACAAATATCTTATAAAGGTAGCATTTTGACTACATTCAAGTATTTAGTCAGATACCTTTATGAAAATGAAATTGCAAAGTGAAAGGGTACATATATGTGTTGTTTTTTGATAGATATACTGAAATTGTTCTCCATAGTATTGTACCAATTTATACTCCTATCAGAAATAGGTAAAAGTGCTTATTTTCTCCTACCAATCATAGGTGTTATTAAGTTTTCTATATCAGTTACTTAACACAAGGCTTAAAGAGATTAAAAAAGAATCACTTTATAAACTGTTGTTTACTTGATTTTTCTTAATGTTATTCTTATGCATATTATCATTTTTCTGTGTTAAGAAATAACTTATGTTTAAAGTTCTTAAATACTAAATTTGCATATGCAAAACAGTTTTTGACTACCTTTTTTTTTTTAAAGAGAGAGTGAGAGAGGGGGGGGAGAGAGAGAGAGAGAGAGAGAGAGAATTTTTAATATTTATTTTTTAGTTCTCGGCAGACACAACATCTTTGTTTGTATGTGGTGCTGAGGATCGAACCCGGGCCTCACGCATGCCAGGCGAGCGCACTACCGCTTGAGCCACATCCCCAGCCCTGACTACCTTTTTTTCCATATTGATTTGCTCTAGCCAAGGCCTTTCTGTAGGTGGTATAGAGGACTTTAAAAAAGTATATTTGAGAAATTATGAATTAACAATGGCTAGATTAACAGGTTTTTATCATATTAGAAAGTGAAACAACAGATGGTATTAGTCTGATGTATATTATAAATGCTGTCCCTCCCTTTTTTGAGAGACAGTTACTAGTTTGTTTTTCTGACCTAAGTGCCATTTAAGGTTTTTGAGAAATGAAGCATTAGAAATGGGTTAATGTAAGTATTAGGACCTGAGTAGGCTTTGGTTATACTGGTCAAATGTTGAAGGAAAATATTAACTATTTCTAAGGAAATTCTATATCAAGTGTTTTAGTATGCTTAAAAGCACACATTCATTAAGACATTCAAACTATTACAATATTGTCCTTGTTGCTATTAGCAATAAACATAGTATTTGGAGGTAAAACAGAAGTATGATTGACACATAGATGTTTATAGTGGGATAGTAGAACCCAGTGGTTAAAAGCATGGGATTTGGAGTAAGAAAACCCTGGATTCACTAGCTGTGTTCTTTCCTAAGCTGCTGTTTCTTCACATATAAAACAAATTAATACTAGTCCCTAATATCCTTGGGTTTCCGAGGATTTAAAAAGTTAATGTATGTAAGAGAATGACTTAGTGCCTCGCATGCAGTAAGTACTGAAACAAATGGAGAGTCCTAGGATCATAACCAAGCATTCTGATTATTGGCTGAGATCAGGCCTTTCTTTATGGGAAGCCAACAGCCACAGTAGGAAAACCCTGAAGGTCGGCATGTAGCTGGAAACATTGAAATGCATCCTCCATTTAACCTTTACTCATCCTCTGGTTTTTATTGTAGATAAAAAATAGAACATTTTTTGTTTGTTTGTTTGTTTCAGGATTTAATTTTTATAGTTTCCATGCCTATTTTAAACAGAGTTATGATTTTGTTTTGTTTTATTCAGTACTGGGATTGAACTCAGGATTGCTGTGCCCAGCCCTTTTTTAAAATTTTGAGACAGGTTCTCAATTTAATGACCCTACCTTAAGATAAAAAATGAAAAATAAGGACCCTTCCTAGGGCCCCTTCTTCCTTCTAAAATAATCTCCCAGTTTCACTCATATTTATGAGACTAATGCTTTTGTTTATTTAAGATGGTATTAACAAATACCACAAATAAATAATGCCGAAAGTAAAAAAAGAATATCTGTTAGTAACCTGAATGATCTCTAAGGACACAGAGCAGTATCTAAATCACACTTTGAAAGCCACTGCTACAGAGGTCGGGGGCTAAGCCACTGCTACAGAGGTCGGGGGCTATGGCTCACTAGTAGAGCACTTACCTGGCTTGCATGAGGCTCTAGGTTTGAATTCCCAGCCCCACAAACTAAATAAATAAATAAGTAAATTGGTATAAACAAGCTGACACGTAGGATCTTTAGTATGGTTTCCTTCATATTATTTTGTCTATGTACTTCTAATCCCTTGTAAACAAAGCTATTAAGTTAGGTAAAGAAATTAGATCCTATAGTTCTAAATAATGTATAAGCAATTTTCTTCCTGAAAACGTTTATCTTACCACAAAGCATGAAAATGTTAGAAGATTTCAGAAAAAAAATTGTTTTCATTATTTTGAGGTACTTAAAACAATCAGAAAATTAGGCATAAACAAAATTCTTTTGTTCATTTTTGCAGGTGTCCCATGGAATTTTACATTCAACGTAAAGTTTTATCCACCTGATCCAGCACAGTTAACAGAGGACATAACAAGGTAAATAATTAATCTATAGTTAAATTTGTAACAGTAATTGTCATAATCATTAACTCTGGAAATTTTCCTACTCAGAATTGAAGAAAAGTGATAAGATGTTAAATGAGTAGCCTAAGATAAAAAGTTTCTAGCCACTTTAAGGCAGATTTGCAAATAAGGGAGCTAAAAAGCCTCAAGTTTCTGATCTGCTTTGGAAGAAACTGATAGAGGAACTAGTAGCCTTGCTTGTTATGACAATATGCCAAGCAGTGGGCAGGGCTCCTGTAAGTCATGTTACATGAATGGACTGGTGAGTGGCTCCGCTGGGTCTTTTTTTTTTTTTTTAATTGCTTTTATTTTTTAAATACATGACAGTGGAATGCATCACAATTCTTATTACACATATAGAACACAATTTGTCTTATCTCTGTTTGTATATAAAGTATGTTCATACCAATTCATGTCTTCCGCTGGGTCTTTTTTGTTTTCCTTCCCCTTCATACTTATCTCCCACTGTGTTCCTTCCTATAGGGATCAAAAAGAAACTAAAATCTCAGGGTTATTATAGATTCTTTCTATCTCCTGTTTAGACTATGTGATTAGGCCCATGATCCTCAGGAATTGAATTTTCCTTTGGGCCTACTTAATTTATAAAATAATCTTCTATTTTTTGAAAGCAACCTAATGATTTCTTTTAAGAAAATTACTTTTGTCAAGCACAATGGCATATGCCTGTAATTCCAGCCTCCTGAGTTGCTAGGATTACAGGCATATGCCACCACACCAGCAAGTTTATATCATTTTTTAAGATGGCTTTGTTGTCCATTCATCTTTAACACATTCTTTTTTTTTTTTAAGTTGTAGACAGACACATGCCTTTTATTTTATTTATTTATTTTATGTGGTGCTGAGGATCAACATGCTCATCACACATGCTAGGCACATGCTCTACCACTGAGGTACAACCCCAGCAACCTCAGCCCCTTTAGTACATTCTTTTTTTTTTTTTTTTTTTTAGTTGTCAGTGGACCTTTATTTTATTTATTTATATGAGGTGCTGAGAATTGAACCCAGTGCCTCACACGTGCTAGGCAAGTGCTCTACCACTGAGCCACCACCCCAGCCCCTTTTAGTATATTCTTAAAGCTGAGATGCCATCTCTCTCCCCGATAAAACTGTTTCTTTTTCACAGATAATGTTTGTCTCTTAGAGTTGCTACTTAATCATCTTTCTTCATCCATTCTTATTCTGTAAAGCAGAATATATCCCTAAAAAACTTTGCTAATTTCCTGCACTTTAAAGGAGTTTAAGATTCTTGTGACTTATTCAGTGTTTCTGTGACTTAAAAAAAAAAATGTCAGGCATGGTCGTGCACCACACCAGTAATTCTAACTATATAATAGGCTAAGGCAGGAGGATTGTAAATTCAAGGGCAGCCTGGACAACATGGTGATACTCCATTTCAGAAAAATAAACAATCCCCCATAAATGTAGCAACTAATTGTAGATAGCAAAAATTATTGTAGATACATATATTATTCAATATTATGGTTTTAAAAAAAGGATATGTTCTAATTAATGTAGGAATTGTCAATTTCATCATACCTTCTTGTTCTATAGAACTGTCTGAATTGGTTAACTCAATTAACATGTGGTAAGGAGGTCAGGATCACAGGTAGGACTATTATACTGATAGAAACAAGTGTCTGTATGTGATAGGGCACTCAGTTGTTTAGTTGAACTGGCTGTTTAGCTGCAGTTTGAATTACCAACAATTTAGCACACAGGGGGAATTGTTCTTATAAGGTGGCTGCTAGAATGTAGAAGGCTGCATGCCATGTAGCCTATCTGGGAGCGAAAACACACCAGAATGTTCATATCCTAGCAAAAATGTGTCAATATTTCCATCTTTGTTCTTGAAGGACAGTATCTACACATTTGTCAAAGGAAAGTGATAGAAAAGAAAGGACCTGGTTTTGGACCAAACATTTTATTACTAACATTGAGCCAGCTAAGCCTCTGAGGCTGCTTCTCTCTATATACTCTTGCAGTCATACTCACCTCACAAATTCTTTGAAGATTAAATAGTTTACGTGTATGGTACTTCATATCCTACACTACCTAGATTGCCCACTACTTACATGGAACAATTATTAATATGATCTCATATTTACTTAATCTCTTCTCTCTTATTTTTCTTCTCTCCCTCTCCCTATTATCCTTTTTGTCCCTCTATATTTTGTCATGACTGACATATTAACATTTTTCTCTTTTGTCTGTAGATATTATTTATGTCTTCAGCTTCGACAGGACATTGTTGCAGGACGTCTGCCCTGTTCCTTTGCAACCTTAGCATTATTGGGTTCTTACACCATCCAGTCTGAGCTGGGAGACTACGATCCAGAACTCCATGGTGTGGATTATGTTAGTGATTTTCATCTGGCCCCAAATCAGACCAAGGAACTTGAAGAGAAGGTCATGGAACTGCATAAATCATACAGGTGACTGGGTCTCCAGAGTTTATTCTGTTTGTTTGGTAATAAGTTCAAACCCTTGACCTGGTATTGAATCAGCATTTGCCTAAAAGGGAGCATGCTGCCACAGAAAGAGTTGGTGAAGAGCTAATTTCCCTCTACTGTTTGACTTTGAGCAAGTCCCTTTAAGTCCTCTGAACCTCAGTTTTCTTACTATAGTAATGGGCTTTGTATTGCAGAATGAAAACTAAATGAGGTATCATAGGTAAAGCACTTAGCACAGAGCTAGATGTGTAGTAGGTACTCAATAAATGGTAGCTATTAGTCTTACAGGTGTTTTTTTCTTTTTCCTTCAGATTTTAACTTACCATGCTGTAGTAGCTCCTTAGAGCAAGAGTTTTAAACTTGGAATGTATGTATGTGGATAGATTGTGGAGGGCCCATGAAACTCCTGCAGTTATCTTTAAAAGTCTTCGTTGAATTCACCAACTATTCTGCTATGAAAATAATGTGTAACATTGGGAAGTATTGTAGTATAGTGCTCAAAAGCAAGGGCATATAGTTCATCTGAGCTAGGTTGAAATTATTTGCCTAGTGAGTATCAGGCCCTCGGTTCAATCCCTGGTATCATTAAAAAAAAATTACAAAAAACTGCTATTGTGAGTTTTGATATACCATAAAAGAAGAATTTTAAATTCTCAATCCTTCATTGTCATTTTTCACAAAGGTTATTAATGTTAAAAATAATGGACTTATTATTCTTTAGACATTTAATACAAATTTTGTAATATAGTTAATTTGTAATAGTTAATACTGATAGATATAAGCGCATAAAGAATAGTATTTCAGAGTCCTTAATAATTAAGAGAGTAAAGAGTTATTAATGCCAAAAAAGTTTGAGAACCACTGAGTTGGACTGTAGAGCACATAGTTAAAATCACTAGCTCTGGAGTAAGCCTGTTTTACTTTGGATTCAGATTCCATTCCTTATCAGGTTTATGACTCTTGGTAAGTTACTTAAGCCTTCTAAGCTTCAATTTTCTCATCTGAAACCAGGATGATAATAGAAAAAAATTTTTTAAAGAGAGAGTGAGAGAGGGGAGAGAGAGAGAGAGAGAGAGAATTTTTAATATTTATTTTTTAGTTCTCGGCGGACACAACATCTTTGTTGGTATGTGGTGCTGAGGATCGAACCCGGGCTGCACGCATCCCAGGCGAGCGCGCTACCGCTTGAGCCACATCCCCAGCCCTAGAAATGTTATAATTGTTTAAATCAGAAAAGTCATGAGAAGTACTCAGCACAGTGATTAGTAGACCTCTCATGTCATATATTTGCTAGGATAATAAAAATAATAATCCTTATCCCCATTTTACAAGCAATGTGCATCTGGGTTTGGAGAACCACTCACAGAACTTAATAGAATTTTAAACTCAAATAGATGGAACAATGTCACTGGACAGGTGGATATGATCAGTTGATGTTCAGTTAGGTATATGAAAAAAAGTCATGGAATTTACTTGCTCCATTTTGGAAATTTTCGTAGCCCTCACAAGCAGAAACACAAATGGGAAATTTAATTATGTCCAGCAACATGGTGCTTTAACCACTCCAAAGAAACTTCTGCTGAGACATAAGCACTTTACTGTGTATTGAAGTGATTACCAGCCTGCTCCTCAGACAAGTAGAAGAAGGCCTTGTAAGTGGAACCTGTCGTAGTGGCCCTTTGCCCAGACAGGGATTTTAAAGCTATAATTAACTCTTTAAATTAACACTAGCAAATCAAGCTTTAAAATTAATTGTCCTCCACTTCATTGTCCCCACTTAATTATTTGAAATCACAATACTTAATTAGGAGATGCAACAAACATTATGAAAAGACTGTCACTTAACACCAGAACTCACTGCATGACTCTCCTGACCCCACTTGCTTGAAATAAATAAATACAGGGAAACTGTGCTGAAACTTCTCTTTGTAATGAGCAAGAGCTAATCTTTTTAAAGTGCCAGAGCACCCTGGGTAGGTACTTTAAGCTGAAGTACTCATAAGTAGTAACTTGTTAGGTGGTACTGAATAACTCTGGACAATACTTTTTTTAAAGTGGGGTGGAAGGAGGTACTGGGTACTGGGATCAAATGTGGGCACTTGTGCACTCTACCACTCAGCTATACCTGTTGCCATTTTTATTTTTAATTTTCAGAAAGGGTTTTGCTGAGTTGCCCAGGCTGGCCTGGAATTTGTGATCCTCCTGTCTCAGCCTCCTGAGTAGCTGGGATAGGCATGTACCACTGAACTCAGCTGGACAGTACTCTGTTCCCAGCTTGTTATGATTTTCAAAGGTCTTAGGGAATCCATATGTGTGAAGCAGGCCAGAATGGGGAATTCTATCCAGACAGAATAAGGGGTGCATCTATAAGGGGAAGGGGTTACTGACAGCAATGAGAGTTGATAAAAGGAAATACAAATTATGAAAAGAGAGAAATTAAACTGAACCCTGGGGTATTGTGAATATAGGGAAGTTTTTTGTCATGATTGCTTCATTTAATGTTTAAAATTGATCTTCAACTTTAACTGATCCAAATTATTTCTCTCAATTTAATTTTATAATCCATGTAGAGATGGGATACTATACTATTAGAAAATTAAGGTTGCAAAATAATAAATAAATAGTTTACAAAGCAGTTTCACAGCCATTATCTTATTTAATTCTAATAGTCACATTTATTTATCTAGCAAAATTAATGTGATTCTTACCTTATAGAGGAGATTGAGGGAGACAATGGCTCACCACCCATAAGTTCAGGAACCAGGATTCTAGCCCAAGTAGTGTGACTTGAGTCGTGACTTAAGCCTGCTGCTTCAAACCAAGTGTTTCAGCCAATTCATAATCATGCAATCCTTCAGGGTCTATTTTCTTTATCAGCAAAATGAAAATGTTGAACTCATTACCTTCAAGTTCCTTTCCAGCTTCAAACTCCTAAAATTCACCCCATTAGTATTAATAAGAACAGTAAAATATAAAACAACTGGGAGTAACCTTAACTAGAAAAGTGTATCACTTATATGGAAAAGTAATTTACAATTACAGAACTTTCCTGAGATATTTTGAATTACTTGAATATATAGACTTTTATATGGGTTAATTTTCCCATTTTTCTTCCGTTTTTTTTTTTTTTTTTCTTTTTAATCTTCAACTTTAGGTCTATTAGTAAACAGAATTAGGTGAGATGCTTTAGAGCTTGTAGAAAAAAGTTTATTTAGGGAGGCTGAGTTAAAACAAATCTGCTTCCTTCTCTCCTGTGTGTTTTCTTTTTTGGTAGTTGTTGTTCCAATGAATCCTTTGTTCTTTTTAATGAGGGTAAAGACAGATGGGTTTGGAAGAGACTTTTCCTTGTTAAATGAAGAGACCCCTGCTGCTCTCTGTAGCTTGAGGCAGTCTTTTGGGAAACTGGCATTTTCTTTTCTTTTCTTTCTTTTCTTTTCTTTTCTTTTTTTTTCTTTTTTTTTTTTTTTTTTTTTTTTTTTGAGATGTGGCTGCATTATTGTTACTAAGAAGTTACTCTTGATTGGTGTGAATTGTGCAGGGTTGGGAATGATATCTTTGTCTTCAAATCTCAGTGAGCACTTTCCAAAAGCAAAGAAACTTCTAGAGAAGGAAAGACTGACACAGTGAATGTTTAGACTGTGAGACTGATTGTTTTCAAACAAATCTAATTCATTATTTGCCTGGTAATGAAGACATCTTAATAACAGAAAACAATCCCATTCTCTGTGTGCTTCTATTAACCAATTTATTTTGTTTAGATCTGTGGGCAGAACACCATCTGTTACCAGAAATTTTCTTTTCATTAAACCTGGCCCCATTAAGAGTCCCAGTTAAGTAACATCAGCTGCCCTCTTGTTTAATTTCCATAATAACTCAATTCAGGGGTATAGAGGGAAAAAAGGCAGCTAAGAGGATCTTGTAAATTGTCCCATGCCCCTTGAGGATTTAATTTGGTCATCTCCTTGGCAAGAAAATTAGTGGAAGGAATTTATGTATGGGATAGAAAAGGATGAAGAGAGGGAGGACAGAGCTAATGATGGATGAGGTCATTTGAAGGAAATTGTAGGGAGTTTTAAATTTTTTTTCCAGTATTTTTTTAGTGTCTTTTTGTTTTCTCAAGATATCATTTTCTTTATGAAAACATTTCCATTCTATAATAATCCACTTATGGACTATAAAATTTATTTT
Organism: Spermophilus citellus; assembly: GCF_964194105.1. Lineage (NCBI taxonomy): Eukaryota > Metazoa > Chordata > Mammalia > Rodentia > Sciuridae > Spermophilus > Spermophilus citellus. Next base: position 118,576,031 of record NC_138191.1, on the reverse strand, counting down.
ATATACATATTGGTCAACATGTGTATGGTTGTGTTTATATGAAGTGTCATGAAGATACAACTGTGATTACTGTAAATGTGGATACTATGACACTGAATTTTTATTTTTATTTTATCAAAGGTCCATGACTCCAGCTCAGGCTGACTTGGAATTTCTTGAGAATGCCAAAAAGTTGTCTATGTATGGTGTCGATCTGCATAAAGCAAAGGTAATGTATCTCTGGCCTTTATTAATATGCACTAGATGATGCAGGTTTGCTATGTGTAAATTGCACTTGTGTTACTTTTCACCAGCATTTATCTGGGCTATTTTAAAACATTCAAAATAAATAGTAATTCTTTTTTTTTAAGTTGTTGATAGACCTTTATTTTATTTATTTATATGCAGTGCTGAGAATTGAACCCAGTGCCTCACACATGCCTGGCAAGTGCGCTACCACTGAGCCCCAGCCCTAGCCCCAAATAGTAATTCTTTTTTTTAATTTTTTTTTTTAATATTTATTTTTTAGTTCTCGGCGGACACAACATCTTTGTTGGTATGTGGTGCTGAGGATCGAACCCGGGCCGCACGCATGCCAGGCGAGCGCGCTACCGCTTGAGCCACATCCCCAGCCCCCCCCAAATAGTAATTCTTTTTGAATTTTAAGTATATCAGTTGAATTGCTACTTGGCAATCCACTGTCAGAAAAAAGTTTTATAACTAAGCCACTGTAAAAAATAAAAAAATACAACCTAGAGAAAAAGAAATTATATTTTCCTAAAATGCATTTACATTTGAAAATCACAGTGTGGCAGCAAGGCTTTTCTCACAGCCAACATCACCTAAATCATTTGAGAGGTCTACTAATTGTACAGATTCCAGAGCTTCTCTCAGATTTACTGACTTATTTCAGAGGACAGGCTCTAGAACCTCCAGATTTAATGAGCATTCCAAATGAATATAATACAAGCTTGAACCTGAGAACCACTGGCTTAGGGTAATGGTTCTCAAAGTGTGGTCCCTGAGTCAGCAGCATTTAGCATCACAGATGCATTTTCAGGTTCCATTCCAGACTTATTGAACCAGAAGCTGAGATGGAGATTCTAATGTACGCCGAATACACTACAGTGGCTGGTTGAGAACCCCTAGGTTAGGGCATTGGAAACTTAAACTTTAATCCTACTTCTGCCTAATACAGCCTAAGAGAGGGATTACTTAAGGCAATCGCTTGACTTCCCTCATCTTCAAATGGCTAGAGAGGTTGAGGATATCATGAAGGAGAGGGCTCAAAGGGATGCTCAGATGCTCCTTTGGAGGAACTTAACTAGTGTGCATGATCAGGAGACTCTAAACCATGTCCAATGAAAAACAAAGGAACAAGGATATTAATCCTACAAAAGAGAAAGTTCTGGGAAGACATAATATCTACCTTCCTGTTAATTTAAAAGAGTGATGTGTAAAATAGATTTTACTATGGCTTTAAAATATAAGCCTAGAGATAGTAAAATGTAAACTATAGGGAAATATGTTGTTCAGTTCAGTTTGACAAATTATGTAGCAGAGCTTTTCAAAGATGAGATGGGCTATCTCAAAGAGTGATGAGTTCCCTGTCACTGAAGTTATTCCAGGATAGGCCAAATAATCACTTGGTAGGAATTAAGAAAAGAGACAGACATCTGGTCTGTGATTTGACTAGACTAATCTTTCATGATTTTCTCAACCTGAATATCGATAGTTTCTTAAGTTCAATTACTTCTAATTTCAAATTCAGATGTTGTCCTGGTTTTTGGGGGGCTGGGTACTATAACTTCTGTGAATTTCTAAAATAGACAATGGAAATATCAGTATTTCAGATAAGGTATATTTCCAGAACTTCTCATTTCCTGCAAAAGGTTTGTGTCAGTCAGCAAGGTGTGAAGAAGTCAGGCAGCAAATTCCTTTTCTAAATGTTGTAAAGCAACTGTTTCTGTGTCATTAAAAGACAGAGATAGGGCTGGGGCTGGGGCTCAGCGGTAGCGCACATGCCTGGCATGTGTGAGGCACTGGGTTCAATTCTCAGCACTGTATATACATAAATAAAATAAAAGTCTATCAACAACTAAAAAAATATTTTTTAAAAAAAGGGAGAAAGATAGTTGTACCTCCAGGCTTTAAAAACTTAAGAGGGCATCTTGAGGTAAATTTTCAGTCACATAGTCATTGAATTAAAACTATATTCAATTTCTGCATCTCTGTTATGCTTGTACATAACACATGTAGGCACTAACATTTTTCTCTATACTTATTGTAGGAAAAAGAGGAGTCAAAAAGCTTTAACTCTGGCCAGGCGCAGTGGCTAACGCCTATAATCCCAGCAGCTTGAGAGGCTGAGGCAGGAGCATCACGAGTTCGAAAGCCAGCCTCAGCGAAAGTGAGGCACTAAGCAACTCAGTGAGACCCTGTCTCTAAATAAAATACAAAAATAGGGCCGGGAATGTGGCTCAGTGATTGAGTGCCCCTGAGTTCAATGACCATTCAATGCCCAGTACCCCTGCCCGCACCCTTCAAAAGAATTTAACCCTAGATTTTGATTATTTAGCTAAATATAGCCATCTGTAGAAATTAACTCAGATGAAATTCATTTTCCTTGAATTACATTGATTATTAATATTTAAAATTTTTTTCTTTAATAAAGAGGCATGTAAACATGACTTCATTTTGCCTTAATGTTCTTTCTAGCCTTAGGGATAATATTTATAATTTAATATACTTAACATCAGTTATTTTAAGAAGCTGAGATTTTCATGTGTTGAGTTTATACAGGAATAGAGTCAAATCTTAACTTGATTTTCTGGAGGGATTACCACTGTATCATTTCAAAAGAGAATTAGAACTGTGCAAACATGTCGTTAAGAGAGAGAGAGTCATATCCCCAGGTGGTACACGTAGCCCTAAACTCTGGCCTCTGGGAACTCTTATCTGTCAATATGGATTATGATTGTCGGGTTACACTTTATTTTCCATGATGTGTTTCATAACTGTTTCTGGTTGCTGATATCTTCAGATTATCTGATAATAGTTAATGCTGTGTTGAACACTTTGCTCGAGACTGAATGCTGACACTTTTCTTTTTCAGGACTTGGAGGGAGTGGATATCATCCTAGGTGTCTGCTCTAGTGGCCTTTTGGTTTACAAAGATAAGTTGAGAATTAACCGTTTTCCTTGGCCCAAAGTACTGAAGATTTCTTATAAACGCAGCAGCTTTTTCATCAAGATCCGGCCTGGAGAGGTACAGAATTCATGTTTTTTCTTCCTAAACCAAACATCTCCTCATTGCCATTTTCCTTGTTATGCCATCTGAGTAGTCTCTGTCTAACTAACTAGTCGGGGGCCAATATTTCTGTTTTCTTAAATTGTTAAGTCCTGTAATCTTCTTTTCTTATTACTGGTTTTCCAGACATTCTTATTCCTGTAAGTAAATATTCCATTGCCAAAAGTAAAACCTGGATTGGTAAACTTGTTTCTTGTTTACTCCAGGTAAGAACTTCATGGGAAACTATTTATAAATTCTGTATCTTGAGATTCTAAAATTTCTTTGTGGAGTTAAATGTTTTATATCCTACCTTCTACAATTACAATTTATTTGTGTATATATACATATGTTACTATATGTTCCAGGGTCAAGTTCTAGATTATTTTTATTTACTACTAGGGATTGAACCCAGGGCCTGATGCATAAGTCCTAGATTTTTAATAGAGTTGTATGTTCAGCTTAATACTGGATCAACTAAGTTAATAATAGGTAGCCAAAATTCAGGATGTACTGATTGATGCAGGCCAATTTTAAATTGTAAAAGAGCTATCTTGGTGCAATAGCAAATTGTTTAAGTAGGAATTAATTTTTTTTTAAAAAGTTCTAGTTCCTTCTCTTCCACTTGCTTAACAAAAGACCCTGGATAAATCTAAGGCTCTTTCCTTATCATCCAAGAAGGATAATACCTCCTCAGTCCCAGTTTATTTGAACATCAAATGAGATAACAGTGAAAACTCAACACAGAAAAGGACCAGCCTGACATAAGGTCGCTTTTTGTATGTTTATATATCACCATCTGCTGGCGAAAAATAGCTCACTCTTTGAGCCTGGAAATTGTAGACATGCAGCCTTAAAAATCTTGGGTAGGGATTATCATTGAAGCATTTATTTTGTATTATAATTATTTATCTGTGCCTAGCACAAAGCAGCCAATGTCTTCCCTTGAAGTTTCAAATCCAAGAGTCGGTCAACCAACAAATATTTATTGGGGCTTTCTTTGCAATTTAATGGTAAATAAGACAACATTCTTGTATCTTAATGTGGGAAAACAAAACTAAATACACACATATATTAATAAATATGATAATAGGAAGGCCTCAGTCTCTGTCAACTATGTGCTAAAAATGCAGAATTCCTATTTAAGAAAGCAATCAGGAAAAATGGGATTCTGGAAGTGGAATATAACTATTGTTGACTTAGAAGTGACATTCTGGTTCTGCCATTTAATAACTATGAGACTGAGCAAATTACTTCTCTGAACTCAGTTTCTTCAGTGTAAAAATTGATCCTGTCTAATCATAGTGTTATTGGCAATGATAGGCACTGAAAACAAATTTCACTTTCCTTTTCTATCTAATAAAGTATGCTTAAGGGAGAAACAGAGAAGTAAGAGACCAATAACATGTTTCTTGTAGCCCTGGTAGGATATGGTTTGCTTCAGTTAGAGGTATCTAGATAAATTAAAGGTCAGAAAAAGGGAAAAAGAATAAACATTTAATAATTAGAGAATCTGGAGAATAAGCTTAAGAGTCCAATTATACAACATAATCATTATAGTTCAGTGTATTATCTTCTTGAAAATTACTAAGAGATGACTAGCATGCATGAGGCCCTGGGTTCAATACCCAGCACAAACAAAAAAATTAAAATATTGTTAATAGATTAGATTTTAAGGGTTCTCATCACAAAAAATTATGTGAGTTAATTCATATATTGATAGCCTGATTTAGCATGTTCAATATTTGCATACTGAACACAATAAATATATACAATTTTTATTTGCCAATTCTAAAATTTAATTAACTTTTAAAAATTAATCTGATTTGAGCCAAATCTTTAGTTATTATTACTAATTATTATTGTGTAATAATATTGATTGATGGAAGAATTATTTTATATCTCATTCCCTTATCTTTGAATAATCTAATATCCCAAATACAGATAATAACTAAGGAAAAGCAATGTCTAGACAATCAAAATGTGACTTAATTATGTCTCAGAAAAATGCCCTGTGTTTGTGTGTATATGCATGCATGTGTGTTTTCTGAACAAAAATAAAATGCATGAATAATATGCATTTCTTGGCTTCCTTGCTTTGGAAAAGGACATCCTCAGGAGTGACTTTCTTCTGGTGAGTAGGAAAACATTTCAAATGATATTTTATGTCCTTAAATTGATAACATTATTTGATTTTACAATGATCTCGTTGGTGGCACCATATTTCTCTGGTGCTGTATTACTATAGTCAAATGATACTTTATGTTCCATGTTTGTGTTTCTATAGCAAGAACAATACGAAAGTACCATTGGATTCAAACTTCCCAGTTACCGAGCAGCTAAGAAATTATGGAAAGTCTGTGTAGAACATCACACATTTTTCAGGTATTGTTCTCACTTAAGTATTTCTCAAGGATAAATTATGTATGTGTGTTTCTATTTTAAGTCTTCTATTGAAATTCTCTCCTTTATATGACTGGCACTTTTGTTTAGCTCTAGTGAGATCATCTTAAGCAAGACAAAATGAATCCACACAAAATGAATCCACTTTCCCTGCTCTGGGTTGAAAAGCGTGCCTCAACATTTCCAAAGCACCTTTCTTTGTATGGTAGGAGGAGGAGGGAAGTGGAGAATAGGATCCTGTGTTCACTGGGTACTCTATGATTGCCCTAACTGTAGCTAACAGTCCTGGGCTTGGCCTTTGTTACTGCCCAGTCCCTTAACAGATATGTGACCTTATACATATAACTTCCTTGGGGTGGTTCAGTTTCCTGTATCTATAAAATGGTGACAATATTACAAAGATATAGTGAAATTATTGCAGTGAAAACCATAAGGCCCTATCTATAGAGATATAAGATGATATTAATGAAGGCAACAACTAAATATACTGATTGCTTTGAGACATGACATGGAACTGAAATCATGATTGCATGAGTTGAAATCTCCTAATAACTATAATTATATCTTAAAATTGAGAAACATTTTTTATGCTTGATCTTATTTTTAATTGTACAGTTTCAGAATGAGATAATTTATATAATATGTGATTGTTATGATTTTTCTCTCAGACTGACATCTACAGACACCATTCCCAAAAGCAAATTTCTTGCCCTGGGATCCAAATTTCGATATAGCGGCCGGACTCAAGCTCAGACCAGGCAAGCTAGTGCTCTGATTGACAGGCCTGCCCCACACTTCGAGCGCACAGCAAGCAAACGTGCATCCCGGAGTCTCGATGGAGGTCTGTATTGAATACTAATGATTTCTTGTGATCCTAGTTCCTTAGAAAGAGATAAAGGAAGCACAGTTATCTATAAGAGAACCAAATTATCTCAGATGCGCACGAATTCTTAGTGGTGGAATGGAAGGTATCCTACTAATCGTCTATTTCAGTGGACGAATCTTAAGAAAAGGGGACTGCGATTCAGAGAGAATAGTGACTAGATCAGGATTTCACTGCTAGGTAGTGATGGATGCGGTACCAATAGAGTGGGTGAAGGCAGGGAGGATTGAGGACCTATTTCAGATTGGGCAGTCCAATCTAAATTTAGAAGGTTCCCCTGAATAGTATCATTTGAGACCTGAATTATGAGAAGTAGCCAGCCCGCCCAAAATCTAGGGGAAGAGCATTCCACAAAAAGGAGAGGCAAGTACAAAGTACTGCAAGTAGGAATGAGGCTGGTGTGTCTAGATCAGTGATGCCCCACAGAACTTTTTTTGCTGATGAAAATTCTATTAGTCACCTTTCTGTCCCTGTGATAAAATACCTGACAGAGAAGCTAAGGTGTATTTTGGCTCAGGTTTCAGTCCAAGGGTGGGCTGGCTCCATTACTTTGGGCCTGAGGTGAGGCAAACTGTCATGGTGGTGAGAATGTGTGGCCTTGCTCACCTCATGGCAGCCTGGAGCAGAGAGAAGGGAGCCTGGGACAAATTATAGCTTTCAAAGGCATGCCCCCATTGACCCACCTCCTCCAACCTAGGTCCTACCTTCTGAAGTTTCTATCACCTTCCATTAGTACCAACCAGCAGGAGACCAGAGCTTCAATACCTGGGCCTTTGGGGGACATTCCCGATATAAAGCATAACAGAAATCTTCTATTTTGTGATGTCCAACGTGGCCATTAAGAACTTGAAATGTGGGGCTAAGGTTGTGGCCCAGTGGTAGAGCGCTCACCTAGCACATGTGAGGCGCTGGGTTCCATTCTCAGCACCACATTAAAAATAAATAAATAAATAAATAAATAAAATAAAGGTACTATGTCTAACTACAACTCAAAAAAAAAATAATAATATGTGTGTGTATGTATATGTGTGTGTGTGTGTGTGTGTGTGTGTGTGTGTGTGTATAATATATATGAACTTGAGATGTGACTATGCAACTGAGGAACCAAATTTTAATTAGATATAAATTTAAATAGCCACATGTGGTTAGTAGCTCTCATATTGGAAGCACAGGTCTAGATTCTAGTAAACAAAGGGAAAAGGAATAGAAGATGAGAATAGTCAGAGAAGTAGGCATGGGCCACACACAGTAGGAGTTTCGATTTTATTTTACTTTCAGAAGGAAGCTTCCAGAGGGAGTGTTATAATTTGAAATCCTTTTTGAACAAGATTACTCAGAACTTGGGGTGAAGACTCCATGGAAGTGAGGGTAGGATCCAGAAGCAGGGTGAATGCTGATGCAGGATCTAGGTGAGAAGTTGAGAGCTTGGCCCTGGTACTGGGAACAAAGACAGAGAAAAGTGGTCAGGGATACATCTTGGAGGCAGGGTTGACAGAATTGCTGATAAATACTTGACGTGGTAAGGAAAAGAAAATCGAGTTTTATTCCTGGGCTTGATCATTTAATGGAATGGGACACACTGGTAGAGGAGCAGAGTCGGGAATATAGAAATCCAAGATTTCTGGCTTGGAGTCACTCAGTCTTGGTGTCTTTGCCATACTCATCTAACACCATCAGGCATCTCCTTCCTTGTCAAGTAAGTCACCTTGTCCAGTATTTTCTTCTAAAACTTATGCTGTTTGCATTTCATATTTAGATAAACAATCTATCTGGAATCTTCTTTTAATTTCTTTAATTGCTTTGTTGCTAGCTAGGACAGCCAACGTAATGCTGAATAAAAATTAGTGATTAGCATTCTTGTCTCATTCCCAACCTCAGGGAGAGAGTTGCAGTATTTCATCACTGAGTATGATGTTTGCTCTAGGTTTTGAGTAGCTATACTCTATCACATAAGGAAGTTTTTTTTTTTTTCATTCCTAGTTTTCTAAAAGTTTTTACCATGAATTAGTATTGACTTTTACCAGATACTTTTTACTTAATTGGTATAATAAAGTGATTTTTTTTCCTTTTTATGTTATATGTGGATTGCCTTGATTGACTTTCAGTTTTTAAACCCACCAAGCATTCTTGGATTAAACTCAATTGGGGGGCTGCGGATATGGCTCAAGTAGTAACACGCTCACCTGGCATGCATGAGGCACTGGGTTCGATCCTCAGCACCACATAAAAATAAAATAAAGATATTGTGTCCACTTAAAGCTAAAAAAATAAATATTTTTAAAAAATAAACTCAATTTGGTCATGTAATGGTTTTTATATCATTTTAGAATTTTTACAATTGTAATCAGCTCTCCATACCTTCAGGTTCTGCATCTGTGAAATTATTTGGGAAAAAAACAAAAACAACTTTTTATCTAAGCTGAATGTATTACAGATTTTTTCTTATTATTCCCTAAACAGTATAGTAAGTATTACATAATACTTAAATTGTATTATGTATTTTAAATAATGTAGGAATGATTTAAAGAATATGGGGGAAATATGTATAGGTTACATGCAAATAGTAGGCCATTTTAAGGGACTTGACTCTCCTAGGAGAGTCCTGGAATCAATTTCATATGGATGTTAAGAGATAATAATATTTTCAAAAGAGAAATGGGCATATAATTTTTCTTTCTTATAATGTTATGACCAGGTTTTTAAATTTTTTTTAGAATGCCTTTATTTTATTTGTTTTTTATTTTTATGTGGTGCTGAGGATAGAACCCATTGCCTCATGCATGCTAGGCAAGTGCTCTGCCACTGAGCTACAGCCCTAGCTCATGATCAGGTTTTAATATCACTTTTATGCTGGCCTCATAAAATAAACTGAGGATGGATTCCCACTTTTCCTATTCTCTGGAAGAGTTTGTGTAAGATTGGTGTTATTTCTTCTTTAATATTTGGAAGAATTCACCAATGAAGCTATGTAGTCCTAGTCCTTTACATATCTTTTAAGTATCTGAATTGCATATAAACAGAGTAGAGAAAAATTTTATAGTTCTGTTTTCTTTTTCTCTGTGTGGGAGGGTTCTTTACTGGCAGATTTAGTGTCTTTATTAGATAAGAGACTATTACAATGTTCTGGTTCTTATTTCAGTTTTGGTAAATTGTGTTTTTCTAGGGATTGTCTATTCCATCTAATTTTCAAATCTATTGACACAAAGTTGAATATCTTTAATATCTATATGTTCTTTCTCTAATCTCTTGAAATACTTATCTGTTGATGTTTGTTGTTCTTACAACTTAACCTGAGAATTTAAGCGACTTGTCTAAGGTCAGAACTAGAAGTAGGAGCTAGGACTATTCTCCCAAACATGTGCTTTTTACTCTTTCACCATGGTGACACTTTTTCTTTTAAGAAAGGAGAAAGTGGACTGGGGTTGCAGCTAAGTGGAAGAGCACTTGCCTAGCATGTGCGAGGCCCTGGGTTGGACTCTTAACACCACATAAAAAAATAAACAAAATAAAGCCCATCAATGACTAAAAAATATTAAAAAGAAAGGAAGAAAAGAGAAAGTAAGTAGTTGTTAATAGTATTCATTGAGCATTCAGTATGTTATGGGCACTATTTTAAGCACTTTACATATCTTGTAAGTATTTGAACTGCATATAAACAGAGTAGAGAAAAAAATTTTTTTAAAAATTTTTTAGTTGTAGATTGACACAATACCTTTATTTTATTTATTTTTTATGTGGTGCTGAGGATCGAACCCAGTGCCTCATGCATGCTAGGCAAGTGCTCTACCACTGAGCCACAACCCCAACCTTACAGAAAATTTTTATGGTTCTATTTTCATAGATATTCTTTTTTTCTGTGCTATCTTCTTGGAAACTGTTTTGAAACTATTTTTCATACCTTTTCCTAGATCTTTCTCCATCTTCCTTAAAAAAATTTTCCTATTGGGTCCACCCTCCTTTAAAAAAATAATATAACCCTCGATAGTAGAAACAATATATTAGGGAAACATTCAGAAGAATTACTTTATAAGGGGCCTCAATTTATGATACAAATGAGCACTCTTTCTCTTCTGTTTTGTCTGGTACTCAGAGCATCTGCTTCACCAGCTGGAGAACAAAACTGGTTCAGATCCCAGTTTTAAGATAGAGTATTAAGTCATAAAGATAGCTAATAATACGACAAGGATTTTTCAGCTTGTTGCACTTTTTGCTTTTCCAACCATTTCCATGTATTCCTATTTAATATTAGCAACCCAGTGAACAAGAGGTATTTAGGAACTCTTGTTTTATTCATGAGAAAACTAAAGCACCAAAAAGTTATGTAACTTACTAGGGTCACACCACCAGATAGTTCATTCTTGCCAAATGGTACTTGCCAGGGAAGTACATTCTTTTCATCTTTGGTACTTTAGTACAAAATATATGTCCAAGCCTCTTTGTTGGATGACCAGTCTGTTTGCAGTGGACCTGAGTATCAGCTGATTTTTTGTTTGTTGTTCAAGATCTGTAGATGATTTATGTGGGCCCTCTGATAATGGAACCATTGATCCCCTGTATACCTGCTGAACCTGTATCATACTGGCAGAAATTGTGCCAGTAAGTAGCAGCTAGAAGCTTCCATTTACTCCGTGTGATGGTTTTGAGTTTTACTCTTGATTGCTCTGGTATATAACCAAGTTTCTATTGTTCTCAGCCAAGAGCAATATAATAACTGAAGTTAGTGGGTCTGTAAGAGTATCGCCATTGTACTTTTCTTTGTCTAGACCTTCAGAAATGGGAACTATTGAATATTTTAACTTAAGGGTTTTCTCAGGGTGAATGTTTCCTCTGGTAAGTGAATGCTAATTACAATGGGGAGGGGAGCTTGGGATGAGTGGATAACTTTGGATGGGACAAAGGAGGAGGGGAGAGGGCAATGGGGGTAGGAAAGATGGTGGAATGAGATGGATATCATTATCCTAGGTACATGTATAATTGCATGAATGGCGTTACTCCACTTCATGTATAACCAGAGAGGTTAAAAATTCTGCTCCATTTGTGTACAGTGAATCGAAGAGCTTTCTACACTCATATATAAACTGATTAGATAGAAAAAAATAAAGTTAAGGGTTTTCTGTATATGTACCAAAATCTTGAATAGTAACAAATTAATTAATAAAGCTGAAGAGCCAAAATGTCTTTTTTTTTTTCCTCTCCAGTGCTGGGGATTGAACCTAGGGCCTTACACATGCTGGGCAAGAACTTTACTGAGCTGTATCCTTAGTCTCACACCAAAACATCTCAATAAAGCTGTTTTAAAAATCACCACTATGATATTTTATCATGATCCATAGTTTGCAATCTTCTTATTGAGAAAATAAAAGATATTTGCCTCTCTTCAGGACTCCCAGGTGATATCTTTTCTTTGAATTTCATATCAGTATTTGCATAGTTTTTGCCCAACTTACTCTTAAAACATTAACCCATGACAAGAGAAATATAAGGACAAGTATAATATTAGAAGTTATTAATATTTAGAGTTCATAAAATGTGTTTGTAGCCCTTGAGTACCCCTTCCCCAACTATCCTATAGAGTTAATATCTTCCACATTTTATGAATGTTAATACTGAAGTTTGAAAAATTAGGATCCTTGCACTAGGTCACATTACTGTGTGTGACTAACATAAGTTTGGGCTGAAGACTCATGATTTGGTCTTTGCCCTATTCCATACTGCCTTTTCACAATCAGTGCTGTTCATTGTAATGCTTCTATTTTTCCTATTCTTAACTGTTTCTACCTTTGTTTCTAACCCTCAGTCTTTACATTTATACCTACACTTCCACATACAGTACAGATTTCCAAGGCTAGGAATGCTAAAGACAAATCATTTGGCTCTGCAATATTAGTATTGGATTAAAACCAAATTCAAGTGGCAAAATAACACATGGTGAGAGCATGGGCTATGTTTCTGTGATGCCAAGCAGAGTTGAATTAATTCTTTGAGAGGAGGTGTGAATACACATGTATAATGATACTTTAACACAACTGTGAGCAAAATATTTTGTCACATTCCCCTGTTTTGTTAGGCTTGGTCTGCCGTCTGCCATTCTTGCGTTGACTGGTTTAGAGCACCCATGTGTATCAGAGACTTGCAAGAGGCCACAGTTTGTTCATTGAGTAATAAGCATTTCTTTCTTGGTGTTGTATATAGGAAGTAATTGTAAATTTCAATTTATTAATTCATTCTGGTTTAAGGAAGTACTTTGTTTTACTTAAATTTTGTATCTTATAAATCTAAATGTGTTAAAATAGGTTATATACAGTATAGTCAGTTTAAGGAAAGAAAATGTGTAATAAACATTTTAAGATTTCCATGAAAAATAAAATTAAAAAGTTTCAGTATAAGAAAGAATAATGAGGGCTGGGATTGTAGCTCAGTGGCAGAGTGCTTGCCTCACACATATGAGGTTTGATCCTCAGCACCACATAAAAATAAGTAAATAAATAAAGGTATTGTGTCCATCTACAATTAAAAATTTTTTTTAAAGAATAATGATATTATTAGACTAATAAATCATAGCTGGGCTCAATGGTACATGCCTATAATCCCAGCTACTTAGGCTGAATATAATATAATTCAAGAGAATCTCAAAATAAAATTAAATAAAGGGCTGGGGATATAGCTCAGCAGAGGTGGAACACTCGCCTAACATGTGAGAGGCCCTAGGTTCAATCCCCAGTACTACAAAAGAACAAATACTAATCAAGTGAACAAATACCTTCATTCCTAGACAATGTCAGATTAGTAAGGTTTACTGTAACATGCAGAGATAATTTGTTTTAATCCTTAAAAGAATGAAAATAAAAACCACAAATAGTATATGAGTGACTATTTCTTTATTTCTTTTCTTTCTTCTTCTCCCGGGGATCGAACCCAGGGGCAAATGCTCTACCACTGAGCTCCATCCCCAACCCCAAGTGATTGCTCTGAAGTAAGAGTCCAAACCAAAACAACAGAAGATCAAGCGTTTGTCATTAACTTATATTGTTTTTTCTCTCTAAAACAATCTATACGTCTTTTCCCTAAATCAAGGTTTCTCAATCTTGGCCTCTATACACTACATGTCAGTACCTACTTTCTCTGCTCTCCCCAGATGTAAAAACCTAGAATGTCTGCAAACATTGCTAGATGTTCTCTGGGGACAAAATAAGCCCTGGTTGAGAACCACTGCTCTAAATGTTTTAGAGAATAGAAGCTGTAGTACACATTGATAGGACTCTGGGATGGGGTGGGACCGAATGCAAAAGGTGTTTGTTTTGTTTTTATGACTGAAGACCATACATTTTGAATCAATATTATTTTAGTCAAATGATTTATTATTAAAAGGGAAAGCATCTAGTTCAAAGAGTTGCCCTTACAAGTATCAAAAAGTAGTAATGTTGGGCTGGGGATGTGGCTCAAGCGGTAGCGCGCTCACTTGGCACGCGCGTGGCCCTGGGTTCGATCCTCAGCACCACGTACAAATAAAGATGTTGTGTCTGCCAAAAACTAAAAAATAAATATTAAATTCTCTCTCTCTCTTAAAAAAAGTAGTAATGTCTTATCAGAAGAGCCATTTATCATTACAGGGAGACTTCACAGAAAAAATCAGACACAATATTTTTTCCTAGATACAATATTTTTTTAGGTTCCTGAAACTACCTAAAAATAAACAGTATTTTTTCTTCTCCATAGACAACATTGAAGATTAACAGGTTTTCCATTTTTTTTTCTTACTTTATCTTTTTCCTTTTTGAATTTAGCTTTTGTGAAACAGGATTGTGAATACATTTTCACATTTCTGGTGAGGGTATCTTCAGCTATCTTGTTGCCCTCAGAACAAGATATGATTGTTTGCCTTTTGTGTGGTAGGTCACTGGACTGTAACATTCACACACTGTCCTGGATGCGGAGTTATTTGGCCCGGTGTCCTTAAAGTAGTATAGTGGCTCTGGACTCGCTTATTCTTCCCTTTTCCCCTTCTCACACAGCAGCAGCTGCTGATTCAGCAGACCGAAGTCCTCGGCCCACCTCTGCACCAGCCATTGCTCAGAGTCAGGTAACTGAGGGCAACGGCCCAGAGGCATCTGCCAAAAAAACACCGAAGGAAACAGTGAAGGTTGAAGGGAAAAGAGAAGAGGAGCCACCGGAGCAAGCTGAGCCAGAGCCCACAGAAGCATGGAAGGTACGTCAATCCACATATCAAGCCAATTCACTTTCTGATTTAGAGGTCTCAACTCCTTAACCAGGAAAGTTTTCAAAGAAACAGAGTCTTGTACAGTCGCAACAAAGTTATTACTTCCTCATTCTTTCTGAAAGATGTCATCTCTCATGAACCTATAATATATTTTCCTAAATTATGTTATAAAGACTATAAGCTATCCCAGAAGTTTTCAGGTGATCCACCCCTTGACCCAATTTAATATTAGAAAATTGGGATTATAAAACACACCAGCTTGGTTGATTGCTTTTTAAAATATTTTTCACTCACTCAAAAGGAATCTCCACCTTCCTTAGGAGTGAGCTCTGCTATTGTAATTAAAATACAATTTGATTTCCTAAGATGGATGTATGTGCAACATTTCAAAAGACTGGGTATTACAGAAAGCACATTTTTGTGGTTGTTTAAATTGTAAGCAGCTAATAAGAAGGGGAACATCCATTATGTGGGAGAGGTTAGGCTGCTAGTTGCTTCAATTCTGAGTTGATTGTACCCATAGTCAGTGCACCAAGTTGAAAAATCAACAATTTAATTAGCAATTTTCCCAGAAGTAATAGTTACTGGGCTTTAAAAAAATATACATGTTTATAAGTTTTTAAACATATTTAAGCAGTGATGGAGTTGAGGTGCTAGTTCAGGTTTCTAAAATTAAATGTGACCAACAAAAATTATGAGAAGCAGTCTCGTAAGAAAAATGTCATTCATGAGAAGAATTACATTTTAGATATTGTTTAAAAATTTAAAACTAAGATTTCATTGATTGCATATGGATTAATCCTGTTCTTTTGGAGCCAGATCAATATCTAATTTATCTATATAACAGTGGGCAATCTGGTTCTGTTTCAACTATATTTTAAAAAATATATGACATACAGCTTTACTTCCTTTTAAGACTATCCTGAGTTCAGAGAGAATAAAAACTCTAGTGAAGGGTGAGTGTTGTCATTTTTGTAGCTAGCCAAATGTCCATGACATTATTGGTCATTAGGTTCCAAGTAAACAATGCTTTTATAAAGTTAGCCTACCTGCTCAGTTTTTAATGTTAGGGTATATCACCTGGCACTGTTCACTATGCCCCTCTTACATTAACTAGAACCTGTTGGATTGTGGGAGTAGTCAGGGGACTCTTCCATCTGGCTAACTGTTCTCTGGCTCTCTGCTGACCTGCTGTTCTCCTTTTGTCTGTAAGAGAGACAAGTTATCTTTAAAAATAGGTTCTCTTTTTGGAGGATCAAATATCATAAAGACATAGGGAAGATCAATGGAGCAGAAGAAGGAACAGGAATGGGGAGGAAATGTGGAAGGAATTTAACAATCACGTTATGTACATATATACACACACACACAGGGAATTTCACCCTTTTGTATATGTAGAAAGCACCAATCAAAAATAAACCAATGAAGACTGGGGTTGTGGCTCAGTGGCAAAGCACTTGCCTGACATATGTGAGGCACTGGGTTTGAGCCTCAGCACCACATAAAAATAAATAAGTAAAATAAAGGTATTATGTCAATTTACAACTAAAAAATAAAAAGATAAATGAGTGAAAGAAGATAGTAGAGGAAAGAGAAGAGGGAAAGGGAAGAGAAGTGGAGGGAATGGGGACTGAAATGTAGTAAATCAAATTCCATGCATATATAAAGTGATATATATAACTCCTATGCATAACTATAATGCTTTAATTAAAAAAAAACAGGTTCCTGTTGCTCTTGGGACCTCCAGTAAAATGACAAAAACACTCCATGGTATATTACTTTAAGTGCTAAAGGCCGGGGCGAGGGGGGTCCTATTTCCACTTAATTCTATATAAATATGTGTTTTGAAATGCTCGTGTGGAATGTTGAAATGAAACTGAAAACCACTTCTGGTAGCCTATTACTGCAGTACTAGTGGCAGAATCAAGGGTGAATCTGAGCTGATTTCATTTATAGCAGTTAGAAAATAATTATGGCAGTTACTTGAAGACATGTATTATATAAAGCAACAGTAATAATAAAGTAATTTTATAATTGTGAAAATTTCATTATCTAACACTAGTTTGATGCCAGACAGCGCTAGCTTTTTATCATTTCCAGTCTTTCCACAAAGTCTGTTCTGCAGTTGTGGAAGCAACTCTCCCCCATGTATATCTCTATCTCATTTAATGTTCCCCATAGGGTTATGAGTAGAACTACTGTTGCTACTTGGTCTCAATTCTTTTTCTGGTGTTGCCCAGGCTAGCCTGAAACTCCTGGGCTCAGGTTGATCCTTCTGCCAGCCTCCTGAGTAGCTGGGACTACAGGTTGTCCCACTGCTCCTAGTTTTTTGACCTCAATTCTTAAACTGAAGTAGAAGCTCTCAATTTCCTGCTGTTGGATTGCTGAGAACACAAAAAGATATTTAAACGAGGAATTTATGCTTTATAAAACAATTAATACTGCTATTTTGCTAAGTGTATATAATTCTATGATGACATTATCTTCATTTTGTGAATAAGATAACTTTAAGTTCAGACAAGTGAAATAACTTGTTGACAGCCACATAGCAAGTGTGCTGATATTCAGAGTAAAAAGAATCCAATTGTTAATTACCCCTGGTAATTTAAAAGTGCTATAGCTGGATGTGCTTATGATTTGACAATGTTTCAAAGTATGGTATTCTTTTGATTTTTACATTTAGTCCTAGAGGAAGTAACACAGTGACATTGTATTCCAAGGTAATGCTGCTTAGCATGATTAAAAAGAATATATAAAACCACAGGATGGTGAGGTTCTGTAAAGAATTTAATGACACGGGTGGGATCTGTGGTACACACCCTCAATCCCAGCCATCCAGGAGGCAGGAGGATAGAAACGTTGAGGCCAACCTGGACACCTTGCAAGACCCTTTCTCAAAAATAGTAAAGGATTGGCAGTGTAGCTCAGGTAGAGCATCCCTGGGTACAATCCCAGAATTGGGGGTGGTAGGTGAAGAAGATGAAGAAAGAAAATAATTTAATGATACAAAATGATTAACTTAACCTTTAATTAAAAATCCATTTTCTAATTTTGAAATATCCAATATTTTAGACAGTTCTCACTCTATTATATTTCTTTTTAATAATGTATCTGTTTTTTTAATAAGTACTTCATTTTCTGTGTATAAAATGACTGTTACTAAAGGTATTTCAAAGCTACACAGGAGACCTTCACTATTCTTTTCACTATTGAGGATGAATCTTGCCCTTCCCCAAAACACATGAGCTATAACCCCCTAGAGAGGAGCTGGTGGAGAGCTGAGTGTTGCTGCTAAGTCCTGTGTGTGTTATTTATAAAACAACCCTGAAAGTAATTGCATGTGTCAGTTACAATTTGGATGTTTATTTTGATGTTTTGTGGTGTAATAAACTGAAGAGTGAAATTGCCTTCTTAAATATTTTGATCAACTAACAAAATCCGTCATATTACCTGTTCAATGTCATGTTATTACATGTGTTTTAACTATAAAAATTTTATTTCTATCATGTATAAAATGATATTTTTATTTGTAAATTTATTTGTTAATCATAAAAAAGAAAAGGCAAAACAAAAACATGACTATAGTATCAAATGAGCCTAAGTTATTTTTAGTGAGTAGTTTTTTTTAATAAATAGTACAAAAATGTTTTCCTTCATTGATAGGGTGAGTACCTGCATTTTCTCTTTTGGTGATGTGGTTGATTGTCCATGTGGCCTGGTCAGCTTTACAGCTATGGTGGTGAACTAACACGTTTGCCACCACCAGGAAGACGTGCCCCTAACACCCGCCCTGAGACTGCATCATCCTGTTTCTAACCAGCGTAACGATGCAGCTTGTTTGGAAGCAATGCTATTCATGGAAACCTACTAACCTATACTGTTTTTACCACTTTATTTCTTAAATGTAGGTGGAAAAAACCCACATCGAGGTCACAGTACCCACCTCAAATGGTGACCAAACACAGGTTTGTGCCAACAGGCCACTTGTTCCTTTTTCCCTCCACTCCCTCAGTTTTTTCTTCTCCCTCACTCCCTTTTCCTTAAAAATAAAATAGATTGACGGTTCAAACAAACTTCAATGAGCCAATATTTTGTTATTTTTTTTCTTTTTTGAATTATGGCAAAACAGAAGCTTGCAGAAAAACCCGAAGATCTGATAAAAATGAGGAAGGTTAGCCATGTTCACCTTCACAAAGCTACATTGCCATTTCACCCGTGCTGACTTACAATTCATTAAAAAGACAGTGATCCATTCTTTTCATTGATTTCTCTTAATCAGAACTTACTTTAAAAGGACAGTTATAGCCCAGTGTAGTGACACACCCTGTAGTTCCCATGGCTTGGGAGGTTGAGGCAGGCGGACCATAAGTTTGAGAGTAGCCTCAGCAAGTTAGTGAAGCCCTAAACAACTTAGGGATGATACCTTATCTCAAAGTACAAAATAAAAAGAACACACACACCCACCAAAGAAATTATAATCTTATATATTTTCTTTAAAGATTTTGTTGGTCCAGTGTCGTGGTGCACACCTGTAATCCCAGCTATTTACAAGGCTGAGGCAGGATTATGGCAAATTCAACCCAGACTGGGCAATTTAGCAAGATCCTGTCTCAAAATAAAAAATAAAAAGGGGTAGGGATGTGGCTCAGTGGTAGAGTATCCCTGGGTTCAATCCCAGTATCAGGAAAAAAAATTTTTTGTTCAACTTAAAATATCTTTTTTCTTTTAACAAAATGAAATAACCAGTGAGGTTATTTCATAAAACCTATCTTTTACATTCAAACTTTATAAGAACTATGCCACAATGGCATCCCATTTTTGGAATCATTTGTGATATTTTATACATATTTATCATGAAAAGCATCATAGCAGCAGCTCCCAGTGTTGTTAATAGCTACATGTTTGACTGTTGTGTGCCTCATTCCTCCCTGCTGCAGAAGAGATGAATCAGTTCTTACTGAATATATTTATTGGCCGATTATAAAATGCCCTTAGATCTTTTTTTATAAAAGATATTAGAGATCTAGATGCTACAGTATTACTAAGTATGAAATACCTCCAAAAAGCTAAATAATGTTTTAGATCATTTTTCCACTCTATAGTGCCTGGAATTTCAAAGCTTTTCAAAGTTATATATTGTTTTAGGGTAATGTTCAAACAGTTCAGTTTCAAAAATGAACATGTAACAGCTTATTACCTAAGAAGCCAATGAAGCCAGGAACACTGTCTATTTAAATAACGTCATCACAGTCTCTCATCATTCATCAATAAGGTCATCCATCTTCCAGCGGTAATCATGTTCTCCGTGTGTCCTTGTGGTTCTGTGACCATTTCATGTTGGCATATGCTGTGCTGCAGACATTTAATTTACGTTTTTTTTTTTTTTTTTTTTTTTGGTTTGCCAATTTGCAGTTTTTTCCTGCAAGAACAACTTTTTAATTTTTTATGCTTTTCTGTTTTTCCCCCCTTTCATTTTCACAGAAAAAGAGAGAGAGACTAGATGGTGAAAACATTTATATCAGACATAGCAATTTAATGTTGGAGGTTTGTATGAACTTGAAGCTTATTTCAGTTGGTTGCCTGGAACCTTCTGCATTCTTTACTGACCCCCTTTTCTTCATTCTATGCTGCATTTGGTTTTGCATGCCATTGCATGAAATGATTTTAGGTTTAAAATGCTTTTGCATGTTGGTAAACATGAAGATATGCAACCATCTCTCCTGGTTATTTTTAGTTTCCATCTCTCATGCTATCTAAAAAAAATATATGATTGGGACTACCTCTGGTAGTCATGGTTCCATTATTTTACCCATATTTCAGAAAGTTCTACATCACTGCTTAAAGTTCCTTGAATTTTCCAAGAGTATAAATTTCTATATATTCCAAGAAGCAAATTGCAGTTTTCATTTTCTGAACCAAGGCAGTGTGAAAAAGTAAGAAAAAATTATCACAATTCAGAATGGACTTGAAATATTGGGAGTGTAGCCCAGTGGCAGAGCACTTACCTAGCATGAGTGAGGCTCTAGGTTCAATCTCCAGCACCGAAAGAAAAAAAAAAAATAATAATGAAGATGGGATGGGCCAGGGATGTAGGTGGGGGAGTAAAATATAAGAATGACAGAAGGGAGCCTAACATTTAATGTAGTTACTATAAGATGATTTCATCTTGAAAAACAAGACTGGAAGTGTGGGATTTTTATTTAAGATGTGAAAACAAGAGGCTAGGGTTGTGAGTCAGTGGTAGAGTGCTCGCCTAGCATGCATGAAGCACTAGGTTCGATCCTCAGCACCACATGAATATAAAATATATTGTGTCCACCTAGAAAAACTAAAAAAATATAAATATTTTTTAAAAATAAATAAATAAATAAAGATGTGAAAACAAGCATAGCTGATAAATTGGAAAAGGTAGGATCTGAATTAGGGATTACACAACTATTAAATTGCACTATTTAATTCCTGTCTGCCACAGGAATTATAAGGTCATTTTCCTACTATGTTCGAGATTGGCCAGATTGTTACCAGACCTGTATTATTATACTTTATCTAGTTTTGGGCTCCAAGTTGGATAGGAAAATATAAAACTAATTAGGTAAAGGAAAGTTTATGAGAAAAAAGTTAGAAAACTAGATTGTTCCATGTGGAAAAACCTGAAATCAAGTTAGTTTATACTTCAGAAAAACTCTTGTATAGATGACCAGATTATTCTACAGCTCCACTCAATGCAGAACCATAAGAGATGAGTGTGAACTCTTACATCAGGGGTATTTAACTTAACTATAAAGGAACTGTAAATTACAGGAAGATGAATAAACATGATTCCTGTCTTCAGGAAGCTTATAATGTGTAAACTGGTGAGGAAGGAAACAAAAAGTTAGTAAATAGCAATAAATGATTATAAGTTATTGTAGACTCTGCATAGGAAATAAACAGTATGCTGTGCTAACAAAGGAACAGTGGACAGGGGAGGTCTCTCTAAAGATAATATTTTAATTGGGACCCAAAAGATGAACAAAAATGTAAATATTATTAAACTGGAAGTTTTAAGTAACTTTAAAAGACAGATCTCTGTTTAATATATGGGATTCTAATAATTATTTAATCTCACTTTTGCCAATACCTATATTTTGATATAGCACCTGCTATTTATAAGGTGCTCTGATTAAAGTAATGAAAATTATGGTCAGCCTTCATTCAACATATACTGTGTGGTAGACATAGTACCGAGTGCTTTACATACATTTGTCTCTTACAACATGAATTTTTCCAAGGACTCTTGGATATTTCAGACTTGGAAACTAGATCACTTTGTTTTAGCCCATATCTGAGACTAGACCTGAAACATTCTGTCTTCTGAGGTTAGGAAGGAAAATAAATGGCGGTTGCTGTCTTTGGCTCAGCAATGTGACATCTCCAGACCCTCAATATATTTCCTGACTAGTCCATCTTCGGTGCTTCCTCTTAACTGGAACCTACAGTACCAATCATATATTTGTCAACTATTCCATCAGGTGTGTTATGGCTTCTGAGACTCATGAAGTCCCTGTGTGTGGTGTGCTTTTTCCCCTGGCATTTCACTGACAGCCATGAGAGGGGATTTATAAATAAGTGTGTTTGAAAATTAAAACTACTAACTGACTTTGGAGAACATTTTATATTTAATGAAATGTTTGGTTTGATTGCTACTAAAATGATAAGATGATAGGCATCAAAAATCGTCTAACCTAAACACAGCCAAAATAATTTGACTGACCATCATTCTTTAGTTATTGTAAAAAGTGCCTCCCCACAAGGAAGGTCTCTCAAGTTATCTGTCACCTTAGCATTTTTTTTTTTTTAAGCATCCCTCTTCCCCCCTTCTCCTACCCCACCCCCACTAATGCTTTGTTCTGGCACAAATAAGGTCGAGTTCATTTTTAGATCTACTGCCTCCTCCTCCATCTCCCAGAGAGAACCTGTAGCAAATATCTATGACAGGTTCTATTTGGAACAGGTCCCTTTGAGATCTTAATTTTATACTTCTGTGCCCCCACAGGTTTTCAGCAAAGCCAGCTAAGAAGGATGGAGAAAGCTTCCTCAGAAGCTCCTGGTTTTATAAAAAAAAAAAATTATTTTCTCAGGTTCTAAGCCAATCAAAATCGAGGCAAGAAGAGTAACAGATCACCAGTCACTCATATTAAGAGCTAGCTCAGAGAGTTGTGATTTTACCATCGCATCTCTTGCTCATTTTTATTTTGCTCCATTCACACGTTTGGCCCCTCGAATGTGCTGAGTTTTTCTTGGCCCAAACAGATTTAATTTCCACTCAGGAGCCGGGACACAGGGCCCAACCCTGATCTTTGAGTGAGCTTGTTTAAGCTTTTCTTTAGCTAGTAAACACTCTTTCCTTCCTTTCAGCTAGAGCAAAAGTGCAAACTGCTGTTTCTCCTTAGTGCAACCCATATTCACACAATAGACTCTCATTTCATCCCAGTAAGCAAGAGATGGCTCTACAGGGAAACTACGGGGTTGCCTTTTTTGTTTAGTTTTTTTCTTTGGCTCATCTCAAAGCAAATATACATAGGTCATTCTTGCAAAAATAAGGAACTAGAAAATGAATTTTTTGAATGAATACATCCAGAATCAAAATTGTCATGTGGGCTGGGAGTGTAGCACAGTGGTAGAGTTCTTGCCTGGCATATTCGAGGCCATTTGTTCATCCCCAGCACCACCAAAAAAGTTTTCTTAGGACTGGAGATGTACCACAGTGGTACAGAGCACCCCTGCATTCCAACCTCAGTACTATAAACAAAAAAATTGTTTTCATGTGTCTCACTGGTTCTTTTTCCTATGCTATTTTTTTTCCTCTTATATTGCTTTTGAAAAAAGTTTTATTTAGTTGAAGCACATATTGCCCCTAGAAAGAACTTTTTAAAACTAATTTTTATTTAAATTAGTTTTCTTTTTTCTTTCTTTTAGAATGAAGCTGTCTCCAGCAGAGCCAAAAAAGAAAGACTAATCCCAAAATTCATACAGCATATTAGGAGATATATTTAGCATTATACTTTCCTTGGATACAGAACTGCCCTGATAAACACAGGATTTTTTACAGTCATAAAGTGATGGGCTCCAAATATTGTGATCTCAAGCTCAAACTATTGAGGTTTTTTGGACAAAGAACATTTGAGTCTTTGTCTTCAATTTATATTTACCAACCTATTTTTGGTGAAGTGTCCTTTTTGAAAGTTATCATATACTTATTTTAAATAAATCTGAATATTTCTAGCCCATGCTTTATTAACATTAGTTTTGATCATTTCTTCCTGGAATATTCCTTTAAAGAGCTTGCCTCTACCTCTAGTTGCCCAGTATCCCAATCTGCTGGAACAGTTGAATTATTTTAAATTGTCAAGGAGATATATAAGGTATTTGACAAACTCTTATGGTCCTTTCCAATCCAGTGAAAATTATTGGAAGAAAGTTTTTTTGTGTGTGTATGTAAGGTATTAAGGATCAATCCCAGGACCTTGCACATGCCTGGCAAGTGCCCTACCGCTGAGCTTATGTCCTCAGCCCTAGAATGTCTCTATTTCAAATCATACTAAGGATTGATGTGAAACTGTTAGAAACTGGAAACATAAGGGCTGGAGCTGTAGCCTAGTGGCAGAGCACTTGCCTGGCATGTGTGAGGCACTGGGTTAGATCCTTAGCACCACATAAAAAATAAACAAATTTTTCTTAAAAAGGCATGCTATCCATCTACAACTACAAAAAATAAAAATAATAATAAAAAAGAAACTGGAAACATGATATTCTTTTTTCTTTTTTATTTTTTAGATGGACACAACACAATGCCTTTATATTTTTATGTGGTGCTGAGGATTGAACCCGGGTCCTGCCCGTGCTAGGCGAGTGCTCTACCACTGAGCCACAATCCCAGCCCCAATATTCTTTATAATATTCATAAAGAAGAAAAACCATTATGCTCATACTCCTGAGCTATTTTTCAGAGGTAGTAACAATCGATTTTGGAAGCTTTAACTAGGAATTTTAGTAATAAATTCTTATATTTAAAAAGGGCTATTCCTGTTTATCAAAAAGAAAGAACAGCTTCTTAGTAGTACAGTAGTAAAACTATCTCCATTACAAATAGGATACTATTCAATGGTAACTCACCAGGGCACAGTCGTTAGTGGGAAGTGGAATCTTTCACCCTGTCCTTCATTTAACAGTTTATCTGTTGCTATCTCCATCCTGCCTGAGCTGAGCCTAAATCATTTCTTATCAAGCTGAGGCTAGCTAAATTGTGGGATTACCTTCTTGGGATGAGGAGCTGGAGATCTGGTTTTACATCATGTTAGGAAGAAGAGTCATAAAATGAAGGAGTGAACTCTTGGGGTTATGTAATAGCTAAAGCTGTAGGGTTGTGATGCTTCACTGCTTCTAAGAAAAGCACCTTGCTTTTAAATTAAAAAAAAAATCAAGCAAATATACCATGTTGTATATTTACAATTTGAATGTCATTTGTGGGTTAGTAACATCTATCCTGGATGTGGTGTGTTTTCTACCAGCGCCCAGTCTCTGTTGGGTTGCCTTTGGTGTATTTTTTTGTCCCAGTTATTTATTGTTTTGCATCTTTGTCCTTCCTGCTGTAGGATTTGGACAAAAGTCAAGAAGAGATCAAAAAACATCATGCCAGCATTAGTGAGCTGAAAAAGAACTTCATGGAGTCTGTGCCAGAACCACGGCCCAGCGAATGGGATAAACGCTTGTCTACTCATTCCCCGTTCCGGACGCTTAACATCAACGGGCAAATCCCCACAGGAGAAGGAGTGAGTACTGTGTCTACATGACTGACTGTGAGAACGAATGGAGTAAGGTTTTCATGTGTTAGTGGTCTGCATCTGAAAGTCTAGAGCTGAAATTTAGCTTTGGTGCCTCAACAGTTCATTTTAGTTTTAAAGCATTCACAATCAGACATTTATTTTTTAAGTCATGAAGCCAACCCAGTTCAGTTGTGGAAGTCATTTAGATTTACTAGTAGTTGATTAGGCTCTGAGATTGATCTCTGCAGCTGCGTGCTTCTGACTAGTGTGTGTTTATAAATTGACCATAAGCCAATAAAGCCTTGTGTATATTCAGAATGTGCCTCCCAAGGCCAGAAAGTTTACTAAATTTAGTAAAGTCAAAATTGGAAAGGGATTAGCATTTTTTTAAAACTTTATTTGACCATTTGTGCAACTTAAAAATGTCTGGAATGATTGCCCACAATTATATAATAAGCCAAGGAGGCCTTTAAGCCAGAGAATGCAAAACACCAAGTATCAA
The DNA here is from genome assembly GCF_964194105.1 of Spermophilus citellus. NCBI lineage: Eukaryota > Metazoa > Chordata > Mammalia > Rodentia > Sciuridae > Spermophilus > Spermophilus citellus. The sequence continues at coordinate 118,549,952 of NC_138191.1, read as the reverse complement.
TGATTGTATTTCAATTTTAGAAGAATAACTGATGATTTATTTTATCTTTATGAGTAACATCAAACTTTTAATATGCTTTATAAGATAGTGTTAATTAGAAGAAGTCAGAGATACCGTTCAGGGGATTTTCTTTCTCTGTTATTATTGTTGTTACTTTTGAACTCCTACACCTGAAAAAAAAAGTCTTTGTTTAATGAAAAGATCTTGCAAATTACCTTGGGTATATCTCCAAAAAATCTTTATCTCCAGCCAGTACACATTAGGTATTTATATAATGAGTGTTGAACTATTCTTAAATTATGTGCTTTCTTCCCCTCGAACAATAGCAATTCTAGTAAGAACTGTAAATTTGTCCTAATTAAAAACCTGCAGTTCAGCAAGCTGCAGTGGTGTGAACTATATAGTCTCAGCTACTTGGGCTGAGGCAAGAGAGTGCTTGAGTCCAGAAGTTTGAGGCAGGTCTTTGCAACATAGTAAGACCCTGTCTCAAAAACCAAATAAACAAACAAAAAACCCGAGAGAGAGAGAAAAGAAAAAAAAAAAAAAAAACTGGGTTTTTCTAATTTTCAGAATTCTTGGTTTTATTGTTTAGTTTCTGGAACTGGAGAAGGAGAGAAAAGTTGATCCACAAAGGGGGTACTTTTTGTATTTTTCAAAATGTGATTAAAATTGATTAACAATTCTCCAAATAGTTTTACAAGTAAGACTGGAGAATACTTGAATAATGAACAGTCAAAGTATAGTTTCCAAGGATGATAGCACAGTGGTATTCCTACTCATTGTCCCCTCAGTTCCATTCCCTAATCTAAAGGGACATTAGTCATATTCTGAATCTAGGGCATATATCCTAAACTGGGACAATAACCCTGCTTTCTGGGTGAGACTACCCCTCTCAGTGTTAGATATTTCATTTAGATATATTCCTAATAATAAGAATCATAAATGTCCAGCAGGAATTGTGGCTTGATTTGATTGAGAGGTTCTGGCCAACTGAAGCCTGATTTTGAACAATTCATTTATCTTGCTGGGCCCCCATTTATGGAGTAGGTGATCTGTAATGTCCTTGTAACTCTAAAATCTTACAAATGAGAAAATGGCTTGTTGCTATCTTACCTACTAACCCTAGCTGAAAATCAAAACTGCATATTTTCCAGAAGTTTTATTTTTGACTTTGTACAGTTCAACTACTTTGAAAAAATAACTTGGTGCTGTCTTCCATAATATTGGGTAAATTTGTATCAGTCTCCATTTCCAGAAAATATCTTAAGTCTTTTAATAGAAACCCTTCAGAAATTATCTTAGGACTGGTTTTGGGAATGGCAGTGTCATTCTGTGGACTTTAAAGAAGTGACTTTTTATAAAATAAATGAGGCCCATGAGGAATACTTGAATAATTTTGGCTCTATGCTTACGTATATTTACCTCTCTAAATGAGTAATGGAATGAATAAGAATGGTATCATAACTTTTTATATTAGGATAATTCCATTTTCTGGAATATCTTACTTTTTCTTTCATAATTAGGATAGTATTTCTGTCTCTGGGCTTACCTCTTCCACCTTTGATAGCATGGTTGTTGCATTGCAAGGCAACTGAATTCTATATAATTTGTGTATGACCAGGTGAAGAAAACCTCTATCCTCCCCTCGGAAAGAAAGGTTGGTGGGCCAGAGGTAAAGCTGCTGTTACAACTTATGCTTCTCAATCAGAATTTGCTCTTGTCATGGCACTAAGCAGAAAATCCCCCCAGAACTGAACAACAGCTGCTGGATAATTTTTTTCTTTTGGCTATTCTAGTAAATTCACACCCACAGCCTTCGGCCTAACACATTACACTTTCACTGCTGCCGCATTGCAGCTTTCAATTTGCTTATTTCGGCGCATGGCTGGTTGAAAAGCTGCATGAAGATGTAAATATGTATTCAGAGAGAAAATGAATTTAATTATACCCTATTCTTTTTATGTTGTCTTTCTTCTCCCACTTTATTTTCTTTTAAAAATCATTATAATTTTGCATCCTTTCTTTTCCGTTTTTTTCTTTTTGCTGACCAGTCCCCTAGCTACTTTCTCCCTGATACATGTCACTTAGGGGTGTGCAAAGAACCAGTGCTGAACTTCCAAACTGATCAGAGAAGGCTAGCCCAACTGAAAGAACTTAGAGCCAAGTTTTTCCTTTCATAGATAAGAACCATCTTGACTATGGATAGCAGAGGACAAAAATTGCTGGGGAGGAAAATTCTCAATTGGACAATTGGGGCAAAGAACTTTCCTTAAAATTGTCAAAAGTATTTGCTTACACCTTCATCATGGTCACTATTTTTTTTTCGTCATGATTCTAACTGTGCAATTGTTGAGATTTTGTGGGTTTAAAAATTTTTTTCTTTGATTTTTTTTTTTGGTAGACCCTGGAGGTACTTTATAAACTTTTATACTTTGTTTTTATTTTGAAATCTTTAAAATGTATAAGACTTTTATTCCCTTGAGCAAAAGCTAATTATCATATTGAACAATTGCAGTTTTTAAAGACTATGTAAAGAGATACGAGGATCACTTTTATATTCTGCCATTTTACTTGTAATAAGAATAACTCTTCTCCTGGTAAGAAGAATACTTTATTATTGGCATTGCTCAGTTTATTGGTGATGGACAGTACTGAAGCAATGAAAAATGGCCAAAATTCACGTGAAAAAAAATTATATGTGAATATCCTCAAAGGAGGACTAAATAATATAAGTAAGAAAAAGTACTGATTCCTTGCATTACTAGATTTAGGCATTCTAATATTCATTTATTCACACAATTAGAGCACCCTACTGTGTTCTAGAAACTTTGCTAGGATAGATTGCCAAAGTAAATCTCAAAGAGTGTCCAAAAGGTCTTTTCAAATCCTTTGCACATCCCCAAGTATCATTTTTGAGCACTTTCCATCTGTCATTTTGTTCATCTTTCTCTGTCTTTCTTGATCTTCTACCGTGAAAGCAGACACAGGAACGTGCTCTGTTAGTACAGGATGAAGAGAAAATTAAAAGGCAAGAGAGATCTGCTGAAAGAGTCTTACCCCAGCAAGAAAATGAAGAAATTCCTCCCAAGGTTTCTATTCCAATCCCTGAGGATCACAAGTCTCTCAAAAAGTGCCACCTCTACTCTAGTACTTTTCCATCTCCTCGTATTCCCTTCATGATGTCTTTTCTTGTGGTCCTTGCATTAGCTGTTTGGTGGTTGGTCTTTCTGTGATCGGAAAACAGGGTGCTCATCTGAAATGTCAAGACTAATACCAGTGAACTTTTGTCCTTGACTTCAAATGTTTTATCACCTATATGATGCCTCTGATAGTTCACTGTCCTAGGGAAGCTCTTGTGATCATTTTTCTGTCAATAAAATGTTACTTTGTAGAATATGTATTGTGGGATAAAAGGAGTAGCAATGGATTGATTACCCAAGCCAGTTTTTCTGTACTGAAGTTAACAAATTTAGACAAATCAGATTTAAGCACATGGCAAGTTGGTACTTTTCCCAAAAGCTTTAACTCTTTTATCCTGCATGTTCTCACTGTTGACTGTTGCTGTGTCCTCACCAGTGTCTCACACAAACCAGAATACTCTCTAGAAACATTTGATGGGAACTTTCCCAGGCTCCTGTAGTCATTTGTGTGGCATGGGCTCCGTAGTTTAAGAAAAAAAAAAATTGACTTGCTAACCTTTCAAAAGCCTTAAAATGATAAAGTTTTAATCTATAAATCCATAACCACTCCTTTTCTTAGAGTATCAAGCCGGTATATACAAAGGCCTTTTTCTGGAAAAGGGCTTTTGACATCTGTGGCCTTTTTATGAGTATTTCTGAGCTGTACAGGGACAGATGACTTTATCCTGCTGGTGTATAGAAAAGATCTGCAAAGGCTACATGCTGTCTTTTCATAAGCAGAGTGTTGATTTAGTTTAAAGAAAATGGTGCTGGTGTCCCCTGGCCTCTGGCCAGGGCTGGATATCTCAGATTACTCTACCTATCTTTAAATGTCCTGGAATACAGATTTATTTCAGATCTGTACATAAACAGCCCCTTCTCTGAATTAAAATACTGTGTTACTTTGTTATAGCTTAAATAATTACATTGCTATAGAAGCAATATTTAGCCATTATGATAAGCTTAACATATATAGAGAGATATATAGATATAGATATACTTTGTTCTCCTAATATACTTTGGACCTGTTTGTTCCTATACCTGTGTTGAAAATCGATTGTTTTTAATCACTGGGCTTGTGAGCTAAAGTTCTGTTGTGATAAGTTATATGTCTCCTGTTTGCATGTTAATTTATAAGGCTTCCCTGAAGTAAATACGAGCACTCTCTCCTCAGAACACAACTTGGATGCCTAACTTGTTTTTTTTTTTTTTTTTTTAACCTCAATATTAATGAAACTTTGCATGTAGCTTGCTTTTTTTGGCACTGGAATGTACCAATATGGGTGATTTGGTTAATGTCTCAAATATTGTTTTGAACTTTGCGTTTATAATGTTATCAAACTGGGATTATTGCACTTGGTGTAACTTCTCAGTGCTTTTCAGTTGATGAAACTTCTAAACAAGACTTTGATTTTGAAAAGCTGGCCTTTTAGACCAAAAAAAAAAAAAAAAAGCAGTAAAGCCAAGAATCTTGTCCTTCAACATCCACAAGTATTATCTTACTGTCTCTAGAGACATGTGGACATAATTCTCTGCTATTTCTTGAAAACTGCTACTGTCATAATAGTGGGAAAAGAAGCAAGGACCAGGCAAGGTTAAAAAAAAAAATTGATGTGCTTGTATATCTTTCATGTCACAAGCTATTTCTATTTATAACAAATATTTTATAAACAAGCATATTTATTGATTCATAATAAGAGAGCTCTCAAATCAACCTGAAATACTGCAAAGCTATTTTATAACACACAAAGTGATAATCATGAGTACCCACCTTTATTTGTGAAATAAGATATAAGGTGTTTGCTTAGTGAAATAACAAATGAAACTATCGCATTGGTTATAAAAAGTCTTTTTTTAAAAAAAAAAAAAGAAATCATCTTAGAATTTTATTGATACTTTTATAACTGTTTCAGATTATATTTCCTGAAGTTCTAGTTTTCATCCTTGTACACAGCTTTTTATTAATTACTATTATAAATGTAACCCTGAATTTTGTTTCTTTTTGTATTGGAGTTATTTCAAGTCCATTAGAAGTCTAGTGTGAGCCAACAGTAATTTTCAGTTTTCTGAAGTACAAGAGTCCTCAGAGACTCTTATTGACAAAGGAAAAGCCATTTCTTCCGTAAATAGGTTAAGAATGGTTGAGAGGAGACTGGCCAAGCCCTTGTATTGGACAAAGCAGGCTAATGCAGTCTCAAAAGATAGACCCATCGTAGTTATCACAGGAAAAATATTGGACATTCCAGCTTTGTATTGCCTAAAGTTAATGCTGCCAATATTTGTAACATGAAGCTATAAATAGTGTTGGCTTCTTTCCCGGCAACATCATTCCATTCTCAGTACCAGAAGTATTTCCATATAACTGTGTTGGCTTTACCCTGGTTCAGCTTCTTAATGGTGGGTAGAGATGTAAAGAACAATGTGGGGGCTGAGGCCCTGGGTTGAATCCCTGGCACTGCAAACAAACAAAATAAATTTGGATTAAATTAATCAACACAGACCAATGTAAAGTTGTGGGATTTTACCTTAGTTTTGTCATTGATCATTTCCAGGGTAATTCCAAGAAGTTCATTTAACTACTTGGTGCCCAGATTTCCACCTAGTAATGTGGAGACAAACCTACCTCATAAGAATGAATCTAGTGTTTACTTCAGCAGCACATATACTAAAATTGCAGTGATAGAGAGAAGATGAGCAAAAAAGAAAAAAAGAAAAGAAAAAGAATGAATCTCTTGCTCTTTCCTGGAACCAGAAGCTTGAGTTTTTTAATTCTTGGTCTTTGAAGGACTAGGAAGATGGAAATTAAGAAACAAACAGGCATGCATTAACTTCTTGGAATTTTCTAATTTGGCAGAATTAGAAAATAGCTATCTTTATTTCCATCTATTCCTTTTGACATTTTACCAAGCATCTAAAACTACTAAAGTTAAAAATCTCTTTTCAAAACCTGTAGTCCCAGCTGCTCAGGTGGCTGAGGCAGGAGAGGACCCTATAAGTTAACAAATTCAAGACCAACCTAAGCAACATAGTGTAATTTTAATGTCTTTCCAAATTTATCCTATTCTTAATAAACTCATCTTTATCCAAGTGATATTCTTAGAGTAACACGTACTTAAAAATAAAACCAACATCTATATTTTGACCTGTCTTTTAGCCATTTTCTTATATGCAGACACTTGGAATATGCAGGAGATTCTATTTCCATGGGTCAATTCTATTACTTATTTACAACTTCAGTAAAAAAAAATTTTAAAGAGAGGAGATACTTACTTTGTTGACTAAAACTAGACTTGAGATTATCTGCGGAGGAGATTTTCAGTTGTCATCCTAGAACCTAGTAAACTTCTTTCTATTAAATACTATTAAAAATATTACCCTGAAATTTCTTTGAATATAGACCAATTTACTTTCTTCTATTTTCCAAAGTCATTTCTGAAATAATTCCTATGAATCAACCTATAGGACATGCTAGGCACTAGATGTTTAATGACTTTTTTCAAAGGTATTATCAATTAAAATTTATACTTGTGCTTCAACACGGTGGTCAGATATTCACAAAAGGAAAATAGAAAAAGTAAAAACAAAATGAAACACTTTCTCATTGTTCCCCTTCCAAGGGTTTTGAGCATAGTAAAGACACATGGAACTTCTCTACAGAGTTGCTTTTCCTCATGCTCCTCTTCATAGAAATTATAAAATCCAAGACTTCTTTACAGCATTTTCTACAGCTTTGAAAAAGACTGTTTTATTATACATAGAAATTTCACTTTTTTTCAGTACATTCAAACTACCCCATTACTTGTAATTTTGGTACCAGAAACTGAGACAACTCTACACACATATCCACATACACAAAAAGATGGATACATGTCTGTTTAAACTCATCTTGGAATGTTTTACATGATATAAAAACACCAAATGTATCAAACTATCCTGGGTTTTGTACATCATATGGATCAGAGGTTGCAAACTTTTTCTACAAAGGGCCAGATAGTAAATACTTTCAAGTTTGCAGGCTGTTTTACAACTACTCAGCTTTGCATTGTAGAGTGAAAGCAGTATGTATCACTAAATATTACTCTTCCCTATCATTTAACATTGTAAAACCATTCTTAGCTCAGAGCCATCAAAAACAAAGAGAAGGTAGAATTTGGCCTGTTGGGCTTAGTTTCTGATTCAGATCAGGAAACTAATTAATTATGTTTTTTGCCTTTGTACCTTTGAAGAGCTGAAATTGTTATCATCTTTATCCACTATCAAAGTATTCCTGTCTTATTTATGATTAGAAATGGAAACCAAAAGACAAGGCTTTCATTTCTGTTTATCTGATATTAGGGTACACCTTGAGTGGAATCTAAAATTCTATAACCACCCTAAATTTACCCTCTCTTTAGCCATGTTTTAGAGATATATAATAAATATGGTAAAGACAGTGAAATAAATACATATATATATTTTACTCTTAGCGTGTGATTTTTTTTTTTTTTTTTTTTTTAGTGTTCTAAGCAGATGTATAAATTTAAGTTTGGGTATCTGTTAGAAACATTTTTGGAAAGGTTTCTCTTTCCCAATTATCTTCAATAACTTTTTAAAAAGTTCCTCTATATCTTACTATTTAAAAAATAAAAAGATACTTCTTTGAAGGGAATTCCTCATTTCTGAGAGCCTGTTTGGGCAATAGTGATCAGTAAGTCAGGAGAAAATAAAATAAGATTCTTTTGGAAGTGGCATTGTTCCCTGTTTGACATGGTTGTAAAATCTGAAGGGTTACCAGGATCCTTTAGCTCTGATACTCAGTTGAACAAAGTATTTATCCACTAACAGTTCAACAAGGCTTTTAAACCTACAGAAATCTGCTAAAGAACTTCTCTTTCCCAACATTTTTTTAATATTTTTCTCACATTAATTGTTCTGTTAATATGTAAATTTATCATGAATAAATCTTATTACAAATCAGATTCTGTTTGCTACTAATCATTAGGGAAGTAGGAGCCAGTAATGCCATGCATAGCCCCACTATGGAGAAAGGAGTGGGGAGGGAAACAAACAGCTGCTTCCACTGATAAGCAGGAGATGCCTGTCAGCCAAGTTTTCTAGGAAAGTTCTCTTGCTTTTTGTGTATTTTCACTCTTCTCTGTGGTCCAGTAATTGCCTTTGCTTAGTCCTAGACAGAGACAACCTCTTTGTGTGTAAATATTGTTTTAAATCAGCTTGGAACTCATTTGATTTATTTATGTCAGATTTTAAAAACAATTTTTCCTAACCAATTTAACCAGTCACTACAACACGTGTAATTGTCACATCCGTTAAAAACATTTTAATGTGCTGAATTTGCCTTTTGTGGCTTTTTAAGGCGTTGTACAAATTAGTAGTTATTAACCATCCAATATTGCCACTCTGATCAGACTGAAGATTGAGAGTGGAGTGGGTGTGGGTATGTGGGTGCAAGGAGAGCTTGTTCCTGTGATGTGGAATTCATGGAAGGTATACCGCTTTCCCTCTCACTTCACCTCAGGTAAACCTTCTCTTGCTTTCACAGCTCCAGATGTTATTGTATCATTCAGGCCATTACTTAAAATCAATACTCCACATTTTGAAGTGGTCTGTATACTAGCTACAAGTATGTACCTTGTGGCCATGTCTGAGTAATATGAAAATGTTGTAGTGTTTCTTCAAAGCCACATTCCTTCAAGAAATTTGTTGATAACGTTAGCACAGAAAGCCATTTTCATTAATGTAGGTTTTTTCAGGAAGAGAAGACACCGTTGATATCTAAGAATAGTTTTCTGTTGCTTTTATTTCTGTGGAATAGAGATACTGTTTTCTAAATATAGTTTTCTGTTGCTTTTATTTCTGTGGAATAGAGATACTGTTTTCTAGATATTAAATTGGGGTATAATTTTTTAAATGCTTATTAAGACTTTAATCATTTTTAGAACTGGAACTTCTGTGAAAGCTTACTGACAACATTAATTTTGTTCCACCTGAAATAACTAGAATTTTTGTGCTGGTTATAGCTCCTTTCTCTCCATCTCCATCACTGCACCCCAGCCCTTCATAGTATTATGAAATGCAACTGACTGCCAAAGATTTCTGGTCTCCTAGACATGTTCAGTATAACCTTTAATATTTGCTCAAGCACTTTGACTTCTACAGATCTGTTCAGGTGTGAGAATGTTCATTTGATCTGTGGAGTCCTTGCTGGTGAGTGCAGTGTAAAGGCAAAATTTTCTATTACCTAATAGTTAAAATTTTGCACACAGGCATGATTTTTTAAGCTGTTTGCTTTTACATTCACTTACTCTGGGGATAATCTAATAACAGCACTTTTTAGGAAATTGTAAAATCTATAGGAGCTGGGGGTATGGCTCAGTGGTACATCAACTTGTCTAGCATGCTCAAAGCCAGATGCCATCCCCAGCACCACAAAAACAAACAAACAAACTATGTTTGAAGGATATTCATAATTAGCAAATGACATTGACTGGCATTCATTAAAGAAAGGCTGCATTATGGAGTTATTTTCATGTAATGAACAATTTCACCAATTCTAATAAAAGCCAGTGTCTTCCTGAGTAAGCTTCTATCCAGATTCTATCCAGATGTAAGCTTTATATACTGGAGAATAGCAGTGCACCATGAAAGTGACTCTGAGCTTCATGGAGAAACTAGTGAGCACCTGTAAGGATGTATTTCTAGCTACGGACCTGCACATACAGATATTAAAAAAAAAAAAATGGGGGAGGGTGTCTCCAAGAGAGAGGAAATTGGAAGAGTAAAAATATATTGTGTGATTCAGAATGGCACAGTAGAAGGGAAAGACAGAATTTTGAAATCATCTTTTGCTAGCCACATGGTAACTCTGTTGTTAGTTTATCCCCATCTTGATCGTTTGTGATTCTAATGTTCTTTTTGAAACTGCTAGCGGCCTGAGTTTTCCACTGAAAAGTGTACCAAAACTATGATTTATCAAGCTTTGGGGGTGGGGGGATGGGGAATGTTTTTCTTTTCAGTAATTTTTGTTCTTTCCTCATTTGTTTCCTTTTTTGGCTGAAGAATGGGCTACTGCTGTTTGACTTGTCATCTTTATGTGCTGTTTACACATGGCTTTTACAAAAGAAGCCATTACCACATCTGATTTATCTTTTATTGCAAGTGCCCATTGAAAAGCATTTGTTTTAAATGAAATGTTTCTTTTTTAACCTCCAAGTTGATGTTCCTACTGATTATTATACAACCAATGGAAATACTGATAATATTTTTTTTCAAAATAGGAAAGAGATGATAAACATTTATAAATTTATAATGTCTAGAGACATATGTTTTGTTTTTCTAGACCCTTTCCATAGGCATTTAAAGACATTCTTTCCAAACTTGCCCTGTTTTGTTAAAAGAGAATAATTTATTGTAGGAACAGAGCACTCGCAATTAACTGATCTTATCAGGATTGGATTCTACATTTTTTAGCTTGCATGTTGCAGACCATCTGGGGATATTATTTAAATACATTGTTGACAATTTAAGTGACTGTAATATTTATTGTTTACTTTAGTTAAGAACCAGGAGCTGGACTCTTCTGCTGGGTTTCTTCCTTCTGTGCTTAGCAAGATAACCTCGGTTCCTGCTGGTTCTGTGGGCATTTGCAGTGCAAAGCATTTCTTACTGGGTTTGCAAAGCAAGGGTAATGTGCTCTGTGGGTGTATGTTGTCTGTGCATTCCCCCAACCCCAATTTCACTGCCACCCCATTTCACCCCTTTTCTCTTATTAATACTTATTTTCAGCTGGGCAGTTGGGCTCATATCTGTAATTGCAGCTATTCAGGAGGCTGAAGCAGGAGGATCTCAAGTTTGAGGTCAGCCTAGGCAACTTAATGAGACCCTGTCTCAAAATTTAAAAAACATAAAGGTCTGAGGAGATAGCCTGGTGGTAGAGTTTCCTTGTGTTCAATCCCTAGGACTGCAAAAACAAAAACAAAACTTACTTGTAAAAAATCTTATTTAAAAGTCTAACAGATCCCTTCTTCCTAAAACATAGAAACACTCATCAAACTTTCATGTGCTAACTTCCCTCAAGATATTTGTGTTTCAGCAAACCGCAAAGTCATGGCCAAGATGATGGTAACACTTCAGAGTTGATCATACCATTATACAAGGCCAGCCTTAAGTTTCTTTTTATTTGACAAAATGTAAAATAGAATGAAGCGATTATGAAAATCAGTGGTAGTTTTAATAGATGTGGTAAACTTGTTTACATTGTGTAAAGTGACTATAGAGGTAAAATTCTAAATCTCAGGCTTTCTTCTTGAGGAAAATATATTGATTTCAGGAAGTGAATATGTGGGTAATAACAAAAAAGAAAGATATACTTCTAGGCTTAGAGCAGTGAGACTATTATGCTTTAAAGGGGTTGTAGATTTTGTGACTAACTCAGAAGTTTTCTCCCCATTTTCTTTCTTAATAAACAGTATATTTCTTACAACTAGTCATTAAAAATAGCCTATCCAAGGCTGGGCTGTGGCTCAGTGGTAGAGCACTCGCCTAACAAGTGCAAGACCCTGGGTTCAATCCTTAGCACCACATAAAAATAAATAAAAGAAAGGTATTGTGTCCAACTATAACTAAAAAATAAATATTTTTTAAAAAATAGTCTATCCAGTATCTTTCCTGAGAATCTTGACCTAGGAATACATATTAAATATCCTCATATTTAGTTATTTTAGTTCTTCTATCACAATTTCTTTCTTCAAGGCTCTAGCTCCCAGTGTTCTCTAAAATATACCGAGGACAAGGGCTGGGGGTGTTGCTCTATGGTAGAGTACTTCCTAGCATGCACAAGGCCTTCAGTTCCATCCCCAGCACTAACATCAAAGAAATAAAACATACACACACTGAGGACCTGGTTAAGAACCTGCTAACAAAAGCTAAAAGGAAGACCAACCTTAGTTAAATCTGCAGTCTTGGCCCACTTATTTCCATGTAGGGACTAGATGTCTTTAATGCTCTGTTTCATGCATCTCTGCCAAAAGTAATACTTTAAGAAATATAAATAGGGGCTGGGAAAGCCACTCAGAGGCTCTGGGTTCAATTCTAAGTGCACACACGCATGCGCGCGCACACACACACACACACCTCTACTTGTGTGTGTGTATATGTACATATATGTGATGGATGTGAAGTAAGATAATGTTGATCCACAGTGTATGTCACTAATCTAACATTATTTAGATCAGTGTTGGGATATTTGATCATTAATATTCAAACTCTCAGTAGCTGTCACAACTTTGGCAGGATAGTGACCATTCCCAGTACTTGTCCTCACTGTTCCAGAGGCAGACATCTAATGGGAACTATACTGAGGAATTAAATCACAGAGACAACCACATTTTAAATTCACATTTTTAAGCATATCCCTGACATCTCTAAATCAGAAAACATTAGGTAAAATATAATGAGATGCAACTTCAATTTGAGCTATTTCTTTTCCACATAGATGTATTCAGACCATCATCATTGACTTTGACTTTCAAAAACCAACTTGTGGACTGGGGTTAGTGGTAGAGCACTTGGCTAGCATGTGTGAGGCTCCGGGTTCCATCATGGCTCCAAAAAGAAAAAGAGAAAGAAAGATTTTTTAAAAACCAACTTTGGCAAATTACTAAGGTTTGATATTGTATTTATAAGATTATTTTTATACTATTTAGCAGCTGACATTTCTTATCATTCTTTCTTTTAAATTCTCTTCCTTTAGGAACCTATTAAGATTTACTTTTTTTTTTTTTTGAGGGGGTTTTTGTTTGTTTTTTATTTATTTATTTATTTATTTATTTTAATTGGTTGTTCGCAACATTACAAAGCTCTTGATAAGATTTACTTTAAACTTTACTTAAAGTTGTACAGGACATTAAGGAATTTTCTGCACTTACTTCATAAATTGTTGACCCGTCTCTTCAGGTTTTAAAGATCAATTCACTACTGAAACCAAAATACAAGAAGTTGTATAAGAAGATAATAAGAAAACACTTAAGTATACCTTAAGGTCTTTTACATATGTACAGTGGCACACATAGTAAAATATAATTTTTCAATTAAGCAATTTTTAATATCTTTATTTTATTTTATTTTTTTTATATGGTGCTGAGGATCAAACCCAGGCTAGGCAAATGCTCTACTACTGAACTACAACCCTAGCCCAGGAAAATATTTTTTAAATGCGTGAGAAATGAAACATGGCACATTATAAGAGGAGGCTTGGTCTTTAAAGTTAGCGGGTTCTGCCTCCTTGCTTCTTCGGGACATCTAATCCTGGCCCTGAGGCGAAAGTGCTTCCCTGAGGTTTCCTGCAAGCTTGGCAGTGCTGCTGCTGCTGTTCTTCATTTGGTCCTTATCTGTCTGCCCAAGATTTTGTTATATAGAAAAAGAAAAGCAGATGGACCTTTTTTCTTCCTTTAGAGAATGGAGTTGTTGTTTTTATCACCACCCAAAGGTAAAATTAATCTTCACTAAGTGAGGAACAAGTGACCAAATGGATGTGGGAAAATTACTATACAGATTCCCCTGGAACAACCTAGATGGCTCTTGCTTAAGTAGCAAAATTTTGGAAAGGTTTTCAGGATGTATTTTCACTGTGATTCTTGTAGGAGAAGGTAGTCATACAAACATAACTGTGGTTCCTTTGATAGTCTCTTCAAATGAATAAATCTCTTAATCAAAAATAACCTGAAAATCAGGTTTAATGGAAGGACAGCAAAATACCTGTTGTTAACAGTATCTGGGATCCGTACATCAAGGAAGGGGTAATTTATAACTCGTCATGGCATGTATATACACAGGGTTTGAGGAGTCTGAGACATAAATCCCTTTGAGTAAATAGAAAGCCTTTGACAAAACAGAAAATACTGAGTTATCATGCTTAGTAGAAACCATCAGCTTTTTAAACGAAATTGAGAATCTTTAGTGCCCATGTTTAATTAAACATTTGTCTAAACTGGTGTGGTGGTGTACCCCTGTAATTCCATTAGACCTTCTTTTCATATTCTTGAAACCAACTGGGTATCACTGCAGTACCTCATGCAGGTAGCAGGTCTATTATTGAAGCATCTCTTTTCCTATAGATTCCCCCCATCAGTTAGGATAAGCAATGCCTAGATTAATACCTTTGAATCACATTGTCTCAGTTTTGCCTTTCTGTCACTGTGGATGTTTCATACACAGCCATATATCAATTGGTATTCCTGGCAAGATCCTTGTAAAGTTTCCAGGCTAATTTAGTTTATGCATTTGTGAGTCTTATGCAACCAGTGGCCCTTGCTGATGGTCATAGCCAGCAGCAAAAACTCTGTCAGTTAAAATTCTTCACTGATAATCATATACCAAATCTGGATGTCTTATGTCAGGAGGACTTTATATCTTCTTTTGGCCAGAGTTATCTTCTGTCTTTTCAGCTTTCTCCTTATATTTAAAAATATAATATCAGCCACTAAGAACAGACTTTGTTAAGTGGACTTTGGACAATCATTATACTTCTTGAAATTAGAGTCAGATTTGATGTGTATTCTTTTGAACATAATAGGACATTTCCTTTGGTCCTACGTGAAATGTCTTCTGCTGCCTTGGTTAGAAGATGGGCTTTAGAACTAGAAGCAGACCAGAATCCAAGCCCTAGTGCCATCACTTCCTAGCTCTAAGTTGCTTAACTTGTGCATTTCTTTGTTTTTATAAAATTGGGAAAATGACTCCTTCACAGTGAGATTGTAGAGAATTTAAATGAGAAAACATGTTAAAGTGATTAGTGCACGGTAAACATGCGTTATATTAGTTTTTCTCTTATTTTACTGACAGAAAAGATAATACACTAGACAATGGGGTCTGGTTAAGTGAGCCACTGTTTATGTTCTTTTTTTTTTTTTAGAGAGAGAGAGAGAATTTTAACATTTATTTTTTAGTTTTCGGCGGACACAACATCTTTGTTTGTATGTGGTGCTGAGGATCGAACCCGGGCTGCACGCATGCCAGGCAAGCGCGCTTCCGCTTGAGCCACATCCCCAGGCCTGTTTATGTTCTTTCTAAACATGCCTTTCTAAATATTTCAGTTATTAAATAGCATGAGACAAAGCAGAACCTGGATTTAATATACCTTTAACAAGTTTTTACTGAATGTCTGTTTTGTGCCAAAAACTATATAAGAAAGATATGAAGCCAAGTTAGACATAGTAAGGATAAGGATGTTCTTATTCCCCAAAGTCCAACGGAAAAGACAGGTGATACCAGTAATGAGGGTATAATGAGAACCGAACAGGAATGGTATCTAACTACACTGTGGACACTCAGGAAAACTCCCAGAAGAACTGATACTTGAGCTAGACATAGACTTCCAACCAGAAGGAACAATATTCACAAAATAATGGAGGCAGAAGAAAGTTTGCTGTGTACTAGAAACTGCAAATAGTTTTGAGTTAATGGAGTGAAAGCTATATGTGGATGTGTAGCAGTATGAAGCTAGAGGGAGAGGTAGGGGTCAGATTTTGAAGGATTTTCCATCTTACTAAAGTGTTTGGACTTCAACCAAAAGGCAGTGAAGATCTGCTGAAGAGTTTTAAGCTGGAAAAATGGAGGTTTCAGTGCTTCATGTTAGAAATAAACACTTTAGCAACAGAATGGAGGATATATTCAAAGAAGGTTTGAGGTGAAAAAAAAAAAAAGAAGAAATCTCTTGAGAGTTTCTGTAATAATCTGGGTGAGGCATTGTAAAAGCTTGAATGGAGGTAGCAAATGTGGTAATAGAGACAGGCAGACAGATAAGGGGAATATCAGAATAGAATAAAGATGACTTGGTTATATAATCTCCAGTGGATTGAGTAAGGAAGGCGTTGAAGATGACTCTCGGGCACGGAGCACTGGATAGATGACAGTACCATTTACCAATGTAATAGAGATAATGAAGGAAGCTGGGGTGAGAGGTGCAGGCCGTGATTGGGTGAGTTTAGTATAGGGCATGCCTTTGAGGATGGTTGGTAAATCATGGTCTCTATTGTCCAAAAGATCCAGTCAGCAGAGCCAACTGAAGAGGTGAATTTGACCATAGGTGAGAGTGCTATAAATGGTAATCCAAACCAGCTGTTAACAGTTTTCTTTTTATTTCTAATCTAGCACATATGTGGTGCTCAGTAAATATTTGTTGAGTTGAAAGTATAATGGCTACAACCTTAACCCTGATCTCTTATATATATGCTTTGGGGGAATAAAGAGATTGATCTAGTTGTGGACAACTTTGTGGCACTTGACAACTGTGGGTCAAGTGGTGCTGGCCTAAGCAATGTAATTAATTCACAAATAGCTGCTGCTGCCCCTGCCCCTCCCCCTCCCCCGTCCTCCTCCCCCCCCCCTCCTCCCACTGGGTATTGAACTCAGGGGCACTTGACCATGGAACCACATCCCCAGCACTATTTTGTATTTTATTTAGAGACAGGGTTTCACTGAGTTGCTTAGTGCCTCACAGTTGCTGAGGCTGGTTTTGAACTCGTAATCCTCCTGCTTCGGCATCCCTAGCTGGTGGATTTACAAGTGTACACCACTATGCCCGCTCACAAATAGCTTCTTGATGACAGATGTTGCTTATCATTTGAGCAGATTGGCACCAAATTGGCTCTTATTTGATTTTCCTAGGTATTTTTCTTATTATTAGTCAGCCTTCCCAGTTGTGACAGGTTTGGAGAAGCCTTGAAGTTCCTTTCCATGTGATTGGGGTTGGATACCCTGTTCCACAGAGCTAGGGCTAGCCTACAGCAATCCGAGAAAGCCTATTTGTTTATTATTAGCTAATCTGTTTTTGAACAACCTCAAAAGAAATGGTGAGATAAGTGCCCTAAAAGTAGTACGGCATGCTGTGTGTCACAACAAATTAAATATTTTGTGCTCCAGGTCCTCTTATATTAGAGGTGCCCTACTAATCATTTGGTTAAATTAAATGAATCAGTCTGATGCATTAGAATTTACAAAAAAAAAATGTTTTCATGTTATTGTATTTGATCTTCAGACCTCTACAAGTCCAAGTTTCATTCTCATTTTAAGTATGAGGAAATTAATATTCTATTGGTAATATACTATTGGCAAGAATGTTTTTTGTGTCTCTGATCTGCAGACAGAAACAGCCCTATTGTCAGTTTCTCAATTCTGCTCTTCATGTTCCAAGTCGTGTGCATCCTCAGTGATTATGAAAGCACCACTTACTCTGGACTCAGCTCGTGCCTGTTGAGATGCTCTTGTGTCACATGTTTCAAGAGGGTGGAGGAGTGAAGTTGGCCTGGAGTTCCTCGTGCAGGGCGTCTTTTCTTGCCTTAATAGAGCACTGGTTTATATTCACCACAAGTAGGCTGGCTCACAGAGTTAGGAGTAGCAGTAATTTTTTAAAAATATAATAAACACATGTAACATGGTTTGAGCACTAAAATATGTACACTGGTTCAAGCTTAGTCATTGATTCCAGGAATACTTTCTTAAAAGAGTCCCTTTCTATTATTAGGTTCCTCTGTGGCATGTAATATGGTAAAGTGACCTTACCAGAAATTAAGGCCTTAAGTGGCTTCTTTACATATGCACATTTCAAGTGAGCACGTGTAGACTATTTCTTGCCACTGCCTTTGGCTTCACTTAGATTGTTCATTTTTCCAAAGGTTCATATTCCTGCAGATGGGAATTCCTCCTCCTCCTCCTCCACTTAGAGCATTTGATGTTTCTTTAAACCTATAGGAATAGGTACATCTTCTGTAGTGCTATCATCTTCTCCCCGTACTTTTTAAAAACTATTTTTTTCTGTGATGAGAAGCATTTAGCCCAGGAGGAAACTGTGTTTCCAGAATTTATCTCTCTCATAAATTGAAGTGTTTTGTCATTCATCTGTGAAGACACACATCTCAGCTGCTGGTCATTTGTATTGTTTTCAGAGAAACATTTCACTATTTTGGATAGCACGTCTGATGTTGTGACCATGATTAGAGTGTCTGCTACCTGTGTCTCTCTCTTCCTGCCAATCAAATCTAGATTTTAGCTTCTCTGTTTGGAGTTAGCATGATGATACCTGAAACTCAGAGATATTTTTCAACCTGATCAGCTTCTCAAGAACATGTTATGATTGACTCATAAATTGTACTGTGTCCTGTGTATAGTAATGAGTTAGGTATTTAGGAATGACAAAGTGACTTCTGTAAGTATTCTCCTGAAGAGAATATGTTATACAGCCAAGATCATAAGACTACAAAGTGCTAGGTACTATGTGAGGCACATGGGAATTAATTCTCAGATTAACAATGTTACAGAAATATGACGAAAATGAATTGGAGTTGCTTAAGCTGCAGATAAATGTAGCAAATGGCAGCAGTTCTTGCTTTTGACTACCTCAGAGCCAAGATTCTTACTTTATATTAACATTGGTGAGGCATCTTAAAAATCATTTTTTTTTTTTTTAGGGAGAGGGGGAGAGAGAGAGAGAGAGAGAGAGAGAGAATTTTTTTTAATATTTATTTTTTAGTTTTCGGCGGACACAACATCTTTGTATGTGGTGCTGAGGATCGAACCCGGGCCGCACACATGCTAGGCGAGCACGCTACCCCTTGAGCCACATCCCCAGCCCAAAAAAAATCATTGTTGATTCTCAAAGTTCATTATGTTCTACTGCTTATTCCTAATCTTCTTGTTTTTATATGTGTTCGTTCATTTGTAGAGTATAAATGGCATTCGCACTGAGGAGGTGGCTGTCGTGACAAAAGGGTCATCTACTAACCCTGACTCTGAATGGGAGGGCCCCAAGCAGTTGGTAGATCCTAGTGAGAGCCAGATGACCACCCCATCGGCGTCTCCACAGAGCTTTAACCTTGGCTCCCTCTCCACAAGCATCAAGGAGACAGAGCAGAAGGAACAGGGGGCAGCTGGCTCTCCTGATACTAAGGAGATGCTAAGAGGCCCAGGTGGGGAATGTCCAGGAGTGGAGGGACAGGCCAGTGTCTTAACACCCTCAGTAACACCAGCTTCCTGTCAGCTGCAACTTGGTGAAAAAAAGGCAGACAGTAGTGAAGAACATGTCACACCAGGAGAGCCACTTGGAAAACAAAACGGATCATTTCTTGACTTACGTGTGGGTACCCAGTTCCCCACCCTCATTCGAAGTTTCCAGGTAGTGACTGATTGGATGACTCAGGTGTAATGACTCTCTGGGAGAGGGCCAGAATCTGTCCTATGGAGGAGGAGGTGGTGGTGGTGGTGGTGGTGAGGGTAGCAGCTTCTCTTCTTTTTTTCTTCAAAATCACAAAGTAAAATTAAAGCCTTTGATTATAATAAAGAAAGTAATTCAGAGGAATCAACTCTATGACTAGGTACCTTCTCCCCTGATAACTTAACAAAACTCTTGGGAATAAATTCCAGCTATTTACTTTATGAAGCTGGTGTAAGTATGTTCATCTATTAGTTGTTCAAGTAAGTATAGGTGAAGGAAAGAGGTGAATTTTGGAGACTTCCGTGGTGAGGAACCTTCAGTGTTCTGAGACCATGTTCAAAAATTTCCAGGACTCCTTAGAGGGGCAGCTGATCTTTTGGTGAGATTTCAGGCCCCAAATAATAATCGATATACTATAGCCCCACTGCGTAGTCCACCACACCCACTGACCCTACTCCTAGGGGATTCCATGATTGTAGACACTAATTCCCTGTGCCAAGGTGGATGGTCACTTAACCCAATCACAGTCCAGTGGTAGTTTTAAGGTGATTGGGGAAGGTGAGCAGATGGACAAGAAGGCCTTTGATATTCCACTAATGTTCATTCTTCTGAAATTCTGAGATTAATCACCAGGTGGTGGTAGAACTGATTTTTTTTCTTTCCAGTTTTCCAAATTCTGCTTTTTTTCAGTGAGCCCAGTGTGAATGTCTGACATTGATTTGAGAGAAGTTAATGAATCCCAGGGTAATGCATTCCAGTGCCTCTGCTGTTTCTTGTACCGTTTTGTATTTAGTGGAGGAAATGTGGCCGATTTTCTTAATTATAATGGTACAGCCACAAGGACAAATGAAAGTGATGGCTATTTGGCAAATAGTTTTATATTCAAATTCTGAAGGTCAATCTGAAGTGTTTTATAAGACAAGTCATAACTGTCTGATCTTAAAGTTTTCCATTAAGCTTATGAAAGTGATTACAGTAATGCTGCTTTTTAATATCCCTCATGATGTGACACCCTGTCAGGAGGACTTTGGAATAGAGTCCAAGACTTGGGCAGAGGAAACACCTTTGGAGATTCAGCTCACCCTTTGCTTGATTCTAGCTAAAGCTTTGATCAGATCAATGTCAGAAGGTTTAGTTCTTCAAGCCTTCAGCAAGACTCTGATAACTCTGTTACTTTACTACTTCACAGCCCCCACTGGTGAAGACTCAGACTGTCACCATTTCAGATACTGCAAATGCTGTGAAAAGTGAAATCCCGACCAAAGACGTCCCCATTGTCCACACCGAGACCAAGACCATCACTTATGAGGCTGCCCAGGTAGGACACCTCATGATGCTTCAGAACAAAGACTGGAGTAGATACAATAAATGTTCACAGGATTTCTAATCATTTGCTGCAAATAATAACAGCTTTTTTCCTGGGAAGTTCTTTTTAGAAGGGATTACTGATCTGAGAATACCTTATTAAAAGCAAGATTGTTGTGGCTAGAGGTGTGGCTCAGTGGTAGATCATGTGCTTAGGATGAGTGAGGCCCTAGGTTCAATCCTTAGCACCAACCAACCAACTAACAAAAAAAATTATCTTGGGTCTGACTGCTTATTTCCACCTAATTCACTTGGGAAAGTCAATCTAGAGTGATGGTTAAGAATATGGGTCAGATAAACCAAGTTCAGGTCTCAGCCCCTCCATTTATTATTATTATTATTATTATTATTATTATTTAATTTTTAGTTGTAGTTGAACACAATACCTTTATTTTATTTATTTTTATGTGGTGCTGAGGATCGAACCCAGGGCGTCACATGTGCTAAGTGAGCGCTCTGCTGCTGAGCCACAACCCCAGCCCTCAGCATAAAATTTTTAAAAAGAGCTGGGGAGGAGCTGCAGTAGTAGCTCAGTGGTAGAACACTTGTCCAGTATGTGTGAGGCACTGGGTTTGATCCTCAGCATCACATAAAAATAAGTAAAATAAAGGTTTAAAAAATATAATAACAAAAAAGAGGGGCTGGGGATGTAGGATGGTGCTTGTCTAGCATGTGCAAGGCCCCCAGTTCAATCCCCAGTACCTAAAAAAAAAAAAGCCAGTCTTCCCAAACTTCCCAAAATGGGGGATAATGTATCTACCCACTGTAAGATTTGGAGGAAGATTAGGTGAAATAAAGTCCAGAGTGTAGGATTTTAGTTTGATAAATGAGAAGTTGCTTAAAGTTCTCTGATGGGGGTAATAAAGAAGCATAATTAAAGCAATGATCTTATAAGAGGGTTCCTAAAGCTGTGTGCTACATATATTAAAGTTGGGGGGCTAGAGACAAAATTATAACTAGGGTGGATCTGGGAAGATGCTTATAAAGAGCTGAAGTATAACCTTAGGAGAGGAGAGGAGAGATAAATCAACCAAGGTAGAGAGCCTGGCATAGCGTGCATGACGGTAATCTCAGCTGCTTGGGGGAGGCTGAGGCAGGAGGATCACAAGTTTGAGAAGCCAGCCTGGACAGTTTTCTTTCTTCTTCCTTCTTGTATTCATTCATTCATTCATTCATATATGTGTACAAATTGGGGATCCAACCTAGGGCCTCACGCATGGTATGGCCGGGCAATTTAGTGAGACCCTATTTAAACAAAATTTTTTAAAAAGGGCTCTGTGTATAACTCAATGGTAGAGAACTTGCCTAGCATGCAGGAGACTCTGGGCTCAATCCCAATACCTCCCCCTCAAAAAAAAAATAAGAGTGAGAGAAAGAAAAATGAATGAGTAGGACTTGGCAATGAAGAGGACTGAGAAAAGGAAGGAATCAAAAATTAATTTAAGATTGTGTATGCTATTATGCCAGAGGATGTAGAAAATGAATTACTTACATAAGGGAAGGAATCCCTTTAAACTCTCACTACCATGGAAACAACCTAAATGTCTATCAGTAGAGAGCTGGTTAAGTACATTATGGAACATCTAATTAAGGTAATTCTATGTGGCTTCTGCATGGGAACGAGCTACGTGATAAATCTGTGAATGCTGTGGTATGGTGTGAATAACATGCTACTGTTTGTGGAAGGGAAAAGGGAAGTATATATAGCTGTGTATGGAAAAGCTATGTGTGTGGGCTTGGATAGCAGTATACTCTTTCTGAATGGATACTACAAAAAACTAAAATAAAATAACTGGCCTCTGATGAATGAAAATGGAACTGTGGGACTTCTGGTCAGAAGTAGGAGGGAGACTGCCTTTTCACTTTACAACATTTTGAAGTTTTTGAAGTTTGTAGCCTATACACACCCTCCCCCACAGAAAAAGTAATGGTTCAAAAGAAATTTTTCTAAAAATTAGGGCCACACACTGCCCACAGAAGTCTATGCGGTAAAAAAGCAGTCACTTCAAAATAACCTGAGAGAGATGGGGTTGGGTGAGGGCCCCATGGCTGCCCATCTGCTGAACCCTGCTCCAGGGAGTCAGCTTGCTGAAGCTCCCAGGGAGTGGGGCCATATAACCCCCAAGCCCAGAGCTGCATGCTGGAACTGTAGTGGCCGCATGGACACAGTGTATGGCTCAGGAAGCAGCTCAACAGCACTGGATGTGTATACCGCCTCAAGGGCTGCAGCAAGGCCAAACTGCTTGCTGTATGCTTGGGCAGCATGACCAAGGTCTACAGCTTGTAAGGGTCTGGATTCCTAGCTGTGCCTTCATGCAGGACTTGGCCCAGATGTTTGGGGGACCTCTTGCTCTTACCAGTATCCCCTCAGCTCTAACGTGGTTGACTTACCTATGCCTAGAAAGCTTAGGATCGTTCATCCAGGCTGTGCCCTGGAAAGCACACAGCCGTCCTCGAACAGAAGTACAGGCTGCTCCCCTCACAGGGGTCCTGCCTATGAAATTTGGAAGGACCCAAGGACAGTGCTGATACTGTGACCATCTACTGGTTGTTTGCAAGGCCTCATTTGTAGAGGCCACTGGAGTCACATCACAAGCCCGACCTTTTAGGCAGTGCATCTTTTCTGAACACTAGACCAGAAGCTGCTGGTTTAGTCTCATACTGTGGGGGAAGGTTATATTTGTTCTGTAGTTGCATATATCAGCCAAAAGCTGGAAAAAAGA
Organism: Spermophilus citellus; assembly: GCF_964194105.1. Classification (NCBI taxonomy): domain Eukaryota; kingdom Metazoa; phylum Chordata; class Mammalia; order Rodentia; family Sciuridae; genus Spermophilus; species Spermophilus citellus. The sequence continues at coordinate 118,526,481 of NC_138191.1, read as the reverse complement.
GATTAAGAACATTCCTAGGGTGGTCTTAATTCTGATCAGTTTCTTCTTTCCTTCCCTCTCTCTGTCTCTTTGAAATTGAAAAGTCAGCTGGGCACAGTGGGGCAAGCCTGTAATTCCAAGAATTTGGCAGACTGAGGCAGGAGGATCACAAATTCAAGGCCAGCCTTAGCAACCTAGGGAGGCCCTAAGCAACTTTGTGAGACTGTCTCTCTCTCAAAATTTTTAAAAAGGCGGGAATGTAGTTCAACAGTAAAGCATCCCTGGGTACAATCCTCAGTACCTCAAAAAAAATTTTAATTGAAAAATAATTTAAAAGATTTAGAATCTAATGAGAGCAATGTCTCTGGGTGGTAGCATTTTAAGTTCAAGCCAGCTGGAAATGCTGGTGCAGTTTAAAAGTCAGGTGACCAAAGGCAAGGGGTTGCTCCTCAAGCTGGAACCAGATTATAGAATCACATGCCTAAAACATTCATAGGAGAAAAGAGAGACTTTTTAACAAATGGTACTGGGAAAACTGGTTATCCATATAGAGAGAATGAAACTAGACCCTTATATTTCAACTTGCATAAAAATCGAGTGAAAATGAATCAAAGACCTAAGAATTAGGCTGTGTGCTGTGGTGCATGCCTTAATCCCAGTGGCACTAGGCAGAGGCAGGAGGATCGCAAGTTCAAAGCCAGCCCCATGGGACTAGAGACCATCTACTAATCAAGGCACCAAGCAGCTCAGTGAGACCCTGTCTCTAAATAAAATACAAAATAGGGCTGGAGATGTGGCTCAGTGGTCGAGTGCCCCTGAGTTCAATCCCCGGTACCAAAAAGAAAAGAAAAGGGAAAAAAAGATCTAGGAATTAGACCAGAAACTAACACTCCAGTGTGTAAGCACAGGCAATAACTTTTTCAATAGAACCCATAAAGCTTGGGAAATAAAGCCAAGAGTTAATAAGTGGGTTGGCATCAAATTAAAAAGTTTTTGCACAGCAGAGGAAACAATGTGAAAAGAGAACCTATAGAATGGGAGAAAAATCTTTGCTAGCTATTCTTCTGACAGAGGATTGATATCTAGAATATATAAAGAACTCAAAAATTTAATGCCAAAAAATCAAGTAACCCAATTAATAATGGACAAATGAGTTAAACAGATACTTCTCGGGAAAAAAAAAAAGAAAGAAAGAAATACAAAAGGCCAACAAATTAAGTATGTTCAATATTATTAGCAGTTAGGGAAATGAAAATCAAAACTACACTGCGATTTTATCTCACACCCATCAGAATGGCAGGCATCAAGAGTTCAAGTAACAACTGCTGGAGAGGATGTGGAGAAAAGGAACACCTTGACACTATTGTTGGGATTGTAAATTAGTACAACCACTATGAGAATTTGGAGGTTCCTCAAAAAACTAGGCATGGCCACCATATGACCCAGCTATACCACTCCTCAGTATTTATCCTGAAGAATTGAAGTCATCATACTACCCTGATACATACATACCCACGTTTATAGCAGCTCAATTCACTATGGAACCAGCCTAGGTATCTGCAAACAGATGAATAGATAAAGAAAATGTGGTCTGTATACCCAATAGAGTTTTATTCAGTCATAAAGAAAAACGAAATTTTGTCATTTGCAGGAAAATGGATGGAACTAGAGACCATGTACTAAGTGAAATAAGTCAAACTTAGAAGGTTAAGGAATGGGCTGGGGATGTGGCTCAAGCGGTAGCGCACTCGCCTGGCATGCGTGCAGCCCGGGTTCGATCCTCAGCACCACATACCAACAAAGATGTTGTGTCTGTCGAGAACTAAAAAATAAATATTAAAAAATTCTCTCTCTCTCTCTCTCCTCTTTCACTCTCTCTTAGAAAAAAAAAAAAGAAGGTTAAGGGATGTATGTTTTCTCTCATATGCTACAGAAGCTAGAGAGGAAAAAGGAAGAGAAAGGAGGGAACAGGTCTCATGAAAATCAAAGGGAGATCAGTAGAGGAAAGGGACCAAGGGGTAGCGGGAGGGAAGAAAGAGGGAAGTGTCTGGGAGTGACAGTGTCTAAATTATATTGTTATATTGTGTGCATGTGCAAATATGCAACAACAAATCCCATCCTGTGTACAGTTATAATGCATCAATTTAAAAAATGGGGGGGGGGTTGTAGAACCACACACCAAACATTTCCCTCCAAACCTGTGGGGCCAGTGGTGTGGTTGGTTGTGATTGCCTGGTGGGGATAATTATCATTTTGGTCTAATAGTGGAGATTTGCTGGGGGCATCCAAATTAAACAATATTGGAAACAAAAATCCTTTCAGCCAGGGACTTTTTCTTATTTATTCATGAAATAAGTTATAGTTAATTGTATGTATGATGTCTTTATTTAACTGTAGTGTTTACTCAGCACCTTTTATCTTTATTCATATGTATGCCAAATGTTAAACATAATTAATGTTGGACATTTGAACTTTTTTTTTTAACCATAAAAAATGCTATTAGCCAGACGCAAGTGCCACACGCCTGTAATCCCAGCAGCTCCAGAGGCTGAGGCAGAAGGATCATGAGTTCAAAGCCAGCCTCAGCAAAGGCGAGGCCCTAGGCAACTCAATGAGACCCTGTCTCTAAATAAAATACAAAACAGGGCCGGGGATGTGGCTCAGTGGTCGAGTGCCCCTGAGTTCAATCCCTAGTACCCACCCCCCCCAAAAGAAAAATGCAGTTAAACGTATTTTTAAATGGTTTTAAAAAATAATGTAAGAGAAATATAAAGTGAGCAAGATGCCTGGACAAATTACACCAGCTTTGGAGTTAGGGATACTTAATTTCAACACTTACTAGGGTTTTTTTTTAATATTTATTTTTTAGTTTTTTTGGTGAACACAACATCTTTATTTTATGTGGTGCTGAGGATCAAACACAGCACCCCGCGCAGGCCAGGTGAGTGCGCTACCGCTTGAGCCACATCCCCAGCCCACTTACTAGTTTTTTGACCTTGGGCAAATCATTTAACCTTTTTGAATCTTAGTTTTCTCTTCTGGAAATTACTTTTTATAGAGTTATTGAAATAAATATCATGTTTGCCTGAGACATATATAGTAACTATTCAAAAATGGTAGTTCTTAGCATATTACATTTTATACATTGATCCTATTTTGTTTTAGCCATGCATAACAGTCAGCCAAGATACAAATTGCTTTTTAGGATTCATGTTAGACAGTGATGTGCAGTGGGAAAGAGTGTTGCCCATAGAGTCAGATTTCCTAGGTTTGAACCTGCTTCATCACTTCCTACCTAGTGTGTAATCAGGTTACTAAATTGCTCTGTGCCTCAGTTTCCTCGTTTGTAAAATGTCACTAATAGTTCTAGCTCACAGCACTGTTAAGAAGAATAAATTAATATATGTAACATGCTTCCAAAGTATCTGGCACATAATAAGCACCAGGTATCTATTTGCTGCTGTTGTCATTTACTGTAACCATTTCTGCTGCTTTTTTTTTATTGTCTTGCTTGACAAGTAAGCACAAGTATCATTTTTTTTATTTGTTCACAATCTCCACACTTGGGAACAGGTGGTGAAATGAGATAGGGAGCTGGGGTAGGTTTTTTATTTATGCCCACAAGAGTGCATTTGTGGTAAAATTTACATACTTTATGTCTGGCTTCTTTGAGTGTTGTGTTTCTTAGATTCATCTGTATTATGTGAATCCATAGTTCATGCTTATCTATGGCTGAATAGTACTCCATTGTATTAATATATCTCAATTTTTTTATCCTTTCATTTGGTAATGAACAAGTGGGTTAGTCCCAGCTTGGGGTAAATATGAATCAAACTGCTGTGAATATTCATGTACAAGTCTTTGTGTGGACACATCTTGGGTGAACACCTAAGAGTAGAATTCCTGGATTATAGGGTAAGTGGGTGTCTATAAGCTGTTGTCAAAGTCACAGTATCATTTTTTTTTCTTAGTTGTAGATGGACACAATACCTTTATTTTGTTTATTTAATTTGTTTATGTAGTGCTGGGGATCAATCCAGTGCCTCACACATGCTAGGCAAGTGCTGTAGTACTGAGCCATAACCCCAGCCTCAAAGCCACAGTATCATTTTGAGAAACATTGGTTAGAGGATCAAGAAAGGAAGAGGCCCCGTGTGGGAAGAATGAAAATAGTCAGCTGTAACAGTGTCGCCTCCATTTCCACCTTCTTCAGAGAGAGAGTAGAAGAGTGGGTGGGAGGTGGGGACAGTGACAGATTTATAGAGGAGAAGCTCTGCACAAAGCTTCAGCAGTCCTTGCATGAAAATTTATATTCTTACACTAGCTTATAAAGAACTTCTATTTCTATAATTTCTTTTGATTTTCACAACAGTGATATGGTATCTGCAGAGCACATATTACAGCATAATGTGTGAAAACTATAAATGAGAAAACTAAGGCTCAGGAAAGGCAAACGACTTTCCCCGTCCCACAGCTAGTTACTGTCTGAGCTGGGACTCAAACTCCAGTCTTTACACAAGAAGTCTCTTGCCTGGTCTGCATCCTAGTTCAAACACCTACTAGGTTCTACTGTAGAACCTTGGACAAACTATTTGACCTCTCTGGGTCATACTTTTCTTAACTGCATAGTGAATATAATAATAGTATCTTCTCATGATGTTGAGAAGCATCATTGAGACAACAGTTGCATCATGTGCTTGACACATAGTAGAAATGCAGTAAATGTTAGTTGAATCTGAATCTGGGCTAAAGAAAATGTTATTGAACTAATTCTGTACCTGGTATGACTTAGGGGTCACAGTGTCTGTCTCTTTAATTTTTATCCAGATGCCCACCTGTAGAGGAACCCAACCAAGGACTCTGTTCCTTTCTTATTGTCCTCTCCTCCATCTGCCCCCCTCAATATCTCAGGGCTTTTGGGTAAATTAAATGTGGTCCTGTTCTTAAATATAATGCCAAGTAGTGGCACACACCTGTGGTCCCAGCTATTCTGAAGGCTGAGGCAGGAGAATCATCCAAGATCAAAATTCAGAACTAGCCAGGGCAACATAGCAACACCACATCTCAAAAGAAAAATAAAGCTGACAGCCTTTAAACAAATATACTTTTTTAAAAAAAACTACTTATAGGGCTGGGAGTGTAGCCCAGTTAGAGGGCTTGCCTGCATATGTGAGGTCCTGGGTTCAATTCCCAGCAAAAAAAAAAAAAAATTGTGGAAGTCATTTGTGAACTATAAAATGTACCTGGGACCTGTGTGCAGTATGTCACTCTTGTTGAACCTGTGACTGCACTCCTGCCTCCTCTTTCTGATCCACTCCTATCCTTGACGTGCTAAGAAAACCATATACATTTGACATTGTTAGAGGCTCCTTCTTCCCTGGGATTTATTCTATTTGTTAATTAAGAGTTCTGTGTAGAACTAGGATGTAGCTTAGTGGTAGGACACTTGCTTTGTCTGGAGGCCCTGGGTTCAATCCCCAGTGAAACACATACACACCACAAAAGGTCACTATAAGGGAATTTGATTATTGCATTAGAACATACCATTGAAGAGCACAGTTGCAGCCTGCAATATTTGCCAAGCTTCCTGAGAGGCATGATGATGAGTTGTACTTTCTTCTGCAGACTGAGGACAGCAATGGGGACTTGGACCCGGGAGTCTTGCTGACAGCCCAGACCATCACATCTGAGACCACAAGCAGCACCACCACAACTCAGATTACCAAGGTAACAGGCCAGCTAGAGCTTCCCTAGGGAATCCAGTGGCCTGTCGAGCTTGCTGTTGGCCCTGGGGAAGGAGGACCCTATTCCTATGGAACCAAATTATTCCAAGTGTCCCAGATAGAAAGACCCTGTTGCTTTCCCTGGCAGTAAATCAAGGAAGGCCCTGAGCGTATCCCAGCCCACTTGGTACTCTCACAAAGTCACATGTCGTCACTCTTTTCAAATCTGTCTGTCTTTCCAGCTGTGCAGGTGCAGGTAAATTTAAAAATCAGCTTGGGCTGAGGGTATAGCTCTGTGGCAGAGTGTTTACCTACCATACTCAAGGCCCTGGGTTCCGTCCTCAGCACACACGCGCACACACACACACACACACACACAAAAAAAAAAGCCAGTTTAAAGGCAGGAATTGTTGATTTAATAGTGTGATCATATTTTATTTCTAAGCCAAAAATCAGAACTCTGGGTCTAACAAAGAATTTTTATGTCATGTCCAGGGTTAGGGTCAGGGGAGCTATAGTTTGAGAGCTGAAATATTAAACTTACTAGGATATGGTCTATAGGAAACAATAGAGACAAACATCTAAAATTGGAACTACCCTCAGAAAATCAGAGGTTGCTATAGTACTAAAGGAAAATGCATTTTCTCATGGGTAATAGATTCAGGTTCTTGACCAAGCTCTGTCATTAATACGGATGACTGATTTCAGTTTTCCTCATCCGTCATGGAAACCTACCAGCCTTCAGATTATCTGAAATATCTTTTGACATCAATAACATGAAAGTAATTTTAAAATAAAAGATCCCAATTTCAAACTGTGTGACATTTTTATTCATAGTGTATTCTGATTTTTTTTCCTCCTAAAAGTAATCAAATGGAAATATATAGAAGAACAAAGAGAGACACTTGTTTTGTTTACTTGCTGAATTTCTCTGGTGTTTGGGAGGAAGAAAAAAGGAGACAGTAAATGGAGAACCATGGTTTTCTGTTCAGCTTATTAAAAATCTCAGTGAGCTCCAGGGTGGAGATGTGCTCATCTTAATAGGTTCTGCCAAGATTTTGGACATGTGGGTAAGAGGCTGTCCTATGCAGGGCCAGCTGCAGGTTAAAATTTGGAGCACAGCTTTCAGAATAATCGTTGCTATTTTGTTTTTTATTTCTTGTTACATTGCTGATCTCCTATGACCATTTTCCTTTGGTTACAGACTGTAAAAGGTGGAATATCAGAGACCCGGATTGAGAAGAGAATTGTGATCACAGGAGATGCCGATATTGACCATGACCAGGTAGGAATGCAGGGAAATTCTGAACTTGGGAGGGCAGGAAGATCAATGGACACGAGAGTGCTGTGTACAAAGGGTATCTCTGCCAACTTCATTTCCAAAAAGCTTCACAGCCATAGCTTTTGAGAAGAAGAACAGGACTGAGAAGGTACAGGCCTGTGGGTGGGCAGCAGAAGGGGAGCTAGGAGGTGCAGCAGAGGAGCTTGGGCTATGCGTGGACCTAAGAATTGGGCTCAGATGCTGGCTCTCATTGTATTTCAGCACTCAACTCCCCAGGCCTCCGATTCCTCACCTGTCAGCCAGGGATGATGGTGCCCTCTCTCAAGGTTGCCTGAAGATCTAGTGAGATGCTGGATGTGCAGCCTGAGACCCATGGTGGGCTCCATGTTATGAAGGAGGAATAATGTCCTAAATCTGTGCTAGATTATATTGCAACAATAGAAAGGCTCGGTCCCTGCCCCAGGGCACTGTAATAGCTGAGGAGACAACTGGGCAAGTGCAGCGTGGTGGGCAAGACACCAGAAGGCTGGGACTTGGTTTCTGTCCTAGATCTAACACTAACTTGCTGTGTAACACTGGGAAATTCACTGCACCCCTGTTTTACCTCTTCTAAAAGAGAAGAGGTTGATCTAAATAAATTCTGGGCCCCTTCCTGGTGCTAAAATTCTATGTTTTTATGTTAATTAGGTGCTAATTGTGTGCTGCAAGCAATTAGCAAATAATAAGGTCAGAATTAATGTTCCTAATTCTCTTCTGGATGAGGTTAGAACAGTAAAGCTGCAGAGGAGAGGGGGTGGAAGAGACTGCATACAAATGCTTCTGGAATCATTGACAGGATTGCTAGAGCAGTAATTCTGTGGCCTTTATGCTGATATGCTGACTGCCTGAAGAAGAAGAAGAAAAAAAGAACTGAGCTGCAGTGCTGGCAGTTCCCTCGGTAGCAGGGTTGAGACTTACAGCAGGGAAACTGGGCTCAAGGTCCCAGAAACAAGACTGCAAATCCCAGTGGAATTTGCACTTGTATGTAGATGGCATGAAGACCCCCACTACTATGTATCATTATAATGCACCAATTTAAAAAAAGCCCTTCGGGAGACCTTGCAGGCCGTGTGCCCAACTCGGTGGGCCCTGCCTTCCCCAGCCTGCAGCTGGGTGATTCGAGCCTCGCTATGCTGGGTCTGTGCCGGACAGTAAGCATGAGAAAGAAGGCGATCATGGTGTGCAGGAAGACAAACCGTGCTGCATCCTGGCTCTCAACTTACCAGTGCCCTGGAGCAACTTACAGTAACTACTTCTGTGAGCTGTAGTTTGACCATCCCTGGAATAAGGATCATCACGTGTTTCTTTAGGGTCATTGTAAAAAAGGGGAGCAAGCACACCTGAGAGCTCAGAGACTCTCCGATGAACCAACGTCAGAGCAGCGTTGCTTCTAGGAACTGAGGACCGTGTGGAAGGAGTACGACGTGGTCTCTGACTGGGGAGGGAGGGCTTTAGGCAGGGAAAGCAGCGTGGCACAGCCTTTCAGGGAGAGGGGGAGGCAGAGTCACAAGGAGAGGGCTTCGCTGGGTCTGAAGTATGAGCAGATGGGTTAGAAAAGCAGGAATGGTGAGCAGGGGCCCGTGGAGGTGGCAGGTCTAAGAATGGCTTTCATGGCGCCAAGAGACCAAGAGAGAATTTTGCTCTTTTTCTGTCCTGAGATGGTCCTAGGGTGAGCATGAGCAGTCGGCTGGTCAGTTCTAGCCAGAGTCCCTTTTTTGTTGCTGTTGTTGTAGATGAACAGCATGCCTTTATTTTATTTTTATGTGGTACCGAGAATCGAATCCAGTGCCTCACACGTGAGGCAAGCACTCTGTCACTGAGCTACAGCCCCAGCCCCCAGAGTCCTTTCTGATATGGGATCTGCTCAGAGCTGGCAGCCAGAAGGGATTCCACTGCCCTCCTTTGACTTTCTCTCTTTTTAGCTTTTCTATGGTAATGCAAACTCTTCCAGGTGCTTAAACAGGGTCCCCTCAGAAACTAAAAGACAAGGTGGTAAACTTAAACTTCCTGTTGCATTACTTATTACCTGTGAAACAATAAGCACTTTATTTAACCTTCAGATTCCCATTCTATAAAACACAAATAATGATACTATCCTACTTTTCTCACTTTGAGAAGATCAAGTAAACAATAGCAGGGCATGATAGCACACACCTGTAATCTTAGTGACTCAGGAGTCTGAGGCAAGAGGACCAAAAGTTTGAGGCCAGTCTCAGCAACTTGGTGATACCCTAAACAACTTAGCAAAACCTGTCTCAAAATAAAAAGGGCTGGGAAAGCTTGGCATGGTGGTGCACGACTATAATCCCAGCTGGTTTGGAGGCTAAAGCAGGAGGATTGTGAGTTCAAAGCCAGCCTCAGCAACTTAGTGAGGCCCTAAGCAACTTAGTGAGACCCTGTGTCAAGATCAGACATAAAAAGGGCTGGGAATGTGACTCAGAGGTAAAGCACCCCTGGGTTCAGTTCCCAGTACAAACAAAAAGATTAAATAATAAGTAATGGGCTCAGGCCAGTGTTCGGTGCATCATGGGCCATCCGCTGGTCCTTCCTGTCTTCTACTTCAGTCCTGACATTTCTTCCTTTTTTTATCACACACTTCTTTCCTTTCCTGTCCTGAAATTCCTGGTTACCCTCTTGGGTGGGAGAAGGTCAGGGATTTTGGGATAGGACATTTCCTAGAGGGAAGAAGGAAGCACATTGTTAAATCCTGCAAAGGAGAAAGCTGTGTTGAACAGATTTTGTCCTGTAGATTCCCTGCTTGCTCCTCTGAGACCCACCCGGGTAGGTGTGGTCACCCCTGAGGTCACTCTCTGATGCTCTGAAGACAACTCTTGCCTTCCCTTTCTTGTCCTGTTGGTCCAGGAGCCTCCCTGGGCAGGAGAGGGTGGGAAGGTGGTCATCAGCTTAGCTTATGCCGTCATGATGCAGCCTGAGCTGGATCAGCTCTGGCCCTTGCTGGCCTTCACAAGCCAGCCTGTTTTTCCCTGATGGGCATTGTTTCTTTTATAGGTCCTTGTACAAGCCATCAAGGAGGCAAAAGAACAGCACCCAGACATGTCTGTGACCAAGGTGGTTGTCCATCAGGAGACTGAGATCGCTGAGGACTGAGCTCAGGTAATAGGTCTTCCTGTTGGGGTTGAAGATGCCACTGTCCCAGCCTGAGAGCTCTGGCAGGAACTCTGGAACCCACTCTGGGAACCCATCACTCCAGAGGGTGTCCACACTGGGACTTGATAAAGGAAAGGCAGAGGAGATAGTGAATTATTTTACTTTAACCAAAGCAGGCTGCTGGGGCTGAGGTTGTAGCTCAGTGGTGGAGTGCTTGCCTGCCATGTGTGAAGCACTGGGGTTGAGCCTCAGCACCACATATAACTACATACATACATACATACATACATACATACATACATTCACACATAAATATATTGTGTCTGTCTCCAACTAAAAAAAGTAAAAATAAAAAAAAAATTCATGGGCTGGGGATGTGACTCAAGCGGTAGCGCACTCGCCTGGCATGCGTGCGTCCCAGGTTCAATCCTCAGCACCACATACCAACAAAGATGTTGTATCTGCTGAAAACTAAAAACTAAATAAAGATTCAGAATCATAAAAAAAAAATTCACAGTGCCAAAGCAAGCTGCTGTTGTGTCCCGTCCTGAACAGTACCAGCAGTTTTGGGTAGGAAGAGGGACACCAAATTTGGATATAACGTCTCACCTCCTGACTCCTCCTGCTCCCCTGCTTCTCCACTTCAACTCACCCCCTTTTGCTCTGCTCTCTGTGGCACCGGCATCTCTGGAATTTCCAAGCCCAAGCCTGGAAGGATCAGAGACCTGTCACAAAGAGCCAGATCAGGGTATCTGTAAGTGTATGGATTTGGGACAGGTGGGAGAAGGCAGTGACACTCTGGGGCCAAAAACTAGAAGCAGGAAGCTACTTTGGGGAGCCAAATAACATAGTTTACAAAGGATTTGAGAAAACTATCAATCACAAGGTAGGATATGTCCAGTGCTCAGGTTCTGATTGTCACTTAGGGCCACAAGAACTTGGCAGTGGGACTGGGAAGCTGTCTCCTTCACAGAATTTAACAATGTGCTTCTTTCCTTCCTCTAGGAACTGTCCTGCCCCCAACTCCCTGCCCTTCTCCCATCCAAGAAAAACCAGCGATGATACAGAGCCAACCTGCAATAGTCAGACTTCAGACTTTCAAGATTACTTTAAACCACCAGGAAGTTTTAATTTTCTATTTGGAGTTTATACCAAGAGATTCTTCTAGCTATCACTGATCCTTTTGAAGACCTTTTTCTATATTGTGATACCAGAAATTGCTCAGCTTTTCACTCTGTGGACTATTTCTAAAGAGTTTTTTACGGGGTGGTTTGTAACCCCTCCAACCTAGCCTCTCCCCATTTATTTCCAGCCCAGATACTAACAGGGTCCACAGAATTCTTCAGGAAATCCTCCAGAGACCCTGTCAGCTGTGTTGGAGGCCAAAGTCAGCTCAGTGGGACTCCCCGCTCCTGCCCTAGTTTTACGCCCTCTGGATGACAGCGAAACTTCATGAACCAGCTCTTTCTCAGAGCTAAGATGCCGCTTTACCAGAATGTCAGGCAGCATGACTGCCCTGATCCACAGACCCCAGAAAAATGTCCTGTCCCTCTGTTAGAGTGTTTTTGGTGAGGCAGAGACCTCCGCTGAGAATGTAGTGCTGTTCTCCCTCCCTCCTCCCTCCCTCCCGCGCGCTCTGTTTTGGAGCTTCTTTTGGTCAGAGACATAAGAAGTTGCTTCAGGTAGATCTGATACTGTGAATGTTTGAACATACCCGTGGCCTTCACCTCCCCAGTTGCCCTTGTACCTCAGCAGCAGCGGTGGCTCTGCCAAGCACTGTCCTAGGCTCCCGTCTCAGGAGACCTTTGGCCAAAAGCTCTAATGGAATGTTTTCAGTGGCGGTTTGGGGAAGGAAAGCTAATGAGGTTTTTAGAATAAGGTGTTCGAGTTCTGGGAGTGCGCACTTCATGCTGAGGAGTGGCGCTTACCTCAGTCTTCTAAGGATTGTTTCAGGTAACCAGGTCTGGGCCTTTCTTTTATTGTCACAAGGTATGTAGCTCAGACAGGAGGCTGTGTTCTCTGACCTTCCTCCTGAGAGGCACCTGCCTGAGGACATCCTTCTGGAGCAAGGAGATTATCGGCTTCTAGGAACCATCCTCCCACAGGACACCACATGACTGGAATAAGCCCTAGGGCTGCTCATCCCCCCTCGCCACCTGAGGTCTGTCAGGTTTTGTGGGCTTGATTTTGTGGTGGGTTTTGGATTTAGGTTTTTTATTTGCCTTGGTTTTGAAAGTGAGGACTGATGTCCCCAATTCCTGGTAAGGATTTGGGGCATTTTTATTCAATAGGGCTTCTCTAATCCTCCAGCTTGCTTCCCACAACAGATCTGCCTGGAAGCTTCTTAGAATCCTAATTCTAGGCTAGAAGCGAACTTCATGAGATTAGTCAGTGAGTCACTGACAGCGATCACTGGGGCTCAAGGACACTGAGCATGAGCACAGTCTGAAAGCAGCACGTGTCCAAAGTCTCTACTAGCCGAGTGTTACTTAGACAAACTCAGCTGATTTGAACTGATTGCGAGTGTGTGCGTTTCTTTCTTTTAGTTCTCACATGAGACCACTATTGCCAACAGGCAGCTCAGGAAGGAGGGGAGAGTCGGGGGAGTTATGACAGGCTGGGGGGCACAGGGGTTCTGTCTCAGGAGCAGATGTAAAGGCTGTGGCACAGGGTCTGGCGTGATGAGGCTTTCTGGGGGCCCAAGCCAGGACTGTGTTGTCAGGTTTGAATCCCTGTCCCATCAAACAGACGGATAATGACCTTACTTTCAAGTGGTCAGGTGTCCTGCCGAAGGAGCTACCAGTGCTCACCATGCGGAAACCTAGAGCTGGGCGCAGTGGTACGCACCCAGGATCCCGGCTGCTTGGGAGGCTGAGGCAGGAGTTTTGTAAGTTTGTATCCAGCCTTAGCAACAGAGCAAGACCCTATCTCCAAAACAAACAAAAACTGGAGACCTGTGGGAGGAAGAGGATGGGCGAAGGGAGGGGCGCATGCATGTCTCTTCAGCATCCCCGATGTTCTGTGCTCTCCAGATCAGTGTGGCAGCCTTCATAGCACAGGACCTCGAATCTGGGGGCCTAAGCTTTCCTCAGCTCTGCCGCCAGTTCCCTCCTCCTCTGTCAGTTGAACCAGAATTACACTAACTTCCTCCCAGGCCGCTTCCCCTTCCTCCCATTCTGGCAACAGATCTTGGAGTTTGGCAATTGTTTGGATTTTTTTTCTTTCATTCTGCAATTGTGTGTATGTGTGTGAGAAGAAAAAAATAGACTGTCCAGGTAGAAATGGTAAAGCGTGGGGAGGAGAGTCACACTTCCAGGGTCCCAGACAGCGATTCCTAAAGTGACTCAGACACACCACAGTAACAACTCTCACTGCCATTTTATTTTTACTTCAGAACTAAAGATTTCCTTCAAACCACAGGAGAGCTCTGCCACCTACCCACAAAGCAAGGTCTGCACTCACAACCAAGGGCACAGGAAGCCTAACTGCAGGGGACATCATTCCCCGCCCCCACTAGGGCCATCACTATATTCTGGGGGAACCTTGAGCAGCCAGGGGTGAGGAGACCACCATCTACCTTGGGAAATGGAGCCAGAGCTATGGCTTGACCAACACCCCTTGATGTTCATGGGAAACTTCTGCCCAGGAGCTCAGCCCCAGGCTGGTTGTTTTTACAAATCTCTCTCAAATGTATTATTTTGGTGACAAAAATGAAGGAGCTTTGTAAATTTTTTTTAAAAAATTATGAATCATATCAAGTAGTTGTTTACATTTCTTGACAAAATAGGAACCATGGCAGCAGAATCAAATTGGCAAAATCCCTAGATTAAATAGGCAATAATTAGGTCTGCTGTTTTGGCCTTTTGTAGTAAAAGAAGTGGTTGTAGTGTTTAGATATGTATTTGGTCTTGCTTCTTGTATTGCATTTTTCAATAAACTTCAAAAAAAAAAAAAAAAGCCCACTGACTCTAAGGATTGATCGACTTTTGTATTTCTCTTCTATCAGTAACTTGGGGAAAATTAAAGCTGGATGGGGGAGACCTAACCTGAAAACATTTTCTAAAGTAAGCTCCCCACATTGGCCCAAATGCAGCTTCAGTGTTGTACAAAGGGGTTTCTGAGAACTGGCAAATGCTTTTTGCCAGCTGAAGGGAGACTGCTGCACAGGCCACAATAAAAATAAGAAATAAAAAGAGGAGGGCTTCTCAGACCTCTCTGGGGAGTGGTCAGACCTCAGTATGAAGACATTGGCAGTAGTTAGCCCTAGTGGGATATACCCTGCATGGCTGAAGAAAGAAAGGGTTTGAGGTGATGGGAGCTAAAGGTTCAGTCCCCATCCCAGATGGCAGTGGAGGGTCTCAGCACCCTCCCATTGCCCATCTTCCCAGAAGCCCAAGCTCTAGCCCTTGGAGATCCCTGGCGGCCACCCCCTGGAGAAGGCCTGTCTGTACCAGCCTGCAACATCCCAACCTACCTTCCAAGTCTTAGAGGTCCTTGCCCACCACTTTGGGTTTGTTAAGACACCGAGTGCATCTCCCCATCACCTTTGGCCTGGACCTCCAGTCCCCTCAGGTACCTGTCCAGGGCTAAGGCCACATATGGAGGCTGAAGAAATTCCTGAGGCCGAGGCATGCTGGTCTCCACACTCCACTTTAAACCACTCCTGCTGGCTCACCAAGCCTTAGTGCAGCTACCACACACAGGTAGGATGCCTTAACAGCTGCTGTGGTCGGAGGTCCATCCCAACCTGAGATGTGCCTGAAGCAGCTATGGTCTCTGGTCCTGTTATCATGGTCCATGCTGCAGCCTCATAGCGGGTTGTCCCCCCTACTCCTCAGACCCGGGCCCCCAAATTCTCTCCTCCCAATTTGGCATACCCCCCCAGACTGAGACGGTCCAGCCGTGGCCAGCTTCTGTGAGCACAGTCACGAGCAGCTGGGGTCCCAAGGAGGAGCTCCCCAAGGCCCAGATCCAGAGACTTGGAATGTTCAATGCAGGAGCCAGAGGGCTGCACTGTGATGATCACGTGGCCAGTCTGGGTTCGTGGAGCCCAGGGAGGGGCCAGCCCTGGACTCTTCAGCGGGTAACTGTTGAAGAGGGCAGGTAACCCGAGGCGAGGATTAGCAGGCTCTGAACGCAGACTCCGCACTGACGGGACGGGTGAAGTACCCCGACGCGGGGACAGGTCCCAACTTTCTGGCTCCGCACAGCCTATGGCTAGGGGAGTCCTTGGGCCAGGGCTGGGAAGGAGAGCGCAGTCCCAGCTGGGGCCGTCGGGGGGCCGGAGGGCCTGGTCCCGTAGCACCCCCTGGCGGAGTCGTCGCGTCTCCAAGTCTCGGTTCTCATAGAGAAGCGTGTTGGCACAGATGAATACAAACAAGCCGACGCCCATGATCACTGGCCCAAGCAGCCTTAGCCGCTCGTGCGGGCCATGACCCCGGCCCGCGCCGCGACCCTCGCGTCGCAGCTCACTAACAGGGGGTGAGCTGGCATTGGCGGCCCGGGGCCCCGGGGCCCCGGCACGGTGCGGCCAGTAGCCGGCCACGGCGATGCCCATGCCCACTAGCACCACGAGCGCCCCCAGGGCCGCGAACGCCCCCGACGGCGAGCGCAGCCGCAGCCGCGCCCGCACCCGCAGAGGCTCGGGCGGAGAGCGCGGGCGCCGGCGGCGGCCCAGGCGGCGGCCCAGGCGCGAGACGCGGCCCTCGGGGCTCCTCCGCATCTCCCCGCAGTCTCCCGGGCTCCCGGCTGTCATCTCGCTGTCGTCCGGGCGCTCTGCGGAGAGAAGACAAGAGGCGGGGACTGAACCGACGGGCCTAGGTTCGGGGCTCCGGGCTCGGGGTCCAAATCCGGGATGGGAGCTCGGGCCGCCTCGCCCTGGCCGCTTGGAGATCCCTGGCGGCCACCCCCGGATTTTCCCGGGCTGCGAGGCAGGGAGCCGCCCCCGCTCGGGTTTTCCGCAGCGGAGCTCGGAGCCAGGAACGCGCGGCAGAAGCCCGAGTTGGCCCGGCCCGCGGGCGGAGAGGAGGGCGGGGGCTGCGGGCTGCAACCTGGCGCAGGCCGGGTCGCGGGGCTCCGGCCGCCTGCGCCCTCTCTGCCTGCCCGCGGGTCCCGGGGCTCGGAAGGCATGAGGCCCCCAGCAGCCGCGTCTCGGGGGTAAGTACCGCCGGGGTCGACCCCACCCCCGCACGTGGCTGCGCCGTAGTAACGGAGGGAGGGGGCGCTCAGACCGCTGGGTCCGCAGGGGTCGCTCGCGCGCTCCACCACCCTCCCCCCTGCGCTTTACATACCGCAGCGTGGGAAGGAGGGGGTGTCACCGACTCCAGCTTCTCCTTGCCCGCCCCCTCCTTCCAGACTTCCTCAGTCAGCACCGGAGCTGTAGCAGGAGAGACTTGAGATAGACTCCGGGAAGACCGCTCTGATCAAGACCAGCCAGTCAGAGGAGGCGGCGGCGGACTTTGCCCAGGATCTCTTTCAACTCCTCTAGAAGAGGCCTCCCCCTCCCCCAGCAGCCAGGCTGGGACCTTGGCCGGAGGCAGGGGGCTGCCAGTGCTGGGCGCAGGGCCTCACCGGACAGACTCTGCTCTCGGCTCTCCCGTCGGCCCAGGCAAGGCTATTCCTAGGTTGCGGCGTTTCCGATTCGGGCTGCTTCGGATGAATCATCCCCCTTTCCCGCCGCCTGGCCTCCTTTTCAGCCTCCTCCGCCCGAGGCCTCAGTGGACCGCGTCCCAGCCAGAGCAGCAACGCCCAGAGCCCCAGGGTTCGGGCTGCACCGCTTAAACCCCTCCCAGCTGGGCCTGCGACCTGAGGACCAGATCCCGGCGGGGACTGGAGCAGCAGGGCTATAGGTGATGTGGGCCCCACCGAAGGGAGGGCGCGGAACGGCACGCAGCCCCCATCCAGGCTCCAAAAGAGGAGAGTTAGGACTCGCTGTCCTGGAGTGCGTCCTTACTCCCCCACTCTGATTTCTAAGCAGCTGCAGCCCTGAAGGCATAGCCAAGCCTCAGGGAGGAGGATTTGCCACCCTGCCCACGCCCCAGCCGCACCCCGAAGCCCAAAACAGGACACCATTCCTGCCTCGGACAGCACTGCCCCAGGTCCGAGGCCTAGATAGAGTCGTAACGTCTACCGCGTCCAAAGACTGGTTTTCATAGATGGAAACTGCGGCCTGACGGGGGTCACACCGCCACACGAGGCGGGGGCTCCATCTCGGCCGACGCCGGGCTCCTGACCCTACCCCTGGGCATGGCACACCTCTGGGCATAGCCACAGGCGCGTCCAGGGAGCAGGCGAAGCCCATTACCCCTTTATCCCTGGGTATGGAACCCTTTTCCCAGTCCAAGACAGCAGTGCCACCTCTTCTCAAGCTAGAGCTGGCGCCCCAACCCCAACTCCTGAAAGGTCACTCCCGAGCCCCGGCCAGTCCCTGCCAGGAGGCGAAAGCATGCAAATCAGAGACCCATGGACACGTTCAGAGACCCCAAGACTGGTGGGCTTGGGACGACGCTGAGAACCCCATGGAGGCGGAAACTAGAGTCACAGCCGGATGATCCCAAGGCGCGGGAAGTTGTTCACACCCCCATACTCCGGGGTCCCGCCACCGCCCGCGTAGCTACTGCGGCCTGGGGGAAAGGAAGGACCTGGATCCCGCCCCTGTACCTCTCCCGAGGGAGGAGCCTAAGAAAGTTAGGGAAAGTGGGTGGCGAGCCCGTGGCTCCTGTCCTGCTCACCTGGAGCGGCTGCGCCAGAGTAGGTCCGGGTCCGAGTCCGCGCGCCGCGGTTCCCGGCGCCTCTTAGAGCTCCACGGAGCTCCGCCCCGGCCCCGCCCCGCGCCGCTCGGCCCCGCCCCGCCGGCCCCGGAGCCCCCCGAACCCTCTGATCCCCGCGGCGCTGCAGGAAGGCGCAGTTTGGGTCTGAGGGCGGCAGGTAAGCGCTGTGTGCGCGCCTGGCGACTCCGAGGGCCCGCGCCCGACTGCCCCACCCTGGCTCCAGCTCATGCAGCACGCAGTGACCTGGAGGGTGCCCCTTCCCCACCGGAGCCTCTGCCCAGACCCTCAGTCCGGGGAGTCCACGCCCGCCCCTCCTATCCCCAGAGCCCTCCTTTCTTCGCCGGGAGGCGGCCCCAGCCCGACCCGCTGCCCTTCCGCCGTGCGAACCTCACTCCTTCGTCTGCCAAACAGGGGCACCACGTCGTCTGCCTTTCAAGGCATCGAGAGGCGACAATCAGACGTTGGGAGCAGGGCCCACCACCCAGGGCGCAGCCTGAGCCACCCGAGTCCTCGATGGACATCAGCCACGGTGGCCGCAGCGGGGACAACCGGGCTGGGAAGGAGAAAATCAAGCGGGGTGTCGAGGGTCGGGCCTCAGACGCGCCCACTTCTGGCGGGGAGCTGCGCTCGCCCCGCTGAGGAGGCAGTGCTGAGGGCCGCGGCCACCCGCCGACGACGCTCCGGGGCCGGCTCCTGGCCCGCCCGCCCGGAGGAAGAACGCGGAGCGGAGCGGCGGGGGCCGGGCGGGCGGCCAGTTTCCATGATGCGCGGGGCGGGCTCGAGGAGGGGCGCTGCGGGCCGGCTTCCAGGCCCAGCGGCCCGGCCGGGCCCCTCGGGAAGAATTTCCGGCCTGGGATTGATTATTACCCGCCCCTCTCCTGGCCGCGGGACCCCCCGGCTCGCGGGCCGAGGCGAGGGGGATGGGCAATAATGAGACCCGGCTGTGCGCCCCAGCCGGGGACACAACTCGAGGAAGTGATGGGGAGGGGCCGGGTCCCCGAGCCGCTCAGCCCAGCCAGCCTCGAACCCGGCCTCTGGCTTTGTGCAGCCGACCGAAAGCATCAGCGCCCCCGAAGGCCTTTCCGAGCCCCCGGGAACCAGGCATCCTCGGGAGGGACCCAGGCCAACCCCGGACGGAGGTTCCTCCCGAGGACCGAGGGAGCACCAGCAAGCAGCTGCCAGGTGGCCACAGTGCGTGAGGCCGAATCCCGCTTCCCCGGCTTCGCCCTGCGGCTCTAAGAGCCAGGTTAGGGTCCGGTTCCTGCCTCCTGAGGACTGAGTTGCGAAGAGCTCTCTGGCTTGCTCGAAGAGGCACGGCCTCCCTCCTGCCTCCTGCCTCCTCCCTACTCTCCTTCGCTTTCCTTTGCTCTGGACCACCCCCAGCGACCCACTCCCCACACACTGCCTCCACCACGCCCCCACTCCTGCCTCCGCACACGCGGCCCTGTCAGGGCTCACTGCTCTTCCTAAGGACGCCAGTTCTGGGGGCGGGGGGAGCCTGGACCGTCTCCCGCCCTTGCTGACCTCTCCTTTGGTGATGGCTGTACCACTTACTCCTCCACCAGCTCCTGGGGCTCGCACCTTGGCTGGTTTCCTCTCTCCCTGGTGGTGGGAATCTTCCACCTGGTGGCAATCTTCCACCTGGGCCACAAGCCCAGCTTCACTTTCAGCAGCTAGACACCTCTCTGGCCCCGTGGTGACCATCCCCTGTCCCACTCCTTCCCTGTCTCCCCTTCACAAAGTCCCACTGTCACCAGAGTACACTGGTACACTAGGTCACCTTAGGCTGCTGCTGTTTTGTTTAGTTTTCAATTATTATTGCTGTTTTTCCATGTACATGACAGTAGAGTGTGTTCTGACATATTAGTATCACTTATTCCTATTAGAATCAGGCTGCTTCCCCCCTACCCCTTCATCCAGCAGTCCATCAAGTCTGGGAGACTGCCTTTTTCATCTGGAATCAACCTCTTATCCCTTCCCCATGGCCATGCTCCTAGTCCAGGCCACCCATCTGGTCCAGGCCATCAACCTCCTCTGCCTGGAGAAGGCATAATCTTGCCACCTCCTAATCCCTTCTAACCTTCTGCAGACAGGCACCCAGCATCTTTCTACCCTGAATCTGACCCTGTAATTACCTACTTAAAACCCTCAGTGGCTCCCTGTGTTGTCCAGATACAGTTTAAAATTCCTTCTTGTCTCACAAACTGGCCCTTGGACCTCTCACACTGCTCCCTCCTGGGTGGCTGAGCTTCTTTCTGTCTGTCCCCAGACCCTCTGTGCTCTGGCCTCCAGGCCTGGCAGGTTTCTGGCTGTCAGGAGCATCTATTTCCCTTGCCGCCACCTCCTCCTCCTTCAGAGCTATGGGCCTTCTCCTAGCCCCCAGGCCAGGCCAGCCCCTCCTTCACCCTTCATGAAATGTCCTCATGTACCAGAAACTTCCCTGTGCACAGCACAGATGAACTGAAACCATCGTTTTCAATTGAATCCATTTGTTGTCTGTGTCCCAAGTGGCCATGATGGGGTTGGTCCTGCTTATCTCTGAAGCCCTATGCCCAGCATGGTGTCTGCTCACCGCTGGCCCTCTCCCCCTTGTTAGAGGAATGTGTGCAAGGCCTGTCTCTCTTACCCTGGGGCCCTTTCCTACTCTCCACCCCTAGGGCCCTGACCCAGGAGCAGAAGGAAAGAATTCTGCAGAGGCTCAATTTCTTCATCTGTAAAAGGACAAGGAACTATTTCCCTCCTGGTATTGTTTTGAAGGCTGAATAAGAGTACACATGCTCTGTGCCTGGCGCAGACGGGCACCAGCCAACAGCCCCTCCTTCCTATAACCATGGGGTTTCAGACACAGAGACCAGCGCGTGGGGTTGTTCAGGGTGGCAGGGCGGGGAAGGGGTTCCTTTCCCCAGATATAACCTTGTTTAATTCTGTTGAGAACTCTGGGAGGTCAATGTTATGCCCAGTTTTTGGATAAGAAACTGTGGCAGACAGACTTGCCCACAGACCCAGCCAAACTAAGTCTCTCCCACTGTGGAGGGGCCTCCCAGGGCCTGCCTGGCTTAACCCTGTGGACATGTAGCAGCCTCAGTACTGGGACCATGTTCCCAGGAGGCCTGGTTCACTCTCAAATCTTCCCTGGTCTCTGTGTGACCTGGACTCTCAGGAGGACCCTGAATGAGATGTCCCCTGGAGACCAGGGTGATGAACATTTCCTCTTCCAAGCTTCTCTGTGGGATCAAGGAACCTGACAGAGTGACTCAAGGCTCCACGTCCTCTTCAGAATCCACCCTCAGGAGAAAGCCCAACAGCTGTCACCTCCTGCATGCACAACCTCACCCTGAGCCACAGAAATTCAGCAGGGCCTCAAAATTTATCTTTTCTAAGAACAATGTGCTGGCCTCATCTGGACAGCCTCTGATTTCCTCCTGCAGCCCCCATTGATGCCGGTGTGTCCTAGGCACAATGTCCCCTTATGGCTCTTGCCCAGAGAGACCTCGGCCTCTCTGGCACAGAGGGGAGCACATGGCCTGGGTCCCAGCTTTGCCGGGACTGCTCAGTAATTCCCAGAGTGGCCTTGGAAGTGTCACGCACTTCCCTCTGCTCCTGCCTCTGTAACGTGTCCTCTGCAGGCAGGACTGGTGTCTGGATGTGATGAGGAATGTTTGGCAAATAGAATACAGGATCCCAATCCCAGTGCTCCAACACCCAGATGGGGTCAGTGACTGGTCCAGAGTGACCCAGCTTATGCATGGCAGAGCTGGGCATCAGGGCCTACAATCCCAAGTCCCAGTCAGCGCTCAGGTTATGAACCCCAAATCCATCGCTTCCCATGCTGTGGGACTTCTGGGCTGGGCAGCTCTGGGCTTCTTCCCAGGTGTCTCTGTACTGCTGGCAAAGCCATAGGGAGAGCGAGCTCCCCCTCTCCATTACTCTCTGAGCCCAGAAAAGAGAAGGAAGCAGAGCCTGGGTGAAGCTGGGACAGTCAAGGGAATGAGACCCTCGTGGGGAACAAGGCAAGGCCAGGTCCCTGCAAGTCCTTAGAGGGACAGCAGCTGGCATGTTACCATCTTACAGAGCTGTGCCCAACTACCAGCCCCTGTATAGACCCTGACTTAACGCCCGTGAGGTGAGCTCCCTCCTGGGCCACTCTTGTGGAGCCCAGCTTCTGTGAGTTCCAGGCCTGCAGCTGACCCATGGCAGAGCCAGAGTCAGAACCAGGCTCTAAGCGGCTCTGTGACTTTGGCAAGTCAGGTCACCTCTTCAGGCCTGTTCCCTGCTCTGCAAAACAGAGACAATGGTAATAACAATGTCACAAAAATGCTACAGTGAGGATCCAGCCCCTCAGCCTGGAGCACAGTGAACGCGGAGCACAGTGAACGCGGAGCACAGCGGTGCTGTGGTTCCCTCACCTATAAAATGTGAAATGGAGGCTGATAATTACAGCCTTTTAGCCATCTTCTCTGAGCTAGCTGTTGGGGACCAGGGAGGGGCCAGTCAGGCCTCATCCAGAGGCTTTAGGGGTTGGCAGGAACAGACATGTCCACCAAAAGTTATGACCGTTGGCAGCAGCAGACATGGGGAGTCATGCCCAGATAGCCCCAGGGCAGTCGATTCACCCCAGAATCTGTTTCTTCATTAGACAGCGTGCCAGTCACCTACCTTGGAGGGTCATCAAAAGCCTCCCCTGGAAGGACCCAGTAAAACTTAGCTGCTGATATTGTTCTACTGCTGTTGACCCTGCTCCTATGTTCTAGCTCATTTCTGCATCCTGTTTCTTATTTTTGAACATTCCAATCCGCCCATCTTGGATCAGGCTTCTTCCCCTGGTTCAATCAACTGGGGAACCGAGGGAGGGGACAGGGTTAGGAAGTCCAAAGGCATAAGGGCTGGCAATGTCGATTCTCTCAGAGCCTGGGAGGGATGACAGGTCTCAACCAGCCTTGGCGGGAGGGCAGGTTGGACCTTGGGAACTGAGTGAGCTAACACGGGCTTGGAGTAGGACTACTGGCTGGAAAAGTGACCACAGGCACACGCCTGCCACTCATGGTCTCAGCTATAACATGTGTGTCCCTTGAGGGGTTGAGACTGGAGGGACACTGTGAAGATTTGCCTCCCCCTCATCTATGGGTGCTCATGGATGACAGGTCACAGGAAGAAAAACCTCAACAGAGAAATTAAATATTTTTGATCCGGGCGTACAAGTGCTACCAGTTACTCGGGACTCTGAGGCAGGAGGATTGTGAATTCAAAGCTAGCCTCAGCAATTTAGCAAGGCCCTAAGCAACTAAGCAAAACTCTGTTTCAAAATAAGACGGGGGCTGGGGATATAGCTCAGTTGGTGGAGTTCTTTCCTGGCATGCACAAGGCCCTGGGTTCAATCCCCAGCACCCCCCCCACACACACACACACAAGATATAGCAGTGGTTAAGTGGCACCAATAAAAAAAATAGGGCTGGGGGTGTGACTCAATGGTAAAGTGGCACCAATAAAGAAATAAATAGGGCTGGGGGTGTGACTCAATGGTAAAGTGTCCCAGGTTCAGTCCCCAGTACCAAAAAATGAAAGATAAAATACAAAGAGAGGAGATAAAATTACATATTTTTGAGAATATCTACAAGTTTCTCTTTCCTCTGCACTTCTGTGCAGAGAGGCCTGCCTTAGGAAGGCGCAGGACTACAATCAACCCACAGTGACAGCCCTTAACACCTAGAAGTCTGGGTGTGATTTGTTAGGAGATGGGAGTGATTTGTTACAACAGCACAACCCACCGAAACCTGATTAATACACCTGCGGTGCTCAGCGCTGGTTAAATAATAGTTAATCATGTGATTGCTTTTTTCAGGTTCAGAACGATGGGCCTGGTTGATGTTGCCACCACAGAGTTTAAAAACAGTGATCTGCAGAAGAGGCAGCATGAAAGGTATTTCTCTTTCATTTACAGCTGTGCGGGGTGGACAGGGAGCCCCCTCCCCTGCTTTATTGTGGTTTCTCCACCATCCCTGGGGCGTGGCACCCCCCTTGTCTTTATGGTTAAAGATGCCGCGTAGTTCCCTCCCCAGCACGCAGACCATTCCTGAGAATGGGCTGTCAGTGCACACAGCTAGAATGTTCATTCCCCAGTTTGTCAGACTGAGTCACGTGTCTTTTAACTGGCTCCAAGGGAGGCCGAGGTGGCGGGTGGCTCCTGGGAGACAGCTTAGGAGTCCACATTGATACCACTTGGATGTGGCACCTCCATTTGGTGACAGATCACATTGCCGATGAAGCGATGAGCTCTGTGTCACTCGGGAGGAAAAGAAGAGGCTCCCCCACCCCCTCCGCGAGGGATTCAAGGTGGGGAGGCTCCAGGGCAGGCCTCAGTTCCAGCGGGCTGCCCTCTGCCTCCTGTGGATTATAGGGCTCTGCACCCTTCCGTGGGCGGAAGGGGCTGGGCCGGCCCGGGGATGGAGGTGCGGGGGCGCCCCCTAGCATCTGGGCTGCGCCCTTGTCCCTCGGCACCGCTATCGCTGGGCCAGCTGCCGTCCCCACAGGCTCCCCACGAAGTGACCCCGGCGCCCACCCGGAACCCAGGCCACAGGCCTTTGGCCTCCTGTATGAGCCCCCCTTGCAAACCGCCGGGTGCCTACGACTGAAGGATTCCCCTTGGGGAGCTGGGAGTAGAGGAGGAGGAAGACGCAAAACTTTGTGTCTGAACCAAATGGGACCCAGCTCTTCAGGGCCTGGGACAGGGCTCCAGTCTGTTTTTTCTGGCCAGAGTCCCTGCTACGTGCAGTTTAACAGGATCCCATGCGATTCCCCTAACCACCAGCGAGGGCAGTGCTACCCTCCCCCCTGCGCTACAGATGGGAAAACTGAGACCCAGATACAAAATCCCAGCAGGTAAGCCATAGAGCTCGGTCCTAACCTAGGACTGTCTGTGTCTAAGCCCACCTTCTGGCCTTGGATTAGTTACCCCTACCCTCCACACCCCGGGGCTGCCTGGCCTGGAGTCTAGCTTGGGCATCAGCCAAGGCTGGTAGAGGTTTGCTTCTTTTTTTTTTTTTTTTTTTTTTTTTTTAAGAGAGAGGAGAGAGAGAGAGAGAAAGAGAGAGAATTTTTCAATATCTATTTTTCAGTTCTCGGCGGACACAACATCTTTGTTGGTATGTGGTGCTGAGGATCGAACCCGGGCCGCACGCATGCCAGGCAAGCGCGCTACTGCTTGAGCCACATCCCCAGCCCGAGGTTTGCTTCTTTATCAGACAGAACACGCAGACTTTAAATTTCATGGTGACTGTTTCATTGCTGAAAGGGGACAGGAGGCTCAGGGAGCTCCCTCATTCCTTCACCCCTGCGGGGAGGTGCAAAGGGCATCTGCATGGGTGCCTTTTTCCTAGTCGTTTTAGAGGGGGAGACCCAGGACATGGCAGGCTGCTGTGGGGTTCCTCACAGGGTGCCTTCTCCCCAGTGGGAAACACCCGGAGGAGGGAGATGGAAGAGGAGAAGGCAGCCCAGGGGGAGGACTGGCATGGAATGGCTTTGAGGACTGGCATGGAATGGCAGGAGCAGGCAGAGCTGTCCCTCAGGAACTCCAGGTCAGCCCTGCAGGAGATTGACTTTATCTCCTGTAAGTGAAGCAGGCACAGAGCTTATTCCCTGCTTCCAGGCTCAGGGGTGAAGTGACCCCACCCCAAGTAACAGAGTATGGGAAAGTGTCAGGACTTCCAGCCAAGTCTGCCTGATTCCAAAGCCTCCTCCACACAGGGTTGGGGGATGAATAATTATCCCCACTTTACAGGGGCCCAGCAAGTTTAAGTAACTTGTTCAAGGTCACACAACAAGAAGGTAGAGACTGTCACACCACTCCTAGAATTTCTTATCCTCATCTGTAAAATGTCCTTACGGGGGAACTTCCAGGACCGAGCAACTCCACTTACAGAACTTCCTCCCCTGCTCCTGGACCTGGTGAGGCACAGGCGGGATTAGATCATTTACTTGGTCTCTTTCAGATACTTTCCAGGAACTTCACGTCCCTAATCGTATTACAGCAAGGAAAGCTAGCCAAGCAGAAGAGGAGAGAGTGTTCTCAGAGGGCTGGGGGTCCTTGAAGGTTTCCTTCAGAGGGACATCAGCACCTCTGATCATTAGGCAAACACGCTCCTGCCTGGAGGAGCAGCCCATGCTGCCGGGCCGCTGTTGGGTCGGGCCCAAATCTCTGGTTTGGAGGAATCACCAATAATGCCCAAGAGGTTTTTCGAACTACTTGGCTAACTCTTCTTGCCAAGAGATACTTGAGGGGGAAAAATGATGAATGAAAGAGCATCGAAAGAATTACAGTTGATTTTAATGGTAGCTAACGTACAGTTGTGGATTCTTCTTCTTCCTCTTTGGTTCACATTGTAGTCACTGAAGCATGAGGTCAGGAATACATTCTGGAATGGTGACGGAATCCATCAACTCTGGTGGCTGCAAAAGGGTGCCCAGAGGGGATTGAGAAGCGGCCCTTTGGGGCCTCCACCAGTTGCTGTTGTGAAGAGCCCCAGCGTAAGCGCCTTTGTACTGCAGCACTTTTCTTTGAGTTGTCACCTCAGGATAAAGAGCCAGGAGTGGAGTACTAGGGCTCGTGCAGATCTCCCTCTGGATCCTGAGGTGACTTCCAGCCGCACCAGCAGTCTAGCAGCTCAAGTTCACAGTCAGGCCAGCTGCACTGGGTTCCTAATAGAGACCAGGTGTTAGGTAAGGCTGCAGG